>NC_138770.1:145097871-145747871 GCF_965119305.1 Pelophylax lessonae | reverse complement strand
ACTTAATGGAGGTCTTTCTGCAGAGATGTACAGTTTTCAGCGATTGGTATTCCCAGGTGGGGAATACCCGAGAAGATCCTGGTACTCTAGCTAGGGTGACAATTGGGACAGGATAGACAGAGAGAGTGCCCAGCCTGAAAATTGAGATTGAGATATAATTGTGCGCTACCCTTAAAAAAGAAAACAGTGATATTTCCTTCTAGCCCCACATAGCACCTTTCAGGTACTTCAACCGCCTCCCTCTCTGTCACTCTCCTCATTTGAGGTACACTGCATTCGTATTTTCTCCCCTATTTCTCAAAGGATAGCTGTGATCTACCACCCACCTGGACCAGTATCGACCTTTCTTGACGACTTCTCCGCCTGGCTACCCTACTTTCTCTCTTCCGAAATGCCCACAATCATTCTCGGCGACTTCAACATCCCTATTAATACTAACACTCCTACCACTTCCAAACTTCTCAGTCTAACCTCCTCCTTTGACCTGAAGCAATGGATACATGCTTCTACTCACTCTGAAGGCAATATCCTTAACCTTGTTTTCTCCCACCTATGCACTCCGCACAACCTTTCAAACAATCCTTTCCCTCTCTCTGATCACTACCTTATTAGTTTCACCCTCTCCATCTCCTCCACCTCCTCTCCCTCCAGCTACCTTACAGTTACCCGCAGAAACCTACGCCATCTCAACCCTTCTCTTCTCTACTCTGCTACCGACCAACTCTATGACAAAATTGCACCCCTGTCCTGCACCAACCTAGCCACTTCTGTCTACAACGCTTCACTCTTAGCCTCCCTGTACACACTGGCCCCCCTTACCACACACTGAATCAGGCCCCAACCCCTTCAACCTTGGCAAACCGATAACACTAGAAGTCTGAAAAAGCATAGCCGTGCTCTTGAGCGCCTATGGCGTAAGACTCAGTCTCAGAAGGATTTCAACCAATATAAATCTGCCCTCCAAAAATACAATTCCAGTCTCCACGCTGCCAAACAGACCTAATTTATCACTCTCATTAACAGCATGTCATCACGCCCCCGGCAACTCTTCCCTACCTTTAACTCTCTACTACCCCCTCCCACCGACTCACTCACTGTCCAAGAGATTGCCTACCACTTCAAACAGAAGATTGATACAATTCGTAAGGAGATCGTTGCTGTTCAGATACCTTCCATGCCTTATGCTTCATGCCCACAGGTACAATCATTACTTCCCTCATTCAACCCCGCCACTACAGATGAGGTTGCTAAACTACTTGTGAACGTCCACTTAACCACCTGCCCTCTGGATCCTGTTCCCTCGCAAATGCTACGTTCACCTTCTGGCCCTATTCTACACTCTCTAACCCACATCTTCAATCTCTCCCTCTCTTCTGGCATCTTCCCCAACTCTCTAAAACATGCACTAGTCAGCCCCATATTTAAAAAGCCCTCACTGGACCCAACCGATCTGAACAACCTACGCCCTATTTCCTTGCTCCCCTTTTCATTCAAACTCCTCAAACGTCTAGTCTACAACCGACTGTGCGACCACCTTGCCGAGAATAGCCTCCTTGATCCCCTTCAGTCTGGATTTCGGCCTCAACACTCCACTGAAACTGCTCTCCTAAAACTGACAAACAATCTACTAACAGCCAAAACCAATGGACACTATTCTGTACTCCTACTTCTGGACCTTTCTGCTACCTTTGATACGGTTGACCATCCCCTCCTCCTCAAAAAACTCCATGCCTTTGGTCTCCGTGACTGTACTCTTCACTGGTTATCTTCCTACTTATCCAACCACACCTTTAGCGTTAGGTACAATTCTACTTCCTCCTCTCCTCTTACCTTCTCTGTTGGGGTCCCCCAAGGCTCTGTTCTTGGACCCCTCCTATTTTAAATCTACACCTCCTCTCTGGGTCAGTTGATAGCCTCCCATGGCTTCCAATACCATCTCTACGCTGACGATACCCAAATTTATCTATCCACCCCTCAGCTCTCCCCCTCAGTCTCCTCACGTATCACTAATTTACTATCAGATATATGGGTCTGGATGTCTCACCACTTCCTCAAACTCAATCCATCCAAAACCGAGCTTATAATTTTTCCTCCACCACGTGCCCCTTCCCCTGATTTCTCTATCAATATCGATGGCATTACTATCAGCCCATCCCGCATGCCAAGGTCATAGGTGTTGTCCTGGACTCTGAACTCTCCTTCAAACCCCACATCCAATAGCTGTCCAAATCTTGCCGCCTCAGCCTCCACAACATCTCCAAAATACGCCCCTTTCTAACCAAAGACACAGCAAAACTCCTAGTTCACTCCCTGGTCATCTCGCGCCTCGACTTCTGCAATTCCCTTCTCATTGGCATACCTCTACACAGGCTATCCCCCCTTCAATCCATCATGAATGCTGCCACCAGACTCATCCACCTCACCAATCGCTCAGTGTCCGCTGCTCCTCTCTGTCAAGCCCTCCACTGGCTTCCGCTCACCCAACAAATTAAATTCAAAATACTTACAACATCTTACAAAGCAATCCACAGCTTAGCCCCTAGCTACATCACCAGCCTTGTCTCAAAATACCAACCTAATCGCTCTCTTCGTTCCTCTCAAAACCTCCTGCTCTCTAGCCTCCTCATCACCTCCTCCCATGCTCGCCTCCAGGGACTTTTCCAGAGCCTTTCCAATCCTATGGAACTCCTTACCCTTATCTGTCCGATTATCTCCCACTAATTATCTATTAGCTTTTAGGCGATCTCCGAAAACCCTCCTTTTCAGAGAAGCCTATCCTACCAACCCCTAACAAATGTACATCCATTTTCTCCATCAACCCATCCTCCACGGTTATTGCCTTTTGTTTCACTTGACCCTCCCTTCTAGATTGTAAGCTCTAACGAGCAGGGCCCTCTAGTTCCTCCTGTTTTGAAATGTATTGTAACTGTATTGTCATCCCTCACATTGTAAAGTGCTGCGCAAACTGTTGGCGCTATAAAAAACCTGTATAATAATATTAATAATAATAATATTTAATAAAAAATAGCTGTTGCTTCCACTTAAATGTGTTTCCACATGTGAAATAAATAGATTGAATAGATGTGGTAGCGCTGCTGAAAAGAGAAAGGCTTAATTGTAAAGTGTAAAAAATACAATTAAATCCATACAAAATTTAATACAAAATAAATATACAGTATGTCTTACTAAAGTGCAATGTGATACTGGTTATATAAGGTGCAACCAACAGGATTCAATCCAAAATAAATAAATAAATATGATAGCACTGCTAAAAAAATAAAAAACATAAATTATATACCATATATAATTGTTTAATTTAGGATGTAGTGCCAAATAAGGTGAAGAGCATAGAAAAAGTGTAATGTGGTAAAAAAAAGTCCAGTTCTTATTAAAGTAAAGTGCAAAACAAGCGAATAGGAGGAAGTTGAAGCCATGATGGATATGGCGTAACGTGTAGAGGTACCAAGCAGTGGGCAGGTTTGACGTTTTGATGTAACCTCTCTGTTTTTTACTTTAATAAATGTGAGTTTAATATTTGAAGTTGGGTTTTGGGTTCATGCCTCATGAATTTATCGATACTGCACCATTGGAGATTGTCTCCCCTTTTTTTCATATGTGCTAAACCTTATTTGGAGTAACAACAAATATAGCGGAGTGATCTATTTGAACGGACGACACTAATCCATCTGCTTCCTAACTGCTTGAGTCCCCTAGTGGGTGAATTATGGTGGTGAGCAAACATTTCACCTGGTGATAGCAGCACATTATACAAAGAGTGGATACACATGGAATGACCCACGGACGTTCTTTCTGATAGATTATTTTGGACTTCCTTTATATTGCACATTTGCACTTTTGGAGTGGATATTAAATTCATTTTTTTCACTTTGGACTTATTCACTTGTTTTGCACTTTACTTTAATAAAAACTGGACTTTTGTACCACATTGCACTTTTTCTATACCTATAAAATTGTAAACCCTTATTTGGCACTACATCCTAAATGAAACAATTATCTATGTTATATAATTTATGTTTTTTATTTTTTTTTAGTAGTGCTATCATATCTATTTATTTTTATTGGGTTTGGATTGAATTCTGTTGGTTGCACCTTATATAACCAGTATCACATTGCACTTTAGTAAGACATAATTATTTTGTATTATATTTTGTATGGATTTTATTGCATTTTTTACACTTTACAATTAGGCCTTTCTCTTTTCAGCAGCGCTACCACATCCATTCATTCAACCTGAAAATTGCTGATGACCAGTACCAGAATTGGTGAGAAGTTGTATGCCCTGAAGTTGTCTGTCTTTAAGTGAAGTAAAAGCATTGAAAGTTCCACTGGACCTTTTCTTGCTACCAATGGCCTGTCCTTTAAAATGATAACTGGATCAGTAAAGAGGAATATGAGGTAAAACATTGGGCATGGTAAGAGAGGGGAGAGGGGACTCACACTAATGGATATTGGGGGGAAGAAGGCTGTTGGTGGTACCCAGGAATTAAATGTTATTCCCATGTTCTACTGGCCCTACCTACAGGCTTTTATGCCCATTTGAGTTGCGTTGTTTCTGTAAGGGCTTTTATTGGAACAGCAGGAATGTTAGTTAAAGTAGAACTATAGTCAAAACTTTTTTTTCTCATTTTGGATAGAGCAAGGGAGGGTTATAACCCCTGTCAGATTTTTTTTCGCCATGTGTCCTATTGAGGAGCTTTCCCTTCACTTCTTGTTCCACAGCCAAACAGGAAATCTTTGCATAATAAGAGAATTTGTTGGGGCCGCCCAGGTTATCAGAACTAATGGCTTCATCAGAAGATTTCCTCTCTATTACTTTTCTGGGAATAACCCAAAATTTGGGAATGTATTTTACTTTCACAACGATAATGGTAAACAAAAGAGAGGGTGGATCTCCTTAATAGGGGCACAGACAGCAATAAAAATGTACTAGATGTTCTTATTCCTCTCCACTCTATCCAAAAAAAATAGATACATTTTTGCCTTTAGTTATACTTTAACTCTGGGCAGTAATAACCTATTTTAATTGTGTTTGATGAAGAGTTTAGAGGACAATCTAACACAGAGTAATATTTACCTTTCTTCTTGGTCTTGCAACACCCAGTGGTCCATTCCTCCACGCTCCAGCCATGGTATGTTGGCAGACACTCCTACGTCCTTATGTGTAATGCCAAGGGCTATGTCCCATTCTGATGGTGTGGCCACTGGCCCTGCATCATAATTTATGACATCAGCAAGAGGGGCAGCGAGAAGACCGGTCAAAGTTTTGGGGGAAGACCACTTAGGAGGAAGACTGTGGAAATGTGGATTATGGTAAGTGCTTCTCTGTGTTAGATCTTCCTCTAGAAGGTGGTGCAATATATTCATCATCATCAGCAAGCAGTTTCGGGGCAGGATAGATTTAATATCTTTATCACTATCTAGAGTTAGGCTTTAATGTTTAGTTCTTTAATTTCATGAATAAAATAAAAATCAAGAAATCTAAAGGGTTCCTATAGTACAACTTCAATGTCCTTTACCCCACTTCTTGGAAATCAGCGCAAAAATATCCACAAAGATCACATTTCCTTTTCTTACCCATTGTAAAAAGATGCTGGAATCTGATTTATTAAAGTAATTAAAATTTAAACACTAGGGCATTTACATCAATCATTTCACAATCCAATGTGCCTCCTACATGTGGGTCTAAAAAAATTTGCTTTAGAAGCTATTTAAGATTTTTCTTTCTTTTCTTTTTCAAAAAAAGAATAAGGGCATTTTTTTATTTTTACACTGTGTTTAATGAAGCATAGACATGAACTACACTGGCTTTATAAAAAACAAATGCAGTCTAGATCTCACAACACATATTGTAATGGCATAGTTACTTAACAAGCCTTCCATTTTCGTTTCTCTAGTGAGTCACTGCACTTGGCAAACTATTTTAGAAATCTGCACTCCCATCTGTTATCTAGAAATACCACATATTGCTGCAAAGCTGGTGTGAAATGAACAGCTTACAAGAACAAAGATTTCATCCATGTGACACATAAATGACATGGAAACACCAAATAATTATACTTAATTGATCTTCACCCCCCCCCCCCCCCCCACACACACACACATCTTAGTTTTAAACATACAATGTGTATGCTTAATAAGGGTCTCCAGTCAAAAAAGCTAAGTATTTTAATATGCATGTACTATATTTTAAGTCTAATTTTAGATGCATGTTCTAATCAAAATTGAAAATGAAAACAAATTTCGGGGCAAATGCAGCCCCCCTCAACCAATCACACCCACTCAGCTTTTATCCATTCACAAATTGTTTTAATATCCCTTGTGCTTATCTAAATGCCATCACATATTCCTTGCCACCACTTCCAAGAGTGGAGATTAGTGCTCAAGCTCTGCAGTAGGTGCCTATTGTCATCATCTTCTGGAGCTGAAGAGAACCTACTGCTGAACAGCCAATAGGAAGTGTCTTCATAATCGACAGGAGCCCCTAAAAAAAAAGACCCTCCCACACTGTTTTGGACAGGACCCAGGACAACTCATGTCCCCAGTTTTTGATAAATAAAAGGGAGAATTTAGCGTTTACAATGCACAATGTTGGAGGACTTCTATCTTCATGTACAGCCAGGCTGTTCATTCACCCTGCCACTAAAGGTGAATTTGAATTAAGTCTCTTTCCTAAGATGACTTGGTAAACTATTATCTTCAGGACACTCTCCTCAGCATCCTCTCTCTCTCTTTACTGCTGACACCCGCCCTCTGACTATCCTACATATGGGGTGGCCCCCCTCAGGTTAGGGCAGTTGACACGAGTCCATGTACTCACGATACTGTTTTTCCAGGGTCTCCAGTGTCTCCCCTTCAGTCAGCTCTCCATAACCTCTGGGTTCAGCTCCTTTCATCCATTCCTCTGGCCCTCATGATGACCTCCTGAGACCACCTACCACTTCTACAGAGGAGGCAGCTGCCCCCTCCCTCCGGAACTCTGCTCTCCAGCCAAAGACCCCTCAGCACATGTGCTCCTGGCTTTTATACAGTATCCCAGAAGAGACGACCTGCCACTGCCAATCACCAGGACTGTATCAAAGCCTATGCCTTCATTCGTCAGGTTTCCTCCCACTGTCCTACATGCCTCTCTATTGGACCAGTGCAAAACACTCTCTAGACACAATGAATCGCATACTGAGCAGACCTCACTAACAGATCCTGCTCTCTGATAAGCAAAGAGAAATATAGATTTGCCTGCAGCCCCTCTGGTAAACAGACAGAGCCAAAAACTATGCTCTCTCACTAGCACCTACCTAGGAGGGTGCTACATCCCCACCAAACCGAGGCATGTCCTTTCTGGCTCTAGGCAGCCGCCCCTACAAAAATTACACAACAATTCCATGGAGTATCCCACAAACTTGGAAAAAGGGAAATGGAAAGTAAGAAATGTACAGGGCCATGGGGCATACCCCATATGTGGCCAGTGGATGCAATAAATTACATGGAAAAATATATGACTCTGTTGTACAAATATTCACACATTTATGTACAAATAACAGGTGCATTTAAATCAATGCATCCCCCGCCAAACAAAATTCAGCTTAAAGCGGAGTTCCACCCTGGATTTTTTTTTTTTTTAATACCCCCGGGACAGTCAGGGCTAGTGCATTCCACAATGGCTAGCCTCTGATCTGTCCCGGGTTGCACTTACCTGCAAGACGAAATACTTACCTTGCAAACGTCTTGTCCAGCGCTGCCATCTCAGATGTGGGCAGCTTGAAGCCAGCGCGTCCTCTTCGGCGTCTTCTTCCGCCTTCTGTGGTCCCACGATGCTCTGCGCCGGCCCCGACGTCACTTCCGGGTCGCGCGCGTCACCCCTCCACAGCTTCTGGGCATGCCCAGAAGCTGTTTAGAAGGGGATGACGCGCGCGACCCGGAACTGACGTCGGGGCCGGTGCAGGCGCAATGATTCCTGGGAGCTATGACGTCCAGCTCCCAGGAATCATTGCAGAGCCAGGAAGTGACGACGGGCCGCGGCCGAGGAAGGAGGAAAAAGGAAGTAAGGTAAGTATATTTTCTTCGCTACGAGGTAAGTAAAAAAAAAAAAATATGCGATTATCCATTTCTTTTTCAGGTGACCCGGAGCGAGAAGATGGAGGTAAGTATAAAAATAGGGTGGAACTCCACTTTAACAAGTAAAAAGACATTACCCTGTCTATCTAACTAGATACAATATTTACACCACATAGAAATCTGCATTCGAATAGTGGAGGGCCTAGCCAGACCTGGAAATCCCAAGCAAGCCTGCAAAGGGGAATCAAGTTAAGCACAAATTAATGCAATGTTACTTACTCAGAGTGAGACTGTCCTTTCCTCAGAGGCACCTTCTCACCACATTTATCTCTAACTGCAACATTCTTGTAGAGATCTTCATCATGCAGGCCCCCTAAGGGCACGCTTGACTCGACGTTCCATTGTTATTCCTGAAACAGATAGCCAACTTGGCAGGGGTTGCTTGTTATCTAACACTTCCATATCAGTTCTTTCTGAGAACCATTTTGTTGACTAAGTATTAGGCACAGTCCCTCTTCAGCACTAGGGCACTGACTGTCTCCTACTATAGTCAGACCCATAAGTTCAGAAGGAAGAAATGCGGAGTTCACCCGACTGGTGTTCACAGTGTCCTCTCCTTCTGTAACACCGAGGCAACATATCTTCTTCTGTGACAAGCAACTTGTGAGTTTTGCAAATCTCTTCAAAGGGTCCTCCACTCTAGCACCCCCTCTCCGAAGAGACAATGAGCCACCACCTCCTCTCCTCAGACAGCAACTCACACAAAGTCCCCCCAACCGGCCCACTGGCCCAACAGGATCCCCACAAAGTGTCCCCCAAGCAAAGCATCCCCGCAAAGGGGTCCTCCTCTTCTGTACTTCAATTCTCCTGGCCCAGTGGCCCAATTTCTTTGCAAAGTATCTTTTGGTGATAATCAGTGGTCCTGGCCCGTTGGCCCAAAGGATCTCAATGGAAAATCCAGTAAAGACGACTTCTTGTAGCAACTAAAGCACAGAACTAAGTGTCCACTAAAGTTTTCCAAACAGGAAGTCTTTGTGGGTTAGAGGGTTTGCCCTCTTTTGGTGATACTACATAGTGGTAGTTGTTCGGCTGATTCCCAATCCTTCTTGCAAGGATAGAAGGGATAGGGGAATGTGATAATAGGGCTTCCAGCCCTAACAACAACAACTTGAACTTTTCTTCAGGCTCTCAGCCCCGATGTAACAACTTCCAGGCTAGCCAGCCTTGTAACACAACACCTTCTCCACAGGAGTAGGAACTCCACATCCTCAACAGTAATAATCAGGATGGGGTATCCGGACAGTCTTTTCCTAAAAATCCTGAACACGAACAGCCCACGCCTGACCTGTTCTGTTTGGGTGGCGAACTTCCACACAGTTTATGTGGATGGCCTGCCCCAGATTCCAATTTACCTTCACAGAGAGAAAGGTGTCCCACAACTCAGGCCTTTCCTGGTCTCTATACGGCTTTGGGACGTACAGAAACTCCCAAATCGCCTCGTCACATCACTCTTCTCTCTTGGCCTCAACTTCCTCCATGATCTCCCGAAGAGCGTAGGGGTAATTGTACCCATATTCCAGGGCCACCTTTCTCTGTATCAGGCGCTGGCATCTAGAGAACCTGGGAAGGATCTGTCTATTTTCTCTCCCAGGGGGGTATATAGGGTCTCCTCCCTCTTGATGAGCTTAGCATAGGCCTCATTTTGATCCCGAGGCCAGGTGTAGCAGCGGGGTGGGGAAAAATCTGGGACCCTTGCAGCATAGGCCTCAAAGAACCCCAAGTTCAAAGCACACTGCATGCACACTGCAGCCTCCTTTGTCTCCTCATCAAGTGAACTGGGACTTGCAGAGCTACTGCTCTTCTCTGTTCCTTAGTCCCATTCTGTCTCCTCTTTAGACTTCCACACATCAATACCCTCTTCCAGGGATCCAAATTGATGCTGGAAACAGGGTGACCCTATATCAATAGCTCCAGCCTTCTCCTCACTGGACACACTAGAGGCCTCTCTCCCAGGAGCCCATTGGTTCCCCTCTGCTTTGCCGAGAGCTGCGGGTTCTGCCTGCACAGGTATTGCTGGCCCTTCTCTTGGCCGCGACTCAACCTGCACCATCTGGGTACATCTCACCTCCTAAATGCGAGTCTCCCTGGCCTGGCATATGGCAGTGTAGGTCTGTACCACTCTGGCTCCAGCAACACTCCTCTTCCTCCACCCACAGGGATCATCATAGGCACCAGCAACTCTTGGGTGAATCCTGTCTCCCAGCTCACACTCAGCTTCCTGGGCCGATAATCACTCCTGAACATTTAAGCATCGGCCACATACCAGCCCGAGATGCTCCTTGTCCCCTCTGCTGCACAGTGCCAGTCTTCCGATGGGCACCAATCAAACTCCTGTGTCCCACAGGACCAACTCTGGTGATTTCACTAACTCTCCAGGTACTCTGCCAACACATGGGATAGCCCCTGCACTCCGGCTCACTCCAGCATCTGCCATCTTGCTCCTCCACACACATGTCTGTCCCCCAGCTACACCCGATGGCAGAAGTGATGTCTCAGCTCTCTTCCTCCACTCGAATTGGCAGTTCCGTCCACGACTCCAGACTACCCGACTCTCTGCCGCTGGCTCCTCCTGTTTGGCAGATCTGTTTGGCACGCTTTTTTCCGCACGGTGCAGTAACCTCTTCACTGCAGCTACAAGTCTGCTAAGCCAGCACGAATGTCACTGCATTGCAGATTGTGTTCACAGACATACACACATCTGCCCTTTTTATCTGTACTTGGGCCTCAGTTGCACTTCTCTCTTCCCAAGCCAACTGACCTCCCATACTGTTACAAAATTGCCTGCTGTCTTTAACTGCATGGTCAACACTTTCCTTCACAGTACATGTACAGACATGATTCCACCGATCCCTGTGTCCTGGGTCACTGCTCTCTTCACCCTGCCACTAAAAGTGAATTTTAATTAAACTAGGTGTAAACCCACTTTAAAGACTTTTACCTATAGGTAAGCCGATAGTAAGGCTTACCTATAGGTGCTATAAATATCTCCTAAACATGCACCATTTAGGAGATATTTACAGTGCATGCAGCCGATGACGTCATCGGCGCATGCGCTCTGAAGAAACGGCCACCTGTGCTGTTCCTGTGCCCTGTGCCGTGAACGGCAGCTCCCGCGCCCATGTGCGGGAGTGATGTAATCGCACCTCTGGCCAATCAGATGGCCGGAGAATGCGATCCAGGAAGCAGGACGACTGAACCTGTCAGCCGTCCTGTTGCTGAGCGGGCAGCACTGCGGGGGCTTCGTTTTTAGGTAAGTACTTCATAAAGAGCTAGTATGCAATGCATACTAGCTCATTATGCCTTTGTCTTTACAGGTTTTATTTTTCACATTTTTTTTCAGAGGGTTTACTTCCTCTTTAAGTCTCTTTCCTAAGACGACTTGGTAAACTATTAATTATCTTTAGGACACTCTCCTCAGCATCCTCTTTCATAGTTGCCAACATTTAAAAAAAATTTCCAGGGACACTTTGCAGCACAGCTATCAATTACCACACCCACTTCCCTGAAGCTCCGCCCACTCTGCATAATTAATCTCGCCTACTTATCAGATTATAGAGTCTACTCACTATAGAGAGAATTACAGGAAATTAAAAAGTGAATTTCAAACTTAAGGCCACAGTAGCAGAGTTGGAATAGGTCTCCCATTCAGCTGCACTATTTCTGCGTAACATTTATGGGCAGCCCGATTAATGGGCGCTTCCAGGGACAATATAAATTACCTGGGACAGGCTCCTATTTCCAGGGACTGTCCCAGGAAAAAAGGGACAGTTGGCAAGTATGCTCTTTCTCTCTTTACTGCTGACACCCGTCCTCTGATTATCCTACACGTGGGGTGGCCCCCCTCAGGTCAGACCCCTTGACATGAGTCCCTGTACTCACGGTACTATTTTTCCAGGGTCTCCCCTTCAGTCAGCTCTCCTGGAACTCTGGGTTCAGCTCCTCTCATCAATTCCTCCCGCCCGTAGGATGACCTTCTGCGACCATGTGCCACTGCTACAGAGGAGGAGGCAGCCGCCCCCTCCCTCCTGGACTCTGCTCTCTAGCCAAAGACCCCACAGCACATCTCCTCCTGGCTTTTATACAGTATACCAGAATGCACTGAGGCAACCTGCCACTGCCAATCACCAGGACTGTATTAAAGCCTATGCATTCATTTGTCAGGTTTCCTCCCACTGTCCAACATGTCTCCCTATTTGACCAGTGTTAAACACTCTCTAGACACAATGAATTGCATACTGAGAACAATGAGCAGACCTTACTAGCCGATCCTGCTCTCTGGTAAGCAAAGAGCAATATAGATTTGCCTGCAGCCCCTCTGGTAAGCAGAGAGAGCCAAAAACTATACTCTCTTGCTAGCACCTACCTAGGAGGGTGCTACATTTATTATTGCTGTTGCAGAGATTATTTAGATCGATGGGGAGAGATCCCTGGTTGAAATACAGCTTTAAATTGAACTGGTAAGGATAAAAATAATGAAAACTGTTTTTGATAATTTCCTTTTAAAATTTTAGGTATACCCCTGTGTACCTGTTTTCTATCCAGCCATTGCTGTACTGAACCCCAGTCAACTGTTTTGTGTGCCACCATTGGGATATGTTATTTTGTTATGTTCACACTGCCATATGCGAACTGTTGGGAGTGTCAGTACAAAGTTAATGACACCCCCAGATTAGTTTTCATATCGCAGTGAGAACCGTCAATCAGTGTTAATTTTGGCAGCAAATTTCAATTTAGTTTTAGTCTTAGTCTTAGGACTAAAATGGCATTTTAGTTTTAGTCCCATTTTAGTCTTCTGCAAGTGTTTTAGTTTTAGTCGTATTTAGTCGACTAAAACTCCAGTATATTTTAGTCGACTAAAACGCCCTACATTTTAGTCGACTAAAACTCATTTTAGTCATCTATAGTCAAATGGGTGTAGTTCAATTGTAATTTGTAATGCATTATTTAAGCATTACTCTACAATTTCCAAACTCATTATATACTACTGCTGGTCCTGGAGTGAAAAATCTAATATGTTATTATTTATGCTTTGAGCATGCACCAGTGTTAATTTTTGGCAGCAAATTTCTATTTAGTTTTAGTTATAGTCTTTTGACTAAAATGCCATTTTAGTTTTAGTCGTATTTTAGTCTTAAGACTAAAATGCCATTTTAGTTTTAGTCGTATTTTAGTCATCTGAATTGTGTTAGTCGACTAAAACGTTTTAGTCGGTTTTAGTCGACGAAATTAACACTGCCGTCAATTCGGACAGTGGATTCACAGGGTTCCCTCATTGCACCAGTGTGCACTTAAAGTTACAGGAAGTAAGGTGAAGTCTCCTTAAAGGAGAAAAAGACAGCTATGCTGGTGTATAGAAATATCTGATCTGAAATGTATTTAATCCTCCTGTAATGTTTGCAGAAGAAACTCTGTATGTTAGCCTCACCAACAGGCCTGAACCATGTCCACCCTGTAAGATGTCTATACTTTGCTTGCAACTCTGCATTTAGAGTATGGACTTGGTAAGTACCTGCAAGCGTTCACAGAGTGTGTGTGGATGTGTGGGCATACCCAAAGCCAGTGTTGGTGCCAGATGGCTTTTTTAACAGATGCTCTAACTCAATGGCAATGATGATAGTCTTGAGCGTATTCCATGCCTGCTGACTTGTATTCTGATTGTGTTTTCCTGTTACCGACCCAGCTTCCTCACTTGATTTTGGATCCTGCTCTGTACTATTGCTTAACCGCTTCCCCACTGCTCACTGTGCTGCTACTGCGGCACAGTGGCTCGTTATCTTCTGGCGACGTAGGTCTACGTCACCAGACATTCCCCTCTCTCGGCGGCGCGCACGCGCTGCCGGAGGCTCGCTCCCGCTGTTTTCAGTCACAGCGGGAGTGGGGCCAGGGAAGGAGCAGCGGCGATCGCCGCTGCTCTTCCCCGATCGTCGGGGAATCTAGTTTGGAGATCCGCCCGCTTGTGTAAACAGAGCGGGCGGATCTCCTAAGTGACATGCAGGGTCAGATTGCAGGGTTCAGCATAGCTGAACCCTCGATCTGTCCTTGTGTCACTCAGTCACCTCCCCCCCCCACACGTTAGTAAGCACCAGGCATACATTAACCCCTCCCTCTCCAATAAAATTAACCCCTTCCCTGCCAGTGTCATTTTTACAGTAACAGTGCATATACGTATATAGCACTGATTACTGCAGTAATGTCACTGGTACCCCCAAAAGTGTCAAAAATGTCAGTCAAGGGTCCAATCTGTCCGCCGCAATGTCGCAGTCCCGCAAAAGAAATCGCAGATCGCCGCCATTATGCGTTAAAAAAACCCACCAAAAATGACAGAAATCTGTCCCTTTGTTAGTAAACGCAATAACTTTTGTGCAAACCAATCAAAATACGCTTATTCAGATTTTTTTTTACCAAACATAGGTAGCAGAAAACAAATTGGCCAAAAATTTAAAAAAAATTTGATTTTTACATTTTTCTGGGGGGGAATTTCATAAAAAAATGTTAAAAATATTGTTATTTTTTCAAAATAAACGCTCTTTTTTTGTTTATAGCACAAAAAGTAAAAATTGTACAGGTGATCAAATACCACCAAAAGAAAGCTCTGTTTGTGGGGAAAAAAAGGACGTACATTTTGTTTGGGTACGGCGTTGCACGACTGCGCAATTGGCAGTTAAAGTCGCACAGCGCCGAATCGCAAAAAGTGGCCCAGACGTAAGACAGCAAAATCCTCCAGTGGTAAAGTGGTTAACCACTTTATGACCATGGCTTCATCCCTGACCTTGATCCGGCTTCTGATTTGGTACTGCATTGCCTGCTTGTTGTTGACCATTATTAACTGTAATTCTACTCCATGCTACTGCCATGTTCTTATTTGCACCATGTCCACATCCAGGTGCAGACTTCCCTCTACCTACCTGCAAGTGTCTTTATTGAATTCTGCTATCCTGAATCCTCTGATAAATTGAAGTTCCCCTTTATCCTCTGCTGACGTCTTTCCTAATACTACCGCCCGCTCATCCTGCTGGATTGTCCTGGTTGGCATCTCCAGTCTGGGTTTCTGCAAGCTACATCTTCCGGTACTCATGTTCCTCCTGTCCATTTGTCTCACTTTCATGACTGTTAGGCAGGAGATACATGAGAGGCTGCCCTCATCATCTTGGTCTCCTTTTAAGTACATGTCAAGTTCTCTCCCAGCATAGTTGTGTAGCACTGCCCTCTTGGGGGCTGCTTGTAGTTGCATGTTCTTCTGTGCCACCTTGACCCTGTGAACCGTCCCACCCTCCTGACACTCTAGGTTCGGACATATTGTGTATACCTTTAAATGACACACTGGCACAATGCAGACTTGCTTTAATGCTTTCAGGTTTACTTGCTCAAAAGAAAGATTTAGAAAAAGGTATTGGTCAACTAAGCCACAGATAAACAGTCAAGACTCAGCTGAAGAAATACACAGGAAGAAAACTGTTAAACGACCGTTAGAAGTGATAAGTAAATACCACCAATGTATACAGACAGCAGGTGAATAAATCTCCCAGGAAAGCTATAGATTGCTATGAGGAATACTCCTACTAAAGGGGAATCCCAGGCTGGCCTTTTATTCCTGTATCGTAATGAGAGATGAGGTAATCTAGATACCAGTAGCATGTGCCCTTATGATTTTTAAATAGTCTTTAATGAAAATAAAAACAAAAATTGTACAAGAAAAATATGTAGCACTACCCCTGTAGGAGCTGCTGGTGAATATGGTGTTCTCTCACCCTGCACAGCCAGGCACACACATTTTCCACACACTCTGGAGACAGAAACAAGTCCTTGCAGCTTTGTTTTTTTATTTTATTAGAGGGATTGAACTTGGATGGGGATAGGGTTGTTATAAGATGCTCACTTGATCAACAAGGAATTCTTCAGGGACACAACTATATACATCTAGTATATATACACTTCTCCTCTGCCTCCTGCACAAACTTGTTTGCAGATCTACTCCTCCTCCAGCACAACTCTTGCTTGTAAAACTACATCTCCCAGGACCAGCTGGCACTGACAAATAAATCCAACACAGACTCAGTCAGATCCAGAGTAAATGCTCTTTTCAGGCAGTGACCGTTGGCCCCTTAGGTAGTGTGGCAGAAAAAGAGGTCTTTAGTGCTTAGCTGTCCTATTCCTGTGGCTAATGGTCCCAGTACCACCTCTTCAGGCATTGCCAGCCCGCCTGGCTGCAGCTGTCCCTTTCAATAGCTCTCCTAGCTACCTCGCCACAGTCTTCCCAGAGTGACTCTGCATTAATCCCAGACTGCTTGCACCTGGTCCCTTCAGGCATGCCACTCAGTCTTCTGACTAACACTCACCAGCCCTCTTGGCTGTCTTTTTCCTTGGAGATTTGTCCGAAAGTGTTCTCCTGCTGTCTTTTCCTTGCTCCCATGCCTCCTGGTCAAGATCCCTCCATGTGTCATGAGAAGGGGTCCCTTCTGCACCTGAGCCAGGGCCTGAGTTTACCCCCCCGCCCCCAGACTAGGGGGCTGCTCTCAAAGGTCTCCGACAGCCTAACGCTCATCTTCCACCCAAACTCACTCTGTCCCAGCTGGGATGGAACTGAGTATTTGAGGGGGCCTGCCCCCTGCCAGCCCATCTGTTGGGGATTGGTCAGGAGCCTCAGAATACTCCAGACAGCTCCTCCTTCCAGACCCCTCTTCTTATTTCTAGAAGTAGGGGGGGGGTCTCAGGGATGCTGCCTGTGAGTCGTACCAGCCATCCCTGAGTCATTTACTCTACCCAGATTAAACAACACAGGCTTGGCTGACAATTTACCTACTCTAACACAAAAACACCTAGCTCTAGCACTCTAGCAAGGCTAGGGGGTGCTACAAATATTACCACAAACACGTATGCAACAGCAAAATAAATGGGATAAAAGATGAAAGTACAGAGTTTACCTAGTCTCAATGTAAACTTGAGTGCTGTGAGCCGCAGATGCAGCAGGTTTCTGTTGATCCTCCAGAGGGAGTTTACAAAAATGATATACCCAATCAAAGGACCTGAATGGTGGGAGGTAGGAGGGTTGAGATGTTTGATTATACTTCAATGCACCCTTCTTTTAAGTAGAACTATAGGCAAAACTTTTTTCCATGGCAGCATACCTGTGATAGAACTCCGCCTTCAGGACTAGTGAATAGCATAAAATAAAGACGTCCCCTACTCCCAGCATTCTCCTGTGATATAGAATACTGAGGGAGGGAGCGTATGCTGCCATGGATAGGCACCAGGAAAGGTAAATTACGGTAAGTATGATACAATTTTTCGTTTTTTTTTTTTTTCATTTTGGATAGAGCAAGGGAGAGTTATAATCCCTGTTAGATTTCGTTTCACCATCTGTGTCCCATTGCAGAGATTTTCCTTCAATTCCTGTCCCATAGCCAGAGATGTATAGTAACTAAGTAGAACTACTTCAATACTGTACTTAAGTACCGAAAGGCGGTATCTGTACTTTCCTAGAGTAGAATTTTTTTCTCCTACTTCTACTTTTACTTCACTACATTTTTTCAATGATTTCAATACTTCTACTCTGATATTTTTTTTTGTGCTGCATAGTTACTCGTTACAATTATAAAAATTACCACTGCCAGAACAGTAGATGGCAGGTTTCATGAAGCTCAAAACATGTGTATTATCAGCACATGCGAAAATAAATGCTACTGTATGTATAAATAAAAGCTGCATTTGAAATAATAAAAAACAATATGATGTTCAAACTTTTGACTTCTTTCTTTAATAACTACATAACACAGTACTTGTACTTTTACTTTCAGTACTTGAGTAGCAATTTTTTGTTCAAAACTACTGGTACTTTTACTTTCAGTACTTGAGTAGCAAAATTTTTAAAACAACTACTTGCAATACTTAAGTACAAAAAATGTTGAATACTTTAGTACTTCTACTCAAGTCACTTTTTGATCGAGCACTTCCACTTCTACTCAAGTCACTTTTTGATCGAGCACTTGTACTTTTACTCAAGTATGGGTTTCGAGTACTTTATACAACTCTGCCCATAGCCAAACAGGAAGTGACAGGAAATCCCTGCAAATTAAGTCCTCGTTGGAAGATTTCTCTTCTATTACTTTTCCAGGGACAACCCAAAATTTGGGGTTTTCTTTTACTTTCACTTTCAAAGATAATGGTAAATAGAACACATAGAGAGAGTGAATCTCCTTAACTGGGGGCACAGACAGCAATTAAAACTGATAAACTTTCTAATAATCCCTCTGCACTCTAAAAAGTTTTACCTTTAGTTCTACTTTAATGGCACTTATCTAACTATATCAATATCTCCAGGTGTTGTTGTTTTACAATCCGGCAACCAAAGTATTATTGAATACAATTAAATTAGCATTTAAAATATCTTTCAGAACATTTAATGTGACCATTTAGCCTTCTGTACATTATAGCATAGACATGCTTGGTCTTGAACTGACTGGTATTCTATAATAGCTTTGTGTAAACACTTGTAATTAACCTAGCTCAGTCATAGCCTTAAATTAAAGCAATGGTAATAAACCTAACTCTGGGCAGCTCATCTGTAGATTGGTATCGGTCACTATCCCCAGTCTAATAGATGTGTATTGTGGAATCACGTACCAGACAGGTATTTTACACCCCTATTATCAGGCCTGGATTAAAAGACTTCCTTCTAATAGCTTCTATGGAATCCAATTAGCTTTTAATGACTGGCCTCATTAACAGGCTGTGTAGATTCTGGCCAGGCAGGATTTATGGTCCTGTTTTGTAAAAATAATCTGCTTAATGGAGCTTTTCCACTGCATAGAACCGTACCGGTTCGGCATGCTTTTGTGCTTTTCCACTGCGGTACCGCATGGTATAGGGTCGGAACGGTTCAGTATAGTACGGTATAGGTTTGCTTTTCCACTGCATGGAACCGAACGGTACGGTACGGTACGGCTCTGAAAAAACAGTACCTACTCAATTGTGGTTCCAACAGGTACCAAACTGGTACCATATCCCACAATCCTTTGCATGCAGTCACTACTAGCCACTGATTGGTCAGAGAATCCCACCCACCCCGTTGTTATCCCACCCACTTAACTTTAGTACTACTTTAGTGGAAAAGCAAACCTGTACCGTACCGTACCGAACCGTTCCGACACTATACCATGCGGTACCGCAGTGGAAAAGCAAACCGGGCCAAGCAGGGCCGAGTAGAGCCGAGCCGGTACTAGCCGGTACTTGCAGTGGAAAAGTGCCATTAGTTGGCTGATGTAGTGGGAATTTATATGAAATTTTTGAGTTCTCTGCCTGACTACTACAAGCAAAAAGATTTAAATCTGATCATATTGCTGCTGACCTGCGCAGTTTGGAAAAAAAGAGGTTGGCGCCGTGTTTAGTAAATTTAATTCTCCTCGCGCAGTTTGGGGTTCCTAAGACCCCATTATCATCACAACCTAAGTTCGGATTATTGTTTGCATTTGCTTGCTGTTAGAGTGTGTCTCTGGTAATAGAGAAGAAAATACAGTATTTCTGAGTTATGAAAAATGATGTCTCCCTGGGGAACCACTAGGACGTCCTTTGCCTGTGGGGCATGCTCTGGGAGGACATAAATATTTGGGGAGACCTTCCAGAAAAGTCTTCCTTGTCTCACAGGCTGTTACCAGGAGAGGAGGCTATATTAGGGGCCTCTGCTTCCCAGATCTGCTGCCAGGGTGGGCCTGAGTCTGAAGCCTTGAAGGGCTTGCACTGCCTTGATCTATCCAGAAGCAGTGAAGCTGGATTCTTGTTCGATTAGCAGAGGAAGGACATTCGCTGCTAAAAAGTGTCCGGGAAAGCTGTGTACAGGCTGCTGCACTTTGCAGGAAGTCAGGTGGTTAAACTGAAAGGGTATTTGCATTGCTCAAAGCTACTTAAAAGTCTAAAGAGTACTCACTATTGCTAGCAGAAATGTCTAAAGTTATTTCATGTCACTTTTTGGGCATCGTGTGCCCTGACACTCTCTCATTGAGTTCATTGTTCCTCAACCACTTGCTCACCACTCTAGCAAAAAGACGGCTACAGCACGGTTGTCCAGTTCTGGGAGGGCATCAGTAAACATCCTTCTAGAACCCTGCACACCTCCTGTGGCATGCATTGGGCGCATTCTATGACAGCTGATTACAGATCAGGGTAAAGGGTCAATTACAGCAGCCCTTTACCATGTGATAAGCTACAGTCCTTTCTTCCCACGCTGTGTCTGTGGGAAGAAAGGAGAGCCTTTAACCAGCAAGCCTGTCAGTCCCATCAGTGCAGTCCATCAGTGCCTCCTCATCAGTGCCACCTATCAGTGGCTCTTTATCAGTGCCCATCAGTGACACCCATCAGTGCCGCCTATCAGTGTCCATCAGTACCGCCTAATTGATGCCTATCAGTGCTCATCAGTGCAGCCTATCAGTGCCTCCTCATCAGTGCTGTCCATCAGTGATGCCTATAAGTGCCGCCTAATTAGTGCCTATCAGTGCCCATCAGTGTAGCCTATGAGTGCCCATCAGTACAGCCTTATCAATGCACATCAGTGAAGAAGAAAAAGTACTTATTTGCAAAATCTTATAAAAGAAAATAAGAAAACTTTTTTTTCAAAATTTTCAGTCTTTTTTTGTTTGTTTAGCAAAAAATAAAACCCCAGTGGTGAGTAAATACCACCAAAATAAATCTCTATTTGTGTGAAAAAAAAAAAAGATAAAAAATTAATTTGGGTACAATGTTGAATGACTGCGCTATTGTCATTCAGTGCAACAGCACTAATTTTCCTGAGCAGAAAGAGGGAGAAAGTGACCAGAACTGAAATGATTTAAAAACTCTTAGTGCCGGTTCACATTTGTGTTACTTGCGAGATCTCATGTAATTCGGAGCGTACTGCTCCTTCATTACATGCAATCGGATGTGCGGATGCAAATTCAGCCATACACTTTATATGGCTGAATTCGCACTGTATCCGCACCAAACACGCACAGGACCCTTTTTTACAGCCGCATCAGGATCGGATCGCACAGTGGTTCACACTTGTGCGATCCGATTCTGTGCGAACTGTCATATGCACTGCGATATGCGATCAAACTGGGGGTGTCGTTAACATTTAATTGACACCCCCTGCATATCGCATATGGTAGTGTGAACTGCCAGAGGTGCGGATGCGATGCGGGATCACGCTGCATATTCGCAGTGTTCCCGCATCGCACAAGTGTGAACCGGCACTTAAGGTTTCTAAAGTGACTGGCATCCAATTTCTTCCACCACACAATGACTCAAGGACTACTCCCTGAGAGTTAAGTTCCAGTTCCACTTTAATACTGAAAACACATTTTATCCTATCTTTCACTATCTATTCCCTGCCTTCTCCTGCACCTATATTATCATGCTTCTGGGTCATCGTGATACAACACAACATTTCCTGCCGAACCCCTTTTCCTAGTAGACTGTAAGCTGTTTCGTCCAGATTTTTATAACGCAATTAACACAGTTAACATTTCGGAGGGCTTACAAAAATGTCACGCATGCAGTTAAGTACCCTCAGACAATCTCCTCTGGAAATGTCAGGCTACTCACATTACATAAATGAACCAAAATTGACATTTCCATATTGTGTATTACTATAAAAGGTGCATTTTTGGATGATGTCGGAAGACTGAAGTTCAGAGGACTGTGTGGGTTGAAGTGAGCCACAAACAGAATACCTGACACTCTCTCTGCTTCCCCCAGGGATCACCGCCTATCATCATTGAACACAGGCAGAAGGAGATCTACACTTTTCTTCCAGCAAAAATGTGCAGACTTTGGAAAATGTTCAGCTCAGTGAAAACATAGCCTAGGGCTGTGTGATATTCATGCCTGAACTGAAGGAAGAGCAGGAATCCCACTGAACAATAACTGAATCAAGCAGTGCTTACTTAGAGGGGTCATCCATCATGAAACTTCGTTATCATTCTATGTGATTTCTTCAGTGTCACATTATATATTCATGAAAGGGCTACAGCAAATGAGAAACACAAATCCTTAAAGCACTATCTGCCTTATTTTGGTCATACATTACAATTCAACTGCAATGCAGTTTCAGAAAAAAATCAACACTCTGTAAATAATAGAAAGTCTTTCCATGGGTATGAATATAAATTTTTCTGAACAGAGCATATTTATGCCAGGAGATATTTTGTGAACAGTATTTGAGTCTCCTAGTGGGCAGCACAGTGAAAAACATGGAGGAGGGGGGGCAGGTAAATATAAGAATTGCCCCTTGTCTGTGATTGAACATTGAAGAACTAGCAGCTGCTTACCTTTCTACCCTCTGCTCACTGTGCTCCCTCCTTTAGTAAGTATGATTCTTGTGAACACCCAACACACTTAAAGTTCTTGTAACCCTGAAAAAAAAAACATGCCCCTGTCCCTTTAAGGCATGAGATCTAGCCCAGTGCTTTTGCCATGTCAATTGTCTTTTTCTATGTTGTACAATACCTGGCTGATCCTGCCTGTTCCTGTCTTCCCCTCTATAAACTGACCGCATTTATCATGGCTGCTGATCTCTAATAGCGTGGCCAGTTTATTTGCCTCCGTTATCTAGCCATCTCCTCAGAATCTCTACATCTCCCCCACTCCCTCTCTCCCTGTCTCTTGCATAGTCTGTGTGAGAGCCGATTTCCTCCTCCTGAACAGATAGAGCAATGCTCTTCCCCTGAAGCTACTCCTCCCCTCCCACCCAGGCCAATTCTGACATTTCTCTCCTACTTGCAAAAATCTCATTTTTATTGCTACAAAATGACTTAGAACCCCAAACATTATATATACAGTGGGGATCGAAAGTTTGGGCACCCCAGGTAAAAATTTGTATTAATGTGCATAAAGAAGCCAAGGAAAGATGGAAAAATCTCCAAAAGGCATCAAATTACAGATTAGACATTCTTATAATATGTCAACAAAAGTTCGATTTTATTTCCATCATTGACACTTTCAAAATTACAGAAAACAAAGCAAATGTTTGGGCTCCCTGCAGAATTTATAGCATGCACTGCCCCCCTTTGCAAGGCTGAGATCTGCCAGTGTCATGGATTGTTCTCAATCATCGTCTGGGAAGACCAGGTGATGTCAATCTCAAAGGTTTTTAATGCCCAGACTCATCTGACCTTGCCCCAACAATCGGCACCATGGGATCTTCTAAGCAGTTGTCTAGAAAACTGAAACTGAAAATAGTTGACATTCACAAAGCTGGAGAAGGCTATACGAAGATAGCAAAGCGTTTTCAGATGTCAATATCCTCTGTTGGAATGTAATTAAGAAATGGCAGTCATCAGGAACAGTGGAAGTTAAAGCAAGATCTGGAAGACCAAGAAAAATATCAGACAGAACAGCTCGCAGGATTGTGAGAAAAACAATTCAAAACCCACGTTTGACTCCACGATCCCTGCAGAAAGATCTGGCAGACACTGGAGTTGTGGTACACTATTCCACTATAAAGAGATACTTGTACAAATATGGTCTTCATGGAAGAGTCATCAGAAGAAAACCTCTTCTACGTCCTCACCACAAAATCAGCGTTTGAACTTTGCAAATGAACATATAGACAAGCCTGATGCATTTTGGAAGTTCTGTGGACCTATGAGGTTAAAATTTAACTTTTTGGCCGGAATGAGCAAAGGTACGTTTGGAGAAGAAGGGGCACAGAATTTAATGAAAAGAACCTCTGTCCAACTGTTAAGCATGGGGGTGGATCAATCATGCTTTGGGGTTGTATTGCAGCCAGTGGCACAGGTAACATCTCACAAGTAGAAGGAAAAATGGATTCAATAAAATTTCAGCCAATTTTGGATGGTAACTTGATGTCATCTGTGAAAAAGCTGAACTTAAAGAGAGGATGGCTTCTACAAATGGATAATGATCCTAAACACACCTCGAAATGCACGGGGGATTACATCAAGAGGCGTAAACTGAAGGTTTTGCCATGGCCTTCACAATCTCCTGACCTCAAAATAATTAAAAATCTATGGATAGACCTTAAAAGAGCAGTGTGTGACAGACAGCCCAGAAATCTCAAGAACTGGAAGACTTTTGTAAAGAATGGGCAAAGATACCTCAAACAAGAATTGAAAGACTCTTGGCTGGCTACAAAAAGCGTTTACAAGCTGTGATACTTGCCAAAGGGGGCAGTACGAGATATTAACTCTGCAGGGTGCCCAAACTTTTGCAGACGCCATTTTTTTGTTTTCTGTTATTTTGAAAGTTTAAATGATGGAAATAAAATCTAACATTTGTTGACATTTTTTCATCTTTCCTTGACTTCTTTATGCACATTAATACAAATTTTTACCTGGGGTGCCCAAACTTTCGATCCCCACTGTGTGTGTGTGTGTGTATGTGTATATATATATATATATATATATATATATATATATATATTATTTCTAGCAAAGGCCCTAGAGAATAAAAATTTTTATGTTACACTGTATTTTTGCAGCAAGTTTTCAAACGCAATTTTTTGGGGAAAAAATACACTTTAATTCATTTTTTTGCACACAAACACTATAAAATATCCAATTTTTTGTTAACATATAAAATATGATGGTATGCTGGGTAAATAGATATCAAACATGGCACGCTTTAAAATTACGTTTGCCTGTGGAGTGGCGCCTAAAAATCTCTATTAGTGATGCTTTAAAAGCCTTTAAAGGTTACCAGTTTAGAGTTGCACAGTAGGTCTGGTTCTAGAATTATTGCTCTTGCTCTGACATTCTTAGTAATACCTCACATGTGGTATCATCAGCGTTTAAATATGCATGCATGACTTATGTATACATTCGCGTTTAAACGCAAGCATCGAGGGAGGGGGTGTTTTAAATCCTTCCTGTGACTTCCTACATTTGATAAATCCTTTGATCCTTCTTTTCGATCGACCAGTGCTTTCTGAGATAGCTAAACTGATCCTTCCTGCAAGTGATCACTTGATCCTTCCTGCAATTGATCAACCAATATTTCCTTCAATTGATCTACTGATCCTTCCTTACTTTGATCCTTTCTGCAATTGACCGACTGATCCTTCCTGTGATCGCCTGACTGATCCTTCCTGCGTTCGATCAACCGGTCTTTCCTGCGATAGATCGACCCTTCCTTCCATAGATCCTTTGATCCTGCGATCGATCCACTTATGCTTCCAGCGATCGACCGACTGATACTTCCTGCAATCGCTTGATCCTTCCTTCGATCAACCGATCCTTTGATCCTTTTTATGATCGACCAATGCCTTCTATGATTGATCAACCAATATTTCCTGCGATCAATTGACCGACCCTTCCTGCGATCAGTCAACCATATCTGTGTGCAATTGATTGACGGATGCTTCCTTACTTTGATCTTTCCTGTGATCAACCGACCGATCCTTCCTGCTATCGACTGACCGATCCTTAATTGGTTCGATTGATCCTTCCTTGTTTTGGTAGATCCTTCTGTCATTATTTCTGTGCAATAATAATTTTTTGCAATGTTATTTATCTTTTTTCATATGGTATAATACCTTCTGAAACGGAAACTAACAGCAGAGAAATGTGAGACCCGCCCACTGGAGTCTCTCTGCTTGGGAGAAAGACCTGAGAAAAGCATGTGACTACACAGAAGCACTACTGGGAAAAAGTATTTAGAGATTATATTGCTGAAAACAAATTCACTGTACCATTACCATTGCCCCATAAGAGAACCTATCATGGGAATTTATTGTGGAGACTTTACAGCCACTTTAATGCTGCACCCCCCCCCCCTTTCCCATTTAGCTGAGCAAGAAATTGCAAGAGACCAACACCAAGTGTACTGGCCCTAAAATATTATATTAAAATGAATACATAACTGCATTCATTGTCACTTTTATATCTGTCTTTCCTAGCATGCCACAGATCAGGAGGTCTAAACCAGTTTAAAAAAACATAGCAGTACATACTTCCGCTACTCTGTTTTGTACATTTTGCTTTAACTAGAATGATGCATGCTTACATTAGCATGAGTGCATGGGCACAGACACAAACTTTTCAGGGGGTCAATAAAAGTGATAATTTGTAATATTTAAATTATTCTTAAAGCTGAACTTGGGAGAACAACAACTTTAATTGAAATATATTTCCTAATGGCCACAAGTGATATAAAACTTTTTTGTGGGCACTAATTAGCTTGCGAACCCAGTTATTACCCAGTGGTGACAGTCTCACTGTGCTGTACATAGCCCGGGGAGAGAGCAGAGCTGTCTGCAGAAAACTATAGGAAGGGGGCGGAGACAAGACCAGTCACAGTCCAGAAGAAGAGAGAGCAGCAGTGACCAGTCTTTATTACAGGAAGCTCCTGCTCAGAGAAAAAGTTTCACACGGGATTACTGCACATATGAGGAATAATAAACAAAGCACACCAAGATTCAAGTAGGAATACACGTGACTCTTGACTTTTGTTGTTTGGGGTTTATTTTAATTTTGCATGAGAACCATTGACATATAACAATTCTAGCTCAGAACCCTGAGCCATAGAATACTATGGAGAGGAATTAGGATAGTGAAGGACCCAACAATAAACTGTAAAGAACAATAAACTGAAACCTTACACACACACTTCTATTAACGTTTTTCTTCTCCTAAGTTTAGCTTTAAGAATAATTTAAATATTACAAATTACTACTTTTATTGTCTTTCCTTACAATCAACGAGACACTAATGTTCAATTGAGAGCCTGTACCTCTGAAAAGTTTGTGTCTGTGCCCATGCACTCATGCTAATGCAAGCATGCATCATTCTAGTTATATATATATACAGTGGGTACGGAAAGTATTCAGACCCCCTTAAATTTTTCACTCTTTGTTATATTGCAGCCATTTGCTAAAATCATTTAAGTTCATTCTTCTTCCTCATGAATGTACACATAGCACCCCATACTGACAGAAAAACACAGAATTGTTGACATTGTTGCAGATTTATTAAAAAAGAAAAACTGAAATATCACATGGTCCTAAGTATTCAGACCCTTTGCTCAGTATTTAGTAGAAGCCCCCTTTTGATCTAATACAGCCAGGAGTCTTTTTGGGAAAGATGCAACAAGTCTTTCACACCTGGATTTGGGGATCCTCTGCCATTCCTCCTTGCAGATCCTCTCCAGTTCTGTCAGGTTGGATGGTAAACGTTGGTGGACAGCCATTTTTAGGTCTCTCCAGAGATGCTCAATTGGGTTTAAGTCAGGGCTCTGGCTGGGCCATTCAAGAACAGTCACGGAGTTGTTGTGAAGCCACTCCTTCGTTATTTTAGCTGTGTGCTTAGGGTCATTGTCTTGTTGGAAGGTAAACCTTCGGCCCAGTCTGAGGTCCAGAGCACTCTGGAGAAGGTTTTTGTCCAGGATATCCCTGTACTTGGCCGCATTCATCTTTCCCTTGATTGCAACCAGTCGTCCTGTCCCTGCAGCTGAAAAACACCCCCACAGCATGATGCTGCCACCACCATGCTTCACTGTTGGGACTGTATTGGACAGGTGATGAGCAGTGCCTGGTTTTCTCCACACATACCGCTTAGAATTAAGGCCAAAAAGTCCTATTTTGGTCTCATCAGACCAGAGAATCTTATTTCTCACCATCTTGGAGTCCTTCAGGTGTTTTTTAGCAAACTCCATGCAGGCTTTCATGTGTCTTACACTGAGGAGAGGCTTCCGTCGGGCCACTCTGCCATAAAGCCCCGACTGGTGGAGGGCTGCAGTGATGGTTGACTTTCTACAACTTTCTCCCATCTCCTGACTGCATCTCTGGAGCTCAGCCACAGTGATCTTTGGGTTCTTCTTTACCTCTCTCACCAAGGCTCTTCTCCCCCGATAGCTCAGTTTGGCCGGACGGCCAGCTCTAGGAAGGGTTCTGGTCGTCCCAAACGTCTTCCATTTGAGGATTATGGAGGCCACTGTGCTCTTAGGAACCTTAAGTGCAGCAGAAATCTTTTTGTAACCTTGGCCAGATCTGTGCCTTGCCACAATTCTGTCTCTGAGCTCTTCAGGCAGTTCCTTTGACCTCATGATTCTCATTTGCTCTGACATGCATTGTGATCTGGAAGGTCTTATATAGACAGGTGTGTGGCTTTCCTAATCAAGTCCAATCAGTATAATCAAACACAGCTGGACTCAAATGAAGGTGTAGAACCATCTCAAGGATGATCAGAAGAAATGGAAAGCACCTGAGTTAAATATATGAGTGTCACAGCAAAGGGTCTGAATACTTAGGACCATGTGATATTTCAGTTTTTCTTTTTTAATAAATCTGCAACAATGTCAACAATTCTGTGTTTTTCCGTCAATATGGGGAGCTGTGTGTACATTCATGAGGAAGAAGAATGAACCTAAATGATTTTAGCAAATGGCTGCAATATAACAAAGAGTGAAAAATGTAAGGGGGTCTGAATACTTTCCGTATCCACTGTATATAACATTAATACCTGTTTTCTCCCCTACCTCAACAATATATAGAGCATGTGGATAACCCTTTAAAAGAATGTACAATACTAAGGAAGTACATTTAAGGAGAGAACACCAGACCATTGTGCTTTAACCACAATTTTAAAATCTTCTAAAAATTGGAAAGAAAGTGTATTTTTTTTTAGTTTGGGGGGGGGGGGGGGGGCGGTCTGCATTAACTTGGTGACGCACCTGCAATAGTGTTGGAGGATTAGCATATTTCCAATTGTTGTGGTTGTAAAGTCAGAAGTTTTTTTTTATCTTAATCCATTCAATGCATCAAGATAAAAAAGCCTTCTGTGTACAGCAGCCCCCCTTAGCCCGCCTAATACTTACCCAAGCCCCATCTCTATCCAGCGATGTCCACGAGTGCCTCGGCCATCCAGAACTCTCTCTCCTAATTGGCTGAGACACAGCAGCAGCACCATTGGCTCTCGCTGCTGTCAATCAAAGTCAGTTAACCAATAAGGAGAAAAGGGGTGGGGCAAAACTGGGGGGTCCTTGTCTGAATAGATACACGGAGCTGCAGCTTGGCTTGGGTGCCCCATAGCAAGCTGCTTGCTTTGGGGACACTCAACAGGGGCGAGGGGCCAGGAGCGCTGGCAAGGGACCCGGGAGGAGGAGGATCTGGGCTGCTCTGTGCAAAATCAACTGCACAGAGGAGTTAAAGGAGTTGTAAAATCAGGAAGGTTTATTATCATAAGGCTTTCTTTGCAAAAGGTGCCATCATTGAAGGCTTCACAACCAGTTTCCTACTGCGCATGCGCGAGTCAGGGGAAGGAGGAGGGGCCAGACATGACGTAGATCACTGTCATGCATTACGATAAAAAGCCTTCTGCGTGTAGCAGCCCCCCCCTAATACTTACCTGAGGTCCCTCTCTGTCCAGTGATGTCCATGAGTGTCTCAGCAGACCGAGATTCTCCTTCCTGTTTGGCTGAGACACAGCAGCAGCACCATTGGCTCCTGCAGCTGTCAATCAAAGTCAGCTAGCCAATCAGGGGGGAGAGGGGGTGGGGCCAGGCCGGGGTCCCGTGTCTGAATGGACACCGGTAGCTGTGACTCGACTCGGGTGCCCCCATAGCAAGCTACTTGTTGTAGGAGGGAGAGACCAAGAGCACAGAAGAGAGACCCAAGAAGAGGAGGATCCAGGCTGCTCTGTGCAAAACCAACTGCAACAGAACAGGAAAGTATAACATGTTTGTTATTTTTAACTGAAAAAAAAAAAAAAGACTTTAGTATCACTTCAATTAAAATAACTTTGTTACCTTAAGGGCCGGTTCACATTAGTGCAATCACAGAGATCGCATGTAATTCGGAGCGCACTGCTCCTAAATGACATGAGATCTCATGTGCGGTGCAAATTTCAGCCATACAGTTTGTATGGCTGAATTTGCACCGCAATCGCACTAAACACGCACATGACCCATTTTCTTATCCGCAGCAGACTTGGATCGCATGGTGGTTCACACTAGTGCGATCCGATTCTGTGCAAACTTGCAGATCGCACTGCGATATGCGATCTCAACTGGGGGTGTCGTTAACTTTTAGTTGACACCCCCAGCGCATCGCATATGGCAGTGTGGTAAGGTAAATATCTCCTAAACGGTACATGTTTTACAGTACCTATAGGTAAGCCTTATCATAGGCTTACCTATAGGTAAAAGTGTCAGATGAGGGTTTACTTCCTCTTTAAGTATTGCAAGTAGTTTTTTTTTTAATTTAAAAAAAAAAAATGCTACTCAAGTACTGAAAGTACAAGTACTGTGTTATGTAGTTATTAAAAAAAGAAGTCAAAAGTTTGAACATCATATTGTTTTTTATTATTTAAAATGATTAACCTAAAGGACAATCACAATTCCTTTGGCTGTAACTTTTTGTAAACAAAAACAGGTAAAGTATGTTCTTCCCTTTCCCCTTTAAAGCATCCCTCCTTCTCTTCTCTGCATGTTTTTTTTCTCCATAGCTTATCGGTGCGCAAAATCATATATAAACCAATGTGATATACAACAATATATTCCAATAATGAAATAAAGGAAGAGTGTATGAAATCAAAGTCAATAAAAAGTCCATATACTGTATATAATGCCATTATGCCATAATACCATAAATATGTGACAAAACAAGATGAATATATATTCAAAGGTGCAAGAATCAAACAGGTGCTATTCCAAATAATAGGTGCAGACTCCGAGTCCCACCACCTTGTGGATTTCCCCCTTACCCGGCGGATGAAGGTAAGTGCAAAATAATATCCAAATAGACTCTTCCAGTGAAACAAAACTGCAAAACCTGTGCTCTCAACTTCCAGTGAAAAAAGCAAAATCAGCCTCTTACCAGAAAAAAGGTCTATGTACGCTTGTGACTCTCCTTGGTTGGGGGAGGTTCTCTTTCCCCTTAACAGCAGATATGTAGACCATTTTATTTATACATACAGTAGCATTTATTTTCGTATGCGCTGATTTACACATGACATTATAAACATTTTTTTGAACTTCATGAAACCTGCCATCTACTGTTCTGGCAGTGGTAATTTTTATAATTGTAACGAGTAACTATGCAGCACAAAAAAAAATATCGGAGTAGAAGTATTGAAATCATCAAAAAAATGTAGTGAAGTAAAAGTGGAAGTAGGAGAAAAAAAATTCTACTCTAGGAAAGTACAGATACCGCCTTTCGGTACTTAAGTACAGTAGTGAAGTAGTTCTACTTAGTTACTATACATCTCTGCTGTGACATGAGCATAATCCTTATTTATGAGGAATATTTCCAGGCTTACAGCTAATGAGATTGGTTGGCTTTCAGTTTTAATCCTGCAAACTGAACAAAAAAAAAAAACAATTCATGCAAGTATCAGAATAAATAGTTAAACATTCATCAGCAAGAATCTGAATAAATTGAGTATAGCAGCAAGTAGTAAATATCAGCCAGTATCAGAACATATAATAAAATACACAGAATACAGATGATCACAATCACAAGGATGTTACAGGAAAGCATGTATATTTACAGCCACCTGTGCATTATTAACACAGGTCACTAAAATCAGACAAAGCTTCTAATGTGCTACAAGCAAAAATACTGATTAAAAAAAAAAGGATTCTCCATTTTATCAGTTACAGTCATCAGAGATTTTCCATTTGATCAGTTACAGTCATCACCTAAATGTTTTTGTCAAGGAGAGAATAATTTCATTTTTGAAAAAAATTGAATTGATGAATGGCTACAGATTGATGGATGAGTAACTGGGAGCAGACATCAAAGAGTGTAGATAAAATGTGCCTCTTCTTATTTGTGCTTATATGCAAAATTACTTTTTTTTTTTATAAAACCCTATATCTAGGTTTTTTTTATGATGATTTTTTGTTCCTTTTAAATAAAACATTTGAGATAAATAGAATGTTGGGATATGTGTGGGCATTTACTAGGCAACATTTTCACTATATCTATTTATAGGAGGATTTGTTACCATCCAATATGTTTGCACAGCAAGAACCAAAATGCAGGAAAAATAACTTTTAATTGTCTGCTTATGACAATAAAATCTCTGTGCATCTTTTGGACAATGTCAGTCACCAAACATTGCGCAATTTCTTTAAATAGTGGCTATACAATTGGATGCCGTGATTACAAATAAAACTAAGCTTTTAACATTGCTGTCATGCAACATACTGTGTAATACAATCCTTGATTCATCAGCTGCACTATCATAAAAGTTATGAATATGTCACTATAAAACTACCCTTTGAATTCACTTACAAAAATGTTAAATAAAATGTGGGCTATTTATATATACAATACTTGAAACATTTATGTATTATTAGCCAGGCAATCCGAAATATTGCATATTAAAGGAGAAGTATGGCCAAAGCTATTTCGGTCATACTTCTATGGATTACTGGAGTGCAGTTCATTCTGCACTCCTGTGCTCTGTTTTCAGCTGACAGGGCGCTGAATCCCGCTGTCAGCTGATGTCACAGAGCCCGCCCAGGCTCTGAAAAGATCCCGACCATGTGAATGGCATCCTCCTAGAAGCCTGAATTGGCACCTGGCTCAGCCTCTCAGCAAGCTGCTGACAGCCTGAGATGGCGGCTCCCATCCTTCTCACAGCCCAGTGCTCCAGTGAGCTCTGGAGGGGAGAGCCGAGAGCCCTTGACTGACAGTCAGAGCTACAGTATCTGCTCAAAACCGAGGGGGGAGTGATCAGCAGTGTTTGATCGCTAAGTTCTCACTACAGAGCTGGTGGGGAACAGATGCAGCATCAGATTGATGCTGCATCCACCTAGGTAAGTATAATCGTTTGTTGTTTTTAAATCCCAAACTTCTCTTTTAACATTTCATATTTAAAACTTAAAGGACTAAAGAAGCAACACTCAAGCCAGCTCTTCAGGTCCTTACATCCTTACAATACTGACCTACTTTTAGGCTTCATGTGCACAGCCATACTGCAGTCCTGGAACACTACAGGCTTCCCTCCTTGCCCGCCGGCTTCTGTGGGGGGATCATTTCAGGATGGAGAGCTGGGGAAGGGGCTAGTATATGTAGCACCCTCCTAGGTAGGTGCTAGGAAAAGCATATATGTGGCCCTGTCCGCTTATCAGGGGGGCCTGATCAATCAGTTAGGCTGTCATGTATTCCCAGGTGTGGTCTGTTGAGTCTGGGGAGTCTCCCCACTGTATCCAATGAGGGCTCTTGTTGGACAGTGAAGGAAACTTGGCCAATAGTGCGCTAGGACTTATATCTGTCTCAGTGGGCAGAGTTTGCTGCAATACACCCTGGGATTGGGTATAAGCCTGAGGGGAGCACGTGACAGCGGGTCTTTGGTGGGAAGCAGAGTCCCAGAAGGAGGCTGATGGCTGTCTCTCCTCCTGTCAGAGCAAGCAAGGGTGTCCTGGGTGGTCGGCCTAGAGGACCGGAGGCTGAGCTGGGCTACAGAAAGGATCCAGAGTGCTGTGGACCGAGTAGAGCTGCTGGGCAGAAGTTTCCTGGAAAAACAGTGTTGTGAGTACTCAAAACTGCCCAGGAGTCTGTCTGAGAGAAGGGACCACTCCAGAAGGTCAAAGGGATCCGGTAGCCAGCTAGCCAGTAGTGGTGGCTTAGAAAGCGAGTGCAAGTATATAAGCCCTGAAGATTAGAGAGAGAAAGGGGGCGCTGGTGCGGGCCCTGAAGTGTTCAGTAAAGCAGCAGTGTATTCAAGTAGCTACCTTAGCAGGAGAGCTTAGGGGAGCTTGAAGAGGACTTCTTTAGTCAGAAAGCAGTCCCAAGTCAATACAGCGTTAAGAGGCATCTGGCCAGCGTTAACCAGCGTCAAATCAGCATTGATAGGCATTCAGCCAGCGTCAAGTCAGCGCCAAACAGCAATATGCATGTGTCTCCACCAAACGAGCCTAGTTTAGTTCCAGGAGTATCCCACTCATCCCTTCTCCTACCCAAGTTACCAAATAAATACAAAAAAACAAAGATACTGGACTGTTCATTGTCTCAATGCTCACACTTGGAGAACATGCTTAAATGTGCTGTTGTCGCTAGCGGTAACCCAGGGGGACCCATATCCAGTAAAATGACTGGGAATTGTGCTACATATATATGTAATTTTCTGAATGAACACAGTGAGTGATCGGTACAAATCACTCATTGTGTTCATTCATAACTGAAGCATGGAAAACGATATTTACTATGAATCAGTTTATGAATGGACAGGAAGCCACTCAGCACAGAGCGCTTTACATTAATTCACTGTTCAGTGCAGCTGAGGCTGCAGAGATAGAGACTGGGGAATCTCTATCCTCAGTCCCCTTTTTCTGTCTCAAAAGTGAGACATCAGAGGCCTGTTTAGACACCTGATTTCTTCACTAAAGCCCCCCAAAATTAGAAAAATAAAATAAAATTGTAAAAAATTATAAAATAAATAAACTGGGTTATTTCTAGCCTATCGTAATGCTTGGTTGGTTATTTTTCCTAGTATGGATAGGGATGACTGGGATGATCTTTGGAACTCCTCTTTCACTAGACTGATGTCTGCTCGAGACCACCTTAATTTATTGGCTAAAATATTCCCCTCCAAATCACCTAGTTGTTGGCAATGTAATTATCTCTATGCAGATTTTATTCATATATTCTGGGATTGTACGGCAATACAACAATTATGGCTCAGTGTAGTACAATGTATGAATTCTGTCATGATGTTAAACATGATTTCTAATGTGGAAATTTGCCTGCTGGCATTGGTTGACCCCTTGGCCCTTACAAAGGTAATCCAAACTCTCCTAACCTTATTGCTCTTTACACTAGAAAAATAATGATCCTTTCTTGGAAAAAATCTCATGCTCCAACCATCACGGCCTGGAAAGCTCTTATAAATAAAGCCCTACCTCTTTATAAGGCTACATATGCCAGTAGAGGGATTCTGGTAAAATTTGACAAAATATGGGGAGGATGGGTGAATGATGCATCTACTGGATCTGAGTGAGAACTGTCTCTTTCTTATCAACACTATGTTACTGCATGTAGCGCATTATGTTACTATGTCATGGAGTTCGTTATCAGCGAGGATAAATTGGGAGTTCCATCTGTGAAGGGTTGATTATATATATATATCTGGATACGGTAGTTGGTTACATATGATATTATTGTGAAAAAATATGAATTCTTTATGTGAAACTGTTGTGGGCTCTTACCCTGACATAGATCCTTATGATCTGTTGGGCCATGCTGTCCACTTGTGCTGATTTATGACTCATTTATGTTTTGTGTTTCTTTCTTTTTTGTGTTGTCACTTGACACGTGTCATGCTTATGCTATGTTTAAAATGTAAATATAAAGAATTAAAAATAAATAAATAAATAAATAAATAAATAAATAAAGAAATACTGACACCGTCCCCTGCCCTACTGACACCAATTTCCACCCTACTGACACCTTCCTTTGCCCTACTGACCCCATTCACTGCCCTACTGACTTTATCTGGAACCCACCCCAAAATCCTTTTTGCACATCTCTGAGAGCCTCCACCTCATCCATGATCTCTAGATAGAGGCACGTATGGATATTCACATTCATAATCCATCCCCACTCTATCCTGTACAATACACTGCATGCTTGAAAATCTTGGCAACTTGTCTTTTACCCCACTGCCTGACAGGATGAATAGGCTAATAGCCTTTTTTATCAGCTGGAGGAGGGCCTTACTTTGAACTCGAGCCCTGGCCCAGGTCCGTGGAGTTTACAAGTCAGAGAACCTCTCCTAATACTCCTTATTTTATTGTAAGTTGGCAGCAAACTGTGTCTATTTGCTAAATGAATGGTTTCTCCTCTTCCTCCAGCTCACACTCTTGCACAGACACTGCCTATTTGGCATCCAGCAAAAGTTCTGCTACTAGAGGACCATAAATCTGAACTATTCCTTCATGGTGAAGGCACCTCCTTGAAAGCAAAGGTTAACTGCTACTAAAACAGGGACTCCTCAACAGGAGTGTAATCCTGGATGTACAAAGAATAAGCTCTCCCAAATCAAGCTAAACAAAGTCTCCAAGTTCAAGTGGCTGGTACTCACTGTGTCCTGAATACTGTGTTGCCGCCTGCAATATCAGTCAGTTTCTCTACTTAAAATGCCTGTATCCTGGATCCTTAGATTAGCTCTCTGCAGAAATTCAAGGGGCTAGGCCAGAGGTCCACCAGCCAGAGCAGAAGCCAGGACCTCAAAAAAGGTTCATTCAGTTGCAGGTAAACTCCCAGGGATGCCACAGCCCTCAGGCTGGGTCTTATTCACCCCCAAACAAGAGACCTCTGTTCTGGGTTCCAGTCTATTTATACCCCTTTCAATCTCCTTGTCACGTAGCTGATAGGAGACTGAAATGACGATGTTGGCCTATCTTTTATCTCCAGCCTGGGCTGCACTTGAGTGGAACAGAGGGTACTGATGGACAGGGGGAACCCGAGTGATAGAAGATGTTGATAGATCTTACAGCAGGAGATGTGATCCCAAGGAGTGTGGCAAACCTTCAGGACAGGAACAGCAGCTGTGCACAGAAATCCACAGAAATCCAGCCATCCAACCAAGACGTACTCATGCACATTCCTGTGATATGTCGCAAAGGGATTCCCTGACACCCCTTCTTGTCACTCCCTCCACTGACCAGGGATTGGTTGAAGAGGCATTATTATGCAGGCCAGGGTCTGTATTCTTCCACCCACTATATTCCATAACTCAGTGGGATGCAGGTTAAAGTAAACAAGCCTGCACCAGCAAAATCCAGAACAGACACTATTAAACAATTGTTGCTCTCCCTGGCTACAGGGAGGCCAAAAACTACATTTAACACCTGTAGCCTACTGGGGTGCTACAAGGGTCACCACTAAGGCCCCATTCACACCCAAGAATTTTATAGCTCCAAGCTTGCAGCGCTTCAAAATGCTCAACATTCAAAAACCCATGTATTTCAATGGGGGTTGTTCACATATGCCACTCAGGTGCCTGTATCGAAATGTCTGATAATTGAAAAGCTACATTAGCTACTTTTAGGGCATAACTTGGCATTTTTGGCCTTGTATACTTACACGTGAAATCAAGTGTCTTTGCAAAATCTTTAGGTGTCTTTGGCCTGTAAGAACTGGCTTCAGACCGCCCCCCAGCCCCCCCAAACCCGATTACTTTTTATTGGCTAAAAAAAAAACACCTGAAGCTTAAATACACATGTAAATTACTTGAAGAATGCTTCAAAACTGTTCATATATGTATACAAAAAATGCTAAATATTATATGACAGTGCTATGCCTTGTCAGGGTGTCAGAAGAGGAATATGTCACACAAATTTCTCAATGGTGGAGGTTGAAGGACTCTGAATTCTGAGTGGAGAAAACTGTTTTTTTCCAGGATTGGATTGAGTTCTGGAGTCCGGAGACTTTGAAGAGTCTTGGGAGGGATGAAGCCTCTAACCTGGTGTCCACATCTTACTGGAGACCAACTACTAGTGCAGGTGTGCACATCCTTTTTAATCAAGGTGCTGTTTGTGATACAGTGCTCCTTTCCCCTGGAGACATGCTGGAGCAGCGTGTGGGTGGAGAGACACTATTGTTTTCCCCAGCCGAAGGATAGGTGGCCAGATATGGCCAGGCTGTGGCGTGAAAACGATACTAACAGATTATGTGTGTAACTGCGCAGGAGCCTGTGCAAGCCAAGGTAAGCAAAGATGCGATAGCCAGGAGGCTAAACATTTTATGTTCTGTTTCAGTGATGCTGAATACCCTTGTCAGGGTAACCTTGTAAGTTTTTAAAATTTTACTTTTAAATAAAATAAAAGCCATAAAAATGTACTTCTCTGTCTAGACTGGAGTTGATGAAAAGCAAGACATTTGAGCGAATCCCTCACAATATAGTATATACACATGCAATGATACAGCCTTAAACATAATGAAATGATTGTGGCCAGAAAGATACAAATCAGGAAAAAATAATGACAAGAAGGAAAGAAAGCCAATTAAACATCATTCAGAAAATGATGACTATATAGTTTCAAACCATTATGAATACAAAATAAATAATAAAATTGAAATACGTGATTATTTTTTCTTAGGTATGCAAACATAAATCCATGTGTCCAGATCACGAATGATAACATTTCTAGAATTTGAGTTATCCATATTAACATAGACTGCTTCATTATGATAACCCAAGATTACATTCCTATTCCATTATTCTGTGTCACTGACTAGATAAATATGGACAGGTCATGGAATAAATTGACATTTGCCCGTGTTTCAATATTCCCGTTACAGATGAATTTTTGCACAGAATATTAGCCGGATTCATCCACTTCCCTTGTGCAGTGAGGGATTTGTTGTAATGCTGCTGCGCAATACCGAGTTAAGCCAGGCAAGCCCATCTAATCTCCAGACTATGTGCCAGAAAAGCATGTAGAAATGGCAATCAGCAGATAGACCATTTTAAGGCCAGACAAGGGAGTAATTACTGGAAGAGGTGATATTATCATAATTTAACTCTATCCTGTAATTTCACGTCAAATCAGAGAGATTACAGGGTTTTAAGGTCAAATGTACCAGGCTATATGTGTTTGAATATTTAAAGTGGTTCTGGTTCTAAAAGCAAAAGATTTTTTTTTTCCTTAATGCATTCTCTCCGCTTGGACTGACACATATGCTCTTACGGATGTGTGAAGGTGGAAGCATCCTTCTCTCAGAGAATTTACCTATCACTCAGCATCTCATAGGAAACGTTCCCACATTGATTTGGCCAATGTGAGATGATCTGTCCTGTCCAGGGTTAGGACAATATCTTTCCTGCTAAAGCGTTTACTAGATGTTAATATCAGACTATCATTAGATATTATTAGGTAGGTGAGGAGAGAAGGAAAGCCTGACCTGGAAAAGCAGAGTTGGCCATTGAGATTAGGGATGATCAAACTTTTCAAAAGTTCGGTTCGGCCAGAACATCCGAACTTCCCGGACTTCAGAACCCCATTGAAATCAATGGGACCCGAACTTTGGTAATCAAAAAACACAATTTTGAAGCCCTAAAACCCAATAAATGCCCCTAAAAAGTGCCTAGGGTTCTGGGTCATACCCCAGGGACTATTAATCACACAAAAAAAGTTCTTAAAAATTGTCATTTTTGATAGAGAGCCAATTATTGAAAAAAAAAAAAAAAATGTCTTTGGACTTAGTATCTGGGGGGTCTAAAAAGTGTACCTGTGAAGTTTCAGCTCTGTAGCATGTCCAGAACCATAAAAAAAAGATTGTTTGTATTATGTCACTTATAGAACAGGGATATGGCTTCGTTATTTTCACACCTTGCCGGTTTAGTAGCAGGTGGTTTTTTTTGGGCATTTTTGGGGTTCTTTGGAGGCAGGCAAAACATCTGAACTTGTGTATACGGGTATATATACACACATACTTATATGTATATATACACCTAGACATATATAGGTGTGATAGTAGCAGAAATATATATTTGCGCTAATGAAATAATTTACACTAATATGTCTCCGCTCCTATAACACCTATATATGTGTAAGTGTAAAATACATATAAGTGTGTGTGTATATATATATACCACTATACACAAGTTCAGATGTTTTGCCTGCCTCCAAAAACCCCCAAAAAATGCCTGCAACAACACACCTGGGCGTTTTTTTTGGTGCTAGCGTTTTTTTGGGCATTTTTTTGGGTTCTTTGGAGGCAGGCAAAACATCTGAACTTGTGTATACGGGTATATATACACACATACTTATATGTATATATACACCTAGACATATATAGGTGTGAAAGTAGCAGAAATATATATTTGCGCTAATGAAATAATTTACACTAATATGGCTCCTCTCCTATAACACTTATATATGTGTAAGTGTAAAATACATATAAGTGTGTGTGTGTATATACAGTATACCACTATACACAAGTTCAGATGTTTTGCCTGCCTCCAAAAACCCCCAAAAAATGCCTGCAACAACACACCTGGGCGTTTTTTTTGGCGCTAGAGTTTTTTTGGGCATTTTTTTGGGTTCTTTGGAGGCAGGCAAAACATCTGAACTTGTGTATACGGGTATATATACACACATACTTATATGTATATATACACCTAGAATATATAGGTGTGATAGAAGCAGAAATATATATTTGCGCTAATGAAATAATTTACACTAATATGGCTCCGCTCCTATAACACCTATATATGTGTAAGTGTAAAATACATATATGTGTGTGTGTATATATACCACTATACACAAGTTCAGATGTTTTGCCTGCCTCCAAAAACCCCCAAAAAATGCCTGCAACAACACACCTGGGCGTTTTTTTTTTTTGGGTTCTTTGGAGGCAGGCAAAACATCTGAACTTCTGTATAGGGGTATATATACACACACACTTATATGTATTTTAAACATACACATATATAGGTGTGATAGGAGCGTAACTATATTGGTGTTAATTATTTCATTAGCGCAAGTAGTGTTTTCTGCTCCTTTCACACCTATATACTGTATGTGCAGGTGTATATATACATACATGGGTGTGTATATATACCCCCTATACACATGTTCAGATGTCATGCCTGACTCCAAACATGTCCTCAAAAAATCCCTATAGATGCCTGCAGCCAAAAAGCAGGCTGACCGGCGAGAAGCCATATTAGTGCACTGAATGTGACTTAAGAGAAACTATCTTTTCTCTATAGCGGTGATATGGAAGGGTTTGGCCACCCTGCCATAGCAGTCAGTGTCAGTTCACCCTACACTACATTACGGTCACCCTGAAATGGAAGGGTTTGGTCACCCTGCCATAGCAGTCAGTGTCAGTTCACCCTACACTACATTACGGTCACCCTGGCACTTAAAACTTTCCCTACAGAAACTACATTTTTGCATCTAACTAAAGTGTAAAAGAGCACCCTAACTACACTAGATATCCCTTTCCTCACACTAATAAATGCTAAATGACACTTTTAAAGTAAAATTAACAGAACTGCTTCCACTCTCTTCCATGTCCCTGTATTACAATGCTAGGAATTTGGCGGGGGCTATCTTATATACTGGGGGGCGTATTCACTAATGATTGGCCTAGGGACCCCCTAGTCACTCCAATCACATTCCTAGCATTCTCCTGCCCCCTCAATTGGCTTTTACTAATGGTTCTGGTCCAATCACAGGCTTTTAAAGCCCATTTCCTGGCCCATTGCATTTTGGTCGGTTCTGGTTGCCGAATTCCGAACTTTTTCAGCAAAAAGTTCTAAATTCGGCTGAACCTCGAACACCCAATGTTCGGGTTGAACCGATGGTCGACCCGAACCGTTCGATCATCCCTAATTGAGATGTTAGAATGAACATATAGTATGACCAAGCTATGACCAACCCTTGGAACAATGACTACTTATGTGCTATACAAGAAAAAACAATTGCACCAATCGCAGAGGATATTTGATCAGGGAGAAAAAAAAAATGGTAATTACTAACATGGTTGGCTAGGGCAGTGTTTCTCAACCTTTTTTCAGTCAAGGCACACTTTTTAAAATTATGGACAATCTCGTGGCACCCTCCAAAATATGGACAGTTTTAAAGGCACCCCATTCTAAAATGTAAAAACGATTCTGATAATTTGACATAATGCAGCAACATCAATACACATAGGACACTCAACGTTTGAGGTGATTTATTCTTCCAAAACAAATACTCTTTTGCAAACTGGTACTGACTAGTATTCCAATGTTTCTCTTCTCCCTCAGTTTTTCTCCATCATTTAGCGAATGAGACCCTAAAGCTGATGGAAAGAAGCAAGGGAGGGTCAAACATGGATGATATGCAGGTATCTGACTTCCCCCTTATCAAATGATGATGCCATTGGTCGTTAGGAGGTTGGCAGCTAGAAGGTTTTAATGATGCACAATGAAAACCTGTGGTTTTGTGTAACTAAAATGCAGGTTTCATCCACCCACTGGCTTGTATACAATTTTGTTGCAATTTTTAGGCATTTTGCCAAGGCATCCCTGAGGAAACCTCAAGGCACCCTTGTTGAAAAAGGCTGGGCTAGGGAATGCTTTTATTCTGCTTGTATTATAGACCCTGCAGGAACTATATTTTTTGTACAGATTATCAATCTCTCTAAAGCTCTAAGGTATTTTATACTGATGCTCCTCCATTGGCATATCTGAATAGAACTGAATTCCCAGTACTTATGGTAACTTATTGGAAAAAAAAATGAATGCCCTTATCACTTTTGAGGGGGTACAGGTTGCAATAACCACCCTCCCTTAAGTCCAGGAAATGCCTGAACTGGATGCTCCTCTGGCAAAAAATTTTCAAAGCGTACATTGAGTCAGTGATGGTTGTGTTTTCCAAACCTGCTAATAACCTGGTTTTCTGTTCTTCTTATCATCCAATTTTCTTACCTATTGTGGACGCTAAACTCCTTACCAAGATCCTAGCTTGTCGCTTAAACCTTGTTATTATGAACTTTTAAGCATAACACCACCACTCACCATAGCTGACCCTTGAATATCTGACATGTGAAAGCCTCAGTCAATGCTGCTCCTCGGGCCATGCCCTCTGACATGTTTACCTTGCCCACTGAGGCTTATTCATAGGGGTCCCCTATGATTAAGCCTTGGCGGGCAGTGTGAAATATGTTGGGGGGCATGGCCCGAGGAGTGGCATTGACTGAGGCTTTCATATGTATATTTCCATACCAGGATCGGCTATGGTGAGCGGCAGTCTAATGCTAAAATGCTCATTACTTCCCGAGGAAGCTAGGGGGTTATTTTGGCAAATTGTGTATAAAGGCTGTTTGATCCTGTCTTCTCTGATCCTCCCCTTCTTCCACTGTCCCTAATGCATCTCCTAATAAGATAGAGCCTTTGGAGTCACTCTGCACCTGCTCAGGTTGGTGTGTATTCCTGGAAAGTTTTTGCACTTGGTAACAAGTCGCGGTCGGTCGCCTGCCATTGATTAGCACAGGACCCGTTCTAATAGGAGCGACACAATTCGCTCCGACTTAGAAAAAGGGTCCTGTACTACTTTGGGGCGACCTGGAGGCGACTTGCATTGACTTCAATGATATGAAGTCTGTGCAAGTCGCGCCGTGCACCGCGACTTCACAGGTTGCCCCAGCAAGTCGTGTCGCGCCAGTGAGAATGGGCGCTAACATGTGTGTTATTTTTAACTAAAAAAAAAACTTTAGTATCACTTTAATAGAAGTCTATAGCAAAGCGCACACGAAAACCGCAGGTACACTGAGCTGCACTGGTGCTGTGGGAGAAGCACACCAGATCAGTGTGAAAGGGGCCTTAGACTTTACTTCCACTTTAACCACTTGCCGACCACCCACCGCATATTTACTGCGGCAGGCTAGCTTGACTGCGCAAAACTACGTAGCCCTACGTCAGGCTCGCGCATGGTGCTGGGGGGCAAGTGCGCGCCGCCGCCGGCACCCTCCCCCCCGCCCCACTAGACAGTGGGGATGCCGATCCATGCCGACAGGCACCTGCGATCGCTCCCCGCTGAGAGAGAAGGGCGGTCTGCTGTTGTAAACACAGCTGACCGTTCTTCTCTCTAAAATGATCACAGAGCGCCTGTGATCCTTCTATATAGGATCACAGGTCTCTATGGTCATTTCACAAGCCCATTTCCCCCACAATTAGAAAACACTCCCCTAGGTTCACACTTAAACCTTTGATCACCACTGTGTTAACCTCTTCCCTGCCAGTGTCATTATTACAGTAACAGTGCATATTATTTAGCACTGATTACTGAAGTAATGTCACTGGTCCCCCCAAAAGTGTCAAAAATGTCAGTTAGGGGTCCGATCTGTCCACCGCAATGTCGCAGTCCTGCTAAAAATCGCCGCCATTACTAGTAAAAAAAATAAATAAATAAATAAAAATGACATAAATCTTTCTCCTAGTTTGTAGACTTTGTGCAAACCAATCAAAATACGTTTATAGCGATTTTTTTTTTTTTTTACCAAAAATATGTAGCAGAATACAAACTGGCCTAAAAAGATGAAAAATTTTGATTCTGAAATTTTTTTTGGGGGGGGGGGGGATGTTATATAGCAGAATGTGAAAAATATTGGGTTTTTTTTCAGAATTGTCGCTCTTTTTTTGTTTATAGCGCAAAAAATAAAAATCGCAGAGGTGATCACATACAACCAAAAGAAAGCTCTATTTGTGGGGAAAAAAAGGACATCAATATTATTTTAGTACAGTGTCGCACGACTGCGCATTTGTCCGTTAAAATAACACAGTGCCGAATTGCAAAATAGGGCCTGGCCATTAGGGGGGCAAATCCTTCTGGTCCAGAGGTGGTTAAGGACCAACCTCATCCAAAATTGTTTTACTATAGATGAAGTGCAGAAGAGTTAGAATTTCCTAAAGTTTTTATTGCTGCTTGTCAGGAGATTTTCTCTCACTTCCTGTCCCTGGGACACCAGGACAAGTCATAAGGGAAGCAGGTCTCAACATGACAGATACATAAAGTAATAAAAACCTGACAGGAGTTCTGAAGTTTCCTGATTCTGTTAAAAAACAAAAAAGTATTGTTGTTTCTGGCTATTGCCCTTTTGGGAAGATCTCTCATCACTTGCTGTCCCTGTGACAACCTGTCACCAGGACTGGATGTAAACTATAAAAACCTGACAGAGCTTCTCATGATTCCCTGATATGTTAAAAACTAAACAAAAAAAAATGAAGAATTCCGCTGTGAAATATGAAACACCAAAAAGAGAAAATAATAAGTCTGAGGTTTATTGTCTAATACATAGTAGTCAAAACAGAAAATGCCAATGCTGTGCAAGCTTTTTACTCTCGCTGACGCACAGCAGCAGACGTGTGCCATATATTAATAATAAACTTTATTGCAACTGTGACAGAAGATCAAGTACCTCAGCAATCCTTACATTCCTTGCCAAACAAACATGAAAGGAAAGGGGATTTCAAGGCAGGGTGAAATTCTTTACTGTACTTATGGCAGGAGGCTGACAGGAGTTCATTTTCTACATGACAAATGACAGTAGAGACTCAGCACCGTAAATTTAAAGTGGACTTTTCACTAAGATCCAAAGTAAAATGCAAAGTAAAAAGATAATTTGCTGCCTATGTGGCTGCCCCACCCCCCTGCTGTCAAAATGCTGCATTACAGAAACCAAATACCAGGAATTCAGCCACTTTATAAAATGTACTGGACTACTATAGTAAGGTGCATGGCATACCTCCCAACATTTGAACTTCGGAACGAGGGACACTGAAAGAGGAACGAAACCTGTGGCGCGCAGAGTGCACCGTGGCAAACTGTGGGTGTGGCTAAAAGCTTAGCAGTGGGAGGGGCTTAAGGGATGGGGTAAACAAAACCCAGACTTCCTAGTACCCATAAAATATGCTTTGATTGCTCAGCCTACCTTAAAGAAGAACTTCATTAAATAGTAGGAGACTGCATAGCAACCAGCAACTGTTGAGACAATGAAGATTTTGGTGAGAAGTGTATAATGTACAGTATTTTGTATATAGTGCAGGAGAGTGTAATGTACAAAATGCAGGAGACAGGAGTATGTAATGTACAGAATGTAGGAGACAGGAGTGTGTAATGTGCAGAATGCAGGAGACAGGAGTAGGTATTGTACAGAATGCAGGAGACAGGAGTATGTAATGTACAGAATGCAGGAAACAGGAGTATGTAATGTACAGAAAGCAGGAGACAGGAGTATGTAATGCACATAACGCAGGAGACAGGAGTATGTAATGTACAGAATGCAGGAAACAGGAGTATGTAATGTACAGAAATCAGGAGACAGGAGTATGTAATGCACATAATGCAGGAGACAGGAGTATGTAATGTACAGAGTACAGAGGACAGGAGTATGTATTGTACAGAATGCAGGGGTCGGACTCGGCATCATCCACCCCCCAGCTCTATCTACCCCAAATGCCCATCCCAGCTCCATCCACTCCCCCAGCTCTATACACCCCAAATGCCCACCCCAGCTCCATCCACCCCCCCCCCAGCTCTATACACCCTAAATGCCCACCCCAGCTCCATCCACCCCCCCAGCTATATACACCCCAAATGCCCATCCCAACTCCATCCACCCCCCCAGCTCTATACACCCCAAATGCCCATCCCAGCTCCATCCATCCCCCAGCTCTGTACACCCCAAATGCCCACCCCAGCTCCATCCACCTCCCCACCAGCTCTATCCACCCCAAATGCCCACCCCAACTCCATCCAGCCCCCCCAGCTCTAAGCACCCCAAATGCCCACCCCCAGCTCCATCCACCCCCTCATCAGCTCTATACACCCCAAATGCCTACCCCAGCTCCATACACCCCAAATGCCCACCCCAGCTCTATACACCCCCCCTAGCTACATCCCTCCCCCAGCTCCATCCACCCCCCAGCTCCATCCCCCCTCAGCTAGAATCACCCCCTTCCCAACCTCCCATCCCAGCTCTATCCATCCCAAACACCCACCCCAGCTCCATATACCCTGAATGCCCAATAAAGCTCCATCTACCCCCCAGCTCAATACACACCAAATTCCCACCCCAGCTCCATACAACCCCCCAGCTCCCTCCCCCCCAAATGCCCACCCCAGCTCCATACACCCTTCCCCCAGCTCCACCCCCCAGCTCCCTCTACCCCAAATGCCCACCCCAGCTCCATACATCCCTCATCCCTCAGCTACATTCACCCCCTTACCAACCTCCCATCCCAGCTCTATCCATCCCAAACACCCACCCCAGCTCCATATACCCCAAATGCCCAACAAAGCTCCATCTAACCCCAGCTCCATACACCCCAAATGCCCACCCCAGCTCCATCCACCCCCCCCAGCTACATCCCTCCCCCAGCTACATCCACCCCCCCCGGCTCCATACACCCCAAATGCCCACCCAAGCTCCATACACCCCTCCCCTAGCTACATCCCTCCCTCAGCTCCATCCACCCCCCCACCTACATTCACCCCCTTCCCAACCCCCATCCCAGCTATATCCATCCCACCCAAACACCCACCCCAGCTCCATATACCCCAAATACCCAACAAAGCTACATCTACCCCCAAGCTCAATACACCCCCCAAGCTCCATCCACCCCAAATGCCCACCCCAGCTCCATACACCCCCCTGGCTAAATCCCTCCCCCAGGTCCATCTACCCCCCCAGCTCCATCCACCCCCCCCCAGCTACATCCCTCCCCCAGCTCCATCCACCCCAAATGCCCACCCCAGCGCCATACACCCCCCGGCTAAATCCCTCCCCCAGGTCCATCAGCCACCCCCCCAGCTCCATACATCCCCCCAGCTCCATCCCTTCCCCAGCTACATCCACCCCAAATGCCCACCCCAGCTCCATACACCCCCCCCGGGCTAAATCCCTCCCCCAGGTCCATCCATCCCCCCAGGTCCATCCACCCCCCAGCTACATCCACCCAAAATGCCCACCCCAGCTCCCCCCCGGCTAAATCCCTCCCCCAGGTCCATCCACCCCCCCAGCTACATTCACCCTCTTCCCATGCTTGAAATGACAGACCTCAGATCAGAGGACCGTTGTGGCAGCTCACTCCCCGGCTCCTCCTCTGTGTACAGGAAAACACAGGAAGGAGGAGGGGCGGGCTCAGTGCACTCTGCTCTCTCTTTCTGCATGTTACAGGCAGCTGAGAAGAGAGAGCGGCTGCTATATTGCTTGGGGCGGTGCGGGAACCAAGCCGCACCGCCATTCTGGGACTCAGCCCTGATTCGCCGGGACACGGACCATTTTCCGGGACAATCAGGGACGGTTGGGGGGTATGGAATGGCACCTTGTGGACATATCTTTAATTTGCAATAAAAGGGTTCTTTCACACGTGCTTCCCGCCCGGCAAACTCTGTTTTGCTTAGTGGGGATCGTTCCGCCGATTCACGCTGAGCAGGCAGATGACAGCTCCGTCTCCGATTACTTTGCAGAGATTGACCTGTCAAAGCCACACTCTCCTCTATGGGAGATCGGATGAAAATGGACCGCCTGTCCGATCTGATCCTCCAGATGGATGGAAAATAGGGTTTCCATCCGTCTGGAATTCACGGACAGGATCGGATAGCAGTGGGTGTCGGCAGACATGTCACCACTGACATCCGCTGCTCCATAGGGGTACATGGAGCATCTGATCAGGTCCACCTGAAAAACTGACAGGCGGACCTAATCGGAAAGCCAGTGTGAAGGGGGCCTAACACTTTTCTGGCAATATAGCCCCTGTAATTTGGCCTGTGCCTAATTCAAAATAGCTTTGTGACCATTTTGTTAGGGGATCCAATCATCCAACATGTGTCTCAGATTCAGATATTTCTTACTTCTGACATTTTCAAGCAGAGTTAAGCCTCTGCATCCAAAAATGAAAAATAATGGCCCTTGGGAGCTTTATGCCATAATGTAATTTATCGTATCTTAATGACTTACCTGTCAAATGATCTCCTGCAGCACTGCAATTTCAGCACTCCCTGCTTGTACTGATGCTTTCATCTTCTCCTGGTTTTCCTTCAAGGTTCAGATTCTTCGGCTCTTAACTGCAACTCTTAAGCTACTAACTCTGATTGCAATGACACTACTCCTGCATCATCACATATAGGTAAGGGGGGCATAAACGTACACTAAGCTGTACATGCACACAGGAGTCACATTATCACAGCAAAGAGGGAGTGCCCTAAATCTAAGCCTAGCTGCACATGCGCAGCTCAGTGTACATTACCACTTCAGCCCCGGAAGGTTTTACCCCCTTCCTGACCACGCCATTTTTTTTGTGATACGGCACTGCGTTGCTTTAACTGACAATTGCACGGTCATGTAACGTTGTACCCAAATAATGTTGATGTCCTTTTTTTCCACAAATAGAGCTTTCTCTTGGTGGTATTTGATCACCTCTCCAAGTTTATTTGTTTGCGCTATGAACAAAAAAAGACCAACAATTTTGAAAAAAAAAAAAAAAATAATATTTTTTACTTTCTGCTACACATCCAAAGAAAATGTAAAAAATCAAATGTCCTCATTAGTTTAGGCAAATTTGTATTCCGCTACATATTTTTGGTAAAAAAAATCCCAAAAAGAGTATATTGGATTGGTTTGCGCAAAAGTTATAGCGTCTACAAACTATAGGATAGATTTATGGACTTTTTATTTTTTTATTGTTTTTATTAGTAATGACAGTAATCAGCGATTTTTAGCGGGATTGCAGTAAAAATTGTGAGTAAAAAAGGAATGGACTAATTTACAAATCTCATAAACGTATATTTTATTCACAATATAATATAGATTACATATCAAATGTTGAAAGTGAAACATTTTGAAATGCAATGCCAAATATTGGCTCATTTTGGATTTTATGAGAGCTACACATTCCAAAAAAGTTGGGACAGGTAGCAATAAGAGGCCGGAAAAGTTAAGTGTACATATAAGGAACAGCTGGAGGATAAATTTGCAAATTATTAGGTCAATTGGCAACATGATTGGGTATAAAAAGAGCCTCTCAGAGTGGCAGTGTCTCTAAGAACTCAAGATGGGCAGAGGATCACCAATTCCCCCATAAAATAGTGGAGCAATATCAGAAAGGAGTTTCTCAGAGAAAAAATGCAAAGAGTTTGAAGTTATCATCATCTACAGTGCATAATATTATCCAAAGATTCAGAGAATCTGGAACAAAGGGTCAAGGCCGGAAAACCATACTGGATGCCCATGATCTTCGGGCCCTTAGACGGCATTGCATTACATACAGGAATGCTACTGTAATGGAAATCACAACATGGGCTCAGGAATAACTTCCAGAAAACATTGTCGGTGAACACAATCCACCGTGCCATTCGCCGTTGCCGACTAAAACTCGATAGGCCAAAAAAGCCATATCTAAACATGATCCAGAAGCGCAGGCGTTTTCTCTGGGCCAAGGCTCATTTAAAATGGACTGTGGCAAAGTGGAAAACTGTTCTGTGGTCAGACGAATCGAAATTTGAAGTTCTTTTTGGAAAACTGGGACGCCATGTCACCCGGACTTAAGAGGACAAGGACAACCCAAGTTGTTATCAGCGCTCAGTTCAGAAGCCTGCATCTCTGATGGTATGGGGTTGCATGAGTGCGTGTAGCATGGGCAGCTTACACATCTGGAAAGGCACCATCAATGCTGAAAGGTATATCCAAGTTCTAGAACAACATATGCTCCCATCTAGACGTCGTCTCTTTCAGGGAAGACCTTGCATTTTCCAACATGACAATGCCAGACCACATACTGCATCAATTACAACATCATGGCTGCATAGAAGAAGGATCCGGGTACTGAAATGGCCAGCCTGCAGTCCAGATCTTTCACCATAGAAAACATTTGGCGCATCATAAAGAGGAAGATGCGACAAACAAGACCTAAGACAGTTGAGCAACTAGAAGCCTGTATTAGACAAGAATGGGACAACATTCCTATTCCTAAACTTGAGCAACTTGTCTCCTCAGTCCCCAGACGTTTGCAGACTGTTATAAAATGAAGAGGGGATGCCACACAGTGGTAAACATGGCCTTGTCCCAACTTTTTGAGATGTGTTGATGCCATGAAATTTAAAATCACCTTATTTTCACCTTAAAATGATACATTTTCTCAGTTTAAACATTTGATATGCAATCTATGTTGTATTCTGAATAACATATTGAAATTTGAAACTTCCACATCATTACATTCTGTTTTTATTCAAAATTGGTACAGTGTCCCAACTTTTTTGGAATCGGGTTTGTAGTAGGAACACAAGATCTTTCTTCCTGTCTGATAGAACGATGGTCTGCCTTGTTTACATAGGCAGACCGCCATTCTGTCATTCCTCCTAACGATCGCGGATGGCCGGTGGCCCAGAGCTGATGGAAACAATCATGTACAGGTACATGATTTTGTGCTTAAGGGCCGCCCTGCCGCAGTAAACGTACATAGGGCGGCCCTTTAGTGGTTAATGCTGACAGGCAGGGAGAGAGGTTAATGGGAGAATAGATCAATAGGGGTTCTTCTGTCATAAAAATCCTAGCTGTCAGTGTTTTCTTTTAGTTTTATTTCTCTTTAAGAATCTATTGCTAGGGTTGGAAAAGACTGAAAGTAAGGGGTGCCTGTTTTAAGGCCCCCAAACTCATGGGATTGTGACAGCGGAACAGTTTCTAGGCTCCCTCCTTTCTCCCTTCTAGTCAGTTAGGCAAGTGGGTGGAGTTAGGGGTCAGTTAGAGGGCGAATCAAAAGGTTAGAAAGGTCAATAGGGTCAGCTGACCTCTTTAGGTCAGATGACTGTTAGGGAATATTTTAGAAGGTCATGTCACATGACCTATGGAACATTCTAGAAAGGGTCTGAGCCCTTATAAAAGGCAGCTCCAATTGCTCCGCTCTGCCAGTCCTCAGAGACCTCCTGCCTGTGAGCTCTTTGGGCTATAATACAGGCTATAATACAGGAGCTCACAGCAGGGGTCTTCTGGTAGACATGAAGAGCCTGATCCGGCGCCTGATGGAAAGAGCAGGGGAAGAAGGCGGCAAAGCGTGGATGAAGAGGTGCCTTTCCGTACCTCCATTGGGACATCCTGATTACCCCGCCGACACAACCGCTTTGGACACCGCATCGGCTGCCTACAGCCGCTGTTCGAACTGAGACCGCTTCCCGGGGACACCGGTCAGATGGAGGGACCTGGAGTGGCTGTCCAATGGAGGGATGAAGATGCTGGGGATGGTTAGGCAGGAAGTGACTCCCTCGAAGAAGCCCTGGAAGAAGAAGCCGCGGCCCTAAGGTCAGCAGTGGGTGGAGAGGTGGGCGGACAACTGGCAAAGAGGAAGCGGGCCCAGCGCTGCAGTTACACCCCCTCTCAGCACAGACGCAGGCCAAGTGTCTCTGCTGTAAGTGGAGAAGACGGCTCGGCTAGAAGAGGCGGAGCTTTAGTCAGAGGGGACGGAGCATCGACTAGCAATGCCAAGAGATACGGCACGCCTCGGGAGTGGCTACAGCGGGGTGGTCTCCATGGCAACTCCTCAGCTCCTTGGTCAGATCCAGCCAGCATTAACCCCTTCAATGATGTTACATACCCCAGCAGCAGATCACATAGCTACAGCAGGCTTCCTTTGGAAGAAAATAGGGAAAACAACATTATTCCTCCTGCAGAGGCACAGCAGATCTGTGGTGTGCTCTCCAGTGGTGTCTCAACCTGGGATTCAAGGTAAGTGAGTTTTCACAATTACAGCTGTTATCCTCATCGACTGCTTCTTTAGCCTCTATTGTGGATAGTTTTAAAGCTACTACTGCTGCCAGCTCCCAGCCTGCTGTTATTTCAGTGGCTTCTGTATTGGCTGCTTCTGCTTCCCCAGCCAGCAGCACTCTCCCTGATCCTGGCCAGGCGGTTTTCAGTTCTGCTGGGCAAGCAGTTTCAGCTTTGCCTGTGTCTACTGATAATGTCTCTCAGTTGCCGACTAGCTCTGAAGCATCTCAAGGCATGGCTAATGTTCCCGAAATATGTTTTAAAGAAGCCATTCCTTGTAAGTTATCTCCGCTAGGTTATCAACTCCCAGCTAACATTAAAGAAAAAATTCTTAAAGGAGAATATATTGACATCCTGTCTCTTCTGCCCACTTCTAAAGAATTCTTGTTCAAAGGATATAAAAATGAGGAAAAAACTGAGAAGGACAGGCGCACGCCAGAAATTTTAACAATTGGTTACAGGCGTACTGTATTTATTGCAGCATTATTTGTGGGAAGCATCCAGAAAAAAAAGTGTTGGTTTATTCCCACATTTAGATATTGTTCTGTAGGCTTTTAAGAATTTTGGAAGGGTATCTTGGTTTGCCTATGATGAGTCGTTCAGGCAGAAACTATCAATGCATCCTAGTCTGAAATGGGGTCCCAAGGATATTGGTTTATGGCTTAACCTTTTTCTCTCTCAATGATCATTTGCAGGTAAATAGCTGCCCCGGTGTCTCCAACTCCCACTTATCAGAAAGGAATATGTTGTGCATTCAACGATTCACAACATAAGTGGCCGGGGTTCTGTTGTTTTAGACATGAATCTACAGAAGCCCATCCCGTTTCCAATTGCTTTAAGAAAATGGCAATCGCCAATCAACATCAAGGCTGGGAACCATTTCCAAAAAGCTCCAGTGGAATTGTTAGAAATGCTCCCAGGGCTGCAACTTTACACAGACAGGCCGATGGCTCATCTACTATTTGAAGGGTTTAGCGAAGGTTTCTTTCTTACCCCTTTCCAGGGTCAGGGCTGTGTTATAGAAAAACATTTGAAATCTGTATCTTTTTTGTTTGAGGTAGTTAAAGACACAATTTTTAAAGAAATCTTGGAAGGCTGGGTTGAACCCTCCTTTTCAGGATTTCAGAATTTCCCTGTTAGGGATTGTTCAAAAGAAAGAGCAGCATTCTTACAGGCTTATTCACTTATCTTTTCCTAAAGGAGGCTCTTTAAATTATCAGATTGGTGATGAATTAGCTACAGTTAATATTCTACTTTTGAAGATGCCTTAATTGAAATTTGCAGTTTAGGTGGGGGTGCATTCTTGGCTAAACTGGACATGAAATCCACTTTTCCCTTACTGCCCATTAACACTTTATCCTTTAATTGATTAGGATTTTATTTTGACAATTGTTTTTTTCTTTGATCAATGCCTTCCCATGGGTTGCTCTCTTTCCTGCAATTAAATTGAGGCTTTTTCTACTTTTATTGAGTAGGTGGTTAGGGTCAGTTCTGAGTCCTCTTTAACAATGAATTATTTAGATGATTTTCTTTTTTTAGATCGATCAGTTTTTGAATGCAATACCATTTTAAATTCCTTTTTAGCAGTTTGTGCCAAATTCAATATTCTTTGGCCCATGAGAAGACCATCTTCCCATCAACTTGCATTATATTTTTAGGTATTACTATTGATACGTTGGCCATGGAATTTAGATTACCAGATGAAAAAATTGCTACACCAAAGAATGTCATTGCCATAGTAATTAGACTGAAAAAAGTCATCTTGAAGGATATGCAGAAGCTTCTTGGCCTTCTTGCATTTGCTTCTAGAGTATTGCCTATTGGCAGGATATTCTCTAGGCATTTCTACCTGGCAATTTCGGGTTTTAAATCCTCTAAGTCTCAATATCAGGATCGCTTTGGATTTACGGGCGGATCTATTGGTATGGGCTCAGTTTTTAGATGAATTTAATGGGAGGACTATCTTCCAAGAAGAATTTGTATCAGACGATGATTTTTGTCTCTTCACTGATGCAGCAAGCTTGTTGGGTTTTTCATCCATTTTGGAAAACCCATTGGTGCGCTTCATTGTGGCATCCTTCTTGGAGAGCTAGGGGTTTGGTTAAGAATGTGGTTCTACTGGAGTTGTTTCCTATTCTGGTTGCGTTGGAGATTTGGGGTGAGTAAATTTAGGAATAAAAGGATTCTTTTTAGCACAGACAACAAAAGGCGTCCTTTTCGCTGTGAATTGCTTATCCTTCAACTCCCCTCCAGTCATCATTTTAGTCAGATTCCTTGTTTTCAAATGCTTGAGTCTTAACATATGGGTGAAGGCCAACTATTTACCAGGTAAGCACAATAAGATTGCCGATTCTCTTTGTCTCTCTCTTTGCAGATGACCAGATTAAGGCTGCTTTTACCAACTGCGGACGAGAGAGGGATCCAATGTCCTTTGCATCTTTGGGATCTGATTCAGGAATGGTTTGTGAGAGCATTGAGAGACTTGTTGTGCCTTCTACCTTCACAGCTTATTCCTCTGCATGGTGGCAGTTGATCTTATACTTAGCCTCCAGGGGGGAACCTCCGTCTGGGTTCTCTGAACAATTGCTTTTATCCTTCCTCAAAAGCCTGATGTCTCAATCTCTATCTTGGGCCCGTATTAATAAAATTTTAGCAGGGCTTTCTTTTTTCCTAAAATTGCAAACTTATCCAGCTTGCAAAAGGCTTACAAGAGGATGTCTTTTCGGCCAGACACCCATACGGCTATCACAACCTCTATTCTTGAACAATTATCTATGGGCGTTGATAAGGTTTGTTTTTCCGCCTACGGGGCAAATTTATTTCGGCTGTTTTTTCAATTCGCTTTTTTGGGGCGTTGCGGTACCCCCCTAATAAAAAAAGAATATCAGGTATTTTATTCGAGCATTTATTCTTAAAAGAGTATGGTTTAAAATGTTCATTCCTAGATCTAAAACTGACCAGTCAACCAAAGGTTCTTGGATGCATTTAGATTCTTTTCCGAGTTCCTCGATCTGTCCTGTTACGTTGCTATTGGGTTTTTTACAGTCCAGGCCTCCAATGCATGATTTATTGTTCATTCATATGAATAGGTCCCCTTTAACGAGGTTTAAATTCAATACTGTTCTGAGTAAATGCCTGACTTCTCTAAAATTGGACAATATGATTTTGTCTTCACATTCTTTCTGTATTGGGGCAGCCACGAAAGCTGCCAGGCTGGGTTTAGATGTCAGCATTATTAAAAATATTGGGAGATGGCAATCTGATGCATCTAAGTTGTACTGTATATCTGCCCTAACAATTATTTCTAATTTCAGGTCAATTCCTGTCCATTTGGTTGGTTGGACATTCTTTCATATTCTAGGCTGAAAGGAGAGCTTTGTGACGAAGTTATTCCAAAAGCTTTGACCCAATTAGGGTATTTGCTGGCATGGTATACGAGGAATGCGATGGCAGGATTTTTTTTCTAAATTAAGTAACATGTTTCATTCTTTTTCAGCACCTGATGTTTTAATTCTTCATCTGGGAGGCAATAACATTGGGGAGGTAAAAACACTGGATATGATTTTTCAAATCAGAAATGATTTATATCGCTTCCGAATGTCAGTGCCTAAGACAGTTTTGGTTTACTTCGAAATTGTACCCAGGTTGGTTTGGTTCAACTCACCTTTTGAGAAAGTGAGAAAAATAATAAATAGGGCAATTGCAAAGGTCTTACCTGCCCTGGGTGGTTTCCCCTTTCGGCACCTAGATTTAGAGGGGGGAATAGTGGGACTCTATAGAGAGGATGGTGTCCATTTGTCGGACAGTGGTCTCGACATTTTCAATAACAATCTGCAAAATATGGTGGAGTTGGCCGCGATTCGGGGAGGTTGGGCCAGGTTTTGAGTGAGTTGTTATTAGCTACAGTAACAGCTTAAGCTATGCATTTGTCTTGATATATTTATATATTACATTTTATACCAATAATACAGAGTCTGCAGCCATTTTAACTCCACCATTTGTTTGTGTGGGTCTTCTTTCTGTGCTCCGTTGCTGTCTACAGTCCCATAAGAAAATAATTTCTGCCAGGTCACAAATAAGCAAACTGGCAGTAATTAGGTCCAACTCTGAGTTGTCATACAGTGAGATACCAGTGCTGTGAGTGGGGCATTTTGTGCTGGGAAGTGGTCATGAATGTGACTGGTTTCCACATAGGGCTCCTTGGTTGCTATGGAGCTGGCGGCTAGCAGTGTATTGCCAACCAATGACACACAGATTGAATGAAGCAGAAGCAGAGAGATCCTTGCACTGCAGATCTCAGACACAACTTTCTCTCCAGAAAAGAAAACATTGATCAGCGTAGAAGTGGCATCACCAAATCTCACTCCTAATATCATGAGATTAGAAGTCAGGGGCAGCAGTGCCAAAGAGGATCTTACCCTGCAGATATACAACTTAGGGTCCATGACATAGAAGTAGGACAGGAAGTGCACTTCTATCTTTCAAGAATTTCAAAACATTTCAGGGTACTGTTTAGGCACATTTGATCTTTTTATGTTTAACCACGTAAGGACCAGAAGATTTTACCCCTTTGATGGTCAGGACATTTTTTGCGATATGGCACTGCATTACTTTAACTGACAATTGTGCAGACATGCGACGCTGCACCCAAATAAAAAATTGATGTCCTTTTTTTTTTTTCCCCACAAACAGAGTTTTCGTTTGGTGGTATTTGATCACCTCTGCGGTTTTTATTTTTCGCGCTATAAACAAGAAAATTGCGAAAATTCTGAAAATAAAAACATTCCCAATAAAAAAAAAAAAAAATCTATTTTTTTTCATCAATTTAGGCCAATCTGCATTCTGCTACATGTTTTTGGTAAAGAAAAATCCCAATAATTGTATATTGATTGGTTTGCGCAAATGTTATTGCGTCTACAAACTAGGGGATAGATTTATGTAATTTTTAATTATTTATTTCTTTTTCACTAGTAATGGCACGATCAGCGATTTTTAGCTGGACTGCGACATTGTGGCGGACAGATTGGACACTTAACTGATGCTTTTGGGGGGGACCAGTGACATTACTACAGTAATCAGTGCTAAACATATGCACTGTCACTTTACTAATGACATTGGCAGGGAGAGGGTTAACACCAGAGGCGATCAAAGGGTTAAATGTGTGCCTATGGGGTGCTTTCTAACGGTGTGGGGGTTGTAATCACTGGATGAACACAGAGACCTTTGTTCCTAAATAGAAGGGAAAACAGGATCCCTGTGTACATCACTGACAGAACAGCGGTCTGTCATGTTTACATCGGCAGACCGTCATTCTGTCTCCACGGGGAGCGATCCTGGGTGCCCAGCGGACATTGCGTTTACTGGACCCGCTGATTGGCTCCCCCTCTAGCCAATTGGCTACTGTGCTCGCCCCCACTATCTGCTACACAAAGCAATGTACAGATACGTTGTTTAGCATAACAGAGCTGAACTGCCGCGGTATGACTACGGCGGCTGGTCAGCAAGTGGTTAAAGGGTAACTCCACTTTCGTGGGAAAAAAATAGCAAATAAAGAAAAAATAATATAGCGTATAAAATTGTGACACAAGTCATATTGTAATTGAATGTTATTAAAAATGACCTTTCCTTTTCAATTTGTAGCCGCTGTAATTTTATGAAAATGCAATGCAATATGGTAACCTGGAGGCGTTCTGTACACAGAATGTGTACTGACCACACCCCAGAAACATCATTTCCTGCTTGTGTGATTGGCTCACCAATGTTCCCAGAAGTCTGCACTAAGATAAGAAGTCAGATTTCAGACATCCCCTTCAACAAAAAATGTCATTTTTGGTGAGGAACTCCCAATAGGAACACGTCTAAAGGGATGCTAACCCAGCAGCTTTCCTCATTAGTGCTCTTCAGCTGCACAGCTGATTGATAATTTTGAAACCACGCCTATTAGACTCACTCAGCACAGAGGAACAAACAGGGGTTTCTTCAGAATAACAAAAGATAGGACTCTGCAACAAGGTTGTTATAATCCTTGCAATGTATGTAGATTACCCAGAGGGGAAATTTTTTTTTAAAACAAAAGTGGAGTTACGCTTTAAGTCAACTTCATCACATTTTGCAATGGATTTCTAAACTATAGTGGTTTGTTGTAGGGGCGTATATATGAATATCTCTGTGTGCATACATTGTAATCACCAGTCTTCTAATGTCTGTTTGTTCAGCACTCATCTCACCACTCTGTACGCAGGATACATAATGGGGACCACAGCAGTTTTAGTATAAAATACTGTACATTTTTACACAATTTCACCTGATTATGACAAAAAATAAAAAAAAGGCAGGCTCCAGAGACTGATCGTCTGTGTCTCCTGGTACTTAAGGGTATTTCATGAAAAATGTAAACACCACTGAGGTTCAACTATGTATTAACACAGAAGTATCAAAATCTCTCACAGCTAACAGCTTACTTACAAAAAATCTAGGTACATTCTTCTAGTTGTACTTTATAATATTTCAGTTTTTCAAGTTGTGCCACTGCCACAATCCAGATTTCACCAGCAGGCAAGGAAGAAAGTAAGATCTGTAATCACACATTGGTATCCCACATAAATAAGGAATATGGTACTATATTAACACACAAAGGGGATTGTTGGGTTTCTCAGCAATCCCCTTTAAGCTGTACTTTACAATCTTTTGATAAGGTGAGATGGGAAAAGGGAAGTCATATGCTGCCTTGATCACTGAATAGCTGGCAGTATTATTGTGGTATTGCTATTTAAAATTATTTCTGACAGTGGAAAAAAAAAAAAACACTCCATAATCCCTAAATCTGTTCTTTATTAACTGCAGGTGTTAATCACATTAAATGCAATTATCACAAAGAGCCTATGGGGACTCTGGCAATATCACTGGAGCTCAACAAAAGAGGTTTGCAAACATCAGAAGTAATGAAGAGTTTGAACACCTGGTTTACTGCAATGGGAGACAGCTGCCCCATGTATGCTCAGAATCAGATGCCACTTTGACTTAAAATTATGATAATATAAAGCTTTCCAAATTTCCACAGTAAATAAAATCTTAATAAAATCTAGACAATGCCTGCATCATTCACATTTTATTAAATATGGGCCCCAGTTATCAGACTTATCTATATTATTATATTATATTATTATTAAACTATCTAGGTTTCTCTACAGCAAGAAGTCAAACTTTCATTCTCAGTTCCTTGGTTTAAATATTGATTAATTGCTGTGGACTATCACAAACTCAGTGTGAAGACCCCTATTGAGTGGGCTACAATAAACACTGCATAATTTGTAGTGATATATGAAAAAATATATCTACAGAGTCCAACCAACTGCTTAATAAAAATTATTTTATTTGGACCTTTTTTAAAAACAAAAATACAAACAATAGGTTTACCTGTTAAAAGTAATAATGAAAATGCCTTCTACTGTTGGTCCAACAATTTTCATTTATATGAATAAGCCTGTACAATTAGGAATAAATATAATAAAGACTCCTAGGATGTGTAGACAGTACATTATATATACAACCAGTGATACCTTATTTAAAAGGAAAAGTTACCACAGCACTTTGTGAGTGTCCTATACCGTATGGTGGGTGATAAGAAGCTGTGTAATATTGTATCCCACAAAGAATAAAAGCAAGGGCCATCCTAGAGAGCAATTTCTAAAGTGGAAGATGTTCAATACACTGGATAGTGTAGAACGTTTCTAGGAAAATGTATTTCTAATAAGGTTTTCTAATATGGTTGCCAATTATCATTAATTGTATACAATTGTGAAAGGATGGCGCCAACCCAATCAGTTCAGACATAGCGAGACATCTATAGATGAAAGTAGTGACTCGAAAATATGAAAGATTTCCTCTGAGTTCTTGACACTTTAATTGCTTATAGATTTCAAAGTGGATTTAACCTGTGCCTAATTACGACAAGCATAGATCATCAAAGGACTTCACAGGGACCACCAAGATAGTATAAGAGTTTAGATACCTATAGTTTTTGGTAGCCATAAAACAAAAAATTGTATTATACTCACCGTAATTTTCTTTTCCTGGTGCCTATGCGTGTCAGTATACATGTGATAGTATCCCCGCCTACTTCCGCCCACAGGACCAGTGCATAGCTATAAAAAGTTAACACCCACACAACAGCTCATTCCCTGTACATCATTAGGAACAAACTGGGTAGGTTCAGTATGTCGCCATGGATAGGCACCAGGAAAAGGAAATTGCAGTAAGTCTGATACAATTTTCTATTTTCCTGGTGCCTCCATGGCAGCATACATGTGATAGATCCATAATAAGCTTTCAGGATGGGAAGCATCAGCAAATCCTATCATAAGAAAGGGAGTAAGCTACTGGCTTCATGCAAAAAACAGCTGTATGAGGACTACTAGGCCCATCAGTAGTGCTGAAAGAATGCACCATAATAGAGCCTGATTGGCTCTCCTGCCTGTTGTGTTTTCTGAAATCTCTTCATAAGGTGCCCACAATGTCCAGATGCTGCTGGAGGAATGTACAGCAATTACTTTCGGTGGTTGCAGCCCAGCCATATAGTGGGACCTTAGAATTAACTTTAGGAACTGCAAGGCAATTGTGCACTGGAGCCTTCTACCATTGTTGGTTTCTAGGGAACTGGGTATAGCTGTGATGGCTAGCTAATGACTGTATGCAAGTGCCATCATTGATCTGGATGTTTTTGAGGAGTACTAAGTCAGTCAAAGTAATCCTACTTTGGGATAGATAAACAAGCACCCACAAGCTCTTGATGTCATGACAACAGCAAAGCTGTGAACTACCTGCAGTTTGAAGGGCCTCCCCAAGAATTCTTATACCAGAAGCTGGCTCCAGATAAGGGCGAATGTCCACCTAGTAGAAATACGATTGAGCACCATCCACGATACCCTCCCCATCTGCACCAACATCCAAATCCCCAGGACAGGCCTCCGGAGCACACCCCCCTGAAGGGGACATGCCCCAAAAGCCTGCCCAAAAATTCCAGAGCAGACAGAAAAGACAACGGACAGCACCCAAATGCTCCTGTAACAAGTGCTCTATTATTCTGGCTACAATCACCTCAAGCCCCTGATAGAACACAGGAAAAGTGAGGATAGAAGCCTAGGTTGCAGCCTCGTCAATCTGAAAAAATAGTAGTCTGCTGCCAAAAGCTCAGGACGCACTCATAAATTTAGTAGAGTGCATCTTTTTAGGACAGGATGAAACCTAAACTCTAGCCATGTAGTTGGTTGATGGTCTGCTGAGTCGTCTTGACATGATGGAGACAGAAATCGGAGCATCAGTACAGGGTCCATCTTGAAAAACAAGAGGAAAGTAAAGGCTGAGAGAAAAACTTTCCACCCCAACCACGTCTAACCAAGAGACGGAAACATCCTTTGGGTGAACTGGATGCAGATTAAACAACTGAATAAGGATGTCCTGTTTGAAGAGACAAATAGAAACTACCCCAAACAAGATGGAGAACTGGGTTCTAACAACCTTGTCTTATGTTAAACCAGTGAAAAGTTCCATGCCAAACAAGGCCACCAGTCTTGAACAGTCACCTCTCCAAGTGAAGGCTTCAATTGAACTAGTTAAGATCCCATGAAGTCATATGGGCAGAAATATTAAGAGCTAAATGCTTACCTTGGCCCAGCTGCAGATGAGGACTTGTCCAGGGAAGAAACCCTTGGGGAGAAAGTCCTGAGTCTTACACCAAGATAAGCATGCATCACATGTCCAGTGATAGATTGAACATAATGTAGACCTCCCCACTTAGCATCAAGGGATTCCTAGACTCCTAGACTCCACAATGCCTTTTCTCTCAGAAATTGAGCTTCAACCATCAAGCAACCAAAGGCAGCTTGAAGCTGGATGGCAAAACACCATCCTTGGGAACAAATGATCCTGATCCAGTAAATCCCTCGGAGCAACTGTCCAGTGTCCCTTTTTGGCGTGCCACGTCTGCCTGGATCAGCCTTGAACAATGAGGAACACCGGAATGCTTTCCATTCTGAAAATGCGAGACAAATGAGGGAAGGAAGTACTGAGAGTCACAGGAGAATCTAACCAGAGGATGACTGCACATGAGCCAAAATTTCCTAGCCTTTAGTTTGACCTCAGGGGCCCAATAGTCGACCTCTGAAGTTGCCTACCTGGGACACACCTCCAGGAATAGCTCCAGGGGAAAAAAATCAGTCTCACAGATTTAGGCGCTGCTGTCAGATGCAGTCTGCCTGCCACTATGTATACCTTGAATGCTCATACCTGACAAGGCTGCAGCCTGACATTTTGCCAAGGATACCAATCTAGCTTTTGCTACTACAAAACTCTGGATCCACCAGAAATTCGAAGTATGCCACCTTCATGGCATTACCATGGTACAGCCCAGAACTTCTGGATGTTATCTTGAGAAACAAGAAGACAACCAAGCCCCTTGATATTAAGGGTGCAGGGACCTACCTAGAGCATTTGGCACCCGGGGCAGATCCTATATCTGGCACCCCTCCCCCCAGGCAGGAAGGCGGCCCACTGCATGTTGATGTGCTGATATCGATGAATCCTCCTCCCTCTGCTTTCCCGGGCAGCCAGGCCCCTCCTCCTCCTGTGCAAAAACAGCACCGACCGAACCAAGGATTGTCATCGGACCCACCCACATTGGTATGCCACTGCAAGGGTGTCTAGGTCTCTTCCACTGTCTAATGTGTCTTTTCATGGGGATTCCTTAAAATAGGAAGAGAAGACTGCCTTGCTTGCTTGAGAGCCAGACCCCTGAGCCTCAGCAAAAGGGAAATCACCTGACCAAAGACTGAGTCAATTTGTCCCTTGAAGAACAAAGGCCTGTAAAGGCTTGGGGTGAAACCAGGCTAAAGGAATTGCCTCACATGAGGCTACCCTCAGTTCTAACCCTCTCATACAAAAGTGGAGATCCAGATCGTTCCTGGTCCAGACAGCTTGAATCTGAGACCAGAGTGTGAAAAGTTATCAATGAGGAAAATTGAGGAAAAGACATTCCCAAGGTGAGTTTGTTCCAGCAATGATCTCTGAAGGCTCTGATCCTATCCATATTACTGAAATATCTGGAGGACCATGTCAGGCTGCTCAATAGAGCCTGCACCAATTATTTCCCATTTAAGGATCTCTCTATGAGAATATTTCAGGCAATGAGGCTAGTACTGGGTGCAGCATCCTAATACACAAGGTGCTGACCAATGGATGAGGGGTAAGATCCCAGATTGGTAGTGCATGTGCCTGATAGCAAGGCACAGAAATTGCTTAAGTGATGTGAACATTAATTATTTTTGATGCCCACCAAAGCCAGAAAGTGTCCAAGGCGAAGGAAGACAATGCAAATTTTGTATTTTTCTATGGAAAACTTGCATCAGAACCCAGCTCCTGAAAGCTTTAAGATGCATACCAGCTAATGCCACTATGGGCTTTTGAACAGTGAACTGTTTGCCACGCCACCACAAATGGGCCAGAAACACCTTGACCCAGAATGCAAAGGATATGCAGAGGCCACAAGAAGAGACACTTCTTAACCATTAGAAGGTGGAAAAAAAACTTGCAATCTGTACTCTATCCTTCTTCCGCTAGTGTTCAAGTGTTCAACTTCATCTCTAATGCTGTTGTCCTGGAATGAATCAGAGAGAACCTGTCCCTAGAAGGCCATGCAGGTTACGTCTTCCAACTGAGGGAGTGTTGTAGCAAGTTTCTTACCTAGACCCTCCTCTGGTTTCTTACATGGCTCTTCTGGTTCTTCTCCACTCATGGTAAATTTACCTACTTTAAAGGAAAAGGCCAGCAGGGGCAAAGCCTCGGGCTAAACATAAAGTACCAGCTTACCCCTTTAGGGCAATATCGACACACTCTTTATCTTGTAAAGGCAACTTCACCCAGGGTTTACAGCAATCCTTTGCGGGGGGGGGGTATGAATAGTGAGCAGAAGAGCTTCTGTCACCCTCTTTAGGGCAATCTTTGCACATTTTTTACTTTATAAGCGTAGCTTCACCCAGGACTCACAGATATTCCTTGCAGGTAAGCATAATGGGCTGGACAGCTTCAGGCGGTCCTGACACACTCTTCAGGCCATAGTGCTGGCGTTTGCAGTATGGAAGAGGATTTTATATACCTCACACTGGATTTCTGGTGCTCCCCTCATGCATATTCCTGTCAGTGGGACAGGCTGGGTTCCTTACCAGAGGGAGAGGCTTGTCAGCACCTGAATGCACCTTTTTAGCAGCAAAATACCAACCTGGTCTGAAGACCCTTACCCATAGAAACTGTGTGAATCTTTGTTATGCAATGAGCTCATAGTCCAGGGAAGCTGGAACAATGACATTTAGTCAGATATAATAATGCCACATTGTGACATGAGCAAAGACATATCTATTTGCTAGGTAGCAGGAAATGGCCCTTGACACTGGGTTTGCGGCTTTGGGCATGCTGGCATGTAGTCCTATCCTGTGAATGCCCTATCTGTAAGCTGCTGGGTCCTTAAACCCATGTTCCTCAACTCTTCTGCCTGCCTCCCACTCTTGGCAATCTTTTCACCTTGCCCACTTCCAACATTGCTTCCATGCAGACTTGACCAACTCCAAGATGGCCACTGGGGTAGTACTTGCTCAAACCAAAAGATAAGCCCTTGTAAGCTCTATCCACTCCACATGGTCAGCATAATGCATCCTTCCCCTGAATGTACACACTTAGTTTTCTCTTCCACAATTGCCACAATAATGCATACTGGTACACAGCTGCAAATCATCTGAGAGGAGACGTAACATACAACTTATGAGGCCATTCACAGATAAATTCCAAAATATGACAAAACATACTTATCTTGCAAATGTGGTGTCACAGTTCCATGGATCCACTCACTTCTGGGAGGCAGGCCCCAAACACTGGCAGCTCTTATAAGGAAAATAGCCCTGGCTGCACTTCTGTATGTGGGGCTAGTTAGCACCCTATTTTTTACCCCAAAAGATCCACAGAAGGGGCTCCTTGTCTTATCAGGGAATTTAGAATCCCAAGGTCAGGGACTGCACTACAGAAGAGGTTAAACCTGCGTGGAAAACCACCAAAGGTGGCAGGTAAGGGTTTCCTCTCTTCACACTGGCTGTGAGTTCCATGAGGACAAAAAAGGATCAGGCTGTTGTGTGGGTGTTAACTTTTTATAGCTATGCACTGGTCCTGTGGGCGAAAGAAGGCGGGTCTACTATCACATGTATGCTGCCATGGAGGCACCAGGAAAAAAATGTAACCATATTAAAACTAAAGGAAGTTGGGATGTCCTGATGAAACCGGTCTGGCGAATTAGCTGTCCTTCCTATGATTTCCCTATGGTGCCCTTCTTTCTGTTCAAACTATTGAGTGGTTTGAACACCATGGGATGCAGTGTGTGACTTTTGCATCAATATAGCTATATTGGAACATGGGTGCCAGAGGCTATAGATCAGGGTTTCTCAACCTTTTTATCTTGGAGGAACCCTTGACAAAAAGTTTAAGATCTCAGAGAACCCCTGAAATAATGCTCAAATCTACACAGAACATTGGTGTGATCAGTGAACTATTAATGTAACAATTACTTTTAGCATTAAATAATAGAATAAATAGTTAAATGTACCTATTTAATGTAAAGTTTGTCATTGCTTTTTTCTGCAGATGCTCATTTATGGGGTGAACTTGAGATAAGTAGTGTAAGAAGGGCAGCAGGGCAGGGTACAGGGGGTCAGCAGGAAAGAGCAAAGAGGGTTAGCGTGGCAAAGTATAGGGTTCAGAAAGGCAGAGTAGAGGGGTCCACAGAACACAGTACAGGCAGGGGTGAGCAGGGCAAAGTACAGGGGGTGAGCAGGGCAGAGTACTGGGGGTCTGCATGGCAGAGCACAGAGAGTCAGCAGGGCAGAGAACAGGGGGCCAGGAGGGCACATTATATGGGGGGAGTAAGGCACATAACAATGAAGGGAGCAGGGCACATTACATGGGAGCAGCGCACATTACATGGGAGTAGTCCACATTACATTGGAGCAGGTCACATAACATGGAAGCAGAGCACATAAAATGGGAGCAGGGCACATTTCTTGCGAGCAAGACACATTACATGGAAGCAGCACACAAAAAATGAGAGCAAGGAACATTACATGAGAGCAAGGCTTTATGCATAGGTACAGGGAACATTACATTACATTACTTCTTTACAACACACCCTGAACAGAAAACCTGAGATTAAAAAATACTTTGTTGACTTTATGCAAATGGTGTTTGCAAGAGATTGAGCTGAGCCTGCACCACCTCTCAAAGAAGAAGAGGAATGTTGGTACCTCCCATGGGTGCCCGCAAGTAGGGGCAAGGGAGGGCAAATGCCCCCTCTGGAATCTCAACTTCCCCTTTAAAGTGGCTGTTAAGCCAATTTATACCATCCTGTCTGGTCTGTTTAATAATCCTGTGTGCCCCTGTGTCTGTTTAACTGTGAGTGTTTAACTTCATAATGCCCAACCTGAGGCCCAGAGACTGCATGAGACCCTATGGCACTTTTTGTGAAGCCTTCAGGGCCCCTGCAGGCAGTTATTTTTGTTCCCCATTTCCCTATTAATAGCAATGATTTCTAGCAGTCACAATATGTCAAATAGGCAAATAGGCTTTTCAATTGGCAAGGAAATTTTCCCTTAGCTTAGCGAATGTGGACAACATTGTATTTGCAAAACATATCCAATCACATGCAGGGAAAATTTAAAAAAAAGTATTTTTGATTGCGCGTGATGGGATTATGGAAATCAGCAGAGACTCACCTCATACACTTTACTCCAAAGAGAAAATTCCCTTGCCTACAGTACATTAACCCCTATATCTCCTGAACCATGTCCCCAGTCTCCAAAAACTACTATAGCATGTTTACAGTCTCTGGCCATCTTGTGCAGCATTTCTGCATTTTCTGACCATCTCTTGTAGAAACGCCTGCAATCTTTGACCTTCTCATGTTGCATGTCTGCAGTCTTTGAGAGCTTTCTGTAGCTTTCTGTTGATGATGTCAATGGCCACATTTGAGGCCCCCCTAAATCAAGAAAGTTTACCCACAACCATTTCCTACTCAACAAAACATGATAAAGTATACTTTAAAAACGGGCTCCACCCACTGATGAAGTCCGTGCCTAGGAAGATATGCGTTTGGACATAGGAGCTAGAGCCACAGATGTTATCCGGCGGTCATCGCCATTCACGTTGAAGCACGCTGGGATAATGATATGTGCTTGACACGCCGACACAGTTGAGTGCCTTCTATGTGAGTTTTTTATCTTTATTTTATTTGGCAATAAAGCGGTTACAGAGAGCACTAGATATATTTTATTTATTTAAAAACACAAATAATATCCGTGCTATAGCATAGACCTAAAATCTCTCAAGTAGCTAGCTAAATTCTGTTGATGGAAGAATAAGTGAATAAAAGTAAAAAAAACGTTTTATTATAAAATATACTCACAAACAGGCGATAAAAGAAGGCAGTAAAATCAAATAGATCATCTGTTGGCCGCGGTGGCTTGAGAGGGTACCAGCGTTATGTCCAGCCTGACATGTTTCATCCTATTGGATATCATCAGAGGCATGGACTCCTGAACACTGGCACGCCTATTTAAACATCAGGGGAAATGACGTCAGCGGAAGTTACTCAATGGAACTCAAGCCTTAGCCAGCCGCAAGCCAGATGGCAGGAAACGGATAGCAGCCAATTACAGCCGTCCAATACGGTGCAGCAGGCTGACCCAAGCGTTCACAGACCTGACAATCTATCCCACCAAGTGAAAAGGCTAATAATCATCCCAGTAATATAAATAAAACAAAGAGATGAAGAAGTGAGACACTGATCATGGTAAATATCGATAAACGGTCCGCATGTAAGACTTTGCAAACAATCAGCCATAAATGATATATCAATATAACTGAAACCATATAACTCATGTATCATATGAATAGACAAAATAACCTTGGTACATATGGATACGTGGTCAGCATGTCAGACACAATGCAACCCAGGGATCATGAATGAATGAATGGTACATATGGATAAACGGTCCACATGTAAGACATTCCAAACAATCAGCCATGAATGATATATCAATATAACTGAAACCATATATGGTGTGAATAAACAAATAACCATGGTACATATGGATACATGGTCAGCATGTTAGAAACAATGCAACCCAGGGATGATGAATGAATGATCCACACATCAAAGAATATTGCAAATTCTATTATAGATTAACATTATATTATATTACAAAAAGGACACCCTCATATAGGAAATGCACAAGATATAATAAATGACAACTAATCGTGGTACATATGGACAAATAATCAGCATACCATAGGCAATTCAAACAATAAAACAGATGGTCCACATAACAACCATATGTTCTATAACCGTTATATGATGTTGTGTATTTTATAATGTTACGAATTAAAGGGAAGCCTCCCCCAGTGTATAAGGCGCACACAAAATATAGTCAATGGGTGGAACAAATAATAGGTAGATGGAAAAGATCAACTATTATTGATGAAACAGTTCACATCCCAGTCTACATTCAAACCAAAGGGAGTATAAGATTTAATCTCATAAATCCATCTGGTTTCCATTTTAGAGATTTTTCTCTTAAAATGGCTGCCTCTCCAGAGTGATGTGAAGCAACCTATGGCAATAAATGACGTTTCTGTGGGGTCTTTATTATGGCATTCCAAGTAATGCCAAGATACGCTATGTTTCGGAAAGCCTTTAGTTATATTTGCCATATGCTCTTTAATGCGTACATTAAAGCCGCTGGTAAAACAGGGGTTGAAGTATAGGATGAGCTGCCATCTAATCACTAGTGGAGGATTGTTTATGAGCACAGTTATTATCATCTAACACAGTGGTAGAAGATCACAGCATTTTGTTATTTTATTGTATTACTACAAGCATTATGAACTATTGATTTATTTCAATTATTAATGATGGAAAGGGTAAACTGGGACCAAACCCTAGGAACACTGACCACGGAGGAAAAATGGGAATGCTTTAGGAACATATTAAACAAATGCATCTCGCAGTGCATTCCAATGGGAAATAAATTTAGAAGAGACAAAGCCAAACCTGGCTGGCTAAAGCGTAATGTTAAAAAACTTATTAGGGGAAAAAAAAAAGGCCTTCAAGAAATATAAATCAGAGGGCACATTATCGGCTTTCCAGCAATACAAGGAGGCAAATAAGAAAAGTAAATACGAAATCAAAATGGCTAAAACAACTTTGAGAGACAAATAGCGGAGGATAGTAAAAAGAACCCTAAGAAATTCTTTAAATTTATCAACAGCAAAAAAATAAGGGCAGAGCATGTTGCACACATAATTAACGATGAGGGGATGATGGTTACAGAGGACACTGAAAAGGCAACCGTGTTTAATGCTTTTTTCTCCTCAGTCTTTACACAGGAAAAGGAGGGGTACACTGACCATGACTGTATGGTTAGCAGTAATTCACAGGACTTGCCGCTATGGCTAACAGAGGGTGAAATCAGGGAAAGGCTGGATAAAATTAACACAAATATATCACCAGGCCCGGATGGCTTACATCCGAGAGTACTTAAAGAACTCAGTAAAACTATATCTAGACCACTGTTCCTAATCTTTGCTGACAGTATTATGACAGGAAATTTCCCGGGGGATTAGAGGAAAGCTAACGTGATACTGATTTTCAAAAAAGGGCAGAGGCATGTCCCGGGAAATTCTAGGTCGGTCATTCTGACATCGATAGTATGTAAACTTCTGGAGGGGATGATAAGGGACTATATCGTAGACAGGGACAACATCATCAGCAGTAATCAGCACGGGTTTACTAAAGGGCGTTCTTGTCAAACCAATCTGTTAACATTATACGAGGAGGTGAGCTGTGAGCTAGATAGGGGGAGACCAGTGGATGTGATGTACCTGGATTTCGCTAAGGCATTTGATACAGTTCCCCACAAGCGCTTCATTTATAAAATAAGGTCTGCAGGCATCGACCCCAAGGTTTGCTCTTGTATACAGAACTGGCCAAAAGGGCGTGTCCAAAGGGTGGTAATAAATAGCGCATACTCAGACTGGTCTGGGGTGGTAAGTGGGGTCCCCCAAGGCTCAGTCCTGTGACCAACCCTGTTCAATTTATTCATAAACAGCATTGAGGACGGGATCAGTAGTTCTATATCAGTTTTTGCAGATGACACATAATTGGGCAGGGCAATAACTGCACAGCATGAGGCAGATATCCTACAGAATGACCTGAACAAAATAACAGAGTGGACAACGACATGGCAAATGAGGTTTCATGTGGAGAAGTGTAAGGTTTTGCACTTGGGGACTAAAAACATAAAAGCACAATACACTTTAGGGGGGGAACCTTTGGGGTAGTCAAGAATGGAGAAAGATCTGGGAGTCTTGGTAGAGGATAGACTAAGCAATAGCATGTAATGTCAAGCAGCGGCTGCCAAAGCCGGGAGAATATTAGCATGCATAAAGAAAGGGATGTATTCCAGAGAAAAAAAATAATCCTACCACTTTATAAAACTCTGGTCCGACCGCATCTGGAGTATTCTGTCCAGTTCTGGTCCTCAGGAGGGATGTGTTGGAGCTGGAGAGAGTCCAGAGAAGGGCAACTAAACTAATTAGGGGATTGGAGGACCTTAATTCTGAAGAGCGTCTACAATTGCTTAATTTATTCTCCCTGGAGAATAGATGCCTGAGAGGGGACATGATAGCAATTTATAAATACCTCAATGGTGATCTCAGCATAGAAAAAAGCTATTAAGTCGCAAGGATTGCATGAGGACTCGAGGACATACAATGCAATTAGAGTAGAAACGTTTTGACCTCAGGCAACGCAGGGGTTTTTTTACTGTTAGGGCTACAAGATTGTGGAATTCTCTACCACAAGAGGTAGTTTTTGCGGGAAGTATGGCTACTTTCAAAAGACTCTTGGATGTATATCTCAAGGATCAGAACATTAAGGGGTATGAGAGATGATTACGGCCACGAGCGACTACACAGGTTGAACTGGATGGACTGTTGTCTTTATTCAACCTCAACTACTATGTAACTATGTATTTACTCTTCATTGAACTTTTTTGGACTCACTTTCACTGTTTAGTTCGCAACCAGCAATTATTATTTTCACATATTCACTAATGATTTTGTTAGTTTGTTGCTAGTTGCGCTGCACTACATATATGGTATACTTTAAATAATAACTCTACTTTTTTTGAGAAAGAAAACAATCCCATCTGGTTGATCAATGTACATTGCAAGGATTTTAACAAACTTTGTTGCAGAATCCTATCTGTTTCTGACTGTTGCTGCTGTTTTTTTCACATCCTTTGGATATTGATTCCGAATGAGATAGACTTGTTCATTATAATCAGCTGGTACAATTCCAGTGTACTATTGAGAAAAGTTGCAATGTTTGAATCCCTCTAGAAGTAATTAACCTTTAGTGCTGGTTCACACTGCAGCGGCACGACTTCGGGGCGACCTGTGAAGTCGCGTGCACCGCGACTTCGGCACGACTTGCACGGACTTCATAAAATTAATGTCTATGCAAGTCGCTCCAGGTCACCCCGAAGTAGTACAGGACCCTTTTTATAAGTCGGAGCGACTTGTGTCGCTCCTATTAGAACGGTTCCTGTACCAGTCAATTGACCGCGACAGTGCGTGACTTGTCAGGCTGACCAAATCGCCTGACAAGTCGTACTAGTGTGAATGGACACTTAGGGAATATTTTACAAAAAAATGAAATTTCTGTTACAGAGAATTCATAAATCTGAATTGTGTCTTTGTGCCTCCAGGTTGCCATAATGCATTACATTTTACAGAAATGTACAACAGCTCCAGATTGAAAAGGAACAATAATTTTTAATAAAAATAAATTACCATATGCCTTGTGTAACAATTGTTCAATATATACATTATGTTTTTTTTTTTTTTTTACCATTTAGATTCCAGTTGAAGTCAGATCAGTACACGGTAGATACTTCTTAATTGCTATGGTTCACCAACCTTTTAATACCTAAGGCAGTTTGTGGTACCTGTCTTAGGTGGCTTAGGTTAGTTCAGTATGTCAGGTTATGAAATATGTTATGTTTGATGAAGTCTAGTAATGGACCGTTGCAGTGTACTTAGTGACAGTACTCCTAGACATGAAATGACCTATAAACTGTGTAAGGGTATGTGTACACAGACTTTGAATGGTAAAGCAGCTCATAAATGCAACACAGCACAGTACAACACAAAAGCATGTGGAGCATGAACTCTGTTTGAACTAGAAAATTAAAATGCATGCACAGCCATAGCATTCCAAATCTAATGCTAAAGGAGAGAGATGGGTTAGGTCATGTATGGTCATAGGGTATACAAATTAGGTAATCACACTGGTAAGAAACATGTCTGTTGTTACTTAAAAAAAATCAGACACTCAAATTAAAATTATTTTTAGGGCCGCAGCTGATGAAAGTGATCAAAGGTAAAGAAAATGCTTATAATGAAGGCAAAACTATAAGGAAAAGCAGTTATATGTTGTGTTTTTCTGAAAACTTTAGGCTTAAAATGTAAAGTTTTTTTAATTAATCAAAAATAGCCCAAAAGTTTTAAGACTAGAAAAATGGGTGACTTCTGGTTCCGGTGCCACATGGAGAGGAGGTAGGCTGACACAGCTCATGCCACACTCTAATACTTGCTTCTCAAGCCTTTTAGTGCCCAGGGTCTACCCTCCTCACTACGCCACATCCCAGGGGAACCTCATGGAATGATGTGTGTAGTGTTCACTCCCTCACTCGGTCTCGGCTCCCCACCTGTCTCCTGGGAACACTGCGATCTCCAAAGCCAAGATGGCGCTCACTACACAGATAGACCCTGGTGATCAGGCTGACAGTCTGAAGCCTTATCTGCCAGGCGACCGTGGACTTTGCTTTTCCAGCAGGGAAAACACAGGCTGTGGTCGCACTCCTCGGCCCCATGCTGACCATAGCTGTTGACATAGCTGTGCTTAGGGGCTTGGAGCAGCTTCAGACTTACAAATTCTCATAAAGAAGTATTGGAGAAGGTGGTTGACCTTGAGAATCACTCTAGGTGCAGAAATTTGTGCATTGTAGGCCTGCCAGAATCCTACACGGCTGACATGCTTGCTAACCTTCTCTCAACCACCATTCTAGAGCAATTGGGCCTCCGCTTGCTGACAAGCATGCCATTCTCCAAAACATACTGTATTGATAATAATCTGATACTATTGAAATATACACCTCTGTGAGTTGTGCAATCCCACCACCAGGTGAATTGGTCTCTCACGTCCACTGAAGACCCAATCACGGGTCAATAACAGCCTTGTTCTATATACAGGGATCCCCGGACCACATAGGCTATGGATAGCCTCTCACCTCCAGAGCGATTACCACATCTCTTTCACAGGATGTTTACGTGTTAGTTTATCTGTATTCTTGAAAGGATTTTCAGATTCCATCACTGCCTGTAGCTTGTATCAGCTTTCACTTCCTGTCAGGTCATGAATAATGATATATTTCCACACACTTCTCTTAGGAACGCTTCCCTATTTAATCCCCCAGGAAAGATGTCATCATCTGTTCAGGTTTTCAGAGACCTTGTCTTAAATGACATTGAACAGATGAAAATCAAAAAACCTCCTGCTAACAATGCCTTGCAAATAGACCTACAGACACTTTGTGGAAGCTAAGGAGTCCGAATTGGACTCTTTGTTTTTCCAACTCAAGAAAACAGTTGAGAAAAAAACCAACTTACATTTACATATTGAGAACTTCGAACAATATGTGAGAGAAGACATCAATCCGTTTGGTCTGCGCATCCAGATCTTCCCTACTATGGAGGATCTGGATGAAGCATTCAAAAAACGGTGGGAATCAAATTTACAGATTTGTTCCAAAAACATGATGTTGCTGCTAGTAGAGGAGTATAATAAAAGCATAAAATTGCTGGAGGGCAAGATTGATAAAATATATGAGAAACTAACACCATTCCAGGACTCACCGAGATATAAAAATCTCGAGTCCAATATTAAGACACAACTTGACAAAATTATGAGCGAAAACATCATCAAAAAAGAACGCAAAATCTGCAGGGACAGAGTGGCATTCCGTGACCACGTAGCGTACAAATGGTCTAATTCTTCAACATATCAACCCCCCAGAGGCCTGAGACCCTCTAGAAACCAATATGGTTCTAATTCTTCCCTGAACTCATCTGTCTCCTCTTCGTCCTTTAAACAGGATGCCCCTAGAAAATCCGTCAAGAATAAACGTAACTCACCCAACAGACAAGTTAAAAATCTACCTAAAAAACAAATAACAGAAGGGGGTCGAGTACTCCCCATGGCGACCCGGGCATATAATACCCGCCAAAACCGGAATACGTCTAATGCATCGGACTCCACCAATGCATCATCAAAACAACTAAAACGCCCAAATACTAATATAGCCCCAACGGAGGCAGGGTCAGAAAACGAAGAGGACTCAGACGGTTTTTTAGAGACAGGAGACCAGGAAATTTAAGAGGGCCCTCAGATCCTGGTTCACAATTAATGACTTTGGTACAATGTACGTCATTATATTCAGATTCCATTAATAACTATTCTGAACAAGACCAAAGTGACATTATTAATCTCACGGACTACCCCATCACCGACGCGGAATTGTCCTTACTTTCAAAAGGTCTAAGCTTCTGCCCCCAAAGAAAACTGGACAAATTCTCTATCATAAAAGATCTACATCTGTTCGCTAGGAAGGTTCTCCTTAAATCTCAATATGACAAAAAAACACGAATTTCATCTCTTCCCACAAACATAGACAGTAAAACCACAAAAGAGAAAGAAGCCCTAGATTGCCTTATATCCCTCCTTGAGGAACAGGAAGAAAGGGATGAAATCGACAACATCGATCTGGACTCACTATTAAACCTAGTTGAGACCGATCATGATCAGTCGATTGTCCAGACAACCCCCATATTTCGGAAAAAATCGGACATGTTTCCGTCCCTAAATCTTAATTCAAATCTTGCGGCATTTGTCTCTCTGACTACACAGGAGATAAATAAAATAAAATTTTCTACTACCACGTCCAACTTGTCGAATGAAGAAAAAAGAGCTCTAAAATCTTTAGTAGAACAACATGATCTCACGATCAAACCGTCAGATAAGGGCGGGAACATCGTCATACTAAGTAACACTCAATACAGGGAGATGTGTCTTCGCATCCTCAACAACAGGGAGTGGTATAAGCCTATCTCAAAGGGGGCTATTGATAGATCCAATCTGGAGTTCTATACCATGGTTGACCACGCCTATCTTTACAACACCATTGACAAACCTACATGGGACTTTCTACGTACCAAATTCCCAGTTGTCCCCACATTCTATAGCTTGCCAAAAGTCCACAAACACCCATCTAAACCCCCTGGTCGCCCGATAGTGTCCGGATGTGGGAGCATATCAGAAAATTTAAGCAAGTTCATTGATTCCAAACTACGCCCCTACGTGCAAAGTTTATCTTCATACGTTAGGGACACAATCCACTTACTTCAGATGTTGGAATCCATTGTGGTTCCCCCGGATGCCCTGTTGGTGGCTATCGACGTAGAAGCACTCTACAGTTCGATACCACACCAACAGGGCATCCAAGTGATTCAAAAAATTCTGTCTCAGTCTGATAGACATCAGAGCGACCTTAACGGGTTCCTCGTGCAGGGCCTTAGATTTATACTCACCAACAATATTTTTTCATTTGATGGCTCCCACTACCTCCAGGTGCAGGGGGTAGCGATGGGGACTTCATGTGCCCCATCGTATGCCAACCTGTACCTGGGGGAGTGGGAGCGCCAATTACTATCAGACGATTCGCCTACAAGCTGGACAAGTCATATTTTGACTTGGTACCGCTACATCGACGACATTTTGGTCATTTGGAGTGGCTCTGCAGACGAGCTCGTTGAGGGTATCGCTCGGATGAATATCAATAATTTCAACCTCAAGTTCACTATGAACTTTGACTTGAATTCTATTAACTTTCTCGATATCACGATCGAGAAAGACACTTTGGGCAATTTACAAACTACCCTATACCGCAAACCCACATCCGCGAACACTATCTTGCATGCGACCAGCTCTCATCCCACACCCCTTGTCAGATCCATACCTTTTAGTCAATACCTTCGGATATGCAGAAATTGCTCAAATGATATACAATTTAGAATTGAGGCTAACAACTTAAGGAAACGCCTATCTAAAAGAGGCTATTCTAAAACCTGCCTCAGAAAAGCGTTTAATCGAGCTAATTCATTTACCCGACAAGAACTATTATTCAAAAATAAAAAAGCTAAGTCAGGTATGGCCGATGCGAATCTCCCTCGCATCATAATGCAATATTCTGAACAACATAGACAAGTGGTGAAGGCGATTGAAAAATATTGGCACATGTTGAGCTGTGACCCGAGTATTGGCCCACACATCACAAAAAAAAACGGCCATTACGTACCGTAGGATGAAAGCGTTAAAAGACTATCTTACACGCAGCTAATTCGTTGGCAAATATCGTAAAGACCCATGTAAAAGATTTGGGACCTTCACCTGCGGAGGTTGCAACTACTGCCAGTATATAAATCGAGACACTAATATCTGTCTCCCTAATGGCAAGATATTTAAAGCACACCACTTTGTGAACTGCAAAACAGCTGGGGTGGTCTATCTACTCTCCTGCCCCTGTGGATCCTATTATGTGGGGAAAACCCAACTACCGTTTCACAAACGGATCTACCGTCATGTATTGAGTATGCAAAAACGAGATCCGGATCTACCGCTTGGCAGACATGTACGGGACATGCACATGGGAATTCCCCCGGTACCTAAGTTCCTAGCTTTGGATAGGGTCCACCCCAGCCCCCGTGGTGGGGACTGGAATAAAACCCTTCTACAGCGGGAAACACGGTGGATTATAGACTTGAACGCCACTACAGCCCCGGGTCTGAATGACGTTGTCAGCTTTCGACCCTTTTTGGAGGGCTTCGCCTCAGGGGGATGGGAACAATAGGAATATCCCCATTTCCCCTCGACACGGATTAAGCCCTGTTTACTGATTGGGATACAATTATAAATTTTAAAACTTTTTCCATCTTGGTCTACTCACGTCCAATCTTTTCCATGTGCATGTCCTCTACAGAGCTAACATATGAGATACATATGGTTGTTGTATTTCAATTATGACTTTTATCTATCATATATGCGACATACATGGGCCCTATATGGTTCATGTTGCCTGCTATAGATACATACACGTTTGTGATAATCGGGTTCTGCCATATGGGAGAGATATATATACTGAGAGACTCACTAAATACATCAACCCATGGGTCAATATTATTGTACTATGGTCATTTTTCTTGTGTGACTGTTTTGCCATGTTTAAATGTGGAGCCAATATTGGTATAATAGACCGTATATATTAACATGCTCTATAAAAAATTCTATATGTGCCTCTGTATATTTTTATAGGATATGGTAATATAAATGTGGAATTGCTACAATATGTATATATGGTACATCGGTTTGTTACATGCAATTGATAGACCGATATTGACCCATTATTGTGGTCCCCCTCCATCTTTTATTGGACTTTCCATGGGTGTCCTGCCTCAAATTAAATAACAGGACTTCAGGCCCCCGTTTGTGTCTTCTTTTTTCTCTCTTTTTTTACTCTTTTATTTACTTTTTTTGATAATTCTTTTCTTATCAAATGCACAATATGACACATTTCCCCTGATTAAATTGTTAGGGACCATAGTTTAATCAAATTGGCTCCCAATCATCTTTCAGATGTTTGTTTTGCCTCGTATGGCGTTCCCTTTTTTCCCTGTTTGTTCCCTGCTAATTTCATCTTTTTCTTTCCCTTTTCCGTTTCTCCCTTCTTTCTCTTCCTCGAAGTCAGTCCTCTGCTGACATCTCTGTGTATCTGCTCAGCGCCAGCTGCAGGTTCCCCCGGCGCGGGTAGGGGGAGCCCTTCGGGGTATGTCCCCGCTCACACCAGCTCTCTTCCTGGAGTTGCTGGTTTCCCGCGTCGGCGCCCGTGGAGCGCAGGTCCGGCCTCTCCTTCCGGGATGGGTGGGGCCTGCACTGCACGGGCGGATGATCGGATAGGCTCACGGACTACTCGGATGACGTCGCATGCCTCTGGTGCGCGTGCGCCGGCTTCCGCTCGACCACTTTTAAGCAGTCTGGGCTGGCGTCCATTTGCAGAGGATGCCAAGCCCATAGGAAGCCTAGGGACAGGTAAGACTACGCTCCTACTAACCTCAGAATGCATGACACTTGTGTGGACGTTTCTACTAAGCTTAGCATGTATGACACGCAGGTGGATCGTTTTTCTATTTTCTTATTCTGATCTTTATGGGCACTCCTCTCTCCCTATTGGGGGATACTGTAGGATCCATAAACATACTTCTTAAATGTCTTTCTTTTCACTATCATGGTTCCTTGCAATTTCCTTAGTGGCACATCCTCACTTTCACATATTCTATGTTTACACGGTTATGCCTGTGTCTGCGCACTCGTGATATATAATTGGCACCCTTCGCCCAGATGAATATGCTTATATACACACTGCCATAAACTTACTCTGTACGTATATGCAAACGCTCAAATTAGTTCCTTATGATAAGCATTACCATAGGCAGTATATGGCACCCTTACACTAGAAGCTATGGTGATTTAAACTGATGCATATTCTGGGGCGAAACGGTAACCATTTTCTCATGTTCTCACTTTTTACTTTTCATTCTAGTCACCCCATGTATAGTAGCCATCTTTGCAGCTCTATCATGCTCTCTTTTTTGGGGCGTGCACCTTGGTAACTGACTATACAACTAAGACTACTATGTCACCACACTCTTGGGTCACCACCTCTTTTTTCAAGATAGTTCAATATTACATCTCATTCACTTATTGCACTTTTCATATTTACAGATATATATACATTTTGATCTCGTCTACACAAGACTACTACTATTTGTACTGCATATGACCCTCTGTGGTCTTATTCTTCTTATACACTACAGGTAAATGTTACCTTTCATTACTTTAAGGGGTTAGTGACTAATTCGTTGATAAATTTTCACTACTAGTCAATTTATTCTCTACTCCTTCCTTTACCTTACTTCTGTGCATTAGGTTGCTATATGAACACATCCCCCTTCACGGGAGTAGTCCATATTGAGCCACTTTTCTTACCGGTCATCGTGGTGCCCTGCTGGTCCCTTTGGGCGGATGCTACAACTCCTTTCACGCTCTCACGGATTTCGTAGCTCTTGAACGGGCCTGTGGGAACTTGGGAATTCCTCCCGATGGTAGCAATACCATTTTTTAGCCGACAGACCAATCCAATCCATAGGGTTAGACGCTAAGGGTAAGTCCATTAGCATGAAGTATATACTATGAGATTAAAATATGAGACATAATATATGTTTGCCTACTCATGTGTATATGGACAAATCACTCTTTATTATATTAAAAACATTTCTTCCTTTTCTAGATATACTAGGTGTTTTATCTGGAGCTTTGGGTGACCCCTGAGGAAGGGCTTTTTGCTCGAAACGCGTAGGGTCGTTTCCGGTTCCATGATCGCCTTGTACACCTGAGCGCCCCTATTTGGTTCGGTATTTGGTCTGTCAAATGCATGCATATTTTAATGCCCTGTAAATGTTATTGATTCATGTCATTGTTTTTTTGTCTGTCTACAATTTTGGAATTGAATAAAGATATTTTTTATACAAAATACAGTGGTCAGTGGCATTTACAGTCCCATACCTATAGGGGAATTCTTCTTGTATATACTTTGTGAACGCAAGGACATAGTCGTCCGTCCAGCCGACAAGGGTGGCGGTATTGTCGTTATGGACAAGGATGACTATGTCCTTGAAATGAACAATAGCCTGGGAGATAGAGATACCTACAAAACCCTGAATGGTAATCCCACTTTAAAATTCAAAGGGGAATTGCAACTTCTTATAGACAAAGCACATAACAGCGGTATTTTAACCATAAAAGAAAAGGAGTTTCTTGTTCCTTTAGCCCCTTGTTTGCCAGTGATGTACTTTCTTCCCAAAGTGCATAAAAACCCAATAAAGCCACCGGGACGCCCTATAATAAGTGGGATAGATTCCCTATGCTCCCGTGTTGGAAAATACATAGACGAGTTCCTCCAGCCGCTAGTGGTAAAAATGCCGTCGTATCTAAAAGGTACCACCCACGTTCTTAACATTCTAAATAATGTGGCGTGGAAAGATGGTTTTATTATGGGTACAGCGGACGTAACGTCACTGTACACCATTATCTCCCATCAAAAGGGATTAGAAGCGGCTAAATATTATCTAGAGAGGTACAGCGGTAGAGAGGGAACAAATAAGTTTTATTTTGGATATACTTAATTTTGCCATGACCCACAATTTTTTTTGGTTCAATGGTGTATATTATTTACAATACCGTGGTGTGGCCATGGGAGCCAAATTTGCTCCAAGTTTGGCCAACTTGTTCATGGCCAGGTGGGAGGAGGATGTCATCTATGGTGACCAACCGCCACAGCTCATTCTGTGGCGGAGGTATATAGATGACATCCTGCTCCTATGGGATGGTGATCAGGCCTCCCTTGATTCTTTCATGTCGAATTTAAATATAAACAACAGGGGAATCAAGTTGGAGTGTAGTAGTAGTGCTACACAGATTCATTTTCTTGATCTAACAATTAAGGCAGACGGGGATAGATTAATCACCTCAACGTTTTTTAAAAAAACAGACCGTAATAGTTTCATCCCTACGGACAGCTGTCACCACAGCTCTTGGTTAAAGGCTGTCCCTAAGGGACAGTTCATGAGGTTACGACGTAACTGTACCCATTCAGGTGACATTTTGGCACAGGCATCTCAGTTAAAAACAAAATTCCTTGATAAGGGCAATTCACATGACACCCTAGATGAAACCATCAGGGAAGTTGCCAATTTAGAAAGATCTACCTTATTGGTTCCAAGTAGTCGTCGCAATTTAAATAATGGGTCCTTTAAAAACTGTTTTGTAACCTCTTTTTCCACACAACACCATGTGATCAAGAAGATCATTCGTAAACATTGGTCAGTGGTCAAAAATGATCGTATCTTGGGTCCAACACTCCCTGAACAACCCAACGTTATTTTTAGGGGAGCTCCCTCTTTAAGGAACCAAATTGCACGTAACGTGATAGAAAAACCTATAAGACCCTTATTTTTCCCTGAATTCAAGGGCTACTATCCGTGCAAAAAATGTAATATCTGTACTCTAAATTCCTTTAAAGGGAGGAAAATAGAAAAGATTAAATCAAATAGTACAGGAAGGGAATATACCATTCATTTCTTTATTACATGTTCCACACTGAATGTTGTCTACTTTGGCAACATGCAAATACGCATGGGGGAGCATGTAGCCAACATTCGTAAAGGATTCCCCGGCCACAGTGTTTCAAAACACTTTGATATGTGTCACCGGCGAAATCCTAATAACACCCTATTTGTAGCTTTCGATCGATATGTTCCCAACTGGCGAGGATCCAATATAAAGAAAGAATTGTCCCGTGCCAAAACTCGGTGGATATATATCCTTAAAACTTATGTCCCCCATGGCTTAAATATTGAATGGGACATTAATTGTTTCATCAATAATAATTAAATTGTGCAATTACTTTATATTGGTATAATATGTAATTTTATCTGGCAATCTGTTTGGGGCTTTTTTGTATCTTATTTTATATTGAAATTTTACTATTTATATCAACATGATGGTTTTATTCATTTTTACCATGCGAATCTATGTATTTTTATACCTGGAGAAGTGTAATATATCCACTCCATTGTTTTAAAATTTTAAACACTAGGTCCTTTACATCATTTTTACCACTAGGTGGAGCTTTATTACTCCTCTAGCTTATACGGATCATTATCCATAATAAAGATTGTTTTACACACAATTTTAATTATCTTTTAATACAGCAAGTATGTATTTATTTATATACATGCTTATTACATTTATGATATAGATTCTCTTAACTTATTTAGTTTTGGAGGCTTTTGCATTAATCGTGTCAGCAATGTCATTGGAAATGCATAAGTGTTCCCTTTGCTTTCTGTCTTTTCATCTTTAAAAGTGGTTCAGCTATGGGCATTTATATTTATATTTCCAATTAGGTACACGCCGCATATTGAGGTGGTATTGATGAGCTCTTTGCCCTCACCTCGATGTGTGTATGTGTGACACTTCCGCCTGGGGTGCCCTTACTTCACATGATTGGCTCGCAGTGCGGACGCGTCATCGCCTCTAGGGGTTTTTATTGGTGTGACGATAGCGTCCGGTAACCACTCCCCGGACGACGTCACGTATGACGAAACCGGTCGGGCGGTACTGGACGTACGACTGTCACGCCCCCTAGATGCCGGTTCCTCCACACACGCGGGACGCCGCGGTTTGCCTTCTGTCTTTGATGTGCCTGCATGCCTAACATCTATTGTAAGTGCAATCTTAAATAAATCTTTGTGTGTAATATAAACGGGATTACGCTATGTGCACTTTATTTCTCCCTATATACTCATGACATCACGTCTGGAGTTTATAGATTCTATATGGCATAGTGGAACATATTTGCTTTCCTTGGTCCATGAAGGATACGATTCATCTGGATTGATATCTATGTGTGTTTGGCCGTTCCATTAGGTTGGAGGCCTTAGCTTCTGGTAAGCTGCCATCTTGATATATACATCACGGGTGTATTCCCGTCTCTTCCTTGGGATTCAAGCCTTCCGCTCTGACAGTAACCTTTCTGGGACTTTTTTTAGGAGTCACGATTATTGATTTATGGAATTTTATGTTCACTTTATTATTTAGTGTTATTTATTTAATACTTTATTGGCATTTTACACTTGGATGGGTTGCACCATATTTTGATAGCGCTGCACTATTTTTTGCTTTATATCTGTTTGATTTACTATAATCAAGTGTTTTTCAACTTGTTTCCCCATGATCATATTCACATTATTTATGTATTCATTAATTTTTAGCGCAGGATCTTTTGGATTTGTATTTAATTCTGTAATGCATATTAATGAAGACCACACTGGTGGCCACTCCTTGGGACATAAACAGCAAATCCCTCAGACCTCTACCTCCACCATGCTCAGTCATTCTATTTCCTCACTCAGATTCATTGATGCGTGGTGCTTGACTCACCCGACTGATTGTGAACATTACTTTTTTTCAGCTCCGCACGATTCTTTTTCACGCATAGATAATTTTTTTTTGCTTGCCGACCTTATTTCCTCTAATGGCTGCCACTGATATACAGTATCTCACAAAAGTGAGTACACCCCTCACAATTTTGTAAATATTTTATTATATCTTTTCATGTGACAACACTGAAGAAATGACACTTTGCTACAATGTAAACTAGTGAGTGTACAGCTTGTTTAACAGTGTAAATTTGCTGTTCCCTCAAAATAACTCAACACACAGTCATTAATGTCTAAACCCCTGGCAACAAAAGTGAGTACACCCCTAAGTTAAAATGTTCAACTTGGGCCCAAAGAGTCAATATATTGTGTGGCCACCATTATTTTCCAGCACTGCCTTAACCCTCTTGGGCATGAAGTTCACCAGAGCTTCACAGGTTGCCACCGGAGTCCTCTTCCAATAATGACATTACGGAGCTGGTGGATGCTAGAGACCTTACGCTCCTCCACCTTCCGTTTCAGAATACCCCACAGATGCTCAATAGGGTTTAGGTCTGGAGACATGCTTGGCTAGTCCATCACCTTTTCCCTCAGCTTCTTTACAAAGCAGTGGTCGCCTTGGCGGTGTGTTTGGGGCCGTTATCATGTTGGAATTCTGCCCTGCGGCCCAGTCTCCGAATGGGGATCATGCTCTGCTTCAGTATCTCACAATGCATGTTGGCATTCATGGTTCCCTAAATGAACTGTAGCCAGGGCCGGACTGGGTATGAAAACCAGCCCTGGAAAAAATGACATACCAGCCCCATAGCATTGCGTCATTATACCAGCGCCACCCCTCAGTAAGCCCCCCCCCACCTAGTACAGACCCCTCAGTAAGCCCCCCTCCCAGTACAGACCCCTCATTAAGCCCTCCTCACAGTACAGACCCCTCAGTAAGCCCTCCTCCCAGTACAGACCCCTCATTAAGCCCCCCTCACAGGACAGACCCCTCAGTGAGCCCCCCTCACAGGACAGACCCCTCAGTGAGCCCCCCTCACAGGACAGACCCCTCAGTGAGCCCCCCTCCCAGGACAGACCCCTCAGTCAGCCCCCCTCACAGGACAGACCCCTCAGTGAGCCCCCCTCCCAGGACAGACCCCTCAGTGAGCCCCCCTCCCAGGACAGACCCCTCAGTAAGCCCCCCTGACAGCACAGACCCCTGAATAAGCCCTCCTCCCAAAACAGACCCCTCAGTGAGCCCCCCTCCCAGGACAGACCCCTCAGTGAGCCCCCCTCCCAGGACAGACCCCTCAGTGAGCCCCCCACCCAGGACAGACCCCTCAGTGAGCCCCCCTCCCAGGACAGACCCCTCAGTGAGCCCCCCTCCCAGGACAGACCCCCTGCCAGTACAGACCCCTCAGTAAGCCCCCCTGCCAGTACAGACCCCTCAATAAGCCCCCCTCACAGGACATACCCCTCAGTGAGCCCCTCTCCCAGGACAGACCCCTCAGTGAGCCCGCCTCCCAGGACAGACCCCTCAGTGAGCTTGCCTCCCAGGACAGACCCCTCAGTAAGCCCCCCCTCCCAGGACAGACCCCTCAGTGAGCCCCCCTCCCAGGACAGACCCCTCAGTGAGCCCCCCTCCCAGGACAGACCCCTCAGTGAGCCCCCTCCCAGGACAGACCCCTCAGTGAGCCCCCCTCACAGGACAGACCCCCTGCCAGTACAGACCCCTCAGTAAGCCCCCCCTGCCAGTACAGACCCCTCAATAAGCCCCCCTCACAGGACAGACTCCTCAGTGAGACCCCTCCCAGGACAGACCCCTAAGTGAGCCCCCCTCCCAGGACAGACCCCTCAGTAAGCCCGCCTCCCAGGACAGACCCCTCAGTAAGCCCCCCTGACTGCACAGACCCCTCAATAAGCCCTCCTCCCAAGACAGGCCCCTCAGTGAGCCCCCCTCCCAGGACCGACCCCTCAGTGAGCCCCCCTCCCAGGACAGACCCCTCAGTGAGCCCCCCACCCAGGACAGACCCCTCAGTGAGCCCCCCTCCCAGGACAGACCCCTCAGTGAGCCCCCCTCCCAGGACAGACCCCCTGCCAGTAAAGACCCCTCAGTAAGCCCCCCCTGCCAGTAAAGAAACCTCAATAAGCCCCCCTCACAGGACATACCCCTCAGTGAGCCCCCCTCCCAGGACAGACCCCTCAGTGAGTCCGCCTCCCAGGACAGACCCCTCAGTGAGCTTGCCTCCCAGGACAGACCCCTCAGTAAGCCCCCCCTCCCAGGACAGACCCCTCAGTGAGCCCCCCTCCCAGGACAGACCCCTCAGTGAGCCCCCCTCCCAGGACAGACCCCTCAGTGAGCCTGCCTCCCAAGAAAGACCCCTCAGTGAGCCCCCCTCACAGGACAGACCCCTCAGTGAGCCCCCCTCCCAGGACAGACCCCTCAGTGAGCCCCCCTCACAGGACAGACCCCTCAGTGAGCCCCCCTCCCAGGACAGACCCCCTGCCAGTACAGACCCCTCAGTAAGCCCCCCCTGCCAGTACAGACCCCTCAATAAGCCCCCCTCACAGGACAGACCCCTCAGTGAGCCCCCCTCCCAGGACAGACTCCTCAGTGAGACCCCTCCCAGGACAGACCCCTCAGTGAGCCCCCCTCCCAGGACAGACCCCTCAGTAAGCCCGCCTCCCAGGAAAGACCCCTCAGTGAGCCCCCTCACAGGACAGACCCCTCAGTGAGCCCCCCTCCCAGGACAGACCCCTCAGTGAGCCCCCTCCCAGGACAGACCCCTCAGTGAGCCCCCCACCCAGGACAGACCCCTCAGTGAGCCCCCCTCCCAGGACAGACCCCTCAGTGAGCCCCCCTCCCAGGACAGACCCCTCAGTGAGCCCCCCTCCCAGGACAGACCTCCTGCCAGTACAGACCCCTCAGTAAGCCCCCCTGCCAGTACAGACCCCTCAATAAGCCCCCCTTACAGGACAGACCCCCTCAGTGAGCCCCCCTCCCAGGACAGACCCCTCAGTGAGCCCGCCTCCCAGGACAGACCCCTCAGTGAGCTTTCCTCCCAGGACAGACCCCTCAGTAAGCCCCCCCTCCCAGGACAGACCCCTCAGTGAGCCCCCCTCCCAGGACAGACCACTCAGTGAGCCCCCCTCCCAGGACAGACCCCTCAGTGAGCCCGCCTCCCAGGAAAAACCCATTAGTGAGCCCCCCTCACAAGACAGACCCCTCAGTGAGCCCCCCTCCCAAGACAGACCCCTCAGTGAGCCCCCCTCACAGGACAGACCCCTCAGTGAGCCCCCCTCCCAGGACAGACCCCTCAGTGAGCCCCCCTCACAGGACAGACCCCTCAGTGAGCCCCCCTCCCAGGACAGACCCCTCAGTGAGCCCCCCTCCCAGGACCGACCACCTGACAGTACAGACCCCTCAGTAAGCCCCCCTGCCAGTACAGACGCCTCAATAAGCCCCCTCACAGGACAGACCCCTCAGTGAGCCCCCCTCCCAAGACAGACCCCTCAGTGAGCCCGCCTCCCAGGAAAGACTCCTCAGTGAGCCCCCATCCCAGGACAGACCCCTCAGTGAGCCCGCCTCCCAGGAAAGACCACTCAGTGAGCCCCCCTCACAGGACAGACCCCTCAGTGAGCCCCCCTCCCAGGACAGACCCCTCAGTGAGCCCCCCTCCCTGGACAGACCCCTCAGTGAGCCCCCCTCACAGGACAGACCCCTCAGTGAGCCCCCTCCCAGGACAGACCCCTCAGTGAGCCCCCCTCCCAGGACCGACCACCTGACAGTACAGACCCCTCAGTAAGCCCCCCTGCCAGTACAGACCCCTCAATAAGCCCCCCTCACAGGACAGACCCCTCAGTGAGCCCCCCTCCCAAGACAGACCCCTCAGTGAGCCCGCCTCCCAGGAAAGACTCCTCAGTGAGCCCCCCTCCCAGGACAGACCCCTCAGTGAGCCCCCCTCACAGGACAGACCCCTCAGTGAGCCCCCTCCCAGGACAGACCCCTCAGTGAGCCCCCCTCCCAGGACCGACCACCTGACAGTACAGACCCCTCAGTAAGCCCCCCTGCCAGTACAGACCCCTCAATAAGCCCCCCTCACAGGACAGACCCCTCAGTGAGCCCCCCTCCCAAGACAGACCCCTCAGTGAGCCCGCCTCCCAGGAAAGACTCCTCAGTGAGCCCCCCTCCCAGGACAGACCCATCAGTGAGCCCGCCTCCCAGGACAGACCCCTCAGTGAGCCCCCCTCCCAGGATAGACCCCTCAGTGAGCCCCCCTCCCAGGAAAGACCCCTCAGTGAGCCCCCCTCCCAGGACAGACCCCTCAGTGAGCCCCCCTCCCAGGACAGACCCCTCAGTAAGCCCCCTCACAGGACAGACCCCTCAGTGACCCCCCCTCCCAGGACAGACCTCTCAGTGAGCCCGCCTCCAAGGAAAGACCCCTCAGTGAGCCCCCTCACAGGACAGACCCCTCAGTGAGCCCGCCTCCCAGGACAGACCCCCTGCCAGTACAGACCCCTCAGTAAGCCCCCCCTGCCAGTACAGATCTCTCAATAAGCCCCCCTCACAGGACAGACCCCTCAGTAAGCCCCCTTCCCAGGACAGACCCCCTCACAGGACAGACCCCCTCACAGGACAGACCCCCTTCCAGTAGAGACCCTTCAGTAAGCCCCCCTGCCAGTACAGACCCCTCAATAAGCCCCCCTCACAGGACAGACCCCTCAGTAAGCCCCCTTCCCAGGACAGACCCCCTCACAGGACAGACCCCCTCACAGGACAGACCCCCTTCCAGTAGAGACCCCTCAGTAAGCCCCCCTCCCAGGACAGACCCCCTCACAGGACAGACCCCCTTCCAGTAGAGACCCCTCAGTAAGCCCCCCTCCCAGCACAGACCCCCTCACAGGACAGACCCCCTTCCAGTAGAGACCCCTCAGTAAGCCCCCCACCTTCACTCCCCAGTACAGTTGCAGTGTAAGTTGTGTGCCCCCTTCCAGCGGTATGGTGCTCACATACCTTCCTCCAAGTCCTGATGATGATCCCATGTGCATGTCATGCATAGTCGGCAACGTGCAGGCAGCCACTCCAGTCACTCAGACTGCAAGATTTGATCCACCGCGCACAGCCGCCCCCGCCGGATGTGACGTCATGCTGCTCACAGCGGCTGACGTAGCCACTCACAGTGTCCAGAGTCACTCTGTCTGGAGCACAGCAGGAGCGGGGGCTGCAGCGCCGCGGCCGGCCATTATCACAGCGGCTGGCTCGGCCCCATTGTTTAAAGCGGCACGGGTGGCCCTATCTTAAAGCGGCCCCATGGTCGGCGGCTCACCGGGAAATTTCCCGGTATCCCGGTAAGCCAGTCCGGCCCTGACTGTAGCTCCCCAGTGCTGGCAGCAGCCCCAGACCATGACACTCCCACCACCATGCTTGACTGTAGACAAGACACACTTGTCTTTGTACTCCTCACCTGGTTGTTGCCACACAAGCTTGACACCATCTGAACCAAATAAATTTATCTTGGTCTCATCAGACCACAGTACACGGTTCCAGTAATCCATGTCCTTATGGCGCTTTTCCACTGCATGGAACCGAACGGTTCGGCTCACTTTTGTGCTTTTCCACTGCTGGTACTGCATGGTATGGTGTAGGAACGGTTCGGTACAGTACGGCGGCGCTTTTCCACTGCATGGAACCGAACGGTACGGCTCTCAAAAACAGTACCACCTCGATTGTGGTTCCAAGAGGTACCATACCCGGTACCATATCCCACAATCCTTTGCATGCAGTCACTACTAGCCACTGATTGGTCAGAGAATCCCACCCACCCCGTTGTTATCCCACCCACTTAACTTTAGTACTACTTTAGTGGAAAAGCAAACCATACCGTACCATACCGAACCGTTCCAACACCGTACCATGCGGTACCAGCAGTGGTAAAGCAAACCGGGCCAAGCAGGGCCGAGAAGAGCCAATCCAGACTCCAATACCAACAAGCTTGTGAGTCCCTCCGCTTGGCTCACTGGACAACAGGCGGGGTTGGCAAGCTGCAAGCTGCCAAGAACACCTTTGACTATTGGGCAGAGGCAATCGAGGTTGTCATACTCTATTTTGAAGTTCCACAGATATGGTAATAAGGTTGGTAAGTTACTGGCAAAAGGTTATTTTGGCCATCGCTTCCCCACTTACATATTTACTCTGTGATCCCTTAAATCTCTTGTTAACACTCCTTCTGAGGTCAATGCCCTTCTTACTGCCTTTAATACACCCCTCTATTCAGAGGGTCCTGTTGACACTGAGGTTACCACTGACCTACTTGGGGTCCAATTACCTAAACTTACCTCCACCCAATGTTAGCACACTAGGTTTTTAAATGATGTATTTTATACTTGTGCTGAAACTTACTGTTCTTCCTGGTAACCATAATTAATATATGCCTCACTGCATTGTATGGTTGGGTTTCTATTAGTCTGTTTTTACCCTCTCAAATATGTATCACACTGTGTATTGTCAATTGGATTGTGTATTCTGTCTGTTTATGTTTTAAAAAAAGCACTCCTAAATTAAAAAAAAAAAAAAAAACGTACCTCCATCCAGTTAGAGACCCCTAATGCTCCTAGGATGACCTGGTCCCGACGGCTACACTATGGAATTCTACAAACTCACAACCAACTTCATCCCAGATGCTTTACATAATGTCTGTAGGGAGATGTGGACTGATGGCCCTATGTTCCTACGGGCTCTCGGGCCCACATTAAACTTATAGCTAAAAAATTAACATTGACTCAAAAATTCTCTCCAAAATCATTGCTTCCCACTTGGCGGCTCTACTCCCAACAATTTTACACCTGGCTCAATATGAGTTTGTTCCGGGCCTCTCAGTGACCCTCAACATCTGCAAGGTCTGGCTGGTTCTCAAACATGCCAGGGTGCATACTGATCAAGATATTCAGTGCATCCAGAAAGTATTCACAGTGCTTCACTTTTCTCACATTTTGTTATGTTACAGTCTTATTCCAAAATAGAACAAAAACTTTATTTTCCTTAAAATTCTACAAACAATACCCCATAATGACAACATGAAAGAAGTTTGTTTAAAATCTTTGCAAATATTTAAACAAAAAAAAAAGCTCAGGTGCATCCTGTTTCCACTGATCATCCTAGCGAGGGAGAGAGCGTACGCCGTGTGACGTCAGTTCCGGGTACTTCCGGTCGGTGGAACGCACGCTGTGGAGCATCCAACGGACCAGATCGCCATTTTTTTCCCTGTACTTTTGTAAGTGTATTTCATTTGCAATTTATTAAATTGATTTACATACTTCACCATGGCGGGCCTTTTGTATTCTATTTCATGAGGATATAGACAGTGATACATCCAGCACTTCTGTTGTCATCTCGGAAAGAGTGAAACCATCAGCCCTAAGGCGATCACACCAGGCTCTATATTTACATTTTTCTGGTGAGTGGGGTCACCCAAGGGGAGCACCGTCACTTTATGAATAACAGCACTGAAGCACTTTGTGAATAACAGCACAGAAGCACTTTTTCCTGCACCATGAACTCTATTATCTAAGGACTTTGTTTACTATTTATTTATATGATATAGAGTGATCAGGTATGCATTACTAGCACTTGATGATTTATTTTTATTTGCATTTATGGTTGATATTTTAAATATTGACACACGTTATTGGATATTGGTTTGTATACAAAGGCACTTAGAGTTGCACCCAGCACTTTAATTACACATTATGATATAACAACACATGCCAAAACAGTGTGAGGAGCAGCGCTGACCATTTTACTTTTCCACTTTAAAGGCACTACACCTTACTTGTTAGCAGCAGCCCCTCTTTTTTCTTCGAAATTTAAGTCTCTTCTGTGAACATAATCACACCTATATTTTAACCCATAAGAGCTCGGATCTTTTCTCAATTATGGGGTATTGTTTGTAGAATTTTGAGGAAAATCATAAATTTAATCCATTTTGGAATTTGGCTGTAACAAAACAAAATGTGGAAAAAGTGAAGCGCTGTGAATACTTTCTGGATGCACTGTAGCTCTTATCTCTTCAGATGCTGAAAAGGCCTTCAATATTATCAGCTTTTCCTGGCTATTCATGGTCATGAGAGCGTTTGGAATTTTGGGTCCCATGCTTGACTTTGTTCAAAAGATGTATGCTTCACCCATGGCCCATCTAGTGAACCCACATTTTACATCCCCAGATATTTAACTAACTAAAGGCACACGGCAGGGCTGCCCCCTGTCTCCCCTCCTCTTCAACATTGTGATAGAGCCTTTATCTAGACTCCTCAACCCTACTACAGAGGTGAGCGGTGTCACGATAGGCGACCAGACCTTTTGATCAGCTTTGTTTGCCGATGATGTGCTGCTTTTTTTCTCCGACCCACCTTCAGATTTTGCTTAGCTCCACAGTCTGTATGCGACTTTTGATGCCTGCTCAGGGCTGCAGATTGATGTTTACAAAGGTGAAGTTTTAACACTGAATCTGCCTTCATTTGCAAGTTGGCTCCCCTCATCACTATTTAGCATATCAAAACAATTCATTACTTATCTTGGTATACGCATTGGCTGGGAGTGGTACTCTCTATATAGTCTCAACTATCCTCCATTAATTGCAATGATTTTACAGGAGTTGGAAGCTTGGGCGACCCTTCCCCTTTTGCTATTTGGGAGATGCCACCTCTTTAAAATGGTCTAATTTGCCACTGCAAACCTTGCTTATTTTTTTCTAAAACACTATGATGTACAGAAAATTCACACCGCCTTGCTGACTTTTATTTGTCATTGCAAGAAACCCTGCATTGAGTTTTAGAAAGGGTCTCCCCAAGAGCGAGGGTGGAGTGGGTCTGCTCAATATGCCATAATCTTTCTTGTTTACTACGACAGGGTCTAGACTGGTTATCAGAATAGCCCCGCTACACCACTTTTGTGCTATAGAGTGCCCTGGTCGCTGAGTTCAACCCCCCGGCTGTTCTCCATTCTAAACTCTAATCTCTGTCTACCTCTCTGAGATCCAATTTGTTGATCAGAGACACTGTCATAGACTGAAGAGAGGTGCTGGGACTCCTAGGCTTACCCTCAGCCATCTCCCATTACCTGTCCCTAGTGCTCCACCGTGATCTCTATTCGATCTCGGATATTTATTCTCATCTCATCCTTCACACCCACCAAACGGCAAAGTACCCCCTCACTCCATTTAAACCATGGATCTCTGTTCTTGAGAAGGATGTTGCTCTTGAAAAGATTTTGGCAGGATATAAAAAGATTTACTCTTTTGTAGTCTGTGAAACATGGCATGAAACATAATTTAAATCATTAATAGAGCCTACTACTCCTTCCACACTAATATTGCAGATCCCTCACAATTGACATGCCTGTGGTGTGCATTCTACTGGCCAACCTTATTTCACCGGGTATGGGACTGCCCATCAGTCTCCATCTTTTGGGACCAAGTTCTGATATTACTCAAGTCTCAGGTCTATAGGACCAACATCTCCAAGGACCCTGTACTCTGTATTTACGAATGTGAGGACTCAATGGACTCAACACAACATTTCTAAAAACTGAAGTTGCACCCATGAATCCACATCTGCCTCCTGGTGGCTCAAAGGGCACTTCTGCAAACATGGATTCACCCCACACCACCTCCTACACCTGCTATTATACAGGCTCTGATAACCCTATTCAACTTGGAGAAATTGGATACCCTTGTCCAGAACTTGATGCTTCATCATTAGATGGCAAAGTTTTATGGAACACTCCAGTAGAGCTCTCATCCCACATGCAACCTTTCGGGTACACTGATTACTTACCAACTCCTTGGGAAAATTCAAAGTAACTGATGCATGCGATTCCTTGGCCCCTTCCGTTCTCCCCTCCCCGTCATCTCATTGATCCCCTGACCTGTAGAAAACCTCAAGCAGCCTATATTCCTATTACATTGATTATTTTTCCTAGTAAATGTCAGCCCAGGTTATCTAAGTCAGCCTTTTTCAGCCAGGCTGTGCAGGCACCTTGGGGTGCCTTGAGTTTTTTTCAGGGGTGCTTTGGCAAAATGCCTAAAAATGTATCAAAAATTATATACAAGCCAGCAGGTGGATCAAGCCTGCTTTTTAGTTACAAAAAGCCACAGGTTTTCATTGTGCACCATTACGACTTTCTAAACACTGGCATCCTAACAACCAATGACGTCATCAGTTATTAAGGAGGATGTCTGTTGTCTCCACAGCATCCTTGTTTGACCCTCCTCTGCCCCTCTCCCTTAGCACTGGTTTGATATTAGCTGACCGATGAATAGAAATTGAGGGAGGCCCGGAAAACCTGGACGGTAAGAGGGGAGGGGGCGTACACCGGAAGCGGTCATGTGAGTACCGCTGGGAGACGAGTGCCGCCACGGACTACACCTCCATGAGCGATCCCAGGAGACCGAGGAGAGAGAGAGGAGATAGGTGAGCCGGACACCACAGCCGCCGAAGCCAAAGCCGACACGTGCGGTAGAGTCCCACGTGCTGTTAAGGCGGACCGGAGGAGCGGAGGCAGCTGGGCACTGGCCGCGAGATACCGGCATCGACCGGTCCCAGAGGCACAGCGCTGAGCGCAGCTACTCAGTGTAACCATCACTGAACCCGAGCACACAATTTACATAAGAGACACAGCGCTGTGCTGGGGGACGGCTCAGCTATCCATTCATGCAGCACTGAGCCTGAGCCCGGCATGCAATCCGTACAGGGGCCACTGCGGGCAATGTAAGGTGAGACCTTCTTTGGTGTGACTGTGGGCTGGGAATATTAGCGCAGATCGGACTCATTACATTGATCCCGGGTCCCACTGTTCAAATCCTCTATCGCACACAGCCCCATCGGGACCCCCCCCCCCCTGCATACTTATAAGGTCTCTGCACCTCCACCTCCACAGATAAGGACCCTGCACATTTGTGGCCAATTATAAGGATCCTGTACCCCTCTATTTCTACAGATAAGGACTCTGCATCCCCCACTGCCATCAAGTTGAGACACTGCACCCTTGCCTCCCCCGATAGGGACTCTGCACCCCTGTCCCTACCGATAAAGATCCTACACCCCTGCTCCCACAGATAAGGACCCTGCACCTTTGTTCCCGCCGATAGGAATCTTGCACCCCTGTCCCCACCGATAAGGACCCGGAGTGGACATTTATGGACCAACTTCAGGTTGACTGAGGGGAGAGGGCTGCGACCCGAAAGGAGTCTATAGCTCCCACTCACCCGGACGTGTGGAACTCGGAAGGCTTGCTCCCCTACCCACTCCCCCCCCAAAAGGGATACTCCTGTTCCCCACTCTCCACAAAGATTGCTGAAAGCATCGAGCCCTACATAAACGGAAGAAGAGGGTCGGAGGAATTTGGGAACTACATCGGGAACCGTGAGTACTATGGTGTATATGGAGTGATGTTAAGCATGAAGTAAGATATCCCATTTGCCGCCCTGAATACACCAGTAGAGGAGGAGGTAATAGACTGTTGAAATCAGACAGGAAGAGGAGAAGGGATCTTAGGAAAAAAAAAAGCTGAATTAGAAAGATATAAAGGAAAAAAAAAAAAAAAAAAAGCCGGAGGTCAGAGGTGCAGAACCCTATCCTCAATATCTCCAAAATCATACAAGTGTCCAAGGGTGAGGGAGCCTAACTTGTAAAAGTACACCCTTAAAATAAGGAGCCTGACCATCGAGGGGATAAAAGAGAAGGATGACACTTACTAAAAGGCGCAGAGGAAGAAAGAGTACAGGAAAGACGCAAACAAGTAAAACGGAAGGTGAAATTGAGCGTTTTTTCTCTAATAATCAGAAACCCTCCAAAGGTAAAAAAATGGCATCCACAAGCCCAGAGGCCAGTGATATACCAAAATCTCTAGAGACCGCTCTCTCGGTTACAGGAGAACCCAATAGCCCAATGAGTAGCTATAGAGAGACCCCGATACCCTGCACGCTTACACAGACCGCTATACAAAACTCGGACCGGAAGTGACGTTTGTTTTGGTCCGCAACCGGAAATGCGTCAACGCGTTTCGCCGTCAATACAGCGTCTTCAAAGACATCAAGAACTTCCTGTGTGTGGAACGCACGCCGAGAGCGGCGCCACACGAGTTCCTTGTATATGCCTGAGTTCTATTCATGCTTGTGAGTACCCATCTGAACATTTTTTGGGAATAAAATTGCTCATACTTACTTCACCATGTATGGCCATTCTTTTGTTTAACGGTGGAAGCGGAAGCTGACCCAAAAAGTTCCAAGGCTACATAGGAGAAGTTCTGGTCCTGTAAAGATCCCGGGCAATGTGCAATAATTTTGAAGGTCTATGATTATCTGCAATCTGGTGAGTGGGGAACCTTGAGGGGCACCATATCACTCTGCAAGCACCTTAATTAATTGGCACCTTGGCACCTTAATTGGATCACTTTAAGGACTCTTTTCAAGCACTGAATATTTATTTGGACTATTTCTAACCACCTATTTGTTTATTGTGCACTACTATATATATTTATTTGTTATTGCTCAGATATTTTTAAGCACTTAGCACTTTTTTACATTTGATCATACAGTGTGCACTTTATAAAATATTGAATATTGTATTTATATCACAGCACTTAACACTTTATTTGAGCTAGCGCTGCATAAATTTGTTTTCATCATATTTTCCTAAGACTTTCTTAGTGTCTGCAGCAGCTGCCCATTATTGCATTCATTCTTATTTAAATTTTCACGTTGTGTAGCGCGGGTTTAATTTTTGTTTTTCAGATATCCAGAAAAGTTGCAAATAGAGAGGATTCATAGAACTCTCGGTCCTAGAAGTAAGGAGGAAAGGAGACCTAGGGACGTGATTTGCAAAATACATAATTTTACGCATAAAGAAATGATCCTGAAAATGGCATGGGGAGCCCAGGACATAGTAGTGGAAGGAGAACCAGTAAAAATTTATGCAGACCTCTCCAGAGGAACATTGAGGAGAAGAGCGCTCCTAAGACCACTACTGGAATTAGCCAAGAACGCAGGGTGCACATATAGATGGGGTTTCCCCTTTTCAATAACGTTTCGTAGAAACGACAGGCACTTTAAACTGAGGACGTATCAAGACCGAATGGCATTCTTTCGGTTCATAGAGACAGAACCCATACAGATCAGTAACTGGCTGAGTTCCTTACTTAGAGAGGGATCGCTTCAGCACCACCAACAGTATGAGAAAGGGATAGCTGCGAAAGGAGGAGAAGATCTAAGCCGAAGATGAGTAATTTACGAAGAATTATAACAGGACTGGGACTCTTGTAATTTATAGTATGCTCTGTGTAGAGTCTAGTGAGGGATGGGACTTTTTCCTATACCCTTTATTCTCTTCCTCTTTTTTTTTTTTTTTGTGTATTGGCACTATGTCACATGCTAGGATTTATTATTGGATAATCATTTTAATCACCGGGGTTTTTTTTTTTTTTTGTCACAAGAGAAATAAGGGTGTAGGTTTTGTTGTTGGAGTCAACACCCCCGACAAGATAAATACATGAGATATAACTTCGGTATATCTCTCTTATTTTTTTTTTTATTATATAATAATTTTTTTTTTTTTTTTTTCGGCACTACACCACATGTTAGGACCTATTACTGGAGAATCACTTTAATGAAATCACCGGTATACCGTTTTTTTTTTGGCACAAGTGAAATAAGGGTGCGGGCTTTGCTGTTGGAGTCAACACCCCTTACAAGATAAACACATGAGATATAACTCCGGTATATCTCCTTAATTTTTTTTTTTTTTTTGTGGGACACTATCTCACTACGTCACATGCTAAGACTTGGATTACTGGATAATCACTTTAATTAAACCACCGGGGGGAACCTTTTTTTTTTTTTTTTTTCGGGGAAGATTGTGATAATATAAAATTTGTATTAAGACAAGAACTATACAGGAAGAAGGAGATAGGAGGAGGATATTTATTTGACAAAGGGACATACTGAGACATGGGAGTTGGGGGGGGAGGGGGAGGGGGGGGACAATGGTAATTCTCCCCCTTACTGTCTTCTTCCTTCCCCCCTCTCCCTTGCCTTCCACTACTCCATGGTCACGGTCCACGCTTCGAGGAAGAGGGGGGAATGAATCCGCTTACGAAGCACCGAATGGTCTTCTCTCTCTCTTCTAAAAGATTTTTCAGATTGGGATAGGTGTCGTTTGCCACCATCCCTAGTCACATATAGGAATAAAAAAGTTTTTCTCCTCAATTTGGGATTTTGTCGGCAAACAAGTACAAAAAGTATAAAATAGTTTTATTCAAAAAATACACATAGAAAAATTGGTCAAAATAGTTACATATATAGATATAAAATACATGTCATGGAACGCCAAGAATTGCTACCAAACATGAATAATCTAATGATACATGGGGTGAAAGGCCCCCCCCAAAATGACAGAGTACAAATCCTGATCCAACGCGTTTCAAACTTTGTGGAACTAACAGTTCAGTTCTTCATCAGGGAAGAGTAGATTTTACACTCTGAAGAAAGAATGAAAAAAACCTAATAAAACAATGAGAAAACAGCCACACAGTCAAAAACAAGCATATCACCCAAAGGGGTGATTACAACATATGTGTAGAGAGGACGAGGAGAAAAAAAAAAAACACACCAAACCAAAAAACGCACACAATATCCAGACTGACCATAAGAGGGGGGGAGGGGAAAACGAGCAGATGGAGGTTCGTGAATCATTTCTTTGAAAAAGTGAGCATGGAGCTTGCATCCCAGTCCCTCCTGAAGTGGGTCAATCCCATGTTTCTCCTGTAGGGCCGCAGGCGGAATAAAGAATATTCACCAACCAACCGGCAAAAACACACTGAAAGAAAATATATATATGTATGTATCTGTATATAGTAGGTGGGAATAGACAAGGATTGTAAAATAAGGTCATTGTACTGTATCCTCTCTCTCTCTCTTCTCTTCTCTCCGGGTGTTTTTTTTTTTTTTTATGAAGAAAGAGAAGGAGGTGTCGGAAAGTGGCGGGTAGTCACGCCGGGGTAAGCCCCCTATTTTTTAAGAAAATCACACAAGGCGCACTTAGTAGTGCGGTGTGAGAAAAGGATAGGAATACTATCCGAGTCGACGAGGGACAGATTTGGACCCTTACGGATCCGGATCTCTCCTTCTGCCGATTAGTGGGAAGGGAGCTGGGTTTTTTTTTTTTTTTTCCTCTCTCTTATCTCTCATTCTTTGTCAGTGTAAGAATATCTAAAGATGGAAGACCTTAAAATTACCTCTTATAATGTCAAAGGACTAAATGTCCCAGAAAAAAGACGGATATTAATGAGCGAGTTAAAACAGCATAATGTCAGCATAGCATTAATACAAGAGACGCATTTTAGGACAGATAAAATACCCTACCTCAAAAATAGGCAATACCCACATACATATCACTCTACAAATGTGCTTGCAAAATCAAGAGGGGTCTCGATCCTGATAGCAAAAGACGTCCCTTGGACTATACAAGATAGTAGACAAGATCCAGAGGGAAGATTTCTATTCCTGAAAGGACTAATAGGCGAAATACAGGTGACAGTAGCAACAATCTATGCCCCTAATAATAAACAGGAGGTATTCTTATCGAGAATACTGACCAGTCTTGTGAGCTTCTCAGAGGGTCAGCTGATTTTGGGAGGAGATTTTAACGCCCCACTGATTCCAGTAGTAGACACCTCCTCGGGGACCTCAGCATTATCGACTAGAACAAGTAGACGAATATTAAAGGCACTTCACAAAGCTCAGCTGATTGATGTTTGGCGGTTGCAACACCCCACCGAAAAGGAATATACGTTTTATTCAATTCCACATAAGAACTACTCTAGAATAGATTACTTTATGATACCTCACGCCCAGCTACAGGCAGTTAAAAACTCAGACATCAATAGCATCACTTGGTCAGATCATGCACCTATTACAATAATATATAGCCTGACAACGAATGCCCCACAGAAAAGGCAGTGCTGGAGATTGAATGAGAGCTTGTTACAAAGAGAGGAAATTCTAAGAGAAATAACTCAAGAGCTGAAAGCTTATTTTGAGACCAATGATCAAGCTGAGTGCCGAACTGGAATCCTCTGGGAAGCTCACAAGACGGTAATGAGAGGGATCCTTATTAAGCACGGCGCCCGTCTTAAAAGGGAAAGAAACGAACAAATGACACAGCTATTAGATAGACTCAGAGTATTATAAACAAAACATAAATACTCACTATCAAATAATATATTGGTAGAGTTAATGACTATTAGAAAGCAGATTACTGATTTGCTACAATATAAAGCTAGAGCAGATATACAGAGGTGTCGTAGGCTGAACTACGAGGCAGGAAATAAATGTGGAAAAGCGCTGGCTAGGACTGTTCGGGAGCAGAAGTTGAGATCATATATTCCCCATATTGTAACAGCAGGAGGGATTAAGAAAACGTTACCAAACCAAATAACGGAGGCATTTAAGAAATACTACGCCACCTTATATGATTTAAAAAGAGACCCACCTACACACCGGGAGATTGGAAAATACCTAGATCAGTCACAATTTCCCAAATTGATAAAGGAAGATCGGGAGTTTCTAAAAGCAGAAATAACTATAGAGGAGGTACAGCAGGCAATAAAGGTAATGAAACCAGGGAAGGCCCCAGGACCAGATGGCCTAACAATGCAATATTACCAACTACTGCTCCCAACCCTGGGACCATACCTGGTAAAGTTGTATAATGCAACAGAGCTAGATGGGGAGCTAAATAGAGACACTTTAGCGGCATACATTTCATTAATCTTAAAGAAAGGCAAAGACCCAGCTGCCTGCGGCAGCTACAGACCAATATCTCTACTGAATGTAGATTTAAAGATATTCACCAAAGTCTTGGCAGACAGGCTGGCAAAGGTATTACCAAAATTGATACATTTAGACCAGGTGGGCTTTATGACATCAAGAGAGGCAAAAGACAACACCACAAGAATACTCAATTTGATACAAATAGTAAATGAGGAAAAGACGCCATGTGTAGTGTTGAGCACAGACGCAGAGAAGGCGTTTGACCGGGTTGGGTGGCCTTTTCTGTTCGCTGTGCTCAAACATATAGGACTAGGAAAATCGATGGTAGACAAGATAACCAGAGTATATACAAACCCATCAGCGCGGGTGAAAGCAAATGGGATTTTATCAGAGGCGTTCCCGATAAAAAATGGCACACGGCAGGGGTGTCCGTTATCCCCCCTTCTTTTTGCATTGACACTAGAACCATTCCTCTGTACAGTACGGCGAAACCCAGATATAGAAGGAGTAAGACTAAAAGGGAAGCAATACAAGATAGCCGCCTACGCGAACGATATGTTGTTTTCCCTAACCAACCCAGTTATCTCACTGCCGAACCTTATACAAGAGTTTAAAAGGTACGGGGCAGTGTCAAATTTAAAAATTAACTTTGAGAAATCGGAGGCAATGGGAGTGGGGATTCCCCCGACCCAAATACAAACCCTGAAAAATAGCTTTAATTTCAAATGGAACGAAATGGCAGTGAGATACCTGGGAACACTCATCCCAGCGAATCTAGCAAAGGTATATGATCTCAACTTCGCGCCCTTGATAGTAACAACTAAAAGACTCTTAGAACAATGGCATGGAGGAATGCAGTCATGGTTCGGTAAATGCAATTTGCTGAAAATGATTGTATTACAAAAATTTATATATTTATTCCGGGCATTACCGGTGAGGATACCTAGCAGATTTTTCAAAGTAATACACTCTCTATTTGTAAAATATATATGGTCCAACAAAAAACCGCGTATAGCCAGGAAAACGCTGACTCTACCCAAAAAAAAAGGAGGCTTAGCTATCCCAGACATGAAAGCATATTATCAGGCCACCCATGTAAGTAGGGTATTGGATTGGTGGCACCACTGGGACTCTAAATTGTGGGTTGAACTGGAACAGGCCCAAACAGAGGTAAATTTGAAGAGAGCTATGTGGTGCTACCAAGACATACCTAAAAAATTGAAACACCATTTAATAATCGGAAACACATTACGTATCTGTACAAGATCAAATATATATTCTAAATTATCAACGGACAGATCTCCCTTATTCCCAATATTAGGTAACCCCCGATTCTTACCGGGAATGGATTACAGACAGTACACAGTATTAAGGGAAAAAGGACAGGAACAGGCCTCATCTTTTTTAATAAACAAAAGGTGGCCTTCGGTGACCGGATTGATTGACAGGGATGGACCATTTAATATGCCATTTTGGCAAGCAATTCAACTGCATCATTTTTTAGCATCTATACCAAGCCCAAATGACTTTGATAGAGCATTAACAAAATTTGAACAAGCGTGTGTGAAACCAGGAAATTTACAACGAACCCTGTCAATCACTTATGATCTACTGACAGACCCAGAAAAACAGCCAGAATTATCGTGGGTAAGAAAGTGGGAGGTAGATTTGAACTGTGAACTGTCAAATGACCAGATTCAGAGAATACTGAGGTTTGCTTTTGGGCCAGTTAGATGTACCAGAATACAAGAGATGAACTATAAGCTTATAACGAGGTGGTATGTCACGCCCAAGAAGCTCCATAACTGGTTTCCAAATGAAACTAATCTATGTTGGAGGTGCGGAAGAGAAGTAGGCACATTATACCACATTTTCTGGAGTTGCCCTAAGATAAAAACATACTGGATAGGAGTGAAACATATAGTCCAGAAGCTTACGGAATATGAAATAGAAGAGAATCCAGGCCTCTTCCTACTAAATCTATCTGATATACCAGTAAATAAATACGCAAGATCGATAATTCCTTTCTTGGTAAATGTGGCAAAAACATGCATCCCAAGATCCTGGAAAAAAGCACAACCACCCTCGGTCTCCGATTGGATACATAGGGTGGAGGACAACAGGAGACTGGAAGAATTGGTTGCCACGGCACAGAATAGGCAAGATAGACACAGGAAAACCTGGGAACTGTGGAACCAATTCATAAATTCCGAAGAAGGGAGACAACATATGGCAAAATGAAACAAAATAAGAAGAAAGGAAAATAGAGGATCAGAAGTGTTTACCATCTTTTACGATATAGGATGAGAGATGGAGAGGAGAGGAAAATTATATGTTGGTTTTTTTTTTTTTTTTTTTGGGGGGGGAGGCGGGAGGGCGGAAAGGGAGGGGAAGGGGAGGGGGAAAATAGAAAAAGGGGAATTTAAAGAATTAGCAAGAGGAAAAGATGAGACAGTATAACATGTGTTAAGATAGAACTTCTTAACCACTTAAGCCCCGGAAGATTTTACCCCCTTCCTGACCAGGGGGTATTTTGCGATTCGGCACTGCGTGACTTTAACGGACAATTGCGCGGTCGTGCGACGCTGTACCTAAACGAATTTGACGTCCTTTTTTTCCCACAAACAGAGCTTTCTTTTGGTGGTATTTGATCACCTGTGCGATTTTTTGATCACGCGCTATAAACAAAAAAAGAGCGTCAATTTTGCAAAAATAACAATATTTTTCACATTTTTTTATATGAAATTCCCCCAAAAAAAAAAGTAAAAATCAAAATTTTTTAAAATTTTCAGCCAATTTGTTTTATGCTACATATGTTTGGTAAAAAAAATCGCAAAAAGCGTATTTTGATTGGTTTGCGCAAAAGTTATCGCGTTTACTAACAAAGGGAAAGATTTTTGTCATTTTTGTTGTTTTTTTTTTTTAACGCGTTATGGCGGCGATCTGTGATTTTTTTTGCGGTACTGAGACATTGGGGCGGACAGATCGGACCCTTGACTGACATTTGTGACACTTTTGGGGTTACCAGTGACATTTCTACAGTAATCAGTGCTATACATATGCACTGTTACTGTAAAAATACACTGGTTGTGAAGGGGTTAACTTTATTTGGAAGGGAGGGGCTGTTTGTATCCCTAGGGGCGTGCTTTCTACTGTGATTGGCTGTGGCTTGAGCTGTAAGGACACTGATCAACGGATCTACATACTAGATCCGTTTTATCAGTGTCTTTACAGCGAGGAGAATGACAGGCAGCTTGTTTACACAAGCTGCCTGACATTCTCCCTCTCCCCCGCCGATCGCCGAGTGACCAGCGGACATCGGGTCCGCTGGTCACACGCGCGGGGGGGTCCGTGACCACGCGGGAGCGGGAGCGCGCCTCCGGGGGCGCGCGCTCACTCCCCAGACCCTCACAAGCTAGTGACGTAGCCCTACGTCACTTTGCCTGTGAGGGGCTGACTGCCGACGTAGATCGGCGTTAGGCAGTCGGCAAGTGGTTAAAATATTAGAAATGTTATGTATAATTGGATAAATTCTCAATAAAAACACAATATTTGAAAAAAAAAAAAAAAGAAATTGAGGGAGAAGAGAAATATTGGAATATTAGTCAGTACCAGTATGCAAAAGCATATTTGCTTTGGAAGAATAAATCACCTCTAACATTGGATGTCCTAAATGTGGATGTTGCTGCATCATGTAAAGCAATTAGAGTAATATTTTTACATTTTAGAATGGGGTGGGTGCCTCAGGACTGTTAATAATTTTAAAGGATGCTTCGACTGAAAAAAGGTTGAAAACCACTGATCTATGTATTCATTGGTTGACCTGCTCCCACTCCTAAGGATTAAGTGGTAGAATCCCATTTTGTGTCTATGACTATTACAAGTTTTAATACATTTATCAGTTTATTATCTCTGTTTATCTCACCATATATTGTATGTCCTTTCTGTTTTTACTTACCTTTTTTTTTACAACCTTCACAGGCTCTTTTGTATTCTTATTTCTTATTAATAAAAATATAAAAAAAAAAAAGACTAAAAAATGAACAATGAGCAATATTCACCTGCACAAACTATTCCTATTATGGGTTAAATGACAGCCTGGATCCTCATAGGCCCACCCTCTTGTGGTGCGTCACAATGTCAGCCTGGGCTCACAGTAGAATGCTGCAGAGAACAGTGCTGATGTTACATAGTAGTTGAATATATATTGGCGTTATTCGCCAACAGTACCTGCGCAAATGGCAAAATAAAAATATAAACATGTGACCGTGTAAAATCCGATACAAAGACATTTATAAATAAATAAACCATAAAGTGCAACATATAGGTGTGAACCATATAAAAGAGCAGCAGCTGATTCGTAAAACGTATAATGGTATAAATACACCTAATATGGTGTACAGAGCCGCGCTCATCTAACACACACAGTGCACTTTAGATGAGCGCGGCTCTGTACACCATATTGGGTGTATTTATAACATAGTAGTTGAGGTTGAATTAAGACAATAGTCCATCCAGTTCAATCTGTGTAGGTGCGTGTGGCCGTAATCATTTCTCATGTTGCTACATGTGCATCATTCACATCCACCGTAGGAGGAAGAGGACCTGTGATGTCCAGAAGACTGTTCTGGGAATCTAAAATGTGGGGATTGAGGGTTTAAAAACTATAGAACCTATGTAAAACAAAAAAAAAAAAAACTGACACCTTGTTTTACCAGTTGACTGCACACCATGGGGGTGATTTATTAAAGGCAAATGAAATGTTCACTTTGCAATGAAGTTGCACTTTGCAAGGAATTTTTTAAACATTCAGTGATGCAGTTTTTCTTTTTAATTTTCTTGCACATAATTGGATGTTTTGTGCAACGTGAAACCGCACCATATTCACTAAGCTCTGGATAGAATTCCCTTGCAAAAGGCAACTTCCCTTGCAAAGTGAAAAGTCTATTTGTCTTTAGTAAATCAACCCCATATTTATTTTTATTCTGAAAGTGCCAGGATCCCCAAATTGTAGAGTGCTCTAATGTATGATCAGCAACCAGCTTCTGCAGTTGCTGGCACTGGGCCACCCCTCATGTGCCTCTCTATTGGCTGGCTATGTTGTCCATCACAGTAATGGGTCACTAGCAGGATGGATTTGAACGTTGGCCACACCTAAGGTCTATGGAAGCTGGTTTCACATCAGAGCATCCTGCATTTCTGAAATCTTGGGATCTACATCCTGCTATTATTTTTTATTTCTCTACAGATAAAATTCAAAGTTGGGGTTTATTTGGTTTATTTATGGAGCGTTAACTCTCTCTGCAGCACTTTAAAGAGTACATTGAACCATTTGTTCAAGTGCCCATACCATATGTGATTACTATTACTATCATACACACAGAGCAGGGCTATTATTACTGGAAGCCAATTAGCATATGAAGATTATTTTTTGGATTGTGAATTGAGACCAGGAAACCCACAGGAAACCTTGGAGACCATATAAACTCCAGGAGCAAACCCAAGACCACAGCTAAACAATAAATCATGGATGCTGCTGAGTTTAGAAACTATATATATATATATATATATATATATATATATATATATATATATATATTTTTTTTTTTTTTTTATTATTTTTTTTTTTAACATATGTTTATTAAGTGTTTCCGGACATACAGGGTCAAGAACAGAAGATTAAAAACAACAACAACAAAATTCAACTTCGTTTGCTCATACAATACAGATATACAAATAGACGTTCCTATTGTAGATGACAGCTTGGAAATGTCTCTTATGTCGTGTATTATTTCTTTGTTTTAAAAAGAGAAAAGAGAGTAAGTAATGTTTTCTCGAGATTAAGGCAAGGGGGAGAAAGCACTTGTGAACTAGAGACCTGGAAGGTAATCAAACTGTTATGTAACATGTCTAGTTATAGTATATAGTATAAGAGTAAATATATTATGCAACTAACTAATACAGATGTCAATCATATTAGGAGAGCACCAGCATGCTTATTTGAAATAGCTTCACTCAGGCTTAGTATATTTTTAAAAGTCCCAAAGAGTTAGAAAGATTTGCTTTGCAGTACCACTCCATATATTGAAAGAAAACCATTCGATTTGTAATCTCTGTAGGCGAGAATGAGCGTTCAATGAAAAGTTTCCACCTGGAAAAGAAGTGTTTGGTGGGTATATAATTTTGTAGCTCCGCAACCAGTTTTTCTTTATAGAGTAAGTCAGTAAGATCTCTTTGAAACTATATATTAATACAAAATAAAATAAATGGAACATTTTTTTTATCTTGTCTTTTACAATATCTGTTATGGCTGCTTATTTACTTTTTAAATGCAGTTTTTCTTCTCTCTTCCATTCCCATTTACACAAATTACTGTAGATTTTTGAGTGCTCTAATCTTGTTACACTTGTTTGTTTTTGACCTTTTATTATATTCATTGTTTATTTAAGGCTCCCAAACCTTTTCAGGACTGCTGAAAAGATAATTGCCAAGGCTGTAGGTTGTGCTCACTGTATTAATGAGCTAATGTACCTTTTACTGTAAAAAGGTCACTATGAGAATTCTGCAACACCAATAAGAAACAGAACATGCAAAAAAAAAACCTCCTTTAAACTAAATTTTGGGACCAGCATGGAAGTGTGGAACTAAAGTCCACAGTACCTACCTGCTGTTCTGCGGTGTGAGCTGCCTCATTTGGCTGTCTTGATTGGCTGGGCAGGATGAATGACTCCACACAGGAGCTGTTTCCAGAAGGTAAGTAGCATTTATTTCATAATATATATATAAAATAAACTAAATGATTGTTATTAGTCTATTTTCTCTCTAAGTCAAATACTTTCATTCAAACAGAATAGAGTGAATTTGGAAAATATCACATTATGGCCAATAGATGGAGCCGATGATCATTGTAAACTAGTATTTAATTCCTAAGATCAGTGCCATCTAATGGCCATAATGTGGTATTATCTTGATTCACTATAAGAAAGAAAAGCATTCGACTTAGAGAGAAAATAGCCTAAAAAACATTTGTTTTTGTCCCCATTTACACAGAATGAATGCACATGCATTTTTTTCATTAATATAAATGCACCTAAGTGTCTATTTTTACTTTCTCTATGTATGGCATTTTCTTAATTAAATTTTGCCACATGCAATTACATTTTTCATCTAAAATGATAAATGATGAAGCCTCTTTCAATTCTACAAAGATGGCTATGTACATCAATTTTGCATGCATTTTTTTTTTTTTTCAAATAAACAAAAAAATGTTAGCTCAATTTCTTTTGAAATTGTCACATTCAATTTGCTTGTTTTTTTCTTCACACCATAAAAATATAGAATTAAAAAAAAAGAAATGAGTGCCAGAAAAGCCTCTTCTGTTTCACGCTTAGTGTTTGCACTGCTTTCCACACCTGGCATTCTCTGGGCTCATATCCTGTAATTCCTGCTGCTGGCAGTGGTACATTGTAACATGATAAAAATGGAAGAGAAGGGGGGGGGGCTGCAGACAACAAAATAAAGGTATATAAAAATATCTAAATCTGGCCATAGACAAACTGAACAAAGACATAGTCCTCCATCCACACAAATGAGGTGGATAGAGGAGTCCCTCTCTTCCTGGACATTGTATTATGACAATGGGACCCACCATAATCAGAATACAATGAGGAATTTCTGGTGCCCCAGACTTAGAAAAAAAATGTCCAACTTGTCTCTTCGACAGAAGTGGATGAAACAATTGACTTTTGTCAGGCAGGGACGGCTGCATATTGATCAAAATTTGGCCCTGCTGAAGCAGTCAAATTTTGATCAGTGTATGGGCAGCCTAATCTCTTCTCGCCTGCCTGTCCATTAAAAGGGTTCCAAACTTTGGGGACTGCAAGGATTAGCTGTCACGTGACCGCTGTGATTGTCTGTCACAGTGGTCACACCATAGGCGTGTGCAGGGTGTGCCTGGGCACACTCTAATCACTCAATGCACATTAGCATTATTGCTTTGTTTGTCAGCAGGGAGATGGGAAAGAGATCCCTCTGACCGGCTCTGCCACAAGAGAAATGTTTACGGACTTCTTTTTTATTGTGCCAGTGGGGAGATAGGAAAGATGTTCCACTGACCAGCTCTACCATAAAAGTGTGTGTGTGTACATGTGTATATATATATATATACTATATTGTCAAAAGTATTGGGACACCTGCCTTTACATGCACTTGAACTAATGGCATCCCAGTCTTACTCTGTAGGGTTCAATATTGAGTTGGCCCTCCCTTTGCAGCTATAACAGCTTCAACTTTTGTAAAGGCTGTCTACGGGAATGTTTGACCATTTTTCCAGAAGTGCATTTGTGAGGTCAGGCACTGATGTTGGAGAGAAGTCTGCGCTCTAATTAATTCAAAAGGTGTTCTATCGGGTTGAGGTCAGGACTCAAGTTTCTCCGCCTCATACACATCATCCATGTCTTTATGGAGCTTGCTTTGTGCACTAGTCCAAATCATTTGATGAAGGGGGGATTATGGTGTTGGGTTGTTTTTCAGGGGTTGGGCTTGGCATCTTAGTTCCAGTGAAGGGAACTCTTAACGTGTCAGCATACCAAGACATTTTGGACAATTTCATGCTTCCAACTTTGTGGGTACACTTTGGGGGTGGCCCCTTCCTGTTCCAAAATGACTGAGCACCAGTGCACAAACAATCTGCAAGTTTGGCATGGAGGAACTTGACTGGCCGGCACAGAGTCCTGACCTAAACCCGAAAGAACACCTTTTGGATGAATTAGAGCGGAGACAGTGAGTCGGGCCTTCTTGTCCACATCAGCGCCTGATCTTACAAATGCGCTTCTGGAAGAATGGTCATACATTCCCATAGACACACTCCTAAACCTTGTGGATAGCCTTCCCGGAAGAGTTGAAGCTGTTATAGCTGCAAAGAGTGGGCCAACACAATATTAAATACTACAGACTAAGGCTGGGTTCACAATTATGTGAATTGGATGCTGATTTCCCCGCATACAATTCGCATGACAAGAGAGTGTGACTGGCTCTTGATGAAGCCCGTTCACGCAGCTCTGGGGTGGCCGCCGAAACTATTGCAAAAAGGTCCTGTGCGTCTTTGTCTCCATTTCAGGTCCGAATTCAGGCAAAAATTCAGACCTGATTGGCACCTGAAATGGTGTACTGGTATACACCGGACCCCCTGCTGTGACCCGCACCACAGCTAGTTTGAACCCAGCCTAAGACTGGGATGCCATTAAAGTTCATGTGCGTGTAAAGACAGGCTTCCCAATACTTTTGTCAATATAGTGTATACAGTACATATACACACAAACACATGCACGCGCACGTCCACCCACATGTGAATTTGAGCTTTGGGGTGCACATCCTAATTCAACAGGCTGCACACACCTATGGGTCACACGTATGGGAGCCAGTCCAGCTGGCTATCAATTGTCAATGGGGTCCATGAGCTGTCTTTGACCTACAAGTCCTACAGAAGCCAAGCAAAGGAGTCTGCTGTCTGTCAGTCAGATTGCATGCAACTTGTTCAGTCTTTAATTGTTCTTCCTTTCAGTAGATTATCGGTGCAATTCAAACACTTGGCAAATCTGATAACGTTTAAACGTGTTCCAGGCCAAAAGGAGAAAACATATATATGTCTACAATATCAAAAATTACAGTATATCTATACCAGCATTTTGCCTAAAGGACTGAATTATTGTAAATTCCTCATACATATTTCTAAATATAATTGTATAGGACAAGGAAGTTAAAAGCTTGAGATGCATTTTGAATGTGGTTGCATATTAGCAGAAAACGCCTGAATGCATGCCTTTAAAGAGACACATATACTGTGCTGGCTTAGATTTTATCTAAAACGTTAAAAATAAAGAGCATAAATCTCCCCAGCAAGGACACAGTAATAAAAACCCTTCCCCACTCTGTGTAAAACTAAAGATGGTTGGCTTTCATTTAGACTTTGCATTAGCAAAACTTTGGCTGAATTTTGCTATTTTGCTGAAATGCATAGGAGTGAATAGAAGAAAATTAAATTAAAGTGTTTTTTAGTGATTTTTTTAAATAGGCTTTCAATGGCTTCTAGGAAGTTACAGTAATTCCTTTCAACTATCTTGGACTGGTTCTTTTGCCAAAATATGGCCCCTTATTAGTCTAAATAAAAAAAAAAAAATTGAAAGTACACAAATATCAAATATAGAAAAGAAAGGCATAAGAAATCCAAACAAGAAATACAAATACAAGAAAAAAACACTAAATTAAATGAACTAAACAACACTCTCTCTTTAACCACTTTACCACTGGAGGATTTTGCTGTCTTACGTCCAGGCCACTTTTTGCGATTCGGCGCTGTGCGAATTTAACTGACAATTGCGCAGTTGTGCGACGCTGTACCCAAACAAAATTTACGTCCTTTTTTTGCCACAAATAGAGATTTCTTTTGGTGGTATTTGATCACCTGTGCGATTTTTACTTTTTGCGCTATAAACAAAAAAAGAGCGTTTATTTTGAAAAAATAACAATATTTTTAAAATTTTTGTCATATGAAATTCCCCCCCAAAAAAATGTAAAAATCAAATTTTGTTACATTTTTGGCCAATTTGTTTTCTGCTACCTATGTTTGGTAAAAAAAAAATCACAATAAGCGTATTTTGATTGGTTTGCGCAAAAGTTATTGCGTTTACTAACTAAGGGAAAGATTTCTGTCATTTTTGGTGTTTTTTTTTTAACGCGTAATGGCGGCGATCTGCGATTTTTTTTTGCAGGACTGCGACATTGCGGCGGACAGATCGGACCCTTGACTGACATTTTTGACACTTTTGGGGGTACCAGTGACATTTCTATAGTAATCAGTGCTATAAATATGCACTGTTACTGTAAAAATGACACTGGCAGGGAAGGGGTTAATTTTATTGGAGAGGGAGGGGTTAATGTATGCCTGGTGCTTACTGACGTGTGTGGGGAGAGGTGACTGAGTGACACAAGGACAGATCACATGTTCAGCTATGCTGAACACTGCAATCTGTCACTCCTTGTCACTTAGGAGGTTTACACAAGCGGGCGGATCTCCAAACTCGATTCCCTGACGATCGGGGAAGAGCAGCGGCGATCGCCGCCGCTCCTCCCCTGGCCCGACTCCCGCTGTGACTGAAAACAGCGGGAGCGCCGCCTACAGGGGGAGGAGTCCAGCGACGTAGGTCTACGTCGCTTGACGGAATCTAGCCACTTTGCCACAGTACGGTCAACGTGACCAGTCGGCAAGTGGTTAAACTAATGCATAAAAGTAGATTTTTCAGCTAAGCAGCTCAATAAGCAAAATTAGGAGTTTTCACATTTCACAGCAAATTGTTTTAGCTCAGTGGTGGAACTACTAGGGTTGCAGCAATCGCACTTGCGACTGGGCTCTGGAGTTTCCCCACTGTGAGGGGGCCGCCGTTCTTGTTGCTTCTAGGCAAAGATTGGGACAATATGTCTCAGACATAGTTGTACACTGTGGGCGCCACCCAATGTCAGTCGGGACATTATACACTCACTGTGTCTGAGTGAGCACTTACTGCTACTGGTACAGTGCTCCTCCAAGCAGATCAATGTCAATCGAAGGAGAAAGTCAGCTGATGGGCCAACAGAGTGAAGGGGGAGGAGATCTCCCCTGCGTGAGCCAATGTGAATACAGAATCCCCATGTCGGGAGAGCTGCTACTGGAGGCACTGTGAAGCCAGGCCGAGAGTGTTGAGCAAGGAGGGGGATCAGCTGACACTGAGAACAGGTGAGTGCCAGTGTCACCATCCCATCCCCCTCACCATCCCTCTGCCACTGATTCCATTCCTCTACCACCTTCCCATTTTCCCCACCATCCCTCTGCCACTGATTCCATCCCTCTACCACCACCATCCCATCCCATCCCCCTCCCCGTCCCTCTGCTCCTGATCCCATCCCTCCACCACCATCCCATTGCCCCCACCATCCCTCTGCCACTGATTCCATCCCTCAACCACCATCCCATCCCCCTCACTATCACTCTGCCACTGATCCCATTCCTCTACCTCCATCCCATTCCCCCCACAATTCCTCTGCACTGATCCCATCCCTCCATCTCATCCCCCCACCATCCCTCTGCCACTGATCCCATCCATCTACCACCACCATTCCACCCCCCCCACAGTCCCTCTGCTCCTGATCCCATCCCTCCACCACCATCCCATCACCCCCACCTTCCCTCTGCCACTGATTCCATCCTTCTGCCACTGATCCCAACCCTCCAACCATCCCTCTGCCACTGATCCCATCCCTCAACCACCATCCCATCCCCCACTATCCCTTTGCTCCTGATCCCATCCCTCCACCACCATCCCATCGCCCCCCACCATCCCTCTGCCACGGATCCTATCCCTCCCACCATCCCTCTGCCACTAATCCCATCCCCCACCACCCTCCCATCCCCTCCAGCATCCCTCTGCCACTGATCCCATCCCTCCCACCATCCTTCTGCCACTGATCCCATCTCTCCACCACCATCCCATCCCCTTCACCATCCCTCTGCCACTGATTCCATCCCTCAACCACCATCCCATCCCCCTCACTATCACTCTGCCACTGATCCCATCCCTCTACCTCCATCCCATTCCCCCCACAATTCCTCTGCACTGATCCCATCCCTCCTTCTCATCCCCCCACTGATCCCATCCATCTACCACCACCATTCCACCCCCCCCACAGTCCCTCTGCTCCTGATCCCATCCCTCCACCACCATCCCATCACCCCCACCTTCCCTCTGCCACTGATTCCATCCTTCTGCCACTGATCCCAACCCTCCAACCATCCCTCTGCCACTGATCCCATCCATCAACCACCATCCCATCCCCCCACTATCCCTTTGCTCCTGATCCCATCCCTCCCAACATCCTTCTGCCACTGATCCTATCCTCTTACCATCCCTCTGCCACTGATCCCAACCCTACATCACCACCCCCCCACCATCCCTCTCCCCCTGATCCCATCCCTCCACCACCATCCCATCCCCCCACCATCCCTCTGTCACTGATCCAATCCCTCCACCACCATCCCTCTGCCCCTGATTCCATCCCTCCCACCATCTCTCTGCCACGGATTCCATCCCCCACCACCATCCCTCTGCCACTGATTCCATCCCCCACCACTATCCCTCTGCCACTGATCCCACCCCCCACCACCATCCATCTGCCACTGATCCCACCCTCTGCCACTAATTCCATCCCCCACCACCATCCTTTTGCCAATGATCTCATCCCTCCACCACCATCCCTCTACCACCGATCCCATCCCTCCGGCACCATCCCTCTGCCACTGATCCTATCCCCTCACCACTATCCCTCTGCCACTGATCCCATCCCTTCACCACCATCCCTCTGCCACTGATCTAGTCCCTCCACCATCATCCCATCCCCCCCACCATCCCTCTGCCACTGATTCCATCCCTCCCACCATCTCTTTGCCACTGATCCCACCCCTCCCACCATCCCTCTGCCACTAATCCCATCCCCCACCACCATCCCTCTGCCACTGATCTCATCCCTCCACCACCATCCCTCTGTCACTGATCCCATCCCCCCACCACGATCCCTCTGCCACTGCTCCACCACCGCTTTTGATCCTATCACCGCCACCATCCCTTTGCCACTGATCCCATCCCCCACCACCATCCCTCTGCCACTGATCCCATTCCTCCACCACTATTCTCTGCCACTGATCCTATCCCCCCCACCACAATCCCTCTGCCACTGATCCCCCCTCACTGATTTTACCACTGCCACTGATTCTATTCCCCCACCACTGCCACTGATCCCATCCCTCCCTACCTCCCACCACCACCAACACCACCACTGACCCCCGCCCCCCACAACCACTACTGCCACTGATCCCAAGGGAGCAGTCAGTAGGCTGTAAGGGGTCACTCTGCAGGTACTGTTTTAGTATCTCCAGAATGCCCCCTTATATCTTCCAGAGTTCTCCCTTACAACTTTCAAAATGCCTGCTAGTAAGGTCAGTGGCAGAACTACCAGGGTCTTAAAGGTCGCACTTAAGACTGGGCCCTGGTGTTCCACCACCATGTGGGGGCCTCAAGACGGCAGGAGGGGGCCTGCTGCACAGCATGAGAAAGGGCCCCAGGATGGGGTCGGGGGGGGGGGGCTTCATGGTTTCTTGCACTGGGGCCCTTAAGGTAGTTACACCTCTGGTTTAGCTTAAATCACTCCACTCTTCTCTAAGACTTACTTGGGAAAAATAATCTACCACAAAGCCACAGGTGCACTTTAACCACTTGCCGTCTGCTCACTAGAGCTCTACAGCGGCAAAGTGGTTCGTTATCGTCTGGCGACGTAGACCTACGTCACCAGAAACTCCCCTTTCTCTGCGGCGCCCCGTCGCCAGAGGCTCGCTCCCGCTGTATTCAGTCACAGCGGGAGTCGGGCCAGAGGAGGAGCAGCGCCGATCGCCGCTGCTCTTCCCCGATCGTCGGGGAATCGAGTGTGGAGATCCGCCTGCTTGTGTAAACACAAGCGGGCGGATCTCCTAAGTGACAGGCAGGGTCAGATTGCAGGGTTCAGCATAGCTGAACATGCGATCTGTCCCTGTGTCACTTAGTCACCTCCCCCCACACACGTTAGTAAGCACCAGGCATACATTAGCCCCTCCCTCTCCAATAAAATTAACCCCTTCCCTGCCATTGTCATTTTTACAGTAACAATGGATATATACAGTATAGCACTGATTACTGCAGTAATGTCACTGGTACCCCCAAAAGTGTCAAAAATGTCAGTCAAGGGTCCGATCTGTCCGCCGCAATGTCGCAGTCCCGCAAAAAAATCGCAGATCGCCGCCATTACTCGTTAAAAAAAAAACACCAAAAATGACAGAAATCTTTCCCTTAGTTAGTAAACGCAATAACTTTTGCGCAAACCAATCAAAATACGCTTATTGTGATTTTTTTTACCAAACATAGGTAGCAGAAAACAAATTGGCCAAAAATTTAAAAAAATTTAGATTTTTTACATTTTTTGGGGGGGAATTTCAAATAAAAAAATGTTAAAAATATTGTTATTTTTTCAAAATTTACGCTGTTTTTTTGTTTATAGCGCAAAAAGTAAAAATCACACAAGTGATCAGATACCACCAAAAGAAAGCTCTGTTTGTGGGAAAAAAAGGACGTAAATTTTGTTTGGGTTCGGCCGCACAATTGTCAGTTAAAGTCGCACAGTGCCGAATCGCAAAAAGTGGCCTGGACGTAAGACAGCAAAATCCTCCGGTGGTAAAGTGGTTAAACATGAAACTCTAAAATTATTATATATACTATAGTAAATTTTAAAAGCTGAAGTGGGTATAAAACACACACAATAATTCAGCTATGTAACCAATAATACATCAATGAAGTGACACTAAATGATATCTTTAACCTCCAAAATTAAAATACACACATCTACTATCTAATGGTGCTATAATCTATTTTTTATAAAATTGTTTATCTCTTTGTGACATCCTCAAAGATGTCCCTAACTTTTCTACTTACTTCTGTTAACAAGCAGTTCACATTAGTTGCGGTCATGCACACTGCTCTATGCACTCTACAAATCCCATAGTTCATAGTATCTAATCCATCTCAGAAGAGAACAAGAGAGGGTGGCTACATTCCTACATACACCATGGAGAACAAAGAAAGCCCGATAACAGCAGCAAAAAAAAAGAGATTTGGAGGAGGCTGAGAGCAATGAAAGTTAAGAATCAATACTTTTTTTTTTTCAAAACAGAGTTTAGTGAAAGTTTAAATGTATTTGTTAAATTTGATTACCTGCATTTGACCTGGTTTTATCCTCTTGCAGTCCCTGTACAGCAAGGCTGTAGTGTGGGCGGAAGAAGCGGTACAAGCAGCCAGGTTTTGTTCTGACATGGAGCATGATGATAGGTGGAGAAATCAGAGTGTCAGAGAGATGAGATCATCACTGTGCTACTTCTTCTTTCACTGTCCATTCCAGGGCTAGTCTTGGATGACCTGGGCTCAGAGGAAGTAGTTTTAATGTTGCTGGCTATTAGACTGAGGACATCTAGCAACAGAAAAAGTATTGCATGTGAACATTGTAGCTAAAGCTGATTCTGTACACTATATTACCAAAAGTATTGGGACGTCTGCCTTTACAAGCACATGAACTTTAATGCAGGGCCGATGCTACTAGTAAGGTGACATAGCCAGCCACCTAGGGCGCAACTTAGCAGGGGGCGCCGACGGAGCCTGGCCCGAGGTAAGTGACTTACCGTAAGTTACTGAAGGGGTTTTAACCAGTGGCGGTCAGCCCGTGCATTAGGCCCACAGGGGCGCGCCCCCCCATCCATGTGTCCAGCCCCTTAATCTACATGCAGGGCGCCGGATGCATGGATTCCAATGAGGGTTCTTTTTTTTTTTTTTGGAACAGGTGATTAGAGCCAGAGGCCTGAGCCCACCCAGTTGTGTGTCAATAGCGAATTAATATTTGCTATTGCCACACTGATTCTCCTCCTGGCCAATCAGCGGGTCCTGAGACCTGTTTCCCAATTGGCCAAAGGAGAAGGCATTCTATTGGCGGAGAAGGAGGGAGGAGACAGCCGCCGAGAGGGGACATGGAGGAGACTGAGGGGGAAGCCGTCACCGTCCAGAGGAACAGGGTAAGTGAACTGGTGCCTGGGGGGGTCTATGGCCAGGTCCGTCTGGCACCCCCCCAACCAATGGAGCACCACCCGCCACTGGTTTTAACCCCTTCAGCAGCTTGGGATGGGGGGTGGGAGAGCATATGGGGGGGGGGGTGGAAATTTTTATTTTGCCTAGGGCGGCAAAAATCCTTGCTTTAATGGCATCCCAGTCTTAGTCTGTAGGGTTCATTATTGAGTTTGCCCACCCCTTGCAGCTATAACAGCTTCAACTCTTCTGGGAAGGCTGTCTACAAAGTTTAGGAGTGTGTCTATGGGAATGTTTGACTATTCTTCCAGAAGCGCATATGTGAGATCTGGCACTGATATAGGAGAGAATGCCTGGCTCGCAGTCTGTGCTCTAATTCATCCCAAAGGTTTTCTATCGGGTTGAGGTCAGGACTCTTTCCAGGCCAATCAAGTTCCTTCACCCCAAACTCACTCATCCATGTCTTTATAGACCTTGCTTTCTACACTGTCCCAAATCATTTGGTGGAGGGGGGATTATGGTGTGGGGTTGTTTTTCAGGGGTTGGGGTTGGTCCCTTAGTTCCAGTGAAGGGAACCCTTAAGGCATCAGCATACCAAGACATTTTGGACAATTTCATGCTCCCAACATTGTGGCCCTTTCTGTTCCAACATGACTGCACACCAGAGCACAAAGCAACGTCCATAAAGACATGGATGAGTGAGTTTGGGGTGGAGAAACTTGACTGGCCTGCACAGAGTCCTGACCTCAAACCGATAGGACACTTTTGGGGTGAATTAGTGAGCGGACTGCGAGCCAGGCCTTATCTTCAACATCTGAACCTGACCTCAAAAATGCACTTCTGGAAGAATAGTCAAACATTCCCATAGCCACACTCCTAAACCTTGTGGACAGCCTTCCCAGAAGAAATGAAGGTGTTATAGCTGCAAAGGGTGGGCCAACTCAATATTGAACCCTATGGACTAAGACTGGGATGCCATCAAAGTTCATGTGTCCTAATACTTTTGGTAATATAGTGTATAATCTTTTAAGAGTCTATTCATATTTCTTGTTATCTTGGGCTGAAATTCTTCTGTAAAATGTATAGAGAGTAAGGAATTATTCCACCTTTTCCTTTCTTTTTGAAGGACAACCGTATTATTTTTCCATCGACCAAGGCCTCAAGAATAATGAGTTTGGGGGCTGAACACCAATATGCAGCAGAGATCCTCTACCCCAAGAGATGTCTTAGGCAACAATTATCCCAGCTTGTGTCCTTAACAACCACCACTGCAATCAGAAGGTGACTGATAAGGCTTTAGAAGAGCCAAGGTTATTCTGTGAATATCATTATGTAACGTTTTCCCTAAGTAGTAACTGTGGATCCATGTCATTATGGTCGATGGAAAATTCTGTGTCTCAGGGCTGGCTCACAAAGCTATTTTTATCTTGTCGGGTCTTTCAGCTGGTGTCACTGTCATTGTCTGGTGTAATCACGGAGGGCACTGCCGTGTCACCGCTGCTCAGTTATCTCCTGTCAACCTTCCATCTGAAAAGTTTTGTCAGCAGTTTTTGTATGAGCTGAACCCACTCAGATCGTACTCAAATTACTTTCAGTATATCATGTGAACTTGTGCTGGAAGAGTTGATATATAGAAGAAACTAATATTCTACTCCTCTGCCTTTGTTTGCTCCAGGCTGCCACTGCGGAGAAAAAAAAATGTGTCTGTAAATCTGAGATAAAAAAGATATTAGAACATCTGTTCTTGAACTGAATCCAGTTCTAAAATGTATATTTAAAATAAAGTTCATAAATGTAAAGGGGAACTCGGGTCCAAACCAGGACTTTTTGATCGTCTCTGAGCTGTTTAGATGTTTAAAGCTGGCAATACAATGTTAGTTTTTCTTCTTTCAGCCAGCAGGCTATTCAAGTGAACCAACCAATTTGCAACAATGCATGCATGCAATGCATGTGGTTGTGGTGAGGTGGTGCAGTATTTACAGGGATAAAACAGAAGACAAAGAGGCAACATCCTCATAGCCTCTGTGTTAAGATCATCAATCGCTTTTCAGAGGCACGTCAGAGATTTTTCCACCCCCTGCCTCCTTTCTCCTAGGTAGGTGCTAAGGTTAGATAACAGAATTTTTGTAAAATCTTACCTGTAAAATTCCTTTCTCTGAGTCCTCCGACAGTCACCGCCGCCTCTAAGTCATCACTGTTGGGTATTGACTTCCGCTCCGCAGGAGTAGCTAGGCATAAAGACTTAGTCAAAAGAACAAAGGCATTTGCATATAGACACCCATGGGGGCTGTCCCATCTGGTCAATACCCCCCTGCAGTGACCACTCCCAACTCAGTTTGGTAGCATAGCAGTAGGTAATAAGAACACAACCCCAAAAGAGGGGCAGGGGCGACGACTGTCGGAGGACTCAGAGAAAGGAATTTTACAGGTAAGATTTTACAAAAATTCCGTTTTCTCTTACGTCCTCCGACAGTCGCCGCCGCCTCTAAGTCATCACTGTTGGGATGTCCCAAAGCAGTATAGACATGAGGGGTGGGAGACGCAACCATAGAAAAGGCCACGCAGTACCCACAGCAGAGAAAGGAATCTTACATGCACCGTAAGAGAACCTTCTGGGTGTAACGTTCATGCGTTTTTGTTAGTGGATGGATTTACAACTGCAGAATTATTACACTCAGTAGCCTTGTAGAGAATCTGTTGAACAAACATATCCAACTCTCAGGACTTCATCACCGTGTACAGCCTGTTATATACTATATATATATTAATAGATGTTTAATGGAGGGATAGAGTATATGAGGATATATAGATGAGAGACAGGCTATTGTATGGTGAGCACTAGAAGTAGTATTAGGAGAGTTGCAGGTGATGGTAAAGCAGATAGGTTCTGATGTCAAGTATAGTGCAGATGGTAAGAGGACACAGATGGAGTATACTTAGACAGAGTAACCTAGTGCAAGGATAGTTGAAGGTAGTCCCAAGAGCTAACAGTCTATGCAGATGATAGTGAATAGATAGATACAGATAGTCTTGGTAATTGCAGTAGATGACAGTAGGAGATTGGTTAGCAAGAATCCCCTGCGGGGTACTTATCACTTAGATAGGTTTAGGAATAACAGTGTCCATTGGAGAGGGGTGATCCCGTAGCGAGATACGGATCACCAGCGAGGTTTCCGGCTTCAGTTCAGCAAGGGAGAAATGTCAGCAGCTCCGACTTCTCAGGTGTAGGTGCGATGAACATGTGGGTTTGAATGAGCGATGAGTGAGAGCAAACCGGCGATTGAAATAGCCGCTCATAGCGGCGCTCGGCAATGATGTCATCCGGTCTTAAAGGTATATGCGTCCCTTGTTACACAAGATGGGACGCAATTAGGAGAGGAGAAATATGGAGACAAGGGTACCAGAGGTACCGGAACATTACAGTACCCCCCCTTAAGGCCGGCTCCGGAAGGCCTCTAGAACTGGTTTTTCCGGATATTTCGAGTGGAAATTGCGAATCAGTCTAGGGGCATGTATATCGGAGGTATCCAGCCAGGTGTCATCTTGGGGCCCATAATTCTTCCATCGTTCAAGATACTGGAGTCTTCTTCTATTGAAACGGGAATCCAAAATTTCTTTTATCTCAAATTCTTCTCCACCTTCCACTTGTACAGGAGGTGGAGGTGAGATAGTAGGCCTTATTCCTTGGTTAGGAACATGGGGCTTCAGTAGAGACACATGGAAGACAGGATGTATCTTGAGGTCTACTGGCAATGTGAGTTGTACTGCAGCTTTTCCAATAAGCTTCTCTATTGGAAAAGGTCCCAGAAATAGAGGTCCAAGTTTTTTACTAGGGATTGTTAGTCTCAGATTTTTTGTAGAAAGCCAAACAAGATCCCCAATGGCATATTGGGGAGAGGGTTTCCTACGGAGGTCGTAATACTTTTTTTGTTGGCTATGAGCATGAGATATGGTATTGTTGAGTAATCCTAGAGAATCCTTTATCTGGGCAAGATAATCAGATGCCACTGGATTACTTGATGGCAAGATACGTGGAGGAAGGAGTGTGGGATGAAACCCATAATTCAGGTAAAAAGGACTTTGCTTAGTAGTGCTATGAGTAGCATTGTTATAGGCGAATTACGCCAGCAGGAGGAGATCTGCCCAATCGTCCTGTAGATACGAAGTATAGCAACGCAGGTACTGTTCAATGCACTGGTTAACTCTCTCTGTCTGTCCGTTGGTCTGAGGGTGGTAGGGAGAAGTAAGGTTACGCTCTATTCGCAGTATCTGACATAGAGCTAGCCAAAACTTTGAGATGAATTGTGAACCACGGTCAGACAGCAGTGTTTTTGGAATACCATGTAACTTAAAGACATGTTTCACAAGTAATTCCGCTGTTTGTTTGGATGAAGGTAGTTTTCGGATAGGAGTGAAATGTGCCATCTTGGTCAGATGGTCCACTGACACCAAGATGGTGTTGAATCCTTTGGAAGGTGGTAGTTCCACTATGAAGTCTAAGGATACCACTTCCCACGGAACCTGGGGTATCGGTAAACTACAAAGTAACCCTGATGGTTTCGTGTTGTCAATTTTAGACCTTGCACAGATATCACAAGATGAAACGAACTTTTTTACGGTTGTCTTCATGTTTGGCCACCAAAATTGCCTAGTGAGTAGATTGAGAGTTTTAGTCATACCCATATGTCCAGCCATAGGTACATCATGTGACAATTCTAAGATCTTGGTTCGCATAGTAGGGGGTATGTATAATTTATCGTTGTAGTAGAGGAATCCTTCTGCGTCAGTAGTTAGTTGTGGTGGAGGTGAATCCAACCCTATGCTGTGCAAAATCTCCTCCTTCAGGGAGCGAACGACTCCGATAATACGCTCAAGTGGTATTATAGGAACTGAGGGAACCTCACTGCAATCTTTCTCGGCTAGTTGTGAGAGTGCATCCGCTTTTTTATTTTTGTCTGCGGGGGTGTAAGTTACTAAAAAATTAAATCTCAGACAGAATAACGACCACCGTACCTGCCGGTGGGAAAGAGTTCTATTAGTCTGAAGGTATTGAAGGTTTTTGTGATCAGCATATATCAGAATTGGCAATTGAGTGCCCTCAAGTAGATGTCGCCAATTCTCTAATGCCAGTTTTATGGCTAATAACTCCTTCTCACCTACTGGGTAGTTCACCTCGGGGCTACTTAATGACTTTGAAAAGAAAGCAACTGGGTGAAGAGGTGAGGTGTTTGTTGGTCGTTGTGAGAGAACTGCTCCTACTGCCATATTAGACGCATCTACCTCCAAGATGTATTGAAGGGATGGGTCTGGATGGCATAGTATGGGGGCAGTAGTAAAGCTTGATTTCAGCAGAGAGAATGCTCCATTTGCTTCTTTTGTCCAATTAAATGGTTTCTTCGTGCTTGTAAGTTGTGTGAGAGGTTTCACAATCGCAGAGAAGTTTTTAATGAATTTCCTATAGTAATTAGAGAATCCTAGGAACCTTTGTAATGCTTTGCGAGTGGTTGGCACAGGCCAATCCAGAATGCAGGATATTTTGCTCATGTCCATTTCGATTCCACTTTTAGATATAATATATCATAGGAATAGTACTTCCTCTTTATGAAACAAACATTTCTTTGATTTAACATATAAGTTATGTGCAAGTAGTCTTGACAACACAAGTCTCACATGTTTTATGTGCTCAGGTAAGGAATGAGAATAGATAAGTATATCGTCCAAATATACTACCACACAAACATCAAGCAAGTCTCGGAATATCTCATTTATAAACCGTTGGAAGGCTGCGGGAGCATTACATAGCCCAAATGGCATTACAAGGTACTCAAACAGTCCGTATCTGGTTCTGAATGCCGTCTTCCATTCATCCCCTTTACGGATTCAAATTAAATTGTATGCCCCTTTTAGGTCCAATTTTGAAAAGAAAGAAGCCCCGCGCACCTGTTCGATAAGTTCAGGAATAAGAGGTAAAGGATAACGATCCTTTATTGTGATGGCATTAAATTGTCTGAAATCAATGATAGGCCTAAGGCTAGAGTCCTTATTGCGGATGAAGAAGAGCCCAGCAGCAGTGGAGGAAGTAGAAGGTCGGATGAATCCTTTTGCCAAGTTCTCATCCAGATACTCCTTAAGGTGAGAGAGTTCATCCTGTGAGAGAGGATATACATGTCCGTAAGGCAACTTGCTATTAGGGAGCAGATCGATACAACAATCATAGTCCCTATGGGGAGGTAGCATTTGAGCGTTTTTCTCAAGGAAAACCTCCGATAAATCTTGATAACACTTAGGAATAATGTCACCCGGCAGTACAGACAGGATCCTATCATGTGTGGGGAGGTTACACGTCGTCTCACAATAGTGAGAAGAGAAGGTTAACGTTCTTGTTTTCCAATCGATGATTGGTTGATGTATGTGTAACCAGGGAAGTCCCAAAATGATTGGAAAATGTGGTGAAGTTAATACATCAAAGGTGGTGGTCTCCACATAAGACTCGTCAGCAGTTACAAGAAGTGCCTGTGTCTGACTGGTGATAGGACCAGAGGATAAAGGGGTACCGTTAATAAAACTAACGGAGACAGGTTTGGGTTTTGAAACAATAGGTATTTTATTAAGGGAGACAAAACAAATGTAGTTTCCACAAGATCCTGTGTCAATCATAGCCTTGGTGGTGATCCTAGTTTGGTCCCACTGCAATGTTAATTGAACAAAAAGATAAGGATTAGAAAAGGAAGTTGTGAGTCCCCCTAGCAAGACATTTGAACACTCACCCTCTTTCCTGCGGACAAGAGGACAGTCGTTTACCAAATGATTCGGGGATGCGCAGTACATGCAAAGATGTTCGGTTTTCCTCCTGGCACGTTCAGAAAGGGTCAGTGGTGGACGTATCATTCCTACTTCCATAGGAGTAGGGTCAGCAGGCAACATCCGAGAAGGACTGGAAAAGGACTGGAAAATGGTGAGCCCATCTTCTCAGCCTTTCTTTCTCGTAGTCGTCTGTCAATATTGATACTGGTCTGGATCAGTCCCTCTAGAGTGCCAGGTAAATCCGCTCGGGCGAGCTCGTCTTTAACGGCCTCAGATATGCCGAGTCTAAACTGCGTTCGCAAAGATGTGTCGTTCCACCCTGAATCAGGGGACCATCTTTTAAAATTCGCCACAAAATCTTCAACAGGTCTCCTTCCTTGTTTTAAGGCCCGTAATTGGGTGTCAGCGGTACTCTGCTTGTTGGGGTCTTCATATAAAGTAGCAAGTTGTGCTAGAAATAAGGGATAAGAATTAAGGAGTGGATCATCCTTTTCAAAGAGAGCATCTGCCCAGGCCCGGGGTTCACCCGTTAAATAGGAGATGATGGTACAAACCTTAATTTGGTCAGTGGTGTAGGTTAGAGGTTTTAACAAAAAAAACAATTGACATGCGTTTTTAAATTCACGGAATTTGCTCCGATCACCAGAAAACACTATAGGAGGGTTTATCTTAGGCTCACGGGGCTGAGCAGCAGGAGGCTGTGTGAGACGGCCAAGCTGCTGTCTCAAGGTCTGATTTTCATTTTGTACCTCTGTAAGCGCAAGGATCAATGCATCTACTTGCTGTTTTAATTGTAGTACATGAGTGGATAATTCTGCTGAATCCATATTTTTTTTAAAGGCTCGTTCAATCTGTAACGTTCATGCGTTTTTGTTAGTGGATGGATTTACAGCTGCAGAATTGTTACACTCAGTAGCCTTGTAGAGAATCTGTTGAACAAACATATCCAACTCTCAGGACTTCATCACCGTGTACAGCCTGTTATATACTATATATATATTAATAGATGTTTAATGGAGGGATAGAGTATATGAGGATATATAGATGAGAGACAGGCTATTGTATGGTGAGCACTAGAAGTAGTATTAGGAGAGTTGCAGGTGATGGTAAAGCAGATAGGTTCTGATGTCAAGTATAGTGCAGATGGTAAGAGGACACAGATGGAGTATACTTAGACAGAGTAACCTAGTGCAAGGATAGTTGAAGGTAGTCCCAAGAGCTAACAGTCTATGCAGATGATAGTGAATAGATAGATACAGATAGTCTTGGTAATTGCAGTAGATGACAGTAGGAGATTGGTTAGCAAGAATCCCCTGCGGGGTACTTATCACTTAGATAGGTTTAGGAATAACAGTGTCCATTGGAGAGGGGTGATCCCGTAGCGAGATACGGATCACCAGCGAGGTTTCCGGCTTCAGTTCAGCAAGGGAGAAATGTCAGCAGCTCCGACTTCTCAGGCGTAGGTGCGATGAACATGTGGGTTTGAACGAGCGATGAGTGAGAGCAAACCGGCGATTGAAATAGCCGCTCATAGCGGCGCTCGGCAATGATGTCATCCGGTCTTAAAGGTATATGCGTCCCTTGTTACACAAGATGGGATGCAATTAGGAGAGGAGAAATATGGAGACAAGGGTACCAGAGGTACCGGAACATTACACTGGGCAACAGAAAAACAATGCTCAACAGGAGCAACAGCCCAGGAAAGCAAATACCAACAGCCAGGGACCCATAAAAAACAAGGGTCCTTCATGGCACTGCCGCACTGAGAACCTTGCGGCCAAAGAAAGTATCAGCTGATGCCAGAACATCTACTTTGTAGAACTTGGAAAAAGTGTGCACCGACGACCAAGTCGCAGCCTTGCACACCTGGGCCACCGAGGCCCGATGCCAATAGGCCCAGGACGCACTCACAGATCTGTAGAGTGCGCCTTAACAGGGAAGGGTGGAACCCGTTCCTTCAAGGCGTAAGCCTGTTAAATGGTCTGTCTGATCCATTTGGCAATAGTCGCTGCAGATGCAGCCATGCCCTTCCGAGGTCCCTCAGGAAGGACAAAGAGTGAATCCGTCTTCCGAAAGGATTCTGTAGTCGACAGGTAAACCCTGATCACCCTGACAACATCCAAGGAATGCAGAGCAACCTCCTTAGGATGCTTAGGCTTCGTACAAAGCGAAGGCAGGACATTGTCCTCATTAATGTGGAACTCAGAGACCACCTTAGGAAGAAAGGAGGGATGCGGACGCAAGACCACCTTATCCCGGTGAATCACCAAGTATGGAGAACGGCAAGATAACGCTGCCAGTTCCGACACCCTGCGAGCCGAAGTGATCGCCACCAAAAAAGGCAACCTTCTTAGACAGCAGAGGCAACGAGATATCCCGAATGTTTTCAAAGGGAGCACGCTGTAACACGGACAGAACCAAGTTCAAGTCCCATGGAGGTAAGGGCCCCTTCCTGGGAGGAGCCAAATGTCGCACACCTTTAATGAAGGTGCGTACCAGAGAATGGGATGCCACAAGGCGTTGGAAAAGAATAGCCAGTGCGGACACCTGGCCCTTGATCGTGGCCAGCGCCAGGCGTACGAGCGAGGGGAGAACCCCTTGGACTCACACCAGGCGAAATAGGCCTTCCAGGTACGGTAATAGATTTTACCAGAGGAGGTTTTTCTAGCCTTGACAAGGGTAGGGATGACCTCAGAGGAGAGACCCCTGTCCCTCAGGACCTGGGTCTCAACAGCCAGGCCGTTAAAGCCAGCGACTGTAAAGCAGGATGGAAGATCAGACCCTGAGACAGGAGATCTTCCCGCAGAGGCAGTCGCCACGGAGGCGCCACTGCCAGGTGAACAACGTCGGCGTACCAGGACCGGCGTGGCCAGTCCGGAGCCACCAGAATCACCAGGTGTGGTTCCGAGACCAACCTGCGGAGGAACCTGGATAGCAACTGAATCGGAGGAAAGGCATACATCAGACGATACTGATGCCAAGGGGCCACTAACGCATCCGAGGCGTCCACCAGCAGATCGCGCGTTCTTGCCACAAACCTTTCCACCTTTCGATTTAGCCGAGATGCGAACAGATCCACGTCCGGGGATCCCCACTTCGCACACAGCATTTGGAAGACCTCCGGGTGTAGGGATCATTCCCCCTGGTCCAGGGTCTGACGGCTCAGATAGTCGGCCTGCCAATTCTCCACACCCTGAATGTGAACTGCTGAGATCGCCGGGACATGAATCTCGGCCCAAGACAGAATGTCGGTCACCTCCCGGGCCACCCGGGTACTCCTGGTGCCCCCTTGGTGGTTGATGTAAGCCACCGCGGTAGCATTGTCCGTCTGTACCCGGACAGGACGGCTCCGAAGACGGTCCGACTACTGGAAGAGACAGAGTTTTATCGCTCGCAATTCCAGCACATTTATCGGGAGGGAAGACTCCTCCTCTGACCAAGTGCCCTGGGCAGACAGGTTGCCCAGGACTCCACCCCAGCCCGACAGGCTGGCATCCGTGGTAACCACCGTCCACACCAACGGACGGAAGGACTTGCCTTCCGCCACCGACGGGGACTGGAGACACCACAGAATAGCCAATCTGGTCTGATGACTCAAGGAGACACTCAGATCCAGGGACTGAGGCAGTCTGTCCCACCTGGCCAGCATCTCTGCCTGGAGAGCCCGCGTGTGAAACTGAGCAAAGGGTATCGCCTCGAAGGCCGATACCATCAACCCCAGGCCCCGCATACAGGTCCTGAGTGACGAGGACGGGTTGTCCCTGAGGGACCTGAGCTCGTCCTGCAAGGTCCGGAGCTTGTCCTCCGGCAAGAACACCTTTGCCTGAGCAGAGTCCAGAATCATTCCCAGATAGGGAAGACGAACCGATGGAAACAACGTCGATTTCTGAACGTTGATGGTCTACCTGAACTCCTGGAGCATCTGTACCATGGTGGACAGATCGCGCACTAGGTCCTGGCTGGCACGTGATCTCAGAAGTAGGTCATCCAGGTAACCCAAGACCGCAATGCCCTGTGCCCTCAGCAGGCCCAGAACCGGCGCCAACACTTTGGTAAAAACCCTTGGTGCCGAAGCGAGACCGAAAGGTAACGCCACAAACTGGTAGTGGTCCTCTGCGATAGCAAACCGAAGGTACCGCTGATGACCCTCGAAAATGGGGATGTGCAGGTACGCATCTTTTAGATCTATCGAGGCAAGGAATTCTCCTGGACTCAAGGAGGCCACCACCGAACGGAGAGACTCCATACGGAGTCTTACGGAACTTTCGAACACGCACGAAGCGGTTCAGCGCTTTCAGGTCCAGAATAGGACGCACTTTGCCCTCCTTTCTGGGCACAGTGAACAGATTTGAATAAAATCCCCGAAACCTGTCCCGATGAGGCACCGGGACAATCACCCCCTGAGCTAGAAGGTCCTGTACCGCTTGGTGCAGGTCCTGCAGACGCCCCGGAGGTAGATGAAGATTTGAGGGAAAGAATCTGTCTGCTGGCCGGGAAAGGAATTCCATCTTGTACCCCGATCGAATGATTTCCAGAACCCACCTGTCCGAAATCCGGAGCAGCCAAGGTTGGAGGAAACCGCGCAAATGTCCCCCCACCCCTGAAATGGGTGAGGGCGCCCCTTCAGGCAGAGGCGGAGTGACCCGCCGAGCCGGCATTGCCAGACTTCTGCTTACCCACCCAGGGCTTCTTCTGACTTCCCTGGGCCTTGAAGGGCTTGCCCTTGGATTGGTTCCGAAAGGCACGAAAGGACCCCTGAGTGGATCTAGGCGCAGAACCCCGCTTGCCTCGAAAGGACTTGTTCTTCGGGTTCTGGGGCAGCAAAGTGCTCTTGCCCCCCGTGACGCCCTTCACCAGGGTATCCAACGCCTCGCCAAAAAGGCGAGAGCCAGCATAGGGAAAATCAGCAATTGTTTTCCGCGAGGACTGGTCAGCCGACCAGCTCTTCAGCCATATCAGTCGCCGGTTAAGTACCGAGACACTAGAGAGGCGTGCAACTAAAGGGGCCTCATTTAAGGCCGCATCACACAGATACATGATTCCTTGGTGGATTTGATCCACCATTTCCAGCCGGGCAGGCGGAACACAATCAGACACGAGGTTGCTCCTAAGCACTTTCGTCCAATCAGCCACCGCCTGAGCCACCAAAACAGACGCGAAAATTTGTCTGAGCAAAGAGCCTGCCACCATATAGGAATGGCGGGCTAGAGACTCCAACCGCCGGTCCGTGGGATCCCGGAAAACCGGGGTATCCTCAGAAGGAACCAAGGTAGCCTTGTTTAACACGGCCACAGTGTGATCTACCTGCGGAGGCACACACCATCGTGATTCCGTAGCCGGTGCAAAGGGATAAAGCAATTTGAACCGACTAGGCACCAGGAATGGACGTTTTAACGTGCGCCACATTTCATTAACAGTGTAATGAAACTCAGCCGGGCAGGGAAAAACCTGCGCTGACTTGCGGGTCCTGTGCGTCCCAATGAGGACACAACGCCTGGAGGACTGGGCTCATCCTCCAAATGTAGTGTTTCCTTAACAGAAACAATTAATTCATCCATGGTCGCCTGCTCTTCAGGCGCCCCCGGGGAGGAGGTATCAACCCCTTCCACCTCTGTCTCCCCTCAGACCCCAGCGGGTCCAAGGATGAGCGAGACCCTGAAAAGGGCACGCTCGCAGCAGCAGCAGCCATATCACCATCTGAATCAGAGGAGAGAGACAATCTGGGCCTCTTTTTAGCAGCACGTTCAGCCATCAGCATTTCCATATTTGACACCAAGGTCGCCACTACAGCGGCCAAATCAGGTCTCAGAGGGGCCACAGGAGAACTGGGGACCCCCACCAAAGCTGGGGGGAATTTGCTGTCCTGAGAATCCATTGCTCAAGGTGACAAACAGTGCAATAAAGTTTGTACTGTCCCTTTAAGACCGCTGCGGAGTGCGCAGCCCACCGCTACAGTTACAGTGACAACACTTCTCCACACAGGAGAAGAAAAAACTGAGCCAGAAGCGACAATACAGAAAGATATTGAGAGAGATAGCCTGCAGAGCCCCGCAGAGTGTTGCCACCGATGTCCTGCCTCAGAGGAAAAGGAAGTGCTGCTAGAGTAGGCTGAACTTATAGGCTGCATGACTCAGGGAAAATGGCTGCCCCATAGGAATGCATGGAAGGCTCCGCCAAAATGGCCGCCGGACATGCGGTCGGAACGATCGTTCTGCTACCGCAAAATGGCGACGGATGGCGCCAAAACAGCATGTAGTATTGCCCATATAGAAGCCAAACATGCCTGCCCATACCTAAAATGGCAGACCGCGCGGATTTACCCCGCTGCGGCCGCCACACACACAGTCTGCACCCCCAACAAGCACCGAAGTGACACAGGGAAGGGGAACCCCAAAAACATACAGCACCGCAGCGCATGCACAATCGATCACAGGGACCGCATCAGGGAGTCACACAGGCACAGACATGGTGGACACACAGTAACACAGGACTGCCACCCCAGACAGAGGCCCCACACAGAGGTACTTACCTGTACCAGATGGCGTGGGGTGCCTCTATAAACGGAAAGCTGCTGTCCTCATCTGACAGGGAGTGCCGTTAGCCAGGGACATGACACTGCAGCATCGCAGATGTGTCCTGTGAGGTAGCCACCTCACAGCTGCATCCCTGCTGCGAGCAGGGATGGGTCATTCATAGTGCCAGGACGAACCACGGCTGAACGCTCGATAGCGGGCTGGGGGTCCATCTGACCCTCTGCCCTGGAGAACCAGGGCGGTCAGTCCGAATCCCAGCACCGCATGATCCATCTTCTTCCGAAGAATCAACTAAAACTAAAGCTGACAAAATAAACAGCTAGTAAAGTAAGAAAAAAGTGACATTTTCAAAGAAAATCAAATAAAAGATTAGTTAGGCTGAAACTGTAGCCCCAGCACAGTGAATCCTAACTACTCCTGACGCTAGGCAGAATGAAACTGAGTTGGGAGTGGTCACTGCAGGGGGGTATTGACCAGATGGGACAGCCCCCATGGGTGTGTATATGTAAATGCCTTTGTTCTTTTGACTAAGTCTTTATGCCTAGCTACTCCTGCGGAGCGGAAGTCAATACCCAACAGTAATGACTTAGAGGCGGCGGCGACTGTTGGAGGACGTAAGAGAAAGATAGAATTAGTATGTGTTTGATAGGTAACTTTAGTTGTCATCCTGTAGCCAGTGTGTCTGTGATTGTTTGTTAGGAAAAAGCAAAGTTTGCTACTGTAATCAGTGCAGCTACATTTCACTAGTTAGGTGTGCACAGTATTCTCAGCTGCTGCCAGCCTGATAGCTCCCTCTGTCTCCAGAGTGCTTGAAAAGCTTCTCGATCATAGGTGTGGAATTATGCAGATGGTAGCATAAATAGTTCCTGTTCTTAGAGTATCCCACTCAATTCCCTCAACTGCGGTAAGCAGGAGTGTCTATTTAAATTTAGTGGTGCTAAGCTGCAGTCTGTAGGGGTAGGCAGGTGGTACCTCCTCCATGTTCTCCTCCTTCTTGGGCACCAAGCAAGGGTCACGTTAGATGCCTACCCCAGGGTAAGTTCTTCTGGGCTACGCTAGGCACTTTGGTTAGGGTCACCACAGTACACATGAGATACCTTTACATTTAACAGATGATGAAAGTTTATTAGACTCTCTCGATGTAATAAACATCACCATGGTTACTTGTACATTTAGGAGGGACCCTTTCCTTCTCAATCTGTTCAGCGTTACTTTACTCCCAGTAACAGTATGGAGCCCCGCCGTGCACCTAGCGCTGACTCCATGCATGCACTTCACTTAACCTTTCTTATCTCATCTGCCACATGTACATGCTTACAACAGGCTGTTAGAGAAACCTTTACCCTTGGTAACCAATTGTATCTTCACACTGACATTCACCGGTAACAGTTCAACATAAAGTGCAGTTTTTTCCCTAAAATGTCTAATCCCTAACTAAATCTTGTGGCTTTCCTAGCATACCTGCATTGGAAAGAGTTCTTTCTTGGCAAAGTCCATAGTTGGTGTGTTCAGGAAGGCTCTACAAGCTCCAGCAATCCTCCTGGGCAGTGGGAACTCTGACATAGGGACATCACTGGACTTTCAAACTTTGGGACAACACCAGCAAGAACCCATAGGTCTCTCCCTCCAAACCCCCCTCAGTCCACTTCCATCATGATCCAGGCCCAGGAAAAACCTGTCAATAAGACCTGGAATACACCATTAACTCTCAAATTCAAGGCTGGGGGATGTTAACAGATGATCATCCGTTGTCATCCGTTTTTTACATAGAGATGCATTGATGTCCGTTTTTCATCCGTCAATGGGATGGATGAAAAACGGACAAACGGACCGTATGTGTGAAATGGGCCTAACATCCGTTTTCATCCGCTTCCGTCAATGTCCGTTTTTTGGAATGGATGAATACCCTATTTTTCATCTGTCAAAAAAACGGATCGGACTAAAAACGGATGTAAACAGACAAACGGTCCGTTTTTCATCAGTTTTTGCATTGTTAGGGTCCTTTCACACGGGCGGTCCGTATGTCCGTTTTTCATCCCATTTTTTTGCGGATGAAAAACAGACATAATGCATGTCAATGGGATTGCGGATTTGCGTCCTTTCCGATCAGTTCCGTTTTTTGGAATGGAAGAGAACCCTATTTTTCTTCCGTTTAAAAAAATGGAACGGACGCAAAAACAGGCAATTTCAATGGCAATCCCATTGAAATACATTTTCTCCGTTTATCATCCGAGAACGGATGGGATGATAAACGAACATAAGGACCGGATGACACAAGTGTCATCCGTGTCGGTAAAAAAAAAAAAAAAAGTAAAGTGCCAGAGCGGATCAAAAAACGGTCCGCCCCTTGTGAAAGGACCCGTAGTGGATGAAAAAAACTGGATGAAAAACAGATGAAAACGGACAAAAAACGGGTTAAAAATGGATGAAAAAATGGATGAAAAACGGATGAAAACAGACAAAAAAACGGATGAAAACGGATGAAAAACAGATGATAAATGGATGATAAACAGATGGAAAACTGATACATTTTGACGTGACTGAACTGATGAACTGAACGGACCGTATGTGTGAAAGAGCCAGGTAGAATGTAATTATGTTATGCTCTTTTCAGCTGAGCACTGTGGATATGATTACTAAATAGGGGAGTACTCAGTGGAAATATTTTTTAAAGTGACTTTGTGCTTTTAAGTGAAATATGTTGGAGGCACCTTGCTGTATGTATTTTCCTTTTAGCTGACTATTATGTCAGGTTCACACTAATGCGTTTGTTGTGACATTTGCGTGGGCACAGCAGTCCATTCATTTTAAATGGGCTGCTGTACCCGCAGGAAACACAGGAAAAAGGTCCCTGCACTTTTATGAAAACGCAGCTGCAGGGAAATCACATGGTGCAAAAGCACCATGCGATTTCCCGCACAAAAAAATGTGCTGCATTTTCAGATGCGTGGGGGTGCAAATAAGAATAAATGGCAGCCTTGCACATCTGAAAAAGAGCAGGGAGTTTTGCCTGCAGGTGGTTGTGGGTGTGGGAATAGGTGCTATTTACAAGCTGTCCCGCACATGCAACCACCTGTAACAGTGTGAAGCTAGCCTTGGGCTCATTTACACTTGTGGTTAGCGGACAATAAAACATGCTGCTGAGCCAAATTTTACAGCTTCCTATCACTCCCCCCATTTAGGCTGTAGAGGCAGCAGCTGTAGGTGTATCGCCCATCATCTGCTGAAGGTAACCTGTTCAAGTGAATGGGGCCACACTGCATTCTCGCCGGAACTGTGTGCAATGCACACAGTTGCAGTGCAGTAGTGCAGCATGATGGGGTTTAAAACAGGTGGTGAGGAGGCAACATATTGACCCCACATATACCTACTGTGGGCAGAAGAAAGAGGATGCCTGCTGAGAACACACCTCAGTCTCAGCACAGTGCCACTAGGGAGTGAGGGCAGACTGCCTTATCATATAACATATCACATGACTGGAGATGGGAAGACAGAGAAGCTGCCTTCACTCCCATCGGGTGTCACACTGACACCGAGATGTGAACTGTGAATATACATGGGAGGGGGATGCAGTTTGCCATCTTTGCCCAGGGCACTGAATGGCCTTGTCCCAGCACTGCTAAGGTCTACACCCTAAGCTGAAATACCTCTAGCCTTTTGAGGCCAGAATAGTGCTACACTAGTTAAGGATGAATTTAAGCTATAGGGCGGCACAGTGGTGTAGTGGTTAGCACTTTCACCTAGCAGCAAGAGGGTCGCTGGTTCGAATACCAACCTCGACACTACTTGCCTGGAGTTTGCATGTTTTCCCTGTGCCTGCGTGGGTTTCCTCCAGGTACTCCGGCTTCCTCCCACACTCCAAAGACATGCTGGTAGGTTAATTGTTTCCTGTATAAAATTGGCCCTACTATGTATGTATGAATGTGAGTTAGGGACCTTAGATTGTAAGCTCCTTGAGGGCAGGGACTGATGTGAATATGTAATGTATATGTAAAGCACTGCAAAAATTGACAGCGCTATATAAGTACCTGAAATAAATAATATGCTATAGAAACATGGGTGTGTAGTAGATTTTATATGTATATATATATATATATATATATATATATATATATATATATATATATATATATATATATATATGTATGTGTATGTTTTATGTATTTCATGTATGTATATATATACTCAGGCACATAGGACAGGCCAGTGACAAGACCATTTAACACATCAAAAAGTAAGGTTGGAAATAGATATTCATCTAATTAGGCATTTCAAAAGGTGACTTGTTGACCAGAACAGAGACTGACCAAACCAGATTGACCTTTACATATCAAAGGGGCAGGTAATGACCCTGTGCTAAGTTAATTTTAAAAAAAGGCCACCTCAGCCTTTGAGAGCCAACCTAATTAGTGGTCAAAGAATGCAAATTGGGAAACTTCCTGAAAGATCACCTCAGCGTTTTGAGAGCCAACCTATTTAGTAGTCAGAGAATGCAAATTAGGAAATTTCCTGATGCAAATTAGGACATTTCCTGAAGGGGCATTATTCACCCAGAAAGACAATCAAATTGCTTATACTGGTCCTCAATGAGGAAAACAAGGTATATATTACAAATGGGTTGTCTTGGCTAAGTTATGACAGGAGAAGCTGGGTTCTCTGAAGATGAAAGAAATGTCCTGTCATCCATCTTGTATGTACCTCTGTTGACTTTGCTGAAGTCTCAATAAATGCTTCTCTCTGGAAGAACTGGGTCGTTGCAAGAATAACTCACATTAGAGTAATTAATTAATACCACTACTACGAATACGGCCTTTTTGCAATATGTATAATCACTATATACTATGACAGTTAAAAATGTTTGCGTGAACAGATTCCCCTTTTCTCTAAAGTCAGAATTTCAATCAGCATGGAACGATTTGGTTGTTGTTAACATCATTACATAGGTTGGTTACAGTCAAGCTGCCAAATCAAGAATGGCACAAGAAACATGGATAAAAAAGGGTCTTCATTAGAGGTAGCTATAATATAATAACTTGGATTCTGCAGGAATTTGAATAATGAACCATGAATACTTTTTGAAAAGTCTAAATCTATAGGTAAAGAAGATCTATCCTTATAATTCATATTTTACAGTTCTGTACTCTGTGAAACAAAGTACATGTAGTACTTTGTCTGATGCTGCTAGGTGCTTTCTAACCCTAGTTATGAGGTCTGACCTGTCCACCTCCTCTTCTCCCTTTTGGCCTATCAAACAACAGCTATGAAGGAGATGGCTGACTTATAGTGGCAGCTTGTCTTGATTGTGAGGACTTTGCTAAAAGAAGCAATAGCAAAAGGAATGCAGATAGAAGGGGGATGTGCCAGCCTCTGCATTCTTCTTGCCATTGCTCACAGTTGAGACATGCTGCAGCTATGAATCAGGTGTCTCCTTCATAGCTGTTGTTGATTCGGCTATGGCAGGAAGGGGGCAGGTTGGATCTCATTACTAGGGTTCAAAAGCTCTACATTAACTTTTATCCAATAGGGGACATAACTGTAAAAAATTTAAATGATAGATTTTCTTTTCGTATGTAACCAAACTTGGTGTTACTGGACTATACAGCATCTATAATGTATTATTATTTTTAGCATTGCCTTTCTGTCATAAGATGGAGCCCTATGGACTTCTGATTCTTGCAAGCATGGAACACTAAATGCTGGGAGATGTAGTTTGGGCTAGGAGTGGTGCTGTTATCATTGCAGGCAAAGAAAGTACAGGATCCAGTGTGCCCGGAGGCAGGAATAGCCTAGGAGGAGCAACATAAATAAAAAAGCCCAGGAAAAAGCAGAGGCATTTGGGAGATAGCCCCCCGGTGCGTGAAGAGGGAAATAATCTGTTGGGGAGAGTGGGGGCACTTAGAAGGGTGGTTGGAGACTGTGTGCAATATCGCTGGCGGGACCTGTCAGGTCTGGAGAGTCGCTTGATTACCTGCAAATCAGTGGACTAAGACAAAGAAAGGGTGCAGCTGGCTTCTATGGTCAAGTCCTGCACAGAGGCCTGTCATTCGCGCTGCTGGGGGATCCTAAGTATAGAGTCTAGTTTAGCTGCTTGCTACTGCTGCCACACCGGACCCAACTAGAGACCGATCTTGTGCCACAGGGTCTGCCATTCATCCGATCGCCACAGGAAACTGCCCAAAGTCAATGCCTACGGCCCTACGGCGTTTGGTCCTACGCCAGTGGCAGCCGCGACTTCGCTTCCGCCACGGGACGGCGGCAGGCAGCCTGGATCGGTAGTTATGAATTATTGGATGCCTAATTTTAAGCTTTGTTTGTGAGTGATATTTGGTTGGATTTTGCTTTTATAATAAATGTGTGTTGGTGGAATTACGCTATGTGAGCATTATTTCATTTGCATATGATCCAAACATCCATGGAGTGATCCAGCCATCAGCTTTGTGGAGATCTTGAGTGGTGTTAGAGAATTCATTATCCTGGGCACATATCCGGTGTGGTATATCCCTCTCAGTGAACCTTCAGCCCAGTGGAGACCTTGAGCAGTATTGGAGAGTTTATCCTCCTGCGTATACAACTTGTGTGGCTTTATATCCCCCTCAGTGAGGTACGTGAGCACTGCTTGGGGGGCATGCCGGTGTGGTGAAGGTGCATGATTATGTAATTAAGAGCACGGCAATATTGTATACAGGATATCATCAATAAAGATTGTACTAGCAGGCTGGACTGTCCCTCTTTATATTATGACACAATATGGACTATGTGTTTAGTTGTATAGCCCTGTTAGTGTTTATATGTGATTTTATTATATATACATACACACCATTTTTTTTAATATTCTTATATATATATGGCTGCTGATATCTGATAAGTTTTTTTGTGATTTTATATCATCCCATGTTATGTACCTGTGATTGGATTTTGATATTTATGGTTTTACCACTGTATCATTTATCTTAATATTAAGCACCTTAGCGCCGAGTGAGTGACATAGACAGGTACCCCTTTTGGGGTGTATGTTTTTATCTTACTCCTTTTTTCTATTTTTTTCTAGTAGTGGGGCAGGTGAGCAGGTCTTTCGCCCATTAGTGACCTCCTTATTGACTTTGTGCATATTCATTAGGAGGATCTATTAGTCTTTGCCTTTACTGTTACTTCTCTACCGTCTGCTACTGGGCACCATTAGTCTTGTTGGCCAGAGTATACATCTACCCATATACTACAGTAGGCTAACCTCCTTGTTGACCCTTCCCACAGTTTCTTAGTACTGTTGTCTGTCTTGTTAGGTTTCTGTTCTTAACGACTGTCAGCGTCACCTGTGGGAGCAAGTGATGGGGAGCGCACCATGGAGGTGGTGAACCCAACAGCTGACTGCAGAGGGTCGATAGTTCAGAGAAGCAGCTACACAGGGTCGCCGCCACGGTCCTGGACAGGGAGCTAGAGCATAAGATTCCCCAGGGCGTGGAGTCTAAGAGCCTGCACGTTTTTACCAGAGCCTCTAATGGTGAGGACGGACTTGGCTGCAGCCGACTCCAGGTTGTGGCCCCCCCAGGGTCTCCCAGCTCATGCTCACAGCTGGCTCTGGTGGATAGAGAGGAATCAGCAGTACAGGGCCACAAGGGATAGTCAGGAGAAAAGCCAAAGGTTGGGGCAACAAGCAGACAGGGAAGGTCAGAAGGACAAGCAGAAGGTCGGGGCAACAAGCAGACAGGGATAATCAGGTGAAGAAGCCACAGTCGGTACATGGAGATCAGATGTAGTGCACACGGCAAGAAACACTCAGGGAAGCATTCACATAATTGTTGCTCGGGCAAAAATGGCTTGCAGTGCGTGGGTTAATATAGTGTTTCCTGTTAGAGGCTGGGGTGGAGCTATGCTGAGAGATTACTTAAACACACAGGTGTGAGAACATGGTCCCTAAAGCTATTATACAGACCAGAGAGGTAAGCAGTCAGTGCATGAAACATTACTGCAGATTCATGACAACAATCCTGCACATGTGCATAAGAATAAGCACCTGCTGCATGGAAATGAACATCTGCTGTACGAGATCCCTGACAGGCATTTATTAAAAATAACGAATTGGTCTCTACTAAGGTGTATATTCAAGTGGTACTAGGGCACTTGCCAAGGTCAAGGTAAGAACAGAGAACTCAACATAACCAGCAGCTCCTGTGGGGGTAACGCTACAAGTAGAAAATGCATCTATGGGCAATAATAATTAGAGCATAAAATGTCATATCTCCCTTTACACGTACCACAGGTTTTTTTGCATATTGTAAAATTGCAATGTGCACTCTGTAGAAATCAACAACAGCATCATCTTTCACTAATTTGGCTTCAGTGATCTGAAATCTGATTGGCTTGTACAGACTGGTACAGGCAGCTAAATTGTATATATCTTTATTGCTCTTTGAACTGCTTCTTAAGTAAGTCCTGGTTGTTTTCCCTACCATTAATATCCTGTAATTCTGGGGATATAGTCACCACAAACAAAAAAATAATTAATGAATGTCATTAAAGTAGAAACAACAATTTTATCTGCCACATAACTGGCACAGCTCAGACTTGTGGCTTTCAGACTATAAATTTGATCATGGCCTTTTGATGAAACATCTGTCTCTTCACCTCATGCTTGTTAAGCATCTATTATTTGCGAGGAATGATAGAACAGCCATGTTTTCATCTCCTGACATGATCAGAGCTCTGTGTGATTATTGTGTAACGTCAACAGATATACTTTCCCTGGTATCAAGTTCTCGAGCCAGAATAAAAATAGGTTAATATTGAATACAGTTTTATGTATCACTCTTCAGTTTTATTCAGCGGTGACCCATCTCAGTTTACCAGTGCAGTATGCAAGAATAGCTTGGCCTTGGGTTTCAAGGTTCAAGGCCCGAAGGGTTCAATGGCAGAGCACATTAGTCTGTCAGCTGCTGCAAAGTACTGAAGTTACTTTGTAATATCCATACAAAAGTGCTTATTTTACATAGTTAATCTGTTTGAAAAAAGTCCATCCTGTCCTACAAACAAAGAAATAAAATTAAACCAACACACTCAAATGGAAAACCTCCATATACACAATCCAATACCCACAGTTGCTCCAGAGGAAGGCAACAAAAAAACCCAATTAACCTCTCTGGCGGTCTGATTATGTCAGAATTTTTGTGCTAAAATCGGTACATTGTTTTGCATGGGAATATGTTTTATAATTTAGGCCTATAATTCTTAGGAATAACCTTTTTAAATCTGTCCAAACAAGAGTGTAGTAGACATCCTGGGTATGATAAAGTTTTAAACACTAAATCATAAAATATAATAACCTCTCTAGCGGTATTCCCGAGTGTGGGGTTAATATAGAGTACCAAGGGGCGTGGCCTGGAGCGGCATGTGAGAGGACGCATCTCACCGAGCTCCCGCTAGTATCCTGCATATTGATCCTTTCCCCGGTCTCCACAGTCACTTACCGGGTCACCGCCGCATCCTCACACATCAGGGCGCACGCCGGGACTCTCCTTTCATTGTGTCCGGGTGATGCTCCGCCGTCAGACACGCGGGGACACGAAGATGCCTGGAACCCAAGATGGCGCCGTTCCCGGCCTCCCGCAGCGTCCTTCCAAGGGCTCTGAGAGGCCAGCCTCCTCCTCAAGCAAGCCGCCCAAGCACCCGAAGCACCCGCCGAAGGACCCACAGCGCGACATGCGCTTCTATGCCCAAAAATCCCCTGGCCCTGCAGGGAGGGGGAAGGAGAAGGACTTGTGTGCTGCTGCCAGCTCGGCTGACCCTGGGCCGCCCATCCCTGCAGGGATTGAGCCTGGAGCTGAGGCCTCTGCAGATGAGCTCCCGGATGGCATTGAGGAGGGTGCTGGGGATGAGGATGTGCAGCCCACACTTGCGGACATACTGCGGGCCATAAACCGCTGCAATGCCTCGGTGGACCATCTTAAAAAGCAGTTTGGGGGCCTGACTGAAGCGGTGTCCCTTCTTCGGCAGGACCTCCAGAAGGTGAGAGAGCGCACCACTGCCGTGGAGGGGAGAGTCAGCGACATGGAGGATCAGCTTCCCCCCCTGTCCAGGGAGTCCAGACAGACGGCAGGTCTGGCCAGAGCCCTGGAGCAGAGGGCTGAGGATGTGGAGAACCGGCTCCGGCGAAACAATGTTAGAATTGTTGGTCTCCCGGAGAAGGTGGAAGGTAGAGACCCCACGGAGTTTGTGGAATCCTGGCTGAAAGACATTTTTGGCGGGGACGCCTTTTCCGCTCTGTATGCGGTGGAACGAGCCCATAGAGTTCCCCCCCGACCCCTGCAACCGGGACGCCCGCCGAGAACCATGCTGGCCCGCCTGCTTAACTACCGTGACAAGGAGACTATCCTGAGGCTGGCACGGGAGCGGCGAGATGTTCAATATAACGGGGTGCGTGTCTCGTTTTATCCGGACTTTTCCGCAGAGGTGCAGAGGAGCAGGGCAAAATTCTTCGCTGTCAAGCAACGATTGCAGAAACTAAAGGCCTCGTACGCCATGCTGTACCCGGCGAAACTTCGTGTCATTGCTGGAGGTCAACACCACTTTTTTGAGGATCCGTCCGAGGCATCGTCCTGGATCGACCGCAATGAGCACCTTCTACGCCCACGTCAACCACCTCCGAATGATGGTGCGGATTGAGCTTGGGGCCTGCGCCCTGGTTCCTGTTGTTTTGTGGGGCGGTGACCCCCTAATTCCTTATAGTACTTTAATCCTGGAGATCTGTTGGGATGCGTGATTCTTCCTATGGTCTGTTTTTGGAGCTTCAAGGATCTGTCCATACCGCAGAACTTTGGTTCCACTGCCTGATTGTTCTTGTCCCTTCCCCCGTTCCCCCTCCCCCCCCCCTTTTATGCTTTTTTTTTTTTTTTTCCTCTTCCCCTGTTTTTTCTTTTATATCTGCACAGCAGCGGAAGGTCTGCTTTTTTCTTGGTACTGCTGGGACCTGCTGTTCTGGACGAGGGTGGGGAGGAAGATGTGGAGGTCTCTTCGGGGACACTGACTACTGCTCTGGTGACTGTGGACCCAGTTCCTGGAAGCGTGTGTACTGGGTCGGGGTCCTCACGGCCCGGAGTACTGTTATCTTGTTTTTTTTTCTACCAGTTGGAGGGTCATGTTGGCCTTCCTGTTTTGGAGTCTGGAGCCGGCTTGCACATCCCGCTGTACTGCAGCGGCCGGGAGTGCCTCTGCCGCTGCCCCTTGTTTTGGATGCTGTGGCCCCTCGGGGCCTGCCCTGATATGTATCCTGCTATATTGATGTACTGCCACCCACCATGACTGCGATTCCTATTGTCTCCTGGAATGTCCGGGGGTTGAGGGACCCTCTTAAGAGGTCTATGGTTTCCACGGTCCTGCGCGGGCATTTTCCAGCCATTTGCTGCTTACAGGAGACACACTTGGATGTGGACTCACGATCCTGGCTGCATTATGTCTGGGCGGGCTGGGAATACCATTCTACCCACACCTCATACTCCCGAGGGGTGAGTGTGTTGGTCCATCGGTCCCTTGACTTTCAGGAGCTTCACAGCCTGATTGACAGTGAGGGGCGATTCGTATTTATTCATTGTAGACTGTATACTGTGCACTGTGTTTTGGCCTTTGTTTATATACCGCCACCGTTCCACTGCGAGGTTCTGAGAAAGCTGGTGGTATATCTGGTGAACCGCCCGGAAGTCCCGGTATATATTGTGGGTGACTTTAACTGTGTGTTTGATGCTCAGATGGATCGGCACTCTGCGGCGGTGGGGAGTGGAGGGATGGGGCGCTCGGCTCTGGCAAAATTTGCTGGTGAGCTGGGTTGGATTGACCTCTGGCGGCTCCGTAATCCAGGAGCCAGAGTCTTTTCATGTTTCTCGAAGACTCATACCTCCTTATCGCGCATTGACCTATGCCTCTGCTCTTCCCCCGCCATCAGATTTGTCGAGGATGTCCGCTACGCTCCTCGGGGCGTCTCGGACCACTCTCCACTGGTGGTGTGCCTTGCGGTGCGCCCCAGTGCCACGTTGCAAAGGGCTCCATGGAAGTTAAATGCTTTTTGGTTGCACCTGTTTCCTTCACATGACCGTCTCAGGGCGGCTATGCGTGAGTTTTGGGTGATGCATGACGCTGTAGGGGAGCGGGGCATTCAGTGGGAAGCCTTTAAGGCCTATCTACGGGGCTTGTTCATCCGAGAGGTTTGGGCCATCAAGCAAAACACGGCTGCTCAGGGGACGTTGGCGGAAGGACTGGTGACTCAGCTGGAGGCCCGCTATGTGGCGGACCCCTCGGAGGCCAACAGGGAGGGATGGCTGGCAGCCCAGGAGGCTCTTCTCCGTATCAATACTTCTGGGGCTGAGCGGCGGAGATTTTTTCAAAGGCAGGCATACTATGAGGAGGGGGAATCCACCGGTCGCCTTCTGGCCAGGATTGCCCGCTCTCATCAAATGACGCCGCCAATAGGAGCTCTTAAAAACAGTGAGGGTAGGGTAGTTAATGCCCCTGATCAGGTCATGGATGTGCTGCTGGAATATTATGAATCCCTGTATAGATCCCGTTCGGGGCACCCGGCCGCGGAGCTTTTGGAGTATGTGGGAGCTATCCCCCTGCCTTCCTTGTCAGACCCGGAGAGGGCCTTACTCGAGGCTCCTCTTACCCTGGAGGAACTGCAGTGTGCGTCGGCGTCTTTTCCCAATTCCAAGGCGCCGGGGGAGGATGGGATACCGATGGAGGTGTATAAGGAATATGCAGATGAGACGTTACCCCATCTCCTGGAGGTCTTTACGGAGGCTAAACGGAACATGCGGTTGCCTCTTTCCATGACCAAGGCTAATATTATCCTTTTGTTGAAGCCGGGGAAGGATGGTCTGGACCCTGGTTCCTACCGCCCTATTTCGCTTTTACAGAGTGATATTAAAATTTTGGCAAAGGCCTTGGCGTTACGGCTTAATCAGGTGGTTGCGTCTATTGTCCACTCCGATCAGTCGGGGTTTATGCCGCAAAAGTCGACATCCATTAATCTCCGTCGCTTGTTTCTGAATTTGCAGTCCCAGGCGGATAATGGGGGTAGTAGGGCTCTGCTTTCCCTCGACGCACAAAAAGCGTTTGATAGTGTAGAATGGGATTACCTGTGGGCAGTCATGTCCCGGTTTGGGTTTGGCGAGAATTTTATTTCCTGGGTGCAGCTCCTCTACCATGACCCGATGGCCGCTATTAGGGAGGGGGGCAGGGTATCTCGCCCCTTCTCCCTTTTCAGGGGTACTCGTCAAGGGTGCCCCTTGTCGCCTTTAATTTTTGCCCTGGCCATAGAGCCCCTCGCTGCTCTTGTTAGATCTAATCGGTCGATAGTGGGTTTCCGCTATGGCACTGTGGAGGAAAAAATTATGTTGTACGCCGATGACACCATGCTGCTGCTGGGCGATACGTCGGGCTCCCTGGCGGAGGCTATGACAGTCATTACGACTTTTGGCTCCTACTCCGGCCTACTCATTAATTGGACCAAGTCCTCCTTGATGTTATTAGATGATGCCCAGGGCTCGCAGGCGGTCGGGGTGGCTGGGATCCCGCTGTCCTCTGAATTCCGCTATTTGGGGCTGAGGGTGACTCCACAGCCGTTAGACTATGCTCGCCTTAATATAGCCCCCCTTCTCGCTCGGTTCAGGGATAAAGTCAAGGTGTGGTCCAGGCTGCGCATGTCTTTGGCGGGCCGGGCCAATCTTATAAAAATGATACTTTTTTCATACAGCTACTGTATGCTCTTCACAATTCGCCGGTGGTTGTCCCTCTGCGAGTGTTTAGAATTGTCAATACCATTTTTCGATCTCTCCTGTGGCTCTCTAAGAACCCCAGAATCAAGTTGGAACACCTTCAGCGTCCCAAGGAGTTGGGGGGTCTGGCGGTGCCCAATCCCTGGCTGTACTATTTGGCTTCGCAACTCCAACACATTGCCCGGGCCATGAGTGAGGGGGAGGAGGGGTCCGTGGCGGGTCTTTTGACCCATACAGTGGGCCGGGGGGAGTTGGCGTCTCATTTAGAATCGCTCAGACTGGGAAAATCTAGCAAACGGTTTCCGACGTATGTCCTCATGCAAAAAATCTGGAACAAGGCTCGCCAGCTACAGCAGGTGGTGGGTTATACGGCCTTTAGCCCTATTTGGGCGAATGCCAGATACCCAGAGCTGGCTGCGTTGCCGTACGGCGCTAAATGGCTGGGGTTTGGTGTTTCCCATTTGAAACATGTGTTCCGCGATGGGGTGCTCCGTTCTTTTGATGCACTGAGGGAGGCTTTTCATCTGCCTCGGTCCATGCAGTTCTATTACTTCCAGTTATCTCATGCTGTCAGGGCCCAGGTGGGGGAGGATATATGGGTTCAGTCACCTGCACCGATATTTCACTTTATGTCTACGGTCAGTGAATTTAAGGGATTTATCTCACACTGTTATTCCCTGTTGATGGGGTCCTTTATGGATCGTCATCCGCTCCGCATGGTTCCCCATTGGGAGAGGGACGTGGGAGTTTTTGAGGATGAGCAGTGGGAGGAGGCCCTGCAGGCTATACAGCTTAGCTCCCTTAACGTGGCTCAGCGACTGTCACAACTGTATATTGTTTACAGAACTCATTACACTCCGGTCAGGCTACATAGGATGGGTAGGAGGGATTCTCCTCTGTGTGGTAGGTGCATAAGAGATCATGGGGACTTGGTACATCTCCTGTGGCGGTGCCCCAAGCTTCACATGTATTGGAGGGAGGTGCTTGAGACAATATCGGGGGCCTTCGGGGGTTCGGGTGCCGGAGGATCCCAAAGTGTGCTTGCTGGGCATCCTGAGTGGTGTCCAGGCCCCGCTGCTGGCTCTGCAGGCCATTGGCCGGGCGCTGTTTCAGGCGAGAAAGCTGATTTTGCGGCACTGGATTTCCCCGAGGGCACCTCTGGTTAAAGAGTGGATTGCCGCAATGGGTGACACGCTACGTTTAGAAAAATATATATACCAACATAGGGGTAACCCTGGAAAATTTGAAGCACTATGGGCCCCGTGGTTGGCTATCCCGGGCCTGGTCCCGGTGGACCTGGTCCTTAATAATCTTATAGCTGGGGTGGTCTGAGTTTTGGAGGGCCGGTCATGCTGAATTCTGTTTCCATTCGAACCTCCGCATTTGTGCTCATTGTGGGGGGGTGGAGTGGTGTGGGCGGCTAAACGCCTGTTCCACTATTTCTGTGATGGGTAGGTTGCATTACTTGAGTTGTGGCTATGCTAATGCTGTATGTTGTCCATAAATGCTTGTGGGCATGGCGGGGTGTGCGGGGTGTGCTCTGGACTCTGTTGTTTTGTTTTGTATCTGTTTGAACTTTCTAATAAAGTTTTCTCTTGATTTAAAAAAAAAATATAGAGTACCAAAAGCGGTAACCCCGAGCCACACTCAGGATTACCCCACAATAAAGCTCACCTTCCCCTGCGATCCCTCGCAGTCCTCCCCCACCGTCCCCCAGCCATCCTTCTGCTGTCCTCCCACTGTGTGCTCTGCCGATGCTGGAACCTGTCTTCTGGTACCCTTCCCTGCAAGCGTCGCGACGCAGGGAGGTGGAACCGGCGGCAATTTCAAAAAATGTAAATGCACCAAATTACTGTACATTATACAAAGTTGTTATCCTAACAGGTTACACTGTATCATGCCACTTCACCACAGGATTTCACCTGGTGGCTTCTCCAGTGCCCTGCCTGTGCTTTTCCAGTTCTTTGTGTCTGCAAAATTGAGAACGACTATGGTGTCCAAAAAGCTTTCTTTTTGCGCAAAAGTGCTTTTAGACAAACTGGAAAACAGCGACAGCGAAACTGAGTTACCTGAAGAACTGAGCGATAGCGATTCGTGGGAAAATTCGCCATCAGGTACCGAAAGTGACGAGAGAGACGATTCTGATGTCTCTTTCTGGCACATATCTCCGTTGGAAATTCTGAAGAATCATTTGATATACTTTGAAAATTTTTTTAAGTTTTGGAGCAGAATAAGAAGTCTCATCAAATTCTTAATTATTTTCAAACTACTTGCATGGACGGCACATGGATTAACAAGGTGTGGGCAAGTATAAGTCAAAACACATGCAACAGTAAGCGAAAGAAAGCCCTCCAAAGGTGACCCCAACTTGGTTGGTAGATGAGCGTCTCAGAGGAAGTATAACCGTGGCAATTGAACAAGAAATCATGATGTGGCCGTGGTGGGGTCAGCCAACCACTTAGACCATACTTTAATATATTTTGCAGGACAACCCCTATTCCCATAGGTATCTTTAAAAAGTGGAAGACTATTTTTTACCAAAGTTTTCCAAAAGGAGATAGAAGGCGGTACCTGCTTCTTCCAGTTGAATGTGTTAGCCTTTCTAGCATAGAAAAGTAGAAGGCCCAACAGTGTTCTATTTGCTACAGTGAGAATTAGGTTTTCTACTAACCCCAGTATACAGATTTTCATGGAGGAAAGTATCTTGGTTAATGACACTGTATTTATTACGGAAAGCACCTCTGACCAAAATCCAGGAAATAACTGAACAGGACCAGAAAATATGGGAGAAATCCCCTGGGGAGTGGCCGCATCTCCAACACTCTGCAGGATGAGAGGGACAAATGCCATGGAGTCTAGAGGGCATAGAATAGGCCTTGTGGACAATTTTTAATTGAATCAGCTTGTCGCTTGAGGAAAACCAAAGTACGGAACGGAAGGTCCCATATGTCATTCCAGTCATCATCGTCTAGGTGCTTGATATTGCTTAGCTCTAAGGCCCGACAAGGTGGGAAGTGATATGGAAATTAGGTGGGCATCAAGATGAGAGGTGGGTTTTTCTGTACAGTCTAAGTGAGGTATACGTTCAAGGGCCAATTGAACCCCTATGAAAGAAGCCTGTGGGAATTGCCTGGAAAAGGCATGGGAGAGCTGCAGGTAGTGAAACAAATAATGAGAAGGAACATTGAAATCAGATGATAATTGTGACCAGGGTTTTAATGTGGCACCAGAGGAGATAGGTGAGATACATTTTATGTTATATCTAGCCCATGCATCTGGTTCTGGCAACATATGGAAATGGGGCATAGACAGATTTAGCCAGAGTGAAGTGGAGACCAACTATCTAGGTTCTAATAGTAGTAAGCATGGAGGGAGTGAGTGGGTAAAGAGCATTTTGGCCTCTGAACAAAAGAAGTTGCAACGCCTTGAAGTAGACCACTGCAGCCTCCAGCATGGTGGAGGTATTGGAGCAGTCAGGGGAGAACCACCACGCTCCAATCACCAGCTAGGTGGCCAAAAGATACTTATGGCAATCAGAGAGAGCCAAGCCCCTTTGGTTGGTTGGGAGCATAAGAGTGGACAATTTGTATTTTGGAGAGCTTACACCTCAGAGGAAAGAGGAAAATTTTTGATTGAGCCTGTTAAAAAAGGACTTCGGAATCCAAGATGGGGAATAGCAAGATGAAAATGGGAATTTTTTTTCATTTGAACCTGGTGATACTGTAATTACCACATTCCTTTCCTAGGGTGATAACACTCACTCAAGTACTGCATTTATGGAATAGCAGTATTGTCACCATAAGGGCAGAACTACAAACACCTCCTACTCTCCTATATAACATATAGAAGAGGTGTTCTGTAGTCCAGAGAGATTACTGGAAATAATGTAACTTATGCACATGCAGAAGTACAGAAAGATATCCACTAAGACATATACCAAATGCTTTCAAGAATATATTTAACAGACCAGAAAGGAGCAAATAAAATAATTCCAGTTTGGCATCTTATGCTGTTTACTATTTAGCAATTATCTCATCCATTACGTTCTGTTTGCAAACATATTAGACTTAAAGGAGTTATAAAGCTCAATTTTTTCCCCCCTAAAATAAGAAACATGTTATAATTACCTGCTCTGTGCAATGGTATTGTGCAGAGCAGCCCCAAACCTCCTCTTCTGGGTTACCCCCTCAGCACTCTAGGCTCCCCCTCTTCAGCCTGTACCATCATAGCCATAGAAAGCCACTTCCTATTTTGGCACATTTGCAGGCTCACTCCTGAGCTTGGTTGTGTGTGTGTGTCAATTGACACACATAGCTTTCCTCTGCCCTGCTACCCCTCGCAATGGCTCCCTCTGCTCTCAGCCAAGCCTGTGGGAGAGCAGAAAGAGGAGAGATGGAGAGAAGAGAGGAGAGAAGACCTGCAGATGAGAATAGTGCTTTATTTATACAGGACAGGTAGATATTTGGGGGGGGGGGGGGAGAAACAGGCACTGGAAGTTTTTTTATTAACTTAACATGTAACGCATGTAAAAAACTTTATGGCTTTTGGAACCGGTTTAAATTGTAACAACCCTTGAAGTTAATCAATTGGTAAAGTTCTGGTGGAAAATTGGTTAACCTAGCAAATTCTAAATGTAATCCAATGACTTTTGAATAAATTTTTAGCTCTTACCTAAACACAATTTAAATGTATTTTTAAGATAGGGTTTTCTTCCATTTTCAGACTGAGATTATTTTTTTGTATTGCACTCTATAGCCTGGCATATAGCACAGGTTCTGGCCAGCCAGGCATTAATATTAATGTTTTCCTATCAGGCTACAGACTCCTCTTATGTGGACTTTTTGTAGAGGCGAATCACAGAATTACAATATCAGAGAGGAGCTCACACTTTCATTTAATCTGGACCTTTAAAGGAGAGGTTGCATATTTCATCCATGACCTATATTCTAAGACTGTACTGGCAGCTGTAGTGCAAAAACTAAGTGACATGAAACTAGGTGATTTATGCAAAGTTCTAGAAGTTTCTATTCAGACGTTAATTGGAGAAAATCTATTGACTTTTTATACCTTTGAAGATGAACCCTATAAATTACACAAACTAGTGCAATTCTGTGTTTTTTATGATAATTATAAATGCCTTTTTAAATGCAAGAAGTGTAAGTATCTGGATTTGACATATCAACCTCTTGTACAGGATGAAAACACAAAACCAGGTCAGGTTGCTGGAAACAGAATTTATCTTCAGTAAAAGTAACCTGCCATATTAGCAAGTTTTAGTATTACTAGAACAAGTACAAAAGTATATTGGATTAATATATACAGTACTATATATATACTGTATATATAGCCAGGTGCCCACCGGCTGTGTTATCTTCTGCCTGCTCCTTCCCCTCTCACTGTGAATAGTGTAGAGCCAAGACTTGTAAACAAAAAAATGCCGTGTAAAATAGGCCCTTACCCCTGTTAAGGATTAATGAAAAACATTGGGATAGAAAAAGGCGGGGCTTTGCGGGCCAGTGGGAGTAGAAGGATCAGAACCAAAACCAATTGTAAAATCAAAAAAACATTTTATTGTAGCAAGTAAAAAGCAAGCATGGGTGACCATGCATGTATGATAGCAACAAGATAACATGCAAAAATGGTTAAAATCAATTCTAACATCACTGTTTATATAGAAACATATCCCAAAAGGGATTAGAGCGAACAACAAAGCCTGTGTAGGTGGATGATGGGTCTCAAGCTGAATTCGGTCACGGTGGGTCCACAGCAAGCCGACGCGTTTCGCTTAAGGCTTCCTCAGGACCTGAGAGACCATAACAGACCGATGTTTCTATGAGTAACATAGATACAAATAATTACATTTCAGTTTACATGTTCAATGATATAACATACATCATGCTGCTAAAAGTTTTTACATATAAGTTTTTGACTCAAGTTTTGTACTGACCCTTTTTGAACAGTGACTTGTGTTAGGCGGCAGGGCTATAGCGATGCATAGGCAGTTCGGAAGATAATACCTCCGTGTTCACCACATATACTCTATATAGGTATCAGAAAGAAATTCCTTGCATAAAATCCGATATATTAGGTCCCAGCTGTGTCATCAAGGTCAAAGCTGTGAATCAAAGTATCAATAGGTGTATATTTAAATTCACACAATGGCTGCCAGTGATTCTAATAACGTCTGTGTTATATTCTGTACTATATAACCAACCTGCTAGATATGGCTCCACTTAAGCATCTTGGGGTATAATCACCCCTCAGCAAATGGGTATCCTCTTCCTGGTTTGTTCATTCATATGTGCGTTCACCCCCAGATCCAATCAATCTAGGGATATGGGCACATATATTAAATATTGTTCGCCATATATCCATAGTTACTATATCTCCAACATCTGGGACTAATCATCAGATGATGGTACATATTCCAAAAGATCATGTCTGGCTGAACAAGGGGAGTAGTGGGAAATGCTGTTGATTATATAAGGGGTTGAAATAAGTAATACAGACACTCACCTAGTGTTTATATTGCCACAAATTAAACCAGGCTCAAGGGGCTCTTTTTTCTGTGCAGTTTGTGGGAGGGATATCCCCAAACTTGTCCTACAAGATAGCAAAATTGACCTAAAATAGGAGAGTATAAATGGGAATTACTTCCATAGTAGAGAACCAAAATTCTCAGGGAGTATCTAATATATTGAAAATATTGAAGGCAAGGGTCCATTCATACTTACCTCTCCTCAGACCAAGAAATACTTCAGGCAGGTAAATAGGGCCTATATGCACGGCTATCCAATTATATGGACCCGCAGTCCTGGGCTATCCAAGCCCTAAGAGACATAGGTAGATGGGTTAGTTCCAAAGTTACCACTATTCTATCCCACATATACACTTATTTGACCAATATTCCTTAGGTATATTTGTTAAGCCCCCATCATCCCCCATCACTTACCTCTGTGTGGTCATATGCTCGCCGTCTGCCTACCTGTTATTGCCTAGCCTGAGTGTTATATAGGGGGGGAGGAGGTCCGCCCATATCGCTTTGTTTGGCGCCTAAAACATACATTTCCCAGGTGAGAGCGTTTGTATCTCATTACGGTCGGCGATAACAGAATTTATCTTCAGTAAAAGTAACCTGCCATATTAGCAAGTTTTAGTATTACTAGAACAAGTACAAAAGTATATTGGATTAATATATACAGTACTATATATATACTGTATATATAGCCAGGTGCCCACCGGCTGTGTTATCTTCTGCCTGCTCCTTCCCCTCTCACTGTGAATAGTGTAGAGCCAAGACTTCTCTGTGTTGTGCAGCAAGCTGCCTCTCATCCCAAACTTCCCTGCTGTGTGAGCGCTCCTGCCCCCCTCCCTCCTGGCAGCAGAGGATCTGAGCCAATCAGCGGCAAGAGGACTTGCTATGCAGCAGCCACCAAGGATTTTAGGACATGTAGCCCTTAAAGGGGCACTGTGCACTGCAAGTAAAGGGAGACTGATGGAGCTGTGGATTTCACTACCCAGTATTTCCTGCACAACAAAGGGCAGTTTCCTATGAGATCTGGGTGTTTTGCAAGAGGAAGCCAAGCTGTACAGACTGTGGCCTTTGCTGGGACTGTGTAAACACCAGGGACCATAGGAGTCTTTGCAAAAAGGGGACTGAGAGAGTGCAGACCTATCACTGGGGTGTCTGTACCCACATTAGAGACCAAAGAACTGAGACACTGAGAAATCTCCTGCCCTGCTGGGACCTAAAACTGGAGGTACATATTTTTGTGTGTGCCTTCAGTTAGGGAGAGCCAGTGAGGACCTGATCACGAGCACCACATTATGAGGACTGAGACTCCTGGGACAACTGACCGCTAAGAGTATGGATGCCCCCCTCTCTCGTCAGCTCTCACAGCCATCGGCTGAGAGCATTGATCGGGAGGTGATCGGCTCCTGGTTTTCCAGCATACACATCCGACAGAAGCAGGCTGGCTTCTGTTGGACCAGCTGCCATACACATGGTCGAATGTTATCCGATTTTTATTGAACCAGCCGATGTAGTCTGACATTCGACCTGTGTGTGCTAGGCTTAAGAACTAGGTAATCTTAGCCACCTTTAGGGGTACCCCTTTGTCAGGAACGCATACGTCCACCTGCTGATAGGGCTGTATGGGTAGTGTGCACATGTGGACCTTTATTTTTTGGTCAATTGATCTTGATAATTTTAACCCTGTGTGCACCAGTTATAATTTTGTTTAACAACACTACAGTTCAGTTGATTGCCATCTCATGGGTTAGTGTTTACATTATCTAGAACAGCATCCTTAAAGTGGTTGTAAACCCCATTTATGAAATCTGACCTAGGCACATATATCTGTAGTGTTTACCTATTTCGCTTCAAAGCTCTGGGTGCTGTTTGTCTCTGGTGCTTCGTTTCTCTGTTATCAGCATGAGTCACTTCTGACAAGTTCTCCAACACATGAGATAACAGCAGCTCAAAATTTGTGTCAGGGAGGGAGCTTAGAGTTAGATTAGCAAAGAGCTAGTCTATTTAGGCTACAGCTCTGTATGTTCCTTCGTTCCTCTGGCTATATGAAGGGGGGGAGGTGTGTCCCTTTCCTCCAATCAGGTCACACACAGTGTAAGCTTAGACTCCCCACCCACTGCTGAATGAGGAAGAAAGATTTCTAACACGTTCTGCACTTTTTAAAGATTGTAGAAATGGGAAGACTGCAGATATACTGTACATGTAAAACTTATGTATGGTGATTTCTTTCATCTCTATGCATCATCTGAGGCTATTCACTTCAATGGCTATATGTGAGGGTTTCTATCCACTTTAAACCTGTACAACTGCCTGTCTATAAATTCATGCATTTCCATTAAACATCTTTTCAGTCTACTATCCGGTTGCTTGTGATCCTTTTGCTGTGCATTATTATAGAGTGCTAGCATACAAATTTTTACGTTACATAGGTGTATCAGTGGGTTCAGAGCAGCCTAAAGAGTTGTAGCAGAACAGATATTTAAATATATAGGGCCAGCACTTAGGATTTTAAAATGAATAATACAATATATAATATATAAAAAGCTGCTGCTGATAAAAGGGGGTGCCTTTAAATATTGAGAAAATGGTGAAGTATCAGCGCTGCTCACTAATTGTGTGTGCACATATTCAAAAATTCCTCTAATAAATAATAATACGTAGAATTCCTCACTGTTATTTTTATTACCCTGTGTTATACAAAAGTGCTAGTGCAAAAATATATCAATGTAATACACATCAAAACTCTTCAGTACATAATCGTGCTCATAAATACTAATAAAATTAATCTATAGTGCATATAAAATATAAATACAAGGTGCTACAGTGATATTGATAAACATATATACAAAAAAAATATAAATAAATAATAAATATCTCCAGTGCAAAGTTCATAAAAAGTTCTTAAATTCTTCAATTAAATATATTGTGCTGAGTGACAGCCTTTGTGCAAACCAACAAATCCACAACAAAGTGCTAAGTGCTTGCTTAGCATATTCTATCCAAAGTGCCGGTGCTCATATATTGTGAGTGAGTGCTCCCCTCTCGGTCCCCTACTCACCAGATGACAATCAAATATACGCCTTAAGGATAATCCTTATTGAGATAAGAGCCACAGCGGACACCAGCCAGCGATCAGATAATTAAAGCACTCTGCAACTCGCACCATCCAGGATATGCCCATAAATCATAAAGAAGAGATAGCTTTCATTGTGCAGTATATCTAAACTTTTATTTCTCACGCATATATAAGTTACACTTACAGTGTTGCAGTATAAAAAACGCCTTCACAAATCCTACGGGCCGCCAAACTATGGCCGTGCGCTCCACCCGCATAAACCGGAAGTCGGAAATGGCCGGACGTTGCGTAGTACGTAATCGGACGGCTTGACGCGTTTTGCTCCGCCAATCAGAGCACGGGTTTTTAAAAGAAATACTCTGATTGGCGGAGCGAAACGCGTCAAGCCGTCCGATTACGTACTACGCAACGTCCGGCCATTTCCGACTTCCGGTTTATGCGGGTGGAGCGCACGGCAATAGTTTGGCGGCCCGTAGGATTTGTGAAGGCGTTTTTTATACTGCAACACTGTAAGTGTAACTTATATATGCTTGAGAAATAAAAGTCTAGATATACTGCACGATGAAAGCGATCTCTTCTTTATGATTTATGGGCATATCCTGGATGGTGCGAGTTGCAGAGTGCTTTAATTACCTGATCGCTGGCTGGTGTCCGCTGTGGCTCTTATCTCAATAAGGATTATCCTTAAGGCATATATTTGATTGTCATCTGGTGAGTAGGGGACCGAGAGGGGAGCACTCACTCACAATATATGAGCACCGGCACTTTGGATAGAATATGCTGAGCAAGCACTTAGCACTTTGTTGTGGATTTGTTGGTTTGCACAAAGACTGTCACTCAGCACAATATATTTAATTGAAGAATTTAAGAACTTTTTATGAACTTTGCACTGGAGATATTTATTATTTATTTATATATTTTTTGTATATATATTTATCAATATCACTGTAGCACCTTGTATTTATATTTTATATGCACTATAGATGAATTTTATTAGTATTTATGAGCACGATTATGTACTGAAGAGTTTTGATGGGTATTACATTGATATGTTTTTGCACTAGCACTTTTGTATAACACAGGGTAATAAGAATAACAGTGAGGAATTCTACGTATTATTATTTATTAGAGGAATTTTTGAATATGTGCACACACAATTAGTGAGCAGCGCTGATACTTCACCATTTTCTCAGCAGAACAGATAACCCATCATATCCAGTGGCTCCTGCGGGGGTAAGCGCAACATATACCCTATATTGTCAAAAGTATTGGGACGCTGACCTTTACACGCACATGAACTTTAATGTCATTCCAGCCTTAGTCCATAGGGTTCAATATTGAGTTGGCCTACCCTTTGCAGCTATAACAGCTTCAACTCTTCTAAGAAGGCTGTCCACAAGGTTGAGGAGTGTGTCTATGGGAATGTTTGACCATTCTTCCAGAAGTGCATTTGTGAGGTCAGGCACTGATGTTTGAGAGAAAGCCTGGCTCACAGTCTGTGCTCTAATTCATCCCAAAGGTGTTCTATCCATTTGAGGTCAGGACCCTGTGCAGGCCAGTCAAGTTCCTTCACCCCAAACTTGCTCATCCATGTCTTAAAGGACCTTGCTTTGTACACTGGTGCAAATCATTTTGTGGAGGGAGGATTATAGTGTTGGGTTGTTTTTTTAGGGGTTGGCCTTGGCCCCTTAGTTCCAGTGAAGGGAACTCTTAAGACATCAACATACTAACAAATTTTAGACAATTTCATATTCCCAACTTTGTGGGAACCATTTGGGAATGGCCCCTTTCTGTTCCAACATGACTGTGTACCAGTGCACAAAGCAAGGTCCATAAAGACATGGGTGAGCGAGTTTGGGGTGGAGGAACTTGCGGAATATCTTTGGAATGATTTAGAGCAGAGACTGCGAGCCAGGCCTTCTTGTCCAACATCAGTGCCTGACCTCACAAATGCGCTTCTGGAAGAATGGTCAAACATTCCCATAGGCACACTCCTAAACCTTGTGAAAAGCCTTCCCAGAAGAGTTAAAGCTGTTATAGCTGTAAAGGGTGGGAAAACGCAATATTGAACCCTACAGACTAAGACTGGGATGCCATTAAAGTTCATGTGCATGTAAAGGCAGGTATCCCAATACTTTTGACAATATAGTGTATATCACAGCCTGCTGGTCTCTGGTAAAACCTGGACTCAGGGGTAGAGTCTTTTTCCCTTCCAAATCTCTTGGAAGCCTCTGGACTCCAGACCCCAATCTGGGTGTTACAAATTCCAAAGAATACTGATAAGGCAATTTTCTCCACTCAAGACAGACATGCAGATCCTCAATTAGCATCCATGAGAACCCTATGTTCCTTCTTCTAACACAGTAGCACTGTAACACTGCATAACATTAGTGGTGCTTTGATTTTACACGTTGCCCGCAGTTATTCCTTTATAATATGACTTGAAAGTATTAAAATTAGTTTTTAAAAGAAATGAGACCCAATTTGTATTGAAGGCCTGAATGGGACCTTGGGGTCTGTACATGAATTGGGGTCTGTACATAAATTAGCATCCCTAGGGCTCATGCACATGGATGTGTTCAGATCCTCAATGCAATTTGTATTTGTATCTTAACGCATCAGTATTGTAGACTACAGCTGCATCAGGGTTGGTATTCCTCTGTCCGTGGTCCAATTTTGAGTTTTATGCGGTATGCATGTAAACTATTTCTTAAATGTTTACATGCAAAACTAATACATGAACATTGCCCTGTGTAGCCCCATAGTATTTTTTTGTTTGTTTCCATTTCCCTCTTGGCCCCACATTAATCATTTATTAGGTAGTGGCACAAGTGCAGAATGCCATTACCTTCAGTCGTTCAAAATGTGTGTCTGCATCACCATTACTGCCTAGAGAATAACTCTTTCAAGGCTGGGGGGATGAAAACATAGACAAAGTATAGGCAGCAGCGGAGGCACAAGCCCAAAATAACGTTGGCCTTCCTTTATTAGAATGAATGGCTTTCTTTCTGTACACATCTTAATACTATAAAGACATACAGTACCATTGACCTGCTTAGGAAGCCCAGCCAGGTGGGTGTAATACGGAGGAGCCCTTACCCAGGACGTGCTTGGCTTGTGTATCAGTGTGGTGACTCTGAGCTGACTAATATGCATGTTATTCATATACCCATGGGTCAAGTGTGGGAATATATATATAGATATATAAATATATCTATATATATATATATATATATATATATATATATATATATATATATATATAAACCTTTTGAGGAGCGAGGGCCACTTTAGCGACTTGGTAACCAGTCACGGGCCACAATGAGTAGAGCGGGCAGATAACAGGTCTGTGTCCACTCAGCATATGCAGAGCAGACATGGACACAACCCATTTTACTCTATAGGCACTCCAATCTGCCCAGACAGAAGGGGACAGATCCCCTTCTGTTTTTTTAGTTGGATCAGATTGGAGATAGGTGGATATAAACAGACACAAGTCCGTTTACATCTGCCACTCTATAGAGGTGAATAGAGGGTTTGAATGGGTCCACCTGAAAAACAGACAGGCGGACCTGATCAGACTGGTCGTGTAAAAAACTGAGCTGAGCAGCCTAAGGCTGCTTTCACATGGATGCACTGCAATTTATCTGCACCTCAACTGACCCCAATCTTCACTTCTTCCTCAGGAATACTGCAGATATCACTGGCTGCTGCTGTCCCCAAGGTGGGTATGGCTGGTGACTGCTGCTGGCTGTTCTCCAGGGCTGGTACTGCTGTCTGGAACTGTTGGCGGATACTTCTAGCTGGTACTGCTGGCTAGTACTGCTGGTGGATACTGCTGGTGGATACTGCTGGTGGGTACAGCTGGCGGATACTGCTGGAGGGGAAACTGCTGGCTGGTACTGCTGGTGGGTACTGCTGGCTGATACTGCTGGCTGGAGCTTCTGGTGGGTACTGTTGACTGGTACTCCTGGCAGGTACTGCTGGCGGATACTGCTGGCGAGCACTGCTGGCAGATACTGCTGGCTGGTACTGCTGGCTGGTACTTCTGGTGGTTACTAATTGCAGGTATTGCTGGTTGGTACAGTTGGCTGGTACTGCTAAAGGGGTACTGTTGGTCGGTACTGCTGGCTGGTACTGCTGGCGGGTAATGCTGGTGGGTACTACTGGTGGCTACTTTTGGTGGGTACAGGTGACTGGTACTGCTGGTGGGTATTTCTGGCTTGTACTGCTGGTGGGAATTGGTGGCATGTACTGTTTGCTTGTTCTGCTGGTGGATACTGTTGGTGGGTACTGTTGGTGGGTACTGCTGGCTGGTACTACTAGCGGGGACTGCTGGATGTTACTGCTGGTGGGTACTGTTGGCTGGTACTGCTGGTGGGTACTGCTGGCGGGTGCTGCTGGCTGGTTCTGCTGGTGGGTACTGCTGGCTGGTACTGCTGCTGGGTACTGTTGGTGGGTACTACTGGCTGGTACTGCTGGCTGGTACTGTTGGTGGGTACTGCTGGCTGGTACTGCTGATGGCTACTGTTGGTGGGTTCTGCTGGCTGGTACTGTTTGTGGGTCGCAGTTGGAACTTCTTGTAACACTATTTTACGTTGCACTCATTATTTGAGTTGCTATTACTTTGTTTATTTGATTGTAATTATGTACTGATTAGTTGCATTTTTTTCTCAATGAATTAAAATGCACTACGGTCCATTTTTTACACAGGATCTCGCTGCCAGCTTTTTTGGTCAGCAAGCAAGTACATTTTTATGCCCGGGCTGTGTGCATGAGATCTTAGGATTTCAGTTACACTTCAGCCTAGAATTAAGAATGTTACCCTTTGCAATAACTCTGCGTTATTTACGGAGTAATATTCCGTGCTGTGCCGACTCACCGTTGGATAACTTTTTTCCCTGCTTGTGCCATTAGAAAGGATAGGTCACTTCTAATTAAAAAATTGCAGAGCGACACCTTTTCTCTCTGAGCAAGCCAGAGACTGTATTATTTGTCATTTACTTTCCACATAAATGTCAACTTCAATAAAAATGTGATCTTCCTTATCATTTACAAATGTGTATGAAAGCAAACATGGCTATGGGTTATAAATCTGGGGCAGGCGGTGTCATGCTACACCGAGCTGAGGGTTGGCAGTTGACAATAATTCTGCAAACTGAAGTGACATTTTTATTTAGCTAGCTTGGCTAGGTGGAAATGAAATGTATATTGCCAATAATGCATACATAAAGATGCTATGCAAATAGTGATGGCAAATACAAATGTAACTTTTTGTGAAAGTTTAGTTCAAGATCTTATCATGTTGAAAAGTTCTTACTTTCACTTGCTCAGGATTGTCATAATTACCTAGTCTTCTTAATTGAAACTTCAGGTAGATATAAAAGACACAAATTAATGAAGCTTCATGTGCTACTGCTAATGAGGGACATGGCGATAAGAAAAGAGCAGAGTGACAAAGAGATGAGCTCATTAGAGATGTCGCAAACCTAAAATTTGCCGTTCGCGAAAGGCGAACCTCCGCAAATGTTCGCGAACCGGCGAACCGGGCGAACCGCCATAGACTTCAATAGGCAGGCGAATTTTAAAACCCACAGGGACTCTTTCTGGCCACAATAGTGATGGAAAAGTTGTTTCGAGGAGACTAACACCTGGACTGTGGCATGCCGGAGGGGGATCCATGGCAAAACTCCCATGGAAAATTACGTAGTTGACGCAGAGTCGGGTTTTAATCCATAAAGGGCATAAATCACCTAACATTCCTAAATTGTTTGGAATAACGTGCTTTAAAACATCCAGTGTGTGTATACGATCAGGTATGATGTTGTATCAATCAGGTAGTGTAAGGGTTACGCCCGCTTCACAGTGACAGACCAAACTCTGACAGACCAAACTCCCCGTTTAACGCACCGCAAACAGTCCATTTGCAGTGGGTACAGTACAGTCTGTGGACCTTACACTCACTGGCAGGCAATTATAAAAAATACATATTTTTTTAATTTGCAAGGTGCTGTGCCACCGTATATATGAGTGGTGGGCACTGCAGTGGGCACAGTACAATCTGTGTACCTGACACTCACTGGCAGTCCAGGCAACTGCAATTATAAAAAATACATATTTTTTTAATTTGCAAGGTGCTGTGCCACCGTATATATGAGTGGTGGGCACTGCAGTGGGCACAGTACACTCTGTGGACCTGACACTCACTGGCAGGCCAAGCAACTGCAATTATAAAAAATATATATTTTTTTAATTTGCAAGGTGCTGTGCCACCGTATAAATCAGTGGTGGGCACTGCAGTGGGCACAGTACACTCTGTGGACCTGACACTCACTGGCAGCCGGCCGGCAACTGCAATTATGACAGAGGAAAAAAAAATTTTTTTGAACTGCAAGGTACTGTGCCACCCGATATGAGTGTGGTGTGCACACAGTACAGTCTGTGGTGGGTCTGTGGCCTCTCACACACGGCGGGCAGGCAACTGCACAATAGATATATATATATATATATATATATATGTAAAAAAAAATTTAAAAAATTTGATTGAAATACCAGCCCTAAAAAGGGCTTTTTGGGGTGCTGTCAGGATGCTGTTCTTACAGCAGGAGTGGACCGAGAACACTATCTAACAACTGTCCCTATTAACAGCAGCAGCAGCACTCTCCCTGCTCTCACTAACACACTGCTTCAGAATGATCTAAGATGGACGCTGCCCTTGCTTTTATATAGGAGGTGGGAGGGTGTGGGAGGGAGGGTATGCTGATTGGCTGGAATGTGTCTGCTGACTGTGAGGTACAGGGTCAAAGTTTGCCTCAATGATGAAGTATAGGGGGCGGACCGAACATCGCATATGTTCGCCCACAGCGGCGGACGCGAACAAGCGATGTTCGCCGGGAACTGTTCGCCGGCGAATAGTTCGGGACATCTCTAGAGCTCATCACTCTGATACTTCTTATTTCAATCCCAGTTCACACTGGTGCGATGTGGGAAACCCTGCTATTCAGGGCCGCTTCCCACATCGCACCTGAATCACATACTGGTTCACACTGAGATCTGCAAACTGCTTGGAGTGGCAATGTAAATTTAATGACACCCCCAGTTTGGTTCACAGATCGCAGTGAAATGGTGCAGAAATCGGATCACATAGGTGTGAACACCCATGCAATCCGATTCCAGTGTGGACCAAAATAGGGGGCCTGCACCATTTTGGTGTGAATGCATTGCAATTTCTGCCATACAGTTTGTATAGCTGAAATCCAATCGCACAGACATCGCATGTGATCTGCACAGCAATGCAGTGCAAATCACATGCAATATCTCTCATTGCACAAGTGTGAACCCAGCCTAACTGTCCAGTAACAGGCTGGAGAGGGACAAGACCTATAGGCGAAACCCAACTGTAGTGCCAAAAAATCTTGTGTTCACCCCTGCCACACAGGGCTAGGTGGTATGGCAGAGTGGTGTAGGTTTCAGAACTGGATGGTGAGAAATACAAATCCTTTGCTGGGTAAAATGGCTCCGATATATGTGTCTATATTTTTAGCTGTTAGTTGAGTTTAGAATACCAGTATAATTACAGACAAAACACTTAGTTTTGGATAAAGTAGCGAGGGGTTAGAACTTCTGCCTTTTGGAAATGCACTTCAATGGCAAGCTTCTCTGTCCCTGTTAGAGAGATTCAACTCTTTCTTATTGTCCTTATCACAAATGTCACCGGGAATGAGAGTGAGGGTAGATTCGAAATTTTGAGTTCCCACCAGAACAGGAATAAAGGGGACATTTTCCAACAGGGACACTTGTTCCCCTCCACAGCTGTGTGAGAGGCATTTCCCTCACATTGGAAAGATACCATTTCATATCCAGCTGAGTCTGCTGTACAAGAAGTCAGAAGAAATATTCCCAATAAAACACAGATGGCAAAAAAAAAAAACTTACTGTGGTGTTAAGATAAAAGAGAAATGTTAGTGGGATGGAGTTGATGTAAATGAGCAATAGTGACATAGAGGGGTCACCCCAGTATAATTATTAGGGGAAAGATAATGTGTGTTTTGGACTTTAAATACCCCTCAATGTGCACTTTAAATAGAAAAAATATATTGAATCTAAAACTTATCTAAAAAACATAATTGTATTTATTACAAATTTTAAAAGATGCAGCCCCAACATAGCTGCATATATTACATTACAACAATAGGTGGACTTGTTCTTTGGATGGATCAACGCGTTTCATGGATGCACCCCTTCTTCAGGACCGCTCAGGTATAGTTCAAAAAGAAAGCCTATTGATAACAGTAAAAAACAAATCTATGAAACAGAGGGAGAACACAAATCAATGTATAATATACAACTATTAAAATTATTGGATCTTGGTTATTCAGTATATTGGTATAGATCAAATCATAATATAAAAACAAAATACATCCATATAAATATTAGGACATACCTCATGCATATTAGTATGGAAGGAATGTGGTAAAAATCTATGGTACTATACCCTAGTAGGGTGAAACAGTCTTGTATTAAAAATATTTACTCACCATGATGGGTAGGACAACATACAGAGTGGGTTAAAGGGAGAGATCATTGGTCCATTAAAGCCTACCGGCCCATGCAAGGATAATCCGCAGGCTTAGAAACAGTCTGTGGTCAAAGTGGTCATGTAGGTGCAATGCTAAAAAGGAGAAAGATGTATAGTCTTTCGCTAGTAGAGTAATGGGATAGTATTACTGGATATTTGTAAAGGTGAACCCCTATAGATTAAGCCAAAAGCAAAGGGCCTATAGACTGCTACTAACCTTATTAAATTTTATATTGGATATATATTATTGGCAAAAGAGATAGCTGAAATTCAGGAACAATTGGAATGCCAGAATACAGGGCCAGTTATCCTCGACCTAAAAATACCAGAAAAAATAGGAAAAAAATATATTGATGTAAACCAAAAATTATTATTATTATTATTTTTTTTTTTTTTAAGGGTAGCTGTACTAAATAGTCCAGAAAACAGATAAACGCTTGTAGCCGGTTCACACTACCACGACCAGAAAGTCGCCCCGTGACTTGAAGAGACTTGTTTAGAGACTTGGAAGAGACTTGGAAGAGAATTGTGCACTACTTTGAAGAGACAGGCGACTTTGTCTGTGGGGAATGCCTGGCTAATCTCTTTCTTCTTCCTGGAAAGTCTGATAACAAGTCGCTTCAATTAAGATAAGGAGGCGACTCCCATTGGAGTATATGGGACAGTCGGATCACAGGTCGCCTCAAAGTAGTACAGGACCCTTTTCTGAAGTCGGAGCGACTTCAGTAGTGCCAATTAAGACAGCACTGATTGATTAGCATTGCTTTTGTTATGTCAAGCGACCTGGGGCAACACAAGTTGCCTCACAAGTCGCGCTAGTGTGAATGGGCTCTTACCCTCAAATGGATGCATAAGATGTATCACATGGGTCAAAATCTAAAAGCAGAGATCGAAACATAAATGAGGTACCCATGATTTGATAACAACTATGTCAGCAGCACATCTTGGTAATAGCTGAGTATGGAATACGTATCTACAATAGGGATGGTAGAATAGCAGCAAGTAAGCCAAATATGTTAATAAAAGCTCATAAAGACTGCAAAAAATATCAGCCAGAGAGAGAAGGGAAAATGTATAATTGAAAGAAAAAAGATTACCTTAATATGGACAAGCAGACCAATAGGTGCTATGTCTCTCCACTCCAAAGTAAGTCAGACAACTCGCACTGAGGGGGAGGATTTGCTGGGTATGTCATGGGCAGGGTCCAAAAGTGATCCAGTAATTGTCTTTAATTACTGTGATGTTAACTCCTCCCTACTCAATCAGAAATGTTGCAAAACAGTTTTGTCTTTAGATACAGGTATATTTTAATAAGTCACTGAACTGCAAAAAAGCATATAATATTAGATGCATGGGCGTCCTCAGAACTTTTTCCAAGGGGGGGCACCCTTTTAAGGTCAGCCATGCTCCGCCCCTTTTCAACAATGTCATGAAGGGGAGGGGCTTAGTCATCATCACATAAAGCGCAGGCATTCAAAGGTTTGAGAAACCTGATGCAAAAGCATAGCTGACCCTCTCTGTTTTGGGTTTGTGCAGGCGGTGCATGCATGCACGTGACGTCAGTACGTGCTGTGACGTCACGTGCCATGCCTCTGCACACGGGGCCACAAAGCTCCTCAATTTCCTTGCCCCGGGCTCGCCCTCTCCTGGGAGGATAGCACCGGGGCCTGGGTCAGTCACCATGCAAGCCACAACTCGCGAGTATTTATTTTTAAAGGGGAAAAATAAGCCGCTGTTTACCAGTTTTTAGAGCGCTTATCGCCACTCATGTAAACCCACCGCTTCTCTCCTCCTCTCCTGCCGACTGATGTCAGCGGGTAATCCTTGGCCCCGCTTGCTGCAGGCAGCTGTCAGACAGGGAGAGGAGAGAGCTGGCGGGTCACGTGAGTGGCGATCGGTGCTCTGAAAACTGGTAAAGAACGGCTTATTTTTTTGAAAACACAGACACAGGGGCACATAGGATTATTAAACAGACCAGACAGTGTAAAGTGGCTTAAGAATCACTTTAAAGGGGAAGTTGAGATTCCAGGGGGGGGGGACTGCCCCCCATGCGGACGCCCATGATTAGATGTTTGACAACTGATGTGTAGGGATGAGTGATTTTGGAGAAATTGATTTAGTTGGGAACCTACAGTTTTTGCTATTGCCAATGAAAAAAGAATATCTCAGTTTCCCTCGCTGAAATGCTTAGAGAAAATATGCTTAGGGGAAGGAAAACAATCCACTTTTTTTCTTTTTTAGAGAGAGGGCTTTTTGTGAGTAAATGTTTAAATTACAAGGTAAAGCCCAGTTTATTTTTCCACAAAACCCAATCATTGGGGGAGGGTAAAAACTTACAATAAATGGATTTTTAGGCTCCATGTACACGGGACGCTGGAAATGGTCGTTTAGGAGCAGTTGGGCGTTTTTTTCAGAAGCCCCTGAACCCATCTACATTTTATCTTATCTGTCCATGTACACATGGTTGTTTACAGTCATTTGCAGGCAGTTGCGTTCAGGGACTTTTTTTAGAACGCAATTATTTGCGTTCGAACGTGTGTTTCCCGGCGTTTCAAACGCACAAACGCGTCCGAACGCGCCTAAACGCGTCCGAACGCGTCTGAACGCGATGACCCGTGTTTAGCGTTCGCGTTTTTCCATTTTAAAGGGGAATAATTTTTTTGACCTCTAGGAACGCTTCTAAACGCAAACGCCCCCAAACGCCGCTAAACGCGGGTACAAACGCGACCGAACGGACGCTTCAAACGTCCTAAAAATTCCAGCATTCAAAGGGACTTTTAACAACGTCCCGTGTACATGGAGCCTAAATGTCCCTCTATAGGAATGTACAACACCGTCATAGAAAATTACCAAGTACTTAATTACACATTTTAAAATCACCCTAAAATTACTATACAAAGGTACATGAAAGCCATTTTCTTTTTTAGGTGTGATAACACATATCATACGATTGTAAAATGATATAATGAAGTAAATATCACATAGTTTTAAACTGTTGTAATCGATCAACAAGTTTTGCCAAGATCTTGCTTCCTTAGGCTCCACGCTATTCAATGACAAATGATGTAACTATATAAAGAAACAAACATTGAAAACAACATATTAAAGAGTGCAAAACAATACAATCATATTGGGTATATGCAGAAAACAATCAATATATAGTCTTTATTTTTGTGTTCTTTATTATGTTATTTTCAATGTTTGTTTCTTTATATAGTTACATCATTTGTCATTGAATAGCGTAGATTCTGAGGAAGCACAATCTTGGCAAAACGCGTTGATCCATTACGCCATTTTGAAACTACGTGATATTTACTTTATTGTATCATTTTTCAATCGTATGATAATTGTTATCACACCTAAAAATAAAAATGGCATTGATGTACCTTTATATTATTGTTGTTAAGATGATTTTAAAATTTGTAATAAAGTACTTGGTTTTTTTTTATATGATGGTGTTGTCACAAAATCCCTTTATGGTAAGGTTTTACACATCCCCAGTGATGGGGTCTTTTGTGGAAAGGCAAATTATTCTTGTTTTTTCTGTGACTATTTATTTAATGTAGTGTTCTCTTTATTTGGTGTGTGTGTGTGTGTGTGTGTAAGTAATACGAGTTTCTGCAACCATCAGTAGCCATTTAAAGACCATTGAGCAAAGCAGAAGAGAGGAAATGAATAGGGAAAAAGAAACGGAGATAGAGAGATGAAAGAATAAGAATTAGAGAAAGAGGAAGGAAGAATAAAAATGCGAGAGAAATTAAGTAAGAAAAGAGAGAGAAAAAGTTGAAAGAAAGAGAAAATTAAAACAAAGAGAAAAAAGAAAGAAAGAAAGAAAGAAAGAAAGAAAGAAAGAAAGAAAGAAAGAAAGAAAGAAATTAAGAAAGAAAGAAAGAAAGAAAGAAAGAAAGAAAGAAAGAAAGAAAGAAAGAAAGAAAGAAAGAAAGAAAGAAAGAAAGAAAGAAAGAAAGAAAGAAAAAATTAAAAATTAAAAGAAAGAAAGAGAAAATTTAAAGAAATAGAAAATTAAAATAAAGGAAAGAAAGAGGAAGTCTCTGTATGTGACCCTTTGTTCTACTTTCCAAATGTGTTTTCAGTACACTAAATGTAAAATAAAGAAGCGCACAACACACCATTTGCAGTCAATGTGATGGATGAATGCCAAGCTTCGCCTCTCATTTGGCAGCCAGTCTAATGAACACATAGTAAAAGGTATTAAAAGTTCAAATAAAGCTGACATCTAAACATCAGGCCTAATGCCTCTGAAATGCAGATGCTTTGGAGCACAAGACAAAGTGTAATCTCTTAACGTGCTGCCTGGCTGCTTTCCATCTAATTCAATCAATAGTATACCTGAGAGAGGAGACATAGAAAGCCCAGGATATATGTTACACACACATCAATAGCATTTCCATGGGATATCATTTGTCAATAAGCTAAACGCTTTATGCACTTTTTTGGGGATAAGCACAATATTATGTTGCATAAAGGACGCACTGGATTGATTACAGTCACAATGATCCCACAAGCATAAAGAACAAAAAAAAAAAAAAAAGAATTGTACCAGTGAGCTCTACCAATTTAGCAAAGAATATACTGTAAGTATCACATTGACATGAAACTACAGCAATTTCTGCTGTGTGTTTGCCTATTTTAGGGTCTTTTCAGATGTACATGGTGTGGTACAATGTGTGTTACCTACCACATCACATAGTGACACACAATGACACATGGTAATTTATGCTATGCGTTGCAGTGCTATTAAAGTAGAAATAAAGGCAAAACTTTTTTTTTTTTTTCATTTTAAAGGGAGGGTGATACTCCCTGTCAGTTGCTTTGTCATCTGTGCCCGATTGGGAATAAATGAATTTCCTATCCCATAGCCATAACAGGAAGTGAGAGTAAATAACCTGTTGTCTCAAGTGTACACAGCTAGCGTCCCCATTGGAATATTTTTCCCTATTCCTGTTCTGGTGACTACCCAAAATGTGAGATTCACTTTTAATTTTGCTCTTAGTTAAACTGTAAACCCGCTGGGTTAAATAAAAACAAAACTAAAAAAATAAAAAAATAAACTATTAGTGTGTACCAGGCTTGAAACCAGGGTGAAAATACTGCCTCCCAAAAGAGATGAGCATTTTACCTTCAAAATCATTTATCTGATCATAAAAACGAACACCAATTGGCTGCCAGCTGGGTCATTCCCCACCCACATAAACAAAGGGCAGGGCGCTGGTTACCCCAGAGTCTTTATATGGCCATATGCCTATATTTAGTCAATGGTTTTTATGTACTAAATCTGGAGAGTGCAAAATCAGACTTCTGCATAGAAACCAACCACGTTTTATTGCCAAAGATTAATTGAACAAGCTGAGGTTAGAAGCTGATTGGTTTTTATGTAGAAGTGAGCTTGAATTTGCACTCTCCACAGTTTTAGTAAATAAACCCCAATGTCTACATCTCCATAGGTATACAGTTGCATCTCAAAAAAATAGAATATCATCAAAAAGTTAAACATTATTTCAATAATTGAATTCAAAAAGCGGCGTTGCATGGCAACACCAGCAGATGACATGGCTCCCCAAATCATCACGGACTGTGAAAACTTTGCATTTCATTTGAAAATCAAGGTCCCAGAGTCTGGAGGAAGAATGGAGAGGCACAGAATCCAAGTTGCAGGAAGTCCAGTGTGAAGTTTCCACAGTCAGTGATGATTTAGGGAGCCATGTCATCTGCTGGTGTTGGTCCATTGTGTTTTATCAAATCCAAAGTCAGCGCAGCCCTCTACCAGGAAATTCTAGAGAACTTCATGTTTCCCTCTGCTGACCAGCTTTATGGAGATGCTGATTTCATTTTCCATCAGGACTTGGTACCTGCCCACACTGCCAAAAGTACCAGTATCTGGTTTAATGATCATGGTATCACTGTTCTTGATTGGCCAGCAAACTTGCCTGACCTAGACCCCATAGAGAATTTGTGGGATATTGTCAAGAGGAAGATTTGAGACACCAGACCTAACAATGCAGACGAGTTAAAGGCCGCTAGCAAAGCAACCTGAGCTTTCATAACCCCTCAGCAGTGCCACAGGCTGATCGCATCCATGCCACGCCACATTGATGCAGTCATTTATGCAAAAGGAGCCCTGACCAAGTATTGAGTGCATACTATACTGTACATGGACATCCTTTTCACTAAAAACTTTTTTTCTTTTAAATTGGTCTTATGTAATATTCTAATTTTCTGAGATACTGAATTTTGGGTTTTCACTAGCTGTAAGCCATAATCATAAAAAATATATAACTCTGTGTGTAACAAATCTATATAAAATATATGAGTTTTACTTTTTGAATTTAATTACTGAAATAAATTACCTTTTTGATGATATTTTGAGATGCACCTGTAGTATAGTGAGTGAGCGTAGCCACCTTAGAACAGGAATACTGGCAGGATCGCCAGGTGAACACGAAGAAAAAAAGACTGGGAGAAAAAGGAAAACAATGCAGCAACCGCAATGCAGCAACCGCATCTAAGGTTTTTCAACTGCAATATATTAAATGTTTGGTTTTGGGTTTAGATTCACTTCAATTACTGAAGCCAGAATCAGAATACCTACCCTGCTAAGTAAGTCAACAATGGCCCTTTCTGTATTTTTTTTGCACAGGTTTCCTCTACACGTAATGTAGTAATAATATACAGTATATTTACTGTATTTAAATAGGACATTTTGCTATTTAGGGTTCTGATTAATTACCATGTGGTGTATTGCCTCTGCTCTTTAAACATGCAGTATTTTCTATCCTACAGAGAACCAGTGTAGCTTAGCAATTGGTACATCAGATGGATATCTGCAGATACTGCGTGGTAACTTCTCAAGCTCTCAGCGTAGAAAGTCCTGATTATTTGCTGAAGGCTAAAGATAGATTTAATCAAGACATTTGATTTCTGGCACATGGTGTCTCCAGAAGAAGCTCAATCTATACGGAGTCTGCTGTAGTGTTACTTGAACAGGCTTTTTCAGCCTCTCCTAGTATTCTCAATGGGTTACTAAACCTCTATCTTTCTCAGCTTTTTTTTATATTTAAATAGGAATCCACTTAAATGAAATGTAGACTTCTGAGCCATAAACACCCTGCTACACATATCACTGATTGCTTTGGAAGAAAATGAATGAAAATACGTTCATCTTTGATGTACAGAACAGATGGCAATTTTGGCAGATTTTAAAACTAAGCCAAGGGGTTAACCTTTTTAAACTTTTGAATAGATCAGTAAAGGTAAAACTGGCCATACACTAGTAGAATTTTATTGAAAATGTTTGTTTTTGGAATGTTCGTTTGCTTCTTGAATGGTTAGTGTGGTCCAATTGGTGCTCCTTTTTTACGACAATGTTGAGAAAATCTAAAGCAGGATGGCAATTTTTTTTCAAATTTCTAGCAGAATATGTGGCTTTCATATTAGAAATTTAATTCATAACAAAATAAAATGTTAAAAGCAAAAAAAAAAAAAAAAAAAGATTTAAGGCACTTTTAAACGTTTGTCAAGTCTCTGTTGGCATTTTCTAATGTACCAATAAGAACAATAACAAAAAGAGCTAGCAGTGTATGGGCAGTTTTGGAAGCACAATCAGATTTTTGTTGCTGTCCTCACTACAGGACTGACTGTAAGGGAAGATCCTTTGAGTTGTCACCAAAAGAAGAAAACGGGGAATCTTTCAATGTGTATACTGCATCCTGTGACAGCTATCTAAAGCTGGCCATACATGGTTTCGTTTTTTCATTCAGCCAGTGATGTAAATGGGGGGAATCTTCCCTGCTGCGTTATTGTTTTCTGACAGCAGGGAGACTCCACTGCTGTCAGAATACACAAATCAAAGCTGCAGCACTGTTCGAGAAACTTTTATGCAACAGGGTGCTTAAGCAGAAGCTGAGCAGTAGATCAACTTCATTTCAACTGCAGTGGCCACACATGGATCAAAATTTGGCCAGTTCCGTTGCCAGCTCATACCATGTTTGGCCAACAAGATTTCCCTTACTTTGGATGTTTATAGCTCACTTCTTGTTGAATCTATGGGGAAGTGAAGTGTCCCATTGGGACAGAGATGGCAAATCATTTTTAACTATTTATCATTTATGGAAAACAAAAAACTAATTTTGGCTTTGATATACTTTACTCTCTGACTCATTCTATCTTATTGTAGAATGGTAAGAGGGCACAAGTAATAGGTGCCCTCGCACATGGGACAGGGGATGTTATAAAAAAAAAAAAAAAAAAAATTTGTGTCAGAATTTATTTAATTTATAGGACACTGCCCCTTTAAATGTTATAAAGTAGCCCCTCATAGTTTTGGCGGGCTTCACAGCAGCGCACACCCCTCTAGAACATTCTGACCCAAGGCTTTATATAGGGGGTCTCTGAGGTAAGCCCCTCAGTTAGGAAGTGACTGCCTGGCGAGCTCTCCTCTCCTCAGCTGTTGTTGCTGCACTCGCTGGCTCTCCTTCCTATAATGAAGTCTCTTGTTCGCCAAGTATTGGAAAGAGCAGCTTTAGAGGGGGGAGAAGAATGGCTGCGGAACTGTCTCATGGTGAGGGGAGCGGAATCTGAACAAGTAAGGGAAGGGGTGAGCGGAATGGCGGTACCTGCGGCGGTAGTGCGGGCAGAGGAGACGGCCGTTAGGAGGAGTGTATCTCCCTCACCTCAGGCACCAGCAGCGGGGAAGGCAGTGGCTAAACAGGGTCAGCGAAGCCGTCCTCCGGAGCGGCCAGCATCCTTGAGACAGGTGTCCGACAGCACAGCTGTTGGACAGTCGGAAGCTGCGGGAGGGCTGAGGAGAAGCAGAAGAGGCCTGAAGAGAAGGAGGTTTTCTTCACCATCACCGCCACCCAGTGGTGAAAGGCGGGATAACACCCGGCCTCACAGAAGCAGAATTGAGAGAGCATCTGAGGAGAGGGTTGCTAGGCAACCCAGGGAAGATAGTTCCAGTCAGGTAACAGCTGAAGATGTTTTCTTAGCCAGGCTTTACGTCCACAGGTGAATACAAGCAGTACAGAAGCACAGCATACGGTGCCTCCCGTTAGCCAATCAGCTACGCTGTCGATAGGAGTTGGTGAGTTGGCGCAATTGAGCAATTTAAATGTTATTTTAGAATCTTTATCTAAATTTGCGAGTTTGTTAAATGTTACACCTGTTCCTGCTGTTAATGTTCCTAGTTTTAATATACAAGGTCCTGGTAATGTATGGTCCCCAGTCAGCACTACGAATCAAGCGGCTAATGTGGTAAGTAGTGTTCCGGTCACACCTGTGTCAGATGGTGGTACCAGAGTTAGTCAATTTGCACACACGGTTCCTGAGACGTGTCTAAAGGAGGTGATGCCATGCGATATGTCGCCGCTTGGTTATCATCTCACAGCAGGGATCAAAAAAAAAAAAAAAAAATTTGGAAGGGCGAATTTATCGATTTGCTCTCATTGTTGCCGTCAGCAAAGGAATTTGCTGTTAAGAATGAGAAGAAATCTGATGATGGGCAAGAAGAAAATAGGAGGCGTCCGGTTTATAGGTCATTTAACAATTGGCTTCAAGCCTTTTGCATTTATTTTGGTTTTGGGTGAAAAATTTCCAGAGTATTGCAGTGGGTATTCCAGCATGTAGAGCATATCCTGGAAGCGTACAAGAACTTTGGTGGCCTGGGATGGTTTTATTACGATGAGTCCTTCCGATAGAAACTATCAGTTTATCCCAGCTTGAAATGGGGCATGAAGGACGTAGGCCTTTGGTTAAATTTAATTATTTCTCAAAAGTTTACGCCAACAAAACAGGCAAGTGCTGCGCCTATCGTATCCCCCTATAGGAAGGGTATTTGTTATGCGTATAATGAAACGCAGTGTAAGTGGGCAGCAGCGTGCAAATTTAAGCATGAGTGCTCATTTTGTACAGGCCAGCAATGAAGTGTTTTAAGAGGGCAAGTCAGCAAACTCAGGCATCTAGGGATATTTTTCAGAAAAGCCTGCACTTCAGTGAGGCTGGAAAAAATGCTCCCGTGGCTGCAGGCATATCCAAACAAGGAGAAGGCCCAATTATTAATTAATGGTTTTGAATCAGGTTTTAAGCTTCCATCTTTTAAAGGATTGGGTTGTAAAGTTGGAAAAAAAAAAAAAAAAATTTTAATCAACAGATCAATTTATAGATATAGCCAGGGAGAAGATTTGCTAGTTAATTGAGGCTGGGCGGGTAGCAGGCCCATTCTTGGACCCGCCGTTTAAGAATTTTCGCATATCTCCTCTAGGTTTGGTCCCTAAAAAGGAACCCAACTCCTTTCGAGTAATACATCACTTGTCATTTCCTAGAGGAGATTCTTTAAATGACGAAATAGACCCTATTATATCATCGGTTTCATATACTACATTTGATGAGGCGGTTGATATGATTAAGCAATATGGCCCTAGTGCATTATTGGCTAAGGCTGATGTTCAATCTGCATTCCGATTATTACCTATTGCTCCGGAAGCCTTCAATTCCTTAGGTTTTTATTTTGAAGGCTATTTCTTTTTCGACCGCTGCTTGCCTATGGGATGCTCATTGTCCTGTTCCTATTTTGAATTTTTGCGACTTTTCTCCAGTGGGTGATGGTTCAGGAATTGGGTTGTCAGGGGGTCTTACATTACTTGGATGATTTCCTTTTTGTGGGACCCCCTGATTCTGACATCTGCCTTTTACTTCTAAAACTATTTTCCCTTATTTGTAAACATTTTGGGATACCATTGGCTGAGGATAAAACGGTTTTACCCAGCACTTCGATTGAATTCCTGGGTATTTCTATTAATACAGTCATTGGTGAGTGTCAGCTCCCGATGGAAAAAATTTCTAGGATGCAGACTACAGTAAGTGAATTTTCGAGGCGGAAGAAAGTTCTCTTAAAAGAGCTTCAGTCTCTGCTAGGCCTGTTAGCATTCGCTTCGCGTATTATGCCAGTAGGTAGAATTTTTCGAGACGTTTGGCTTTAGCAATGTCTGGTTTTAAGTCTCCTTTGGCACACATCCGGCTAACGGCGGATTTAAAAGATGATTTGCGCGTTTGGTCACGTTTTTAAAAGACTATAATGGCCGGTCATTTTTTCAAAAAGACTGGATTTTTGCTGCTGACCTTCAGTTATTTACGGACTCAGCAGGATCTTTAGGGTTTGCGGCCGTCTGGGACACGCATTGGTGTTGCGGGTCTTGGCCTACCGCATGGGTGGAAAGTAAATTTACTAATAATATAGTTTTATTAGAATTATTCCCGATTTTGGTTGCCCTTGAACTTTGGGGGTCTAATTTCAGAGATAGGAGAATTTTGGTACACTCAGATAACAGAGGAGTTTTGTATGCAATAAATGCTTTGTCATCAACATCTACATTGGTATTAAAACTTCTCCGCTATCTTGTTTTCTTATGTTTGAAGTTAAACATCTGGATAAAGGTCAAATATATTCCTGGAGTGTCAAATTGCATAGCTGATTCCCTATCCCGTTTTCAGTTCTCTCGTTTCAGGGAATTTCATCCGAACGCCGATCCGGTGGGATTTCATTGCCCGGATCATCTGTGGACCTTGATCTCGATCTGGTCTTTGATGCGATAAAGTGGCACCTCACACTTGGTCGGAGTATGGTTCCGCTTGGCAGAGATGGTTGTTATTCTGTAATGAGATGGGTATTCCATCTGAGCCACCTCGGGAGGGTGATATGCTAGCTTTTTTATGCGCATTGATGAATCAGCAGCTATCATATAGCCACATTAACAAGATCCTAGCGGGGGTTTCATTTTTCTGAAATTGAAGAATTTCGGGGGGTTTATGAGTTTTTCTCGATAAGACAAGCCCTCAAAGGTTATAAAAAGAGAATGTTCACCCCTGATTCACGCAGACCTATATCAATTGATTTACTTAGAAGATTATGCTTGGCCTCCCCTGCTGTCTGTTTTTCGGAATATGAGGCAAGACTTTTTTCAGCAGCCTTTGTACTTTGTTTTTCGCTGCGCTTCGTGTTTCCGAATTGGTCTCAGACAATAGGGCGGGCCAATCAGGCCTTAAAGCTAAGGAAGTCATTGTGGGAAAGGATAAGGTTAATATTTTCATTAGCCAATCAAAACTGATCAGTTTAGAAAAGGCCATTGGTTAGAGCTGGCAGCCTGTGGTGATCAGTATATATGTCCTTGTGCGGTTCTTAGCAGGTATTTGGAGGTCAGACCCCCCTTTTCGAATAATTTCTTTATACATATAGATGGTTCAGTAGTCACTAAATATCAATTTTCAGCTGTTTAAAAAAAAAAAAAATTGTCTAAAGTACTTATAGATTTACTGCACATTCGTTTAGGATAGGAGCTGCTACGGAAGCGGCCAGGATGGGATTAGATGAGTCTATGATAAAAAAGTTGGGAAGATGGGAATCGAAGAGTTTTAATCTATATATCAGACCTAATTTATCTGTTTAATTCCATAGGTGTCAAAGTTTCCGTTTGGATCATTGGACACTCCTTTGTTCACTGGGCACGAAAAAGAGCTGCACACCGGTGTTATACTGAAAATTTGTCTTTTGATATTGATCACTTGCATATATTTTGGAAAGGAGTGAGAGGTCTGAGTTGGGTTAATTTGTGTGACTTCATTTATAGATTAAAGGAAGTTTGGCCAGCCCCATCCATATTGATATTCTATTTGGGAGGGAATGTTGTGGGAGTTTTGAAGTCATTAGATTTATTATTCAAGATTAAAAAAGATTTATATAATTTCAAATTACTTTTTCCGAATTGTACAATGGTGTTTTCGGAAATTGTTCCTCGTTTAAAATGGTTGTCTTCTATAGAATTTAAGCCTTTGGAAAGGACCAGGAGGAGAGTAAATCACGCAATGGCAAAATTTATGCCATTGGTCGGTGGTTTTGCTTTCCGACACGTGGACCTTGAAGGTGGTTTCCCTGGCCTTTACAGGCAGGATGAAATCCATTTATCTGATATAGGCCTAGATATCCTCAATTTAGGGTTTCAAAATAGCATAGAAATGGCCGCGGTGGTGGGGGGGCCGGCACAAGTTTGCAACTAGTCCCGGCGTCTGGGGGACTTTGGTGGTTTTAAATATGTTTATTTTCGCTCGAGTTCTGGGACTGAGCGATACAGATTTATGTTTTATAATTTTGTTGGAATTGAAATTTATTGGATGGAATTTTGAATAAATAATTATTTAATTTATTTATAACCAATAAAGTGCCGCGGCCATTTATTTATGCCAAAAAATTAATTTGTGTTTGTTTTTATTTATAGTATTAGTTTAGTTATATTAAAAAAATACATCCTCCTGGCCCATGGTAAGAGGGCACAAGTAATAGGTGCCCTCGCACATGGGACAGGGGATGTTATAAAAAAAAAAAAAAAAAAAAAAAAAAATTTGTGTCAGAATTTATTTAATTTATAGGACACTGCCCCTTTAAATGTTATAAAGTAGCCCCTCATAGTTTTGGCGGGCTTCACAGCAGCGCACACCCCTCTAGAACATTCTGACCCAAGGCTTTATATAGGGGGTCTCTGAGGTAAGCCCCTCAGTTAGGAAGTGACTGCCTGGCGAGCTCCCCTCCCCCCCACCCGTCGCTGGCACTTTATGTGGTAGAGTCACCCTTGGATCAAGGGGGGACTTTGGTGGTTTTAAATATGTTTATTTTCGCTCGAGTTCTGGGACTGAGCGATACAGATTTATGTTTTATAATTTTGTTGGAATTGAAATTTATTGGATGGAATTTTGAATAAATAATTATTTAATTTATTTATAACCAATAAAGTGCCGCGGCCATTAATTTATGCCAAAAAATTAATTTGTGTTTGTTTTTATTTATAGTATTAGTTTAGTTATATTAAAAAAATACATCCTCCTGGCCCATAAGGTGCCTAATCAGTCCTTTAATAACCCCCTATTATTAGCCCTGGGATTCCTCTAGCTCCACTACAGGGTCTCAGCTCTGCCTACAGGTAGTATTACTGATTGATTGGATATGGAGAGGTAGCCAGTCAGTAACACCACATGCACATAAACCTCGACCCATACAGTAGCTAGGAAGCAGACACAGGAGAAGGAATGTGCCCAGAGTACACCCAGACCTATAGTTTAACAACAGTGATTTAGGCAGTTTAATTTACATTTTTGGACTAAACAGATTATTGTCAAAAAAGAGAGAATAAGTAATAATTTTCTGTTTTCCTTTCAAAGTCGAACTTAACTGTATCTGAGCATCACAAACTGATAACACTTTTTAATACATATTTTATTTTCAAAGCAAACTCCCTCATCCATCCATGTCTCCATGCTATATTTAGATGAGAGATCACTTTGAAAACCACCCTCCTAGCATTTCTAGCCAAGGCCATCTTGAATAAGGGCAGATGTTTCATGTAGCATTTACATCTTAGTAAATACAGGCATACAACAACCCTCCACCCCTTCTGCCTAGTTTGCCTAGTGATAGTGCTAGCCCTGATTGATAGACATTTGCACATATATTCGAGTGGTTGTTTGCACTGATTATATTCCATTATACCATACCAGAGTAATTGGTCAGTCAAATTGTTATTTTTTGCTTTGTATGAACATCTTCAGTGGTATATACATTATATCATAGGAAGTGGCCAGTTAGATATTGATATTGTGCTGTAGCAAGGCAGGACCTTTAAATGTTATGAATTGCTCAGCATTGTAGTTGTATATATTTCGATTGAGACCAAATAGTGTTTTGGATGCATGACACCATACAACAGTAATTGGCCAGTCAAAGAGCCCTTCCTTTCAACAATATTCTCCATTCTTCTCACTATTGGAGATTTATTATATCTCCAATATTTAGGTACTACATCCTATAGGTACAAACATCATAACACATGATTGATTCCCATTATTATTATAACCATAGCGTAAGTTATTTTGTCCTTCTATTGGTTTTAGGTATGTGGGCATGCGCATATCATTTCTTAGTTTTGAGTATAGCCTTTCAATCAGAGCCACCGTAGTTACAAAGGTAAAAAATACCCCCCATCTGGAGAGAATTATCACAGTAATTTTTTTGCAAAATGCCTAATTTAATTACATTGCTAAAAAAAGAAAAAGAAAACTAAATTAAATCTAGAAGAGGAAAAAACACTTTACAACTGTTCCCTTAGGAACAGAGATAAGAAGACAAGTGTAATATTCCGATCTGTCTTAAAGCAGTATTAAATGACATGACAATGCTGCTGTCCAAATCTATCCCCTGTGCTCCTTCATCCAGAGTGGGGGGGGGGGGACTCTAATACAGGATATTTGTCACTGGCCAGATCACCAGGTGAAAACAGAGGGGAAAAAGCCTAAAAAAAAGGAAAACGATTGCAACCACCACATCTAATAATTGGTGAACTGCAATATACAGTGGGGAAAATAATTATTTGATCCCCTGCGGATTTTGTAAGTTTGCCCACTTACAAAAAAAATAAGGGCCTATACTTTTTATCACAGGTTTAAATGATAGAGACAGAATATCAACCAAAAATCCAGAAAAAAACAAATGATACAAATGTTATAAATTGAGTTGCATTTCAGTGAGTAAAATAAGTATTTGATCCTCTACCAACCAACAATACTTTTGGCTCCCACAGACTGTCTACAGTATGTGCTCATGTTGTACAGAGATTAGTCCTGTCAATTGAAGAAGGGGATCCTAACGACAACTCATTATGTGTATAAAAGACACCTGTCCACAAAACCTCTTTCTTCCATTCAAACCTCACCATCATGGGCAAGATCAAAGAGCAGATTGTAGACCTACACAAGGCTGGAATGGGCTACAAGACCATCAGCAAGAAGCTTGGTGAGAAGAAGACAGCTGTTAGAGCAATTATTCGGAAATGGGAGAAATACAAAATAACCATCAATCACCCTCGGTCTGGAGCTCCATACAAGGTTTTGCCTCATGGGGTAAGGATGATCATGAGAAAAGTGAAGGATCAGCCCAGAACCACACTGGAGAAGCTTGTGAATGATTTCAAGGCAGTTGGGACCACAGTCACCAAACAAACCATTGGTAACTCAATACGCTGCCATGGATTGAAGTACTGCGATGCTCGCAAAGTACCCCTCCTCAAGAAGGCACATGTACAGGCCTGCCTGAGGTTTGTCAGGGAATATCTAAATCAGTGGTTCTCAACTACGGTCCTTGGGACCCACCAACAGGCCAGGTTTGCAAGATAACTAAATTACATCACAGGTGATCTCATTTGCTGCTCAGTGATTGCAGTATTCTAGTCTGCATCTCCCCAAGGTAATACTTAAAATCTTGCCTGTTAGAGGGTCCCGAGGACTGGAGTTGAGAACCACTGATCTAAATTATTCATAGAAGAATTGGGAGTGCTGTGGTCAGATGACATCAAAATTGTGCTCTTTGGCATTAACTCAACTCGCTATGTTTGGAAGACGTATAATACTGACTATGACCCTTGAAATACCATCCCTACAGTCAAGTACGGAGGTGGAAATATTATGCTTTAGGGCTGTTTCCCTGCTAACGGTACAGGCCGACTTTGCTGCATTAAGGGGCTAATGGAAGGGGCCATGTATTGTAAAATCTTGGATGAGAACCTTCTTCCCTTATCCAGAACACTGAAGATGGGTCATGGATGTCAGCATGACAATGACCCAAAAACATACTGCCAAGGCAACAAAGGAGTGGCTCATAAAGAAGCACATTAAGGTCCTGGAGTGGCTGGCCAGTCTCCAGACCTTAATCTATAACTATAGAGCTATAACTTTGAGTGACAGCCAAGAAACCTTAAGGATTTAGAGAAGATTTGTAAAGAAGAGTCCCTCCTGAGATGTTTGCAAACCTGGTAACCAGCTACAAGAAACGTCTTACCTCTGTGCTTGCCAACAAGGATTTCTCCACCAAGTACTAAGTCATGTTTTGCTTGAGGATCAAATACTTATTTTACTCACTGAACTGCAACTCAATTTACAGTATAACATTTGTATCATGTGTTTTTTCTGGATATTTGGTTGATATTCTGTCTCTATCATTTAAAATACACCTATGATAGAAATTATAGACCCTTTATTTCTTTGTAAGTGGGCAAACTTATAAAATCTGCAGGGGATCAATTAATGAATTTCCCCACTGTATTACTTTTTTGGCCTTGGGTTTAATACCGCTTTAGGTAAATCAATAATACTAGCATTTGACAAAACTAGTACATTTTTCGAAAACACAACTCCACCCTTACAAGATTATGCTTTTTTCTGTTCCATTATCCTAATACACTGGGATATGGTCTGTTCCAATTCTAGGTTGTTCAAGGCCTTTCAACCCCAAAAAGGAGACAGTTGAGTAATGAAAACAGATTGTTCAACAGTTATTCACTTTAAGGTCATTAGAAAAAGGGGGGCACTCTTTATGGCTAAAGGAAAGAGATTTGCTACAAAATAACTAGTGACTAGAGTAGCTAATTGATCCCTAAAACAGATAGAACAAATACCTTATGTTATTGCATAAGTTACAAGCAACTTGCAGTAGAAAATAACTCAACAATTATACAATCATATGACATTAATGGGTCTATTTATTATCAAATTCATTTTGCGAATGTCTCAGGTTTTTGCACAGTCATTGTTAGTTCCTGTAATCTGAATGGTATGTTTACTGCCTTTGTGAGTGGAGCTAAAAAGCTGACGTCATCACGCCTGCCACAGAATCAGCGTGATTCGCTGCTTTTAATGCTGGCTATAGCCTGGTGTTTGTGAGTAACATTTATTATAATAAAGTACTACTGTTTTGTGGATTTACACTATGTGGAGTTCTTTTTTTCTTCCTGTATGGCCGAGGAAACGCCATATTTATTGAGACATTCATGAGCCAGTGGGAGGTTCCTGCAGAGGTGCCTGCTATTATCCATGAGATGACCCAATGTTAAACAAGCATTTAGGGCCTCAGATGATTAGGGGTCAAATATTTTTGGTAAGCGGCTTATGTTTATGGTGGTGCATAACTAATTACAGAATGGGACATGCATTAGGATTTTTTGTTTGTTCACTGCCTATGGTCATCAGCTTTAAATAATGTCCATAATGCAATATTTTCCTTAAATACCCCAATTAGAAAAATGCAGCATTCTGCCCATTAGATGGAGCCAGTGATCATAGAAAGTAAACATATTACATAAATTTCAGAGATTATTTGCAACAGCTGTGCAAAGGTTTGAGACATCCACACAGCAAATTGTTAAAAAATAGACCCTTTATTGCCACTACATGCTACTTGTGTAGTTTACACCATAGAAAACCAATTGTTTAGTTTATGCGCTTGCTGACCGTATACTGTATATATACAGTGACAAGGCAGCTCTCCTGCGCAGGATCACGTACCTGTATGTGACCCTGCACTTCTGGGTCTGGGGCACGCATGTGCACTGCCGGTGACCCGCTGGGATTGGACAATTGGACACAGCGGGAGCCAATCAGCAGGTCCTGTGGACTCGATGTCCACAGGGACCCACCGATCGTTCGGCACAGAAGCAGAGTGGCGTTCTGCTTATGTAAACAAGGCAGATCGCCATTCTGTCAGTAGGGAAGGTAGTGATCCTATGTTTCTGCAAAGCAGGAACACGGATCTCTGCCTTCCCATAGTACAAGTACCTCCCCCCACAGTTAGTAAGCAAATTTTAGGCACACAGTTAACCCTTTGATCGCCCCCTGATGTTAACCTCTTTCCAGCCAGTGTCATTAGTACACTGACAGTGCATATTTTTACCACTGATCGCTGTAATAATGTCACTGGTCCCCAATAAAGTGTCAGAAGTGTCACTCCGATTTGTCTGCTGCAATATTGCAGTTCCATTATAAGTCGCTGATCTCCGCCATTACTGGTAAAAGTTCAAATAAATAAAAATTCTATAAAAATATCCCATTGTAAACGCTATAACTTTTGCACAAACCATTCAATATATGTTTATTAGAATTTTTTTTTATCAAAAATATGTAGCAGCTTACATATTGGCCTAAATTGATGAAGAAATTTGATTTTGTAAATTTGTTTGTTGGATATGTTTTAGAGCAGAAACTAAAAAATATTGTTGTTTTTTTTTTTCAAAATTGTCAGTCTTTTTTGTTTATAGCGCAAAAAATAAAAGGTGATCAAAAGAGGTGATCAAATACCACCATAAGAAAGCTCTTTTTTGGTAAAAAAGGACATAAACTTTATTTGGGTACAGTGGGTAAAGTTTCCGGAGCTGAAGTGGTTATTACTGATTATTCAACAAGCAATCAGTGTAGACAGCGCTATCTGGATATAGGAAATATCTTAAAGACCTCCACAATTGTAGAAAGCCAGTGATAAGTCTAAGAGTTTTTATTGAACAAAAAGTAGTGATATGAGGTTAAAATAATGATACCAAGCCAGCATGGACAGATGGAACTGAGCCAATGTCAGCTGAGTCCGGTGAATGGGATGGGAAGGACCACTGGAGTGTGGTAACCAGCTGCTGTGTAGAGACATGGGCGTTCAGGAGCCAAGCCGAATCCGCTGGCACTCCTGTGTGATGTAATCGCGACTCAGGAACTCAGAACCGGAAATGCCATGCCCAGAACAGGAAGCCAATCAACCAGCCTGAAACGCAAGGGAAGAGCGTTGCCATGACGACACATTTCACACACATGCGCTTTCTCAAGTCACGGAAATTGACTGCAACAGTGATATTTAAAGGCCATAGATGAGATAAACGGGGAGCAGGCAGAACCAATTGACATTCCAGGCTAACATTAAACCATCACCATCTGTTTAGGGCTATTGGCTGTATGCAGCACTACTGACATGTATTATACAAAGCATAATATACATAACAAAAATGATATTATATTGTAAAATGCGTGTGTATTTTTATACATATGTACTAAAAACAAAAAAAGGAAAACAGATTAGATGAAAATAATATAAATTATTAATGTCAATATTAAAATAACATTAAAAAAGCAAATTATTAGAAAAGTGGTTAAAAAAAAAAACTGTAACCAATTAAAGCCCCATGTGCGCAAGAGTAGGCCATATTTATATGATGGTATGCACTTCAAGGATCCCATTGAGGCCACAAGGTTACAAAGAACTGAATTTGAAGATCCAGAACATCTCCCTCTTGCACAAGAGGGAGAACCTTTCATTTGTGCCCTTGGTCAATGTGCCCTTGGGGGTAGCCTCAGTTGCCATGACCTCCAGACAACTCATGTCCTTCTTGTGTGCCTGTAGGAAGTAGTGGGGATTATCTTTTCTTCCGGATTGATTTGGGACAGTGTACAGTGTTGTTTTCCACATAGGTTAGCGCTGGGGAAATTTTGCTGTCCACATTACTGATTATTCACTATTCCTAGGGAGGAATCAAAAAATAATTTTATAAATGACTGAGCTACTAGAAGTATGGAGCGGCACAAGTGTTTTCTAGGAGCTTATTTGTTCTACCAAATCCTCTAAGATTGATGTCATATGCTTGCATCTCATTATTTTTAATGTGGGCTGTTAAATAAGAGCCTTCAGTATGGGAATCTCCAGCAATGGCTCACTGCTGCAATTTTATTCCTTAGCAGAAACCGAAATTTTCTCATTTGGAGATTTATGATATTCATGGGTCGGCTTTGGCATTCAAGTAGACCCTTCGAGATTAATCTCACAGCAATAATCTACTAACAGTCCAGTCACCCAACAATTTTGTGCAGTAGCACATAAGAGCAATTGTTGTACTAGGTCTCTGAGATTAAAAATCCCCCATAAAGCCCAAGGCTGAGTGTGAAGGGTAGAGGATTTGCATGACAGCCAGGGAACTTAAATTTCAAAAGAAAAAAAAATCTTTTGGACATTGAAGCAATGTCTCTTCATTGTCTTTAGGGGTCCGTTCTTAACCTGGCAGATGTGACTTGGTTCCCTCCAATCTTACCTGCAACAGTTATGCAAAAGGATTCTCTTTTAATACAGTAGAAATAATATTACAGGTTGATGTATAAATAATGCGCAGCTATATAAGTCAGTATTGCATGTATAATATATGCTGATTTGGTGCTGCTTTGATGTTAAGTCTCATTTGCATTTTACGAATGGGTTTTCTGAGCCAAATCAGAGGTATTGGCAATAAAAGAAACATGAAATGAAGCTCCTGAATCACACAGGATTCCGTGACCAGGGGAAATTTATTCCTTTTACTATTCCAGCTAACACTGGCAGACGACCAACTTATTCTTTTCAAACTCCTGTGCAAGCTGTTTACCTTTTCTCAGCAATGGGATGAAGACCTAATTAGAGAAACTTCTGATATTGATTTCTTGATATTTCTCAGCTGCTTCCAGAAGGACTTGGCAAAAATGTTAAAGTCAAGTTAAAGGGAAACTGAGGAATATATGAACTGCAGAAAACTTCAGAAACAATTGAAATACACAGGTGAACTGTTTTACCAGATAAAGGATTATTCATTCAGTTTTTAAAGTGGAAGGAAAGCCTAAAACTAATAAGCGTTTGTTACCCCAGCATTTCATATCCCTGATATGTGCCTGCTGTATCATGTACTTGTATGAAAAAGTATCCTGTTCTCTTTGTATTGCTCCCTTAACCACTTTAATACCGCTCACGGTAATACTACTGCGGCAGAGCGGCACGATACCGCTCAGCCACGTAGTATTAACGTGATGCGCGATCACGGCTCCAGAGCGCGCTCCCGCGCGCCGCGGGTCCCGATCCCGATGTCATTCGGTAGGGAACCGATCAGTCATCAGATACTGACCAATGATTTTTGGTCAGTGTCTGTAGATCGGTCCCCACCAATGGCAATCTGTCCCCTGTCTGTGTAATGTAAACACAGACAGGGGAAGTGATGTCACTGTCCTTCCTGGAGTCCTTTCGGTTCCAGGAGAGAGACAGAGACACACCAAAAACGTGAGTTCCACTAAGCACTACACTGACACACCTCACATAGGTACATTTAACCCCTTCATCACCTCTGATCACCCCCTGATCACCCCCAAAACCCCTCACAGTGAACACTATATACAGTGGTATACAGATATTTTACTGATCACTGTATAAGTGTCACTTGTGAGCGTAGTTTGCGCCTGCGTTAGGCCCAAATAGGGTTAGGGTACCCGCCACCTATCCCCTAATAAAGTTTTTACCCCTTGATCAGCCCCAGTTAACCCCTTCACTACCTATTACTCTGTGCACTAAATACAGTATATAGGTAAATACTGATCACTGTATTTAGTGTCACTAGTGACCCTAATTTGCGCTTGCGCTAAGCCCATATAGGGTTAGGGCACCCGCCACCTATTCCCTAATAAACTTTTAACCGCTTGATCTTCCCCAGTTAACCCCTTCACTCCATATAAATCAGTGCACTAATATATACAGTATATCAGATAACTACTGATCACTGTATTTAGTGTCACTGGTGACCCTAATTTGCGCTTGCGCTAGGCCCGAATAGGTTTAGGCCACCCGCCATCTATCCTCTATAAAGGTTTAACCCCTTGATCTCCCCCAGTTTAACCCCTTCACTTCCCTGTCACAGTGTTCACTATATACAGTGATTACCGATCACTGTATTAGCGTCACGGGTGACACAACTTAGGCTAGCTAGTTAGCGTCAGGGTCCCACTACACCACCGTTACTTAGCGTCAGTTAGAGTCAAGTACACTAACACACACACACCACCGTTACTAGTATAGTGTTTGAACAGATCAATATCTGATCTGATCTGATCAGAACTATACTAGCGTCCTCATAATTTAGTGTTCCCCAAACGCAGTGTTTGCACAATCAGCACTGATTCCTGCTAGCACCTGCGTTTAGCCCCCCTGCCCAGCCCACCTTACCCAGGCAAGTGTAGTAATCAATAGATTACTGACACTTCCAAAAAACACAAATCACACAAAACCGCTGCGTTAGCAGAGTCAGGCCTGATCTCTGTTAGCACTAGCAGTTTTTCTTTGTAGCGACCAAATAGTCCTCGACAACCAGGTGCTTTTATTACCTAGTAGTCGCATCACTGTACGAGTAAATTTAGCTACCAAAATGACAAAACGTTCGCTCAGTGATGATGCTATATACAGTATAATGGCCATGTCAAGTGAGAGCGATGGGGAAGCCTCACTGTCAGAATCAGGGTCAATATGCGAACCAGATGACAGGAGCGGCTCCCTGACAGATAGCTCCGACAGAGGGGTCCCTGCTAGGGTCAGGCGTACCCGACCCCATTCTGGAGTTGTTGACTTGCAAGAACTGGAGGTTTCTGGTATGCAGCAGAGTGCCAGTACTAGTGCCGCTCACACTTCTCGTGAACTGGCAAGCACGAGCGGCCTAGTACACCCTGGACCTTCAACCAGCACTGCAGTATCACCTGGTGACGTGGCGAGTCACCTGAGTGCAGTTGAAGCTGGTGCGGTGGCTAGCACGAGTAGTGGCCCGCAGCCACCGCGTATCCGAAGACAGGCCCGTAGAGCCCATAGTGTCCTCCCTGAAGCGCTGGCATATCCTAATTGGCAGCCCACAGATTCCACAGCGCCAGTACTTCCCCCATTCACCGCCCAACCCGGAATCCAAGTGGAAACAGCTGGTTTTAATCCCATAAACTTTTTTGAGCTGTTTTTCACTGAAGATCTTTTCAGATCTATTGTGGACCAATCAAATTTGTACACTCAACAATTCATCGCCGCCAACCCAAATTCACCCCTTGCCAGACCATTCGCCTGGAATCCTATTACGATTCAGGAGTTTAAAACCTTTCTGGGCCTTTCCTTCAACACGGGCATTACAAGAAAGAATGAATTGCGGTTATATTGGTCCACTGACCCAATTCATCAAATGTACGTGTTCTCTGCTGCTATGTCCAGGGCTCGATACCAACAAATATTTCGGTTCATGCATTTCAACGACAATGAACTCTGTCGTCCTCGGGGAGACCCTGAATATGATCGGCTCCACAAAATTCGGCCCCTCATAGACCACTTCAATCAGCGGTTCGCAGCCTTGTTTACCCCCCAACAAGATGTCTGCGTTGACGAGTCCCTGATTAAGTTTACTGGTCGCCTTGCTATCAAACAGTACCTCCCCAGCAAGCGTGCCAGATACGGGGTCAAGTTGTATAAGCTTTGTGACAGGGCCACAGGCTATACAGTTAATTTCCGTGTCTATGAGGGAAAAGATAGCACTGTGGAGCCCCCCGACTGCCCAGGCTACATAGGGAGCAGCGGCAAGATAGTTTGGGACTTGGTGTCACCCTTATTCGGAAAGGGGTACCACTTGTACGTGGACAATTTCTATTCAAGCGTGCCACTTTTTAGACACCTCTATCAATTGCAAATTGGCGCTTGTGGCACCGTGCGATCTAATCGCCGGGGCTTCCCCCAGCGGCTAGTGAATGCCCCACTGAGCTCGGGGGAGAGAGCCTGCTTGAGGTGCGAGGAATTGCTTGCAGTGAAGTGGAGGGACAAACGAAACGTTTACGTGCTGTCCTCCATTCACCCAGACACGGCAGTCCAAATTACTACGGTCACCGGTGTTGTTGTTGAGAAACCCCTCTGTGTCCACGACTATAACCGTAAAATGGGAGGGGTGGACTTCAACGACCAGATGATGGGACCGTACTTAATTGCCCGTAAGGCCAGACGCTGGTACAAAAAAGTGTCTGTATACCTATTTCAATTGGCTGTTTACAACGCTTTTGTCTTATACAAAGCTTCTGCTGGAACATTATCCTTCTTTCAATTCCAAGAAGAGATAATCAGAGCCCTTGTGTATTCAGCTGGTGCTCCTGCCCAACTTCCCCAACCAGATGCAGTGAGGCGGCTGCATGAGAGGCATTTTCCGCAATACCTCCCGAGTACCGATACCAAACGATACCCCCAAAAAAGATGCCGTGTCTGCAGCAAGCGCGGATTTAGGCGTGACACCCGGAATTATTGTCCCGACTGTCCTGACCGACCTGGTCTTTGCCACGGTGACTGTTTCCGTCGCTACCACACACTAGTGGATTATTAGCATAGGGTACAGCACGGCACAGTTTAGGGCACATTTACACAGGGTCTCAAAAGATGTTCGATGGCTATCGTCATTTTGAGAGACCCGAACCTGGAACCTGGAACTCGACGTTTGAAGAAAAAAAAAAAAATACATAAAAGCCAAAAATAGTTGTCGTCTCAGTCATTTTTTATGTTCTTCTACACTTCCTATGTACTTTTAATGTACTTTGTTTGTTTTTCATTCTTTTGTGACCTGTTTCTCTTGCAGGTACTCGTCGGCTACCACGCATTGATTTCATATATTCTGACACAAACAGTGTTTGCGCTCAGCATACATGGATACCTTTGCTGATAGCAGCTGTGGTGATTTTCTGATTTCAGCACTGCAGTTAAAATCCTATTTTGGTATACGTGGATAGCGCCGTGTATACCCATCATTAAATTCAGTGGGTGGTTGTTTGGGCGGTTAATGATGAGAATCCAAAAACTTTTGTTGTGTCAGTCATTTTATATGTCCTACTCTTCCTAATGTACTTTTTTTTAATGTACTTTGTTTGTTTTTTCATTCTTTTGTGACCTGTTTCTCTTGCAGGTACTCGTCGGCTACCATGCATTGATTTTATATATTCTGACACAAACAGCGTTTGCGCTCAGCATATATGGATACCTTTGCTGATAGCAGCTGTGGTGATTTTCTGATTTCAGCACTGCAGTTAAAATCCTATTTTGGTATACGTGGATAGTGTCGTGTATACCCATCATTAAATTCAGTGGGTGGTTGTTTGGGCGGTTAATGATGAGTAATACTACGCATTATTCCTGTGCTGATTTCTGATAGGTTCTCTTTTTTTTCGTTCAGCCCACAGGCTGCATGAAAAAAAAAAAACCTATATGCCAAACAAAGACCAGCAATGTACTGGTACGTTGCTGGACTTTGAGTGGTTATACCAGGATGATGCCTGCAGATTTAGGCATCATCTTGGTATCGTTTTTTACAGCAAGCGGTCGGCTTACATGTAAAAGCAATCCTAGCGGATAATTGGCCGCTAGACTGCTTTTACATGCAGTGGGAGGGGACTCCCCCCCCCTCCTGCCGCCTTCCGCTGCCTTCCACGGTTTTTCTCGGGCTCTCCTGTCCCACCGGTTAACCCGAGAGTGCAGCCGGTGGTTCAATTATCTAACCATAGAGCTGATTGGAGATGAGAATGGCTCCAATCATCTCTATGGCCTAAGATGCCGGAGGCTACGAGCATTTCATAACTTCTGTTTCGCCAGAAATAAACAGCGCCATTGGGAAATTGGGAAAGTATTTTATCACACCAATTTTGGTATGGTCAGATGCGTTAAGGTCAGAGGAAAGATCTAGAGTATAAAAGACCCCAATTTTTTTTAAAAAGAGTACCTGTCACTACAGATTGCTATCATAGAGGAAATTTAAATTCACCGTGATAACAATAAAAATGATTAAAGAAAAAAAAATGAAAGAAAAGGTGTCAAAATAACATAAGAAAGCAAATTAAAAAAAAAAAAAAACAAAAAAAAAAATCAAGCCCCCCTGTCCCCCCGTGCTTGCGCGCAAATGCGCGCACAAGCGTTGGTCTAGTGTCATATGTAAACCGCAATTTCAGCATGCATGTGAGGTATCGCCGTGAACGCCAGGTCGAGGGCAGTAATTGTTGTGGTAGACCTCCTCTGTAAGTCCAAAGTGGTAACCTGTAAAGACTTTTAAAGGCTTTTAAAACCGTACGTAGTTTGTTGCCGCGGCACGGGCGTGCGCAATTTTTAAAGCATGTCATGTTAGGTGTCTATGAACTCGGCATAAGATCATCTTTTAAATTTTACCAAACAATTTGGAATTATATAGTGTATTTCTGCATTAAAAATAAAAAAAGTGTTTTTTTACACAAAAATTGCGTTTGGAAAATGTGTGCGCAAATACCGTGTAACAAAAAAAATTGCAACATCCACCATTTTGTTCTGTAGGGCCTCTGCTTTAAAAAAATATATAATGTTTGGGGGTTCAAAGTAATTTTCTTGTGAAAAAAAAATATTTTTTCATGTAAACAAAAACTCACAGAAAAGGCTTGGTTTTCAAGTGGTTAGAAGAGTGGGTGATGTGTTGCTAAAATTGAGCATAAAATGCCAGGACTGTTCAAACACCCCCCAAATTACCCCTTTTTGGAAAGTAGACACCCAAAGCTATTTGCTGAGAGGCATATTGAGTCCATGGAGTATTTTATATTTTGCCCTAAGTTTCAGGAAAATGACAATTTGTTTTTTTTTTTTTTTTTTTTTTACACAAAGTTGTCACTAAATAATATATTGCTCACGCATGCCATGGGTATATGTGAAATGACACCCCAAAATACATTCTGCTGCTTCTCCGGAGTACAGGGATACCCCATGTGTGAGACTTTTTGTCAGTCTAGCCGCATACAGGACCCGGAAAACCAATCCGCACCTTCTGGCTTTCTAAGGGCGTAAATTGTTGATCTCACTCCTTACTACCTATCACACTTTTGAAGGCCATGAAATGCCAAAATGGCACAAAACCCCCCCAAATGACCCCATTTTGCAAAGTAGACACTCCAAGCTATTAGATGAGAGGCATGATGAGTCCATGGAATATGTTATATTTTGCCACAAGTTTCAGGAAAATTATTATTTTTTTTTTTTTTTTTACACAAAGTTGTCAGTAAATGATATAATGCTCACACAAGCCATGGGTATATGTGAAATGACACCCCAAAATACATTCTGCTGCTTCTCCTGAGTACAAGGATACCCCATGTGTGAGACTTTTTTGCAGTCTAGCCGCGTACAGGACCCGGAAAACCACTCCCCACCTTCAGGCTTTCTAAGGGCGTAAATTGTTGATCTCACTCCTTACTACCTATCACACTTTTGAAGGCCATGAAATGCCAAAATGGCACAAAACCCCCCCAAATGACCCCATTTTGCAAAGTAGACACTCCAAGCTATTAGATGAGAGGCATGATGAGTCCATGGAATATTTTATATTTTGCCACAAGTTTCAGGGAAATTATTATTTTTTTTTTTTTTTTTTTTTTTACACAAAGTTGTCAGTAAATGATATAATGCTCACACATGCCATGGGTATATGTGAAATGACACCCCAAAATACATTCTGCTGCTTCTCCTGAGTACAAGGATACCCCATGTGTGAGACTTTTTTGCAGTCTAGCCGCGTACAGGACCCGGAAAACCACTCCCCACCTTCAGGCTTTCTAAGGGCGTAAATTGTTGATCTCACTCCTTACTACCTATCACACTTTTGAAGGCCATGAAACGCCAAGATGGCACAAAACCCCCCAAAATGACCTCATTTTGCAAAGTAGACACTCTAATCTATTTGCTGAGAGGCATGGTGAGTATTTTGCATCTCTCATTTTTTTTGGAAAATGAAGAAAAAACAGGAAAATGCATTTTTTTTCCTCTTTTTTCAAATTCCAAAACTTTGTGACAAAAAGTGAGATCTGCAAAACACCCAACATGCCTCTCTGCAAATAGCTTAGGGTGTCTACTTTCCGAAAAGGGGTCATTTGGAGGGGGGTTGTGCTGTCTTGGCATTTCATGGCCTCCGAAACTGTGATAGGTAGTCAGGAGTGAAATCAACAATTTACGCCCTTGGAAAGCCTGAAAGTGGGGGTTGGCTTTCGAGGACCTGTACTCGGCTAGACTGCAAAAAAGTCTCACACATGTGGTATCCCTGTACTCAGGAGAAGCAGCAGAATGTATTTTGGGGTGTCATTTCACATATACCCATGGCATGTGTGAGCAATATATCATTTAGTGACAACTTTGTGTAAAAAAACAAAAAAAAAAATAATAATAATATATTTCCCGGAACTTGTGGCAAAATATAAAATATTCCATGGACTCACCATGCCTCTCAGCAAATAGCTTGGGGTGTCTACTTTGCAAAATGGGGTCATTTGGGGGGGTTTTGTGCTATGTTGAAATTTCAGGGCCTCCGAAACTGTGATGGGTAGTCAGGAGTGAAATCAACAATTTACGCCATTAGAAAACCTAAAGATGGAGATTCATTTTCGGGGTCCCGTACACAGCTAGGCTCCCAAAAAGTCTCACACATGGGGTATCCCCATACTGAGGAGAAGCGGCAGAATGTATTTTGGGGTGTCATTCCACATATACCCATGTCATGTGTGAGAAATTTATCTTTTAGTGACAACTTTGTGTTAAAAAAAAAAAAAAAAAAAAATTGTAATTTTCCCAAAACTTGTGGCAAAATATAAAATATTCCATGGACTCACCATGCCTCTCAGCAAATAGCTTGGGGTGTCTACTTTGCAAAATGGGGTCATTTGGGGGGTTTTGTGCTATCTTGAAATTTCAGGGCCTCCGAAACTGTGATGGGTAGTGAGGAGTAAAATCAGCAATTTACGCCATTAGAAAACCTAAAGATGGAGATTGATTTTCGGGGTCCCGTACACAGCTAGGCTCCCAAAAAGTCTCACATATGTGGTATCCCTGTACTCAGGAGAAGCAGCAGAATATATTTTGGGGTGTAATTACACATATACCCATGGCATGTGTGAGAAATTTATCTTTTAGTGACAACTTTGTGTTAAAAAAAAAAATTTTTTTTTTTTTATTCATTTTTCAAACACCTGTGACAAAAAAATTAAATATTCAATGAGCTCAACATGCATCTCAGAACATTCCTTAGGATGTCTACTTTCCAAAAAGTGGTAATTTGGGGGGGTCTTGTACTGCCCTGCCATTTTAGCACTTCATGAATTGAGATAGGCAGTCAGAAATTAAAGCTGCGTAAAATTTCAGTATTTACACCATAGTTTGTAGACGCTATAACTTTTGCGCAAACCAATAAAAATACGCTCATTGAATTTTTTTTTGTCAAAGACATGTAGCTAAATATATTTTGGCCAAAAAATATGACATAAATTGAGTATATTGGATATTTTTTAAAAGACAAAGTTGAAAATTTCATTTTTTTGCAAAATTTTCGCTCTTTTTTTATTAATATCGCAAAAAATAAAAAGCGCAGAGGTGATCAAATACCACCAAAAGAAAGCTCTGTTTGTGGGAAAAAAAGGACGTAAATTTTGTTTGGGTACCACATTGCATGACCGCACAATTGTCAGTTAAAGTCGCACAGTGCCGAAGCACAAAAAGTGGTCTGGACGTAAGACAGCAAAATCCTCCGGTTGTAAAGTGGTTAATGTGAAAGCCCTGGTGTTTCTGCTAGTCCCTCTGACCACACTAGGCAGAAGAGCACAGCGTGGTCAGTTCTCTAGCTGTGCTGGAAACTCCGCCTACTCTCTTCTAATGATCAGACTTTTCCTGACCACAGCTGCACAGCCATTCATCGTCACCTCTCCCCAGCTCCTTTGAAACTGAGAACAGAGGGAATGTGATCACATAAAGAAGAGGGAGAAAATAATAACGTTTTTTTTTTTTTATATCTATACAAAAATGTTTTGCCTTTCATTTCTATTTTAAACAGAATGGGTTGTTTTACAAGGTGACCATTTACAATCACTTTAAATTCATCCCTGCAATAAATAATGTAAGCTGATTTCAGCCTTATGTCTCAAAATGATAAAGAAAAACATCATTTTTTCTTACTTTATTTTGCAGTATCCATTGCCTGTGAAATGGTTTTAATCCCTCTTCCTTCTGAGTCTAAGAGCAGCCAGTGGGAGTGGTTAATGGAGGCTAGTGACATCACTTCCTGGAAGTCACACTTCCTGTGTAGCCAGTGGGTGTATACAGGATGGGAGGAGCTGATTATAGGTTCCCTGGTCAGTGCTCTCTCATGAATAAGGATTCTTTCTTTGTGCATCTTCATTCATGAGAAAATTAAAGTAATAATAAAGTCTTGTTTGTTTATTGTTAAAAAAACAAACAAACATGTTATACTTACCTGCTCTGTGCAGTGGTTTTGCACAGGGCAGCCCAGATCCTCCTCTTCTAGGGTTCCTTGCCGGCTTTCCTTGCCCCTACCTCTTGCCGACTGCCCCCACAGCAAGCAGATGCTCTGTGTATCCATTCAGTCATAGAACTGCGGCTTGACCCCACCCCCTCTTTGTCCTCATTGGCTCACTAACTTTGATTGACAGCAGCGGGAGCCAATGGAGGGAGAGTCTGGGACAGCCGAGGCTCTCGTGCAACATTGCTTGATTGAGATGGGGCTCAGGTAAGTATTAGGGTGGCTGAGGGGGGCTGCTGCACACTGATGGCTTTTTATCTTAATGTCTAGAATGTATTAAGATAAAAAAAACCTTCTGCCGTTAGAACCACTTTAAGAAATAAAAATTAACCATTCACACAGGACACAGGAGAGCTGGGAGCAGTGGCGGCCGGTCCATTGGGGGCGCAGAGGTGCCGCCCTCCCATCCAAGCATCCGGCCCCCTAATCTACATGCGGTGCGCTGGACGCATGGAGTTCAATTGGGTTTTGTTTTCTTTTTGAATCACCTGATTAGAGCCAGAGGCTCTAATAGGCTTAAGCAAAGGGTGGAGCCCACACACTGTGTGACAATAGCGAATGAAAATTCGCTATTGTCACACGGATCCTCCTCCTGGCCAATCAGGAAGTGGGTCCTCCTGCTTCCTGATTGGCCGAAAGGCAAACCCCATGCCATTGGCTGAGGAGGAGGTAGGAGGACTGAGGACTCAAGGAGATGCCAGGGGACTGAGGAGAAGCCGCCGCTGCCTGAGGTAAGTGCTTACGCTGGTCACTCTGCATTGAAAGGGGGCACGATGGTCTCTGCATTGAAAGGGGGAACGCTGGCATCTCTGCATTGAAAGGGGGAACGCTGGCATCTCTGCATTGAAAGGGGGAATGCTGGCATCTCTGCATTGAAAGGGGGAACTCTGGCATCTCTGCATTGAAAGGGGGCACGATGATCTCTGCATTGAAGGGGGCACGCTGGTATCTCTGCATTGAAAGGGGGCACGATGGCATCTCTGCATTGAAAGGGGGCACGCTGGTATCTCTGCATTGAAAGGGGGCACGCTGGCATCTCTGCATTGAAAGGGGGCACGATGGTCTCTGCATTGAAAGGGGGCATGCTGGCATCTCTGCATTGAAAGGGGGCACGCTGGTATCTCTGCATTGAAAGGGGGCACACTGGCATCTCTGCATTGAAAGGGGGCACGCTGGTATCTCTGCATTGAAAGGGGGCACGCTGGCATCTCTGCATTGAAAGGGGGCACGATGATCTCTGCATTGAAGGGGGCACGCTGGTATCTCTGCATTGAAAGGGGGTACGCTGGCATCTATGCATTGAAAGGAGGCACGATGATCTCTGCATTGAAGGGGGCACGCTGGTCTCTGTGCATTGAAAGGGGGCATGCTGGTCTCTGTGCATTGAAAGGGGGCACGCTGGTATATCTGCATTGAAAGGGGGCACGTTGGCATCTCTGCATTGAAAGGGGGCATGATGATCTCTGCATTGAAGGGGGCATGCTGGTCTCTCTGCATTGAAAGGGGGCACTCTGGTATCTCTGTATTGAAAGGGAGCACGCTGGTCTCTGTGCATTGAAAAGGGGCACGCTGGTCTCTCTGCATTGAAAGGGGGCACGCTGGTCTCTGTGCATTGAATGGGGGCACGCTGGTCTCCCTTTATGGAAAGGGGGCACACTATACCTTTATTACTGAAGGCCCCTTTCACACTTTTGTGACCTCAAAGTCATGCAATTTTTTACAGCGTTTTTTTGCAGCAAAGCAATGCCTATTACATTTTTCTGTTTGCGCCCCCCCCCCCAAAAAAAAATTTGAGCACCAGCCGCCACTGGCTGGGAGCATAACTGTGCAGGCCTATGAATCAAGACTACCACAGGAGAAGCTAGCTGGAGGCAGGGAGAGCTGTTGGTGTAGCTGGAAGTGCTCTGGGATCTCAGCTCAGCTCATAGTCTTCAATGAACCCTATACCTTAACTCCACATGATTCAACCTTGAAGTGAGTGTAACGCACACCAAGCAGAACACTCCACATGATTCCACCTTGTAGTGTGAGTGTAATGCACAACAAGCAGAAGACTCCACATTATTCCGCCTTGTAGAGTGAGTGTAACACCCAAAAAGCTGAAAACTCCACATGATCCAACATTGTAGTTTGTAACACAAAGGCTGTAGTATAATGCACTGGATTCCACCTTGTAGTGTGTGTGTGTCATGTGTTGGTGTATACACTGCAGTAAGCATTACTGTCTTAAAATGACTGCTCTCTCTCTCTAAGCTCGAAGCCAGAATGAGACTTGCAAGAGAGGAGCTGGTGCACGGTCTGAAGAAGGCTGGGAGGAAGGTGGGCAATGCTGGGTGGGAATGTACAGGACAGGGGCGGGTTTGCTAAAAGCTAGGATGTATTTTCTCACACAGAGACCAAAAACGTTTTCAGGAAGTGCCTGAGAGCCGGCAAATCTATTTGAGCAGGTAAACCGTTGTCTGTAAAGAACAGAAAACTGCTGATTGTCGGGCTTAGATTAGACTTTCTAAGCTAGACAATCAGCAAGCCTGAACATGCATAACATCAAAATTAAACCTAGTGAACATGGTAATCATGGGCAAATTTTAAATTTTTACTGGAATTCCACTTTTATTCTGCTTAGCTAGCTTTGTAAACTGGCAACCATGTTAGACAGCACAGCCATAGTAGGTACCGTATTTTCCGGCGTATAAGACGACTGGGCGTATAAGACGACCCCCCTAATTTTCAAGTTAAAACATAGGTTTTGGGCTATACTCGCCGTATAAGACTACCCCCCCTTCCAAAGCAAGGCAACACCATTGAAAAACATCAGATTTCTCATAGATCTCCAAGGTACCCCAAGTACTGTAATACATGTAATCTCTCATAATATCTCCAAGGTACCCTAAGTATAAGTATTACCAGTAGATGTAATCTCAAGACGCTTGCTGTGTGGGAATCCTGTACCGGTATACCGTATGTACTGTAGCTTCGGCTACATACAGTATACCGCGCTGAGCCAATCACAGTGAGCAATGTATTCTATTATTGAATGCAAAGCCTGCTCGGATTGGCAGTCAGAGAGGCGGGCTGATGTTGCTCCGCCAATCCGAGCAGGCTTTGCATTCAATAATAGAATACATCGCTCTCCCTGATTGGCTCAGCGCGGTACACTGTATGTAGCCAAAGCTATGGTACATACGGTATACCGGTACAGGATTCCCACACAGCCAGCATCTTGAGATTACATCTACTGGTAATACTTATACTTAGGTTACCTTGGAGATATTATACTCAGCGTATAAGACGACACCCCATTTTTGGGGGATTTTTTTGAGGTTCAAAAGTAGTCTTATACGCCAGAAAATACAGTACTTCTTTGCAGACTATGTTGCAGGTTAGTAAGAAAGCTTATCTAGGAGCATTTCTGTCCTCAGCAGGTTAAAACAAATGTAAAGCTTGGTTTTAAGGGCTGGGCTGATGAGGTAGTTACTTTCGGTAAAGTTTCTGGTGGTAAAAAAAAAGCAGTCAATAACAGTGTTTGTCGCATCATGTGTACTAATGCTCATAGTTTAGGCAACAAGTTTTGTGAGTTGACAGTTCTTATGTTTAAGGACAACTTGGACCTTGTTGCAATTACAGCGACATAGTTCAAGGATTCAAATGACTGCTAAAAAAAAACTATACCAGACACACTATACAGTACCAACAGAGTAGGGAAGAGGGGAGGTGGACTTGCCTATGTCAAAGTTAGCATAAGGTTAACATTAAATAAAAAACTAATTAAAATACTGTCCGCTTACACCCGGCTGCCCTCCAATCTGATCTGGCCAGTCGGAGGCAAATGGATCTCCTTCATTTTTTTTCTGCTAGATCGAATCAGACCCAGAGGTAGCTGGGTGTAAATGGACACACGTCTATTTACATCCAGTGCACCATAGAGGAGAATGGAGGGTCAGATTGGTTGTGCAGGAAATCGGCCAGCTGGACCCAAATGGATCTATTGTGTGAAAGGGGCCTGGGAGTAAACGGAAGGAAAAAAAAAACAATTTGGTTTACTAAAAAGGTAAGTAGGATAGTAAAAGAGAAAAATTAGCATAAAGAAAATTCAAGGAAACAGGAGATAGCTGACAGAGAGGTGTATAAACAGACAAAATTAGGAAATACACATTATTGTTATTATTATTATTATTATTATTATTATTATGTCAAAGCAAAGAAGGAAGAAAGAGCTAAACCTATTAAGACAAAACCTTTTTTTAGGTGCATCAGCAATAGAGGGAAAAATACAATAGGATCACTAAAATAAAGACTGGTCACAACACTTATGTTGAGGGGGATCCAGATGTAGCAAACCATTTAAAAATATACTTCTGTTAAGTCTTCTCAGAAAGAAACTGTCCTAATGATAACAAGTTGGAGGATCATATTGGTTCTAGTAATAAAGGTTAATTTTTAGGATTTTTGGAGATAGCAAAGGAACTGGCTCAGTTAAAGCTGAATAAAGCAATGGGTCCTGATGGTATCCATCCCAGAGCTCTAAGGGAACTTAGGTATAGTTGTTGGACCATTAAATAAATGTTTTAATCAATCTCTTCTAACAGGAGAAGTTTCCCAAGACTGGGGGACAGCTAATATTGTATGTATCCATGAGAAGGGCAGCAAGGTAGAAGCTGGGAAAGAAAGGAGGATGTTGAGCGCTACAGGGACAGTGAGCCAGATACTGAGATTGGCGCCGATCTCTCCCCCCCCCCCCCTCCCCCTTGACTAAGGTAGAAGCTGGCAATTCTAGACCAGTGAGTTTAACATCAGTTGTAGTCAAGGTAATAGAATCCCACCTGAAAAGAAGGATAATTGTTCACTTAAAAACACACAACTTACTGGGCCCACAGCAACATGGCTTTACTGAGGGCAGATTTTGTCAGACCAATCTGAGTTTTTCTGACGATATCACTAACGCTTTGAACCAGGGTGCTGTGTACATAGCCTTTGTTGATTTCAGCAAGGCATTTGAAACAGTTTCACATATTGATCTGATAACAAAGTCGTACAAGCTAGATGGATGTAGATGGATAAAGGATAGCTATCAGAGTGTGGTTGTGAACGGGGTTCAGTTGGAAAAGAGTCCAGTCACTAGTCGCGTACCACAAGGCTCTGTACTAGGTCCTGTTCTTTTTAATCTATATGTAAGTGATATAGCTAAAGGTTTGTTTGGCAAAGTATGCATTTTTGCTGGTGACACAAAGGTGTGTAATAGTTGATATCCCCCTGGAGGTGTCTATAACAAGGTACATGATTTGGCATTGCTAGAAAAATTGGTCAAAGCAGTGCAAAATGTAGGCCAATGTTTCTAAATGTAAAATGATTCAGCTAGGGAAAAGGAATCACTTGATAGAGTACATATGTTTGGGAGTACTTTTTTCAGATGATTGCAAAATGAGTAAACAGTGTGGCCAGGCAGTGGGAAAATTGAATAAAATCCTAGAATGCATTACTAGAGGGATCACAAGCAGGAGACCTCATTTAGAATACCGTGTCCAGTTTTGGAGACCTAACTGAATAGCCTTTTGCAATACATCAGAACCTTATTAGCTCTCTCTTCTGCGCAACTCTCTTTGCGGTTCTGCTGTGTAGGCACGGCTGTACCACCTATGAGGCCATTTGAAGCAGTTGCCATACTGGCACTCCACCCTTAGGGCAAATCAGTAATGCTAAGTCTGGTATTCACGGAGTTCACACACTCAGCATGAATAATATCCTTGTATTCTTATTAATAGAATGCGTTTTCTGATTGGACGGAGTAGAGATTGTGACATCATCACGCAGCCCCTCCCACTCATCCAATCAGACAAAGCTCTACATTATTAAGGAAAATGCAAGCCATTCTCTAATATGAGCCCACGCCGAGAGAGCGACCCTCTGTGTTCACTATGCACCAGGATGATAGCAATGATCAATGTATTAGTTGCAGCTACTACAGTGATTTTCTGCTTCCACAACAATCAGCTAGATGTGGAATATGCATACCAAACTGGACCAATGTAACTATTGAAAAAAAATATGTATATACCTGGAATCCAGCTTGAAAAAAACATATTATTGATGTAGATTACTCATTTTCAATATATTAATTTTAAACATAGTGTGTGTGTCATGAATAATACTGAAACATTTAGTAACTTCCAAAGAAAAAGAAAACCTGAGAATACTAACAAAGTCAGTTATGTTATCATTGGAAGCCAAAACATCTATGCTATGGTTTCTAAAAGCTGGGATTTTATAAATACATTTTCTTTAAAAAAAAAGTTATGAATAACTTAATCACAAAGACAGTCTAACTAGGATAACTACACTGGTTCTTTATGGACACATGATGCAAGGGAGCAATATTACCATAGGTCAACAGAACAAAAATAAAGAAGTCCCACAACATAGGTTAAAGAGGTTAAGCTGCCAATAATGGATTTTTTTTTTTATTTGGGCTTACAATTACTTTAAACCTTATGTTATAATTCTGTAATACTTAAGGAAATCTGCCATTTTTTTTTCTGATTAGAAAACAGAAGAACTTGATTGCTTTGGCCAAAGTGGACACATTTAATCAATTGTTAGGTGTTCTGCAAAGAAGGAATACACACGCTCTACTGAACACAAATTGCATTCCTCTGCCATCAGCTACCAGTTTGGTTGAGAACATTTATTATCCAGAAATGGAATAGATCATATGTAGAGATGAGCGAGAAAGTAATTGAAGATGTACAGATTTGGACAATCTGGACTAAACCAAATTCAACAAATCTGGTTTGCTCAACAATGTATGATAAAAAAAATAGAACACGCAAATGTAAACGCAAACCTAGAGCATCAGCCTTCATATGGAAAGCTTGCATTTAAAGCCTAACTTCAGCCAATTTTTTAATTTAGCTTTGTGTAGAGTGAGTTAAAATTCCAGTAAGGGATCACTCCACAACGTCTGTGAATTCCTTAAGCCATGACATCAACCATAGGCTCCCATGGCTCAGCCATTGTCTACGCTCTGTCCTCACCTTGTAGCAATCGCTCACTGATGCATAAGAGCTGGAGCTGCAGGATCACATGACTGAACTGGAGCAGATTTTAAAAGGTAAGTACTTAGATCTTTTTTTAAGAACGGTTAGTGTTAGTCTTTTCTTCCATTTTAAGTAGCTGAGATGGGCATTGTCCAGACTCCAGAGTTTTTCCAGTAAGTAGGGCTTGTTAACACCAGATAAGTGGTGTGGCACAATACGCCCAATCACACAGTGGCTGATAGAACCAAGTAAAATGTAATTTTGTGACATTTTTTTAAAGTCCGGGGAAAAAAAAAGGTTGCTGTGCAATGTGTGGTTTGCAGTGCATTCACATCACACCATTCTCACCACACTCCAGCCATAGTAATCTAACACAACTGATGATGTAAACAAGCCCTAAATGATATAAAAGAAATGCCTAGTGGTTTGTACATTTTGTATTCATTACTTTTTTAAAATGTTCCTTTTTTTTAGTTAGGTAAATATAAAATCTACTTACTAAATGTTGACAAAAGAGTGCTTTTCACAGACATTAGTAGACCAAGGGGAAATATACCCATAATGCTGGAGGATTCAGAGCAAAGTCTCCTCTACTTACAGGCTGGCTCGGTAGAGTGTTTTACTGAAAGATAGTTGTGTCTGAGAAGAAGAAGCTATTTCTTCTGTTCTGTCTGTATAGATAACCCATAGTGCTTTGTGAATTCTTTGTAGTGCATTAGATATTTATAAAACAAAGACTGTAGAAATATAGTAAAAAAAAAAAAAAAACATATGTAAAGCATCAGTCAGGGGCATAACTACAGGGGTTGCAATTGCAACCGAAACCCATGCTCCAGGGGGCCACTGCGGTTCCCCTGTACACCTGCATAGGAGGGGCAGTGGGGGCAACATGTAGAGAAATCACTGTTCTCCTTTTTCCTCCTGTAGTTGCAGGAGGAAAATGGAGGAGATTGGCTCCTCTGTATGCTGCCCCGGCCACTCCTCCTATACAGTTCACTTGTTTTCTTCTGTCCATGGGCCCCTGTGTGCTCCCCTGGTCCCCCCCCCCCCCGCCACTGTGCTCCCTCCCCTCTCCTGCCAGCTGCTGCAGAGGATGTGTCACAATAGAGAACCAGGAAGGGGTCAGTAAATATGTAATTTACCAGCTCCTTCCTTTTCTGAATGGACAGAGTCATAGTCAGTGACATTGTAAAAAAATAAAATAAAATTATAAAAAAGAATACAATTAAAATACCAAAAAATAAAAACTACTGACACCAGTGGGTGAACTTCCAGGATCACAAAGGTCACACTTGCGACCGGGCCCTGGCATTCCACCACCGTGGGGAGGCCTCAAGATGGCAGGAAGGGAGCCCACTGCAGAACTTGTGAAAGGGTCCTGCTGCGGGACCGTAATAAAGGGCCCCGCAATGAGAGTAAAGGGCCCCAGGAGCCCTGGGCTTAAAGGGAAGGGCCCCAGCCAGGGGTCTGGGGGGCCCTTCATGGTTTCTTGCACCGAGGCCCTGAAAGTTCTAGTTACGCCTCTGGCATCAGTACAACCAATTGACCCCCAGGCCTTTTCTGGCACTTTTTGTTTACATGTAAAAACCAGTATTTTATTGCTAGAAAATGACTCAGAACCCACAAACATAATATCATTTGCAGGCATCATTCCGGTTTTACCACTTAAAGTCTAGCGACGTACGGCTATGTCGCTGTTCGGCAAGTAGTTAACTTGCGTTTTCTTGTCAACATTGTTGTATTTAGTGAGGAATGTAATAGCAGTACTTACATAGGCGTGTTCAGGGTGGCTGGTTCTCTGTTAGTGAGGCAGTTTAAAGTCGGCATAGGGTGAACCTTGTTGGCCACCCTTGAGAAGTCACAGGATGGCATTAGCAACCAAGCGCATTAGCAATTAATGTTGTTGAAGAGAGGGAAGAGCCATGAAGCTGGTGGTTTAGAAGTGTACATGGAGAAGATGCCCTGTTTTATAGGGGAGAGATCTCTAGGCACCTGGCATATGTGCTGGTAGCACTTAAAGTGGTTGTAAAGGAAGAAGGTTTTTTATGTATGCTTTCAAAAAAAAAGCCTTCTGTGTGCAGCAGCCCCCCTCAGCCCCATCTCGATCCAACGATGTCCATGAATGCCTTGGGCATCTCTCCCTCTTAATTGGCTGAAAAACAGCAGCAGCAACATTGGCTCCCGCTGCTGTCAATCTGCTGCTGTCAATCAAACAAAAAGGCCTTCTTGTCCACATCAGTGCCTGACCTCACAAATGCGCTTCTGGAAGAATGGTCAAACATTCCTATAGACACACTCCTAAACCTTGTGGACAACCTTCCCAGAAGCGTTGTAGCCGTTGTAGCTGGAAAGGATGGGCCAACTCAATATTGAAGCCTACGGACTAAGACTGGGATGCCATTAAAGTTCATTTGTGTGTAAAGGTAGGCGTCCCAATACTTTTGGTAATATAGTGTATGTGGCAAGCACAATAGGACAAGTAAGTATTGATTCTTTTCTTTACAGGCTGGCTTTATATAAAGGTGAAGTCAGGCATGGGCTATTTTGAGGAGTTATATTTGCATAGCTCCCAACTGTCCCTGATTTCGAGGGACTGTCCCTTGTTTGGAGCAAAGTCCCTCTGTCCCTCTTTCCTCCTCATTTGTCGCTCATTTTGGTGTAATAAATATAGTTGTATATAAAATGCACTATTTATCTTTCAGAATGTTTTTCCCAGTGCTAATCCTTTCATCCAATTTCTAAATTTCTGCATTTGGTAATTTCCAAAGCCAATATAAAGGAATAGTAGTGGTAAAAAAGCACTTGTGGGTTTAACCAATCATTTTTTTCTAATAATTCTCTTTTAAGGGGGGCGTGGCAGGGGGTGTACCCTAAGCCTACATATTTTTGCTAATAGGTGTCCCTCATTTACTGTACATCTCAGAACGTTGTATGCATTGGTTTAATGTGGACCAAAGTAAGTATGCCTTTGTCATACCTATGGGATCTCTGTGGAAGCACTGTATTAGCCCCGGTTCACACTTGTGCGTGTGCGGGGTTCGCATGTAATATCGGAGCGCACTGCTCCGACATTACATGCGATCGGCTGTGCGGTGCGAGTTTAGCCATACACTTTGTATGGCTAAATTCGCATCGCACCCGGAGCAAACACGCACAGGAGGCATTTTTGCAGCCGCATCAGGATCGGATCGCACAGCGGTTCACACTTGTGCGATCCGATCCTGTGCGAACTGCACGATCGCACTGCGATATGCGATCAAACTGGGGGTGTCGTTAAGATTACATTGACACCCCCAGCGTATCGCATATGGCAGTGTGAAGTGCCGGGGGTGAGTGTGCGATGCGGGAACAGGCTGCGAATTCGCAGCCTTCCCGCATCGCATAAATGTGAACTGAGCCTCAGACACTTCTCCTGCAGTGATCTGCACCTGCACTAGCTTCAGGGTCCTGTGCTGCGTGTCTGCCCTGTGGCTTAGTAAACACAGGTGCCATGCAGAGAACACTTTGTATTTTCTTAATTAATGCAAAGTGTTCTCTGATTGGATGAGGTGAAGATTGTGATGTCACTTCCCTGCCTCTTCACCTCATCTAATCAGAGAAAGCATTGCATTACCTTACATTGAGAAAATGTAAAGTGTGAATGGCGCCTGTGCCACAACCTCTTGTTCTAAGTGTAGCAGGACAACTATTCGGCATTACATCCGGAAGCTTGTGGTGATCACTGTGGTAGCAATCCACAGGGATCCAACAGGTATGGCACAGGTCTAAGCTGGATCAATGTAACTATGCAAAAGAGTCAATACCTAAACCTAATTATTAAAAAAATACTTTACATTAATCCAGATTGACTAAATTGCTGCGTACTGCATTCCATTCGGATTCAGTTTTTTTGTGGGATGATCTGACAATTATTTAAATTGCTTGCTATTGACAGTGAAATAATAAATTACTGGATATATTTCCTAATAAAGCTCTCATGTCAGATTCCTATAAACAACGCATAAATAAAACAAATGTAAATGGGCTATGAGATGTCTTGTTGCAGATCCTGGCTGTACCTTCCAAACTGCACAGTAAATATTCACAAGCCTTTCTAGTGATTTGCTGCTATGGGGAATTGTAAATGGAAAATGTGCAGTGTATTATAGATAACAGGACATTCATCTGTAAAGGAACAGTACCAGATCTATAAAGAATTAAAATATGTGTACTATTCTGTACTGACTATAAGGCTGAGTGTACTGTATTTTGTAGATATAACATATTCAAATACAATATACCTGTATGAGTTTATTTAAAAAAAGCAAGGATTTGCAGTAGCTCATAGTAGTTAGTTAGGTGTCATACAATTAAATCATATTAATTCAATTTAAAGACTTAATCAGAACTAGGCCTCATTCATTTGGGCGTACTTAAAGCAGTATTAAATCCAAAAACAAACATTTATCATATTGCAGCTTGGCAATTCTTAGATGCGATGGCTGTATTATCTTTCTTTTTAGGGTTTCTTCTTCTATTTTCATTTGGTATTTTTCAACAGGAAAGCTCTCTTACAATTACAAAGATGAGACAGATCATTTAAAGTATATGTAAATCCTCACCTTGTAAAACCCTTTAAGTTTAAAAAAGAAATTAAATTCAAAACATGTATGTGTGTGTATATATATATATATATATATATATATATATATATATATATATATATATATATATATATACACAGCATCTCACAAGAGTGAGTACACCCCTCACATTTTTGTAAATATTTTATTATTTCTTTTCATATGACAACACTGAAGAAATGACACTTTGCTACAATGTAAAGTAGTGAGTGTACAGCTTGTATAACAGTGTATATTTGCTGTCCCCCCTCAACACACAGCCATTAATGTCTAAACTGCTGGCAACAAAAGTGAGAACACCGCTAAGGGGAAATGTCCAAATTGAGCCCAAAGTGTCAATATTTTGGGTGGCCACCATTATTTTACAACCCTCTTGGGCATGGAGTTCACCAGATCTTCACAGAATGCCACTGGAGTCCTCCTTCACTTCTCCATGACAACATCACAGAGCTGGTGGATGTTAGAGACTTTGTGCTCCTCCACCTTCCAATTGAGGATGCCCCACAGATGCTCAATAGGGTTTAGGTCTAGGGATGATCGAACGGTTCAGGTCGACCATCGGTTCGATCCGAACATTGACTGTTCGAAATTCGGCCTAATTCCGAACTTTTTGCTGAAAAAGTTCAGAATTCGGCAACCAGAACCGACCAAAATGCAATGGGACAGGAACTGGGCTTTAAAAGCCCGTGATTGGACCAGAACCATCGGTTAAAGCCAATTGAGGGGGCAGGAGAATGCTAGGAATGTGATTGGAGTGACTAGGGGGTCCAGAGGCCAATCATTAGTGAATACGCCCCCCAGTATATAAGATAGCCCCGCCAAATCTCTAGCATTGTAATACAGGGCTGTGGAAGCAGTTCTGTTACTTCTGCTCTCAAAGTGTTATTTAGCAATTATTAGTGTGAGGAAAGGGATATCTAGTGTAGTTAGGGTACTATTTTCCACTATAGTTAGATTTAATAATCTAGTTTCTGTAGGGAAAGTGTTAAGTGTAAGGGGACCGTAGTGTAGGGTTAACTGACTCTGACTGCTATGGCAGGGTGACAAAACCCTTCCATTTCAGGGTGACCGCTATAGAGAAAAGATCGTTTCTCTTAGAACACTTATAGAACCGGATAGTGGCTTCGCCCCTGTCACCCTGCTTTTTGTTGCAGGCGTTTATAGGGCTTTTTTGAGGACATGTTTGGAGTCAGGCATGACATCTGAACTTCTGTGTAGGGGTATATATACACACACACGTATGTATATATACACATACCCATATATAGGTTTGAAAGTAGCAGAACACTATGCTTGCGCTAATGAAATAATTAACACCCATATGGCTTCTCTGCTATAACACCTATATATGTGTATGTGTATAAATAAATATAAGTGTGTGTGTATATATACCCCTATACAGAATTTCAGATGTTTTGCCTGCCTCCAAAGACCCCAAAAAAATGCCCAAAAAAAACGCCTGCTGCAAAAACACACCTGGGCTTTTTTGTAGCTGGCGTTTTTTTGGGCATTTTTTTGGCGTCTTTGGAGGCAGGCATAACATCTGAACTTCTGTATAGGGGTATATATACACACACACTTATATGTATTTATACACATACACATATATAGGTGTTATAGCAGAGAAGCCATATGGGTGTTAATTATTTCATTAGAGCAAGCATAGTGTTCTGCTACTTTCACACCTATATATATGTATGTGTATATATACATACATGTGTGTGTGTGTGTGTATATATATATACCCCTACACAGAAGTTCTGATGTTATGCCTGCCTCCAAAGACCCCCAAAAAATGCCCCAAAAAAACGCCAGCTACTAAACCGGCAAGGTGTGAAAATAGCGGAGCCACTATCCTGTTCTATATTAATTCTAATACAAAGGAACTTTTTTTTCTGGTTCTGGACATGCTATAGAGCTGCAACTTCACAGCTACACTTTTTAGACCCCCCAGACACTAAATTCAAAGAAATCTCATTTTTTTTTTTCAATAATTTTTTCAATAATTGGCTCTCTATCAAAAATGACAATTTTTAAGAACTTTTTTTTGTGTGATTAATAGTCCCTGGAGCATGACCCTGAACCCTAGGCACTTTTTTAGGGGCATTTATTGGGTTTTAGGGCTTCAAAATTGTGTTTTTTCATTACCGAAGTTCTGGTCCCATTGATTTCAATGGGGTTCTGAAATCCGGGCCGAACTTTCGGGAAGTTCGGGTGTTCTGGTCGAACCGAACTTTTGAAAAGTTCAATCATCCCTATTTAGGTCTGGAGACATGCTTGGCTAGTCCATTGCCTTTACCCTCAGCTTTTTTTTAGCAAGGCAGTGGTCGTCTTGGAGGTGTGTTTGGGGTCATTATCATGTTGGAATACTGCCCTGCCGCCCAGTCCCTGAAGGGAGGGGATCATGCTCTGCTTCAGTATGTCACAGTATATGTTGGCATTCATGCAGCCCCAGACCATGACACTCCCACCCCCATACTTGACTGTAGGCAAGACTAGGGATCGAGCCAATTATCGGAAGGCCGATATTCACTTTTCCTGATATATCGGTATCGGCCCCGGAACACACTTGTCTTTGTACCATTGACCTGGTTGCCACCACACAAGCTTGACACCATCTGAACCAAATAAGTTTATCTTGGTCTCATCAGACCACAGGACATGGTTCCAGTAATTCATGTCCTTAGTCTGATTGTCTTCAGCAAACTGTTTACGGGGTTTCTTGTGCATCATCTTTAGAAGAAGCTTCCATCTGGGACGACAGCCATGCAGACTAATTTGATGCAGTGCGCAGTGTATGGTCTGAGCACTGACAGGCTGAGCCCCCCACCCCTTAAACATCTGCAGCAATGCAGGCAACACTCACTCGTCTATTTCCCAAAGACAGCCTCTAGATATGACGCTCAGCACGTGCACTCAACTTCCTTGGTCTATCATGGCAAGGCCTGTTCTGAGTGGAACCTGTCCTATTAAACCACTGTATGGTCTTGGTCACCGTGCTGCAGCTCAGTTTCAGGGTCTTGGCAATCTTCTTATAGCCTAGGCCATCTTTATGTAGAGCAACAATTCTTTTTTCAGATCCTCAGAGAGTTCTTTGCCATGAGGTGCTATGTTGAACTTCCAGTGACCAGTATAAGAGCGTGAGAGCGATAACACCAAATTTAACACACCTGCTCCCCATTCACACCTGAGACCTTGTAACAATGATGAGTCACATGACACCAGGGAGGGAAATGGCTAATTGGGCCCAATTTGGACATTTTCACTTAGGAGTGTACTCACTTTTGTTGCCAGCGGTTTAGACATTAATGGCAATGTGTTGAGTTATTTTGAGTGGACAGCAAATTTACACTGTTATACAAGCTGTACACTCACTACTTTACATTGTAGCAAAGTGTCATTTCTTCAGTGTTGTCACATGAAAAAATATAATAAAATATTTACAAAAATGTTAGGGGTGTACTCACTTTTGTGGGATACTGTGTGTGTGTGTATATATATATATATATATATATGCATATATATATATTTATATACATTATAAACACATTTTTCCCCTTGTTTTATACATACCCTTTGTTCTCAGCTGCATAAGGAGCTCAGAGAGCTGGGGAGGATAAACAGCAGAAAACTGGTTTTCCCAGTAAATGGCTTGCATAGTGAGGAGGGGTGCATGTTAGCAGTAGTCTGACCATTGGGGGAGAGCAAGCTTAGTTCTCAGCACATACAAAGAGAACAGGATACTTTTTCATAAAAGTACATATTACAGCAGGCACATATCAGACATATGGTGTTGGATAGGAAAGTGCGCTGATTCGGATTAGGGTGTGCCGCTACCTTAGAGTGAATGATGTGAAATGTGTAAAAAAATCAGGTGCGCTACCCAATTGTGTATATGGAAATACAACAATAGTGTAAAAAAATATACTATTATGGAATAAATAAAGAAACAATACAAATCGTGCTAACAAAATAGTCCGAAATGTGACTGGTGAAACACCAATGTGCAATAAACGTCCATATTAAAAGTCCATAAATAAAGGTGCAAATGTGGTGACATAAACTTCAAACTCAGGAAGATGTGAACTGTGATTGGAAGGTGCAAGGTCCCACCACCAGCTTAGCCTCTTACCAAAAGTTGAATTTTAAGGGCATATACGGATGTGACCGCTCCAGGGGTCATGCAACCAGGTGGAGGGATTCCCAAAAAAAACTCAGAAGGCACTCTACCACACTCGTGCTCCCTAGACTCTTACGGGACAAAAGCCAGACAAGAAGCTTGGAGTAATATTGATGAGTGATCCTGCCGGGAATTGCTGGGCTCTAGGATGGTTGCTGTAGTTGCTTGTGTCCAAGAGGAACCGACCCAAACAGAAACCTTGATGGTAAGCGATCCTGCCAAAAAGTGCCTGGACTCTGATAGGCTACTGTGACTTCTGTGTCTGGTTAACCTCAATGATAGGGGACACAACATAGGGGACCGCCATAGTGCATTATCAACAGTAAGATTTTATTGAATACAAGTGATTGCACTTACAGTTATGAAGACAATTATAGCGAGTTCCCTCAAGATGGAGCTGTATGGCGGGGTCCGCCTGCAGTGCGGACCACTGCCTAGGTCTAGTTGTGATGACGCCGCGCCTCCTCTCTGACGACGTTTCTCCCGATTGGGCATCCACTGAGATAGGAGGTGGGGCCAGCGTCATCACTTCCGCCTTTAAACATGCCCTTTAACCAGCACTTCCTGGGTTCAGGACCCTCCCATTCCTTCCTAAGGACTAGTAACCGCTCTTTTTCTTCTTAAGATTTCGAGTTTTTACTAATTAAGCTGTTGGGAGGTTCACTAGTTCATCCCACAGCTTTTTTATTCACATAAGCATCATACAACACTATATACCATAAATGGTTAAAAGCCAGGTTACTTTATTGTAATTAAAGGTTTTGAATGTTTGAATGTTTTTTCCCATCTATCTCGCTGCAAAAAGAAAAAAGTTTGTCACATCAGCTTTGTGCACAATAAGCAGATGTTGGAGATCGTTCCTTTTTCCTCATCGGCCGCTGTGCCTATAAAGGAGAAGAGAACATACTCTGCTGACAGCAGGAAGTGTCCTCAGCATTAGCATAAACTGCAGCATCATAGATAAGGGACAGCAGGAAATGAACATAGCGAGCACTTCCTGTGGACACCCAGACCCTCCGGACTGTAAATATACATAATAATAACATTTGGCGACATCTAAAACTCTCTTCATCTCTTTGAGGTTGATATGGTCGCATTTACATACAAATAAGATCGGTTACTAGTCCTTAGGAAGGAATGGGAAGGTCCTGAACCCAGGAAGTGCTGGTTAAAGGGCATATTTAAAGGCGGAAGTGATGACGCTGGCCCCACCTCCTATCTCAGTGGATGCCCAATCGGGAGAAACGTCGTCAGAGAGGAGGCGCCGCGTCATCACAACTAGACCTAGGCAGTGGTCCGCACTGCAGGCGGACCCCGCCATACAGCTCCACCTTGAGGGAACTCGCTATAATTGTCTTCATAACTGTAAGTGCAATCACTTGTATTCAATAAAATCTTACTGTTGATAATGCACTATGGCGGTCCCCTATGTTGTGTCCCCTATCATTGAGGTTAACCAGACACAGAAGTCACAGTAGCCTATCAGAGTCCAGGCACTTTTTGGCAGGATCGCTTACCATCAAGGTTTCTGTTTGGGTCGGTTCCTCTTGGACACAAGCAACTACAGCAACCATCCTAGAGCCCAGCAATTCCCGCCAGGATCACTCATCAATATTACTCCAAGCTTCTTGTCTGGCTTTTGTCCGGTAAGAGTCTAGGGAGCACGAGTGTGGTAGAGTGCCTTCTGAGTTTTTTTTGGGAATCCCTCCACCTGGTTGCATGACCCCTGGAGCGGTCACATCCGTATATGCCCTTAAAATTCAACTTTTGGTAAGAGGCTAAGCTGGTGGTGGGACCTTGCACCTTCCAATCACAGTTCACATCTTCCTGAGTTTGAAGTTTATGTCACCACATTTGCACCTTTATTTATGGACTTTTAATATGGACGTTTATTGCACATTGGTGTTTCACCAGTCACATTTCGGACTATTTTGTTAGCACGATTTGTATTGTTTCTTTATTTATTCCATAATAGTATATTTTTTACACTATTGTAGTATTTCCATATACACAATTGGGTAGCGCACCTGATTTTTTTACACATTACATATCAGACATATGGGTTTACATACAGTATTCTTAAATACCTAAAACCTTTATCACAAAAGGAAGACTGTTAGCTGTAACTGATTATAAAGTATTAGCTGGAGTTCAGCTTACTGTATTTAAATATACTGGTACTTCTAACACTTCCCCCCCCCCACAGACTGACAATGATGCTGCCCCAAATCTGCCCCCTGTGCTCCTTCATCCAGAGTGGTGTCTGTATAGTACAGGAAGTATGTTATTGGCCATATCACCCGGGAAAAACAGAGAAAAAAAAGTTTATTAAAAGGCCTTAGACAGCTTTGACTATATTACAAATAGTATATAAGAGGCCAGCAGCAATAAAGCCTTACCATGGCCTTTTTTTTTTTTTTTTTTGTAAGGGTCCATGCACATTGGATTAAAAATCACTGCTTCTACAGGAGTTTTGTGTTCTGCTTGTAGAAGCAGTTCAATGTTATACTATGTGTCCATGCACATTAGGACGATTACAGGCACAATTTAAGCTCAGCGTTTAGAGGCAGGAAAAAAAACTTCTGGTTTGCGTTTCTGATTGGAGCTTTCTTGCAGGAAAAAAAAACACAAAACTCTCCTAAACTTGCCTAAACTATGTACAAAAATGCTTTATATTACATGACCTATCAAACTTGTGTGACGACCTCTCAGCTATTCAGCCCAGAAGACTACAAACATCTTGTGATAAAAAGGAGTTCTGCAGGAAACCACTCTAGACTATAAGTAGTGCACTATGATCTTTTTTTAATGATGCACCCTGGCTGGGGGCCCATTTTAATTTAAAAAAATGCATGGAATTTGGCTTTATTTTTTTAGGGCCAGTTGACACCACATGCAGTCCAGTGTTTTCTGCATTGCATGGAAATGCATAGAAAGAAGGTCACATCATTTTGAATGGCATAGTTCACACCAGTGCTTGCAGTTCCAGTGCCTTCCAGTTCCAGAAAAAAAATTAGAACATGCTGCATTTTTTCCTGCACTGGACTATACTGGAATGATGTAAAACGCATCAAAACGCATTGTAACACACCAGAACGCATCTAAACGCACCAAAATGCACTGCAACACATGTGTCCTTATTTACGGATAAGAAAAAGGTGGGGGAAAAATGCACTAGACTGCGTCAAAAATGCACCAAAAACACGTCAAAAAGCATCTGGAAGGCACAAAAAATGTGTCAAAAAAGTGCATGCAGAAAAGCATCTGGACTGCGTTTCTATGGTGTGAACTGGCCCTAAGACCTAATCCACTTTCGTGGGGATAGCAAAAAAAGAAAAAAACAATATAGCGTATACAATTGCGACACAAATCAAATGTAATTGAATGTTATTAAAAATGACCTTTCCTTTTCAATCTGCAGCTGTTATAATTTTCTGAAAATGCAATGCAAACTGGCAACCTAGAGCTGTTCTGTACACAGAATGTATACTGGCCACACCCCAGAAACAACATTTCCTGCTTGTATGAGGTCTGCCTAAGATATAAGTCAGATTTCTGGCATCCCCTGCAACAAAAATGTAATTTTTGGTGAGATACTCCCAATAGGAACACGTCTAAAGGGATGAGGACCCAGCAGCTTTTCTCATTAGAGCTCTGCAGCTGCCACAGCTGATATATAATTATGAAACCAGTCCCATTTGACCCACTCAGCACAGAGGAACAAACAGGGATTTCTTCAGAATAAAAAAAGGTAGGAATCTGCAACAACGTTTGTTATAATCCTTGCAATGTACATAGATCACCCAGAGGGGAATGTTTTTTTCTCAACAAAAGTGGAGTTACGCTTTAAAATAAATGTGACAGTGCTAGAAGCATCACTCTACCTCTCTGTCATATCAGACATACTAGGTAGGACAGTTAAATAATTAAGTATGTAAACTGAATGCACTAATGGTCTTGTTCCAGTGTAATTGTTCGGATTAACTAGGTGTATTTTACAACTGACTGGAAATGTTAGAATTTTGCACATTACTAGGGGGTCTATTTATATATTTTTTTCACAATATTTATATACCTTTCACTCAATAGTTACACCTATTTTTCTAATTGGATTCCATTGGAAACATATGTGAATTCTGGGTAAAAGTTGTGTACCTTTTTGTATGAAAAAAAGTATGAATAGACATCAGGGTGCATTAACCACTTTACCACCGGAGGATTTTGCTGTCTTACGTCTGGGCCACTGTTTGCGATTTGGCACTGTGCGAATTTAACTGACAATTGTGCGGTCATGCAACGCCGTACCCAAACAAAATTTACGTCCTTTTTTTCCTACAAACAGAGCTTTCTTTTGGTGGTATTTGATCACCTGTGTGATTATTACTTTTTGCGCTATAAACAAAAAAAGAGCAACAAATTTGAAAAAATAACAATATTTTTCACATTTTTTTTACATGAAATTGCCCTAAAAAAAATTTAAAAATCTAAATTTTTTAACATTTTAGGCCAATTTGTTTTCTGCTACATATTTTTGGTAAAAAAATTGCAATAAGCGTATTTTGATTGGTTTGCGCAAAAGTTATTGCGTTAACTAACAAAGGGAAAGATTTCTGTTGTTTTTGGTGTTTTTTTTTTTTTAACGAGTAATGGCGGCGATCTGCGATTTTTTTTTTTTCGGGACTGCGACATTGCGGCGGACAGATCGGACCCTTGACTGACATTTTTGACACTTTTGGGGTTACCAGTGACATTACCAGGGGCAGACTGGCAACTTTTGGCCCAGGGGGCAAGTACAAACCAAAGACCCATGGGGCAGCATCTCAGCCCCCTCCCACTCTCTCTTTCCCCCTCCACCTCCTGACCCCCATTCCAGGCTGAAGCCCTGCCCCAGGTGCTCTCTACTCATTGGCTGAATTTGTGTTCTCAACCTGGCCATCAGGGGGCGGTTGGGGGGACCTGAGACAGCTCGGTTGGGGCTGGCCAGGGGAGGAGTGTCTCCAGTGGGGCATGGAACCGGCCTCTGCTCAGACACAGTTTACACCATCCATGCTGGGGGGGGAGGTCTGCACTCTGTCCCTGTCTTCATTCCGCACTCAGTAGGTCAGTGGCGGGGACCTTTTACTTCTCTTCACCAGGAATCCTTTAGGCATGTCTGTGGCAGAAGTGGTGCAGCCTTTTTACAGGGCATCAGAGCGGCCCAGGGGGCAATTTCCCCCCTGCCCCCTGGCCCAGTCCTCCCCTGGACATTACTACAGTAATCAGTGCTATAAATATGCACTGTTACTGCAAAAATGACACTGGCAAGGAAGGGGTTAATTTTATTGGAGAGGGAGGGGTTAATGTATGCCTGGTGCTTACTGACGTGTGTAGGGGGGGGGGGGTGACTGAGTGACACAGGGACAGATCGCATGTTCAGCTATGCTGAACCCTGCAATCTGTCACTGCCTGTCACTTAGGAGATCCGCCCGCTTGTGTTTACACAAGCAGGCGGATCTCCACACTAGATCCCCGACGATCGCTGTGACGGAATACAGCGGGAGCGAGCCTCCGGCGGTGCGTGCGCTGCCGAGAAGGGGGAGTGTCTGCCGACGTAGGTCTACGTCGTCAGACCTACAAGAGCCACTTTGCCGCAGTACAGCTCTAGTGAGCAGACGGCAAGTGGTTAAGGTATACCTAAAGGAAAGGTTTTTTTTTTTTTAGTTTTGGATAGAATGAAGAGGGATTAGAACTCCTGTCAGGTTTTTTTTGCTGTCTGTGTCCTCCTCATTAGTGAGATTCACTCTCAATATTTGTCCTGTTTATCTTTATTATTGAAAGTGAAGGTAAAACAAAATTCTACATTTTGAGTTGACGCCAGAACAATGTTCTTTATTGTTTACAAAGGTTATTTTATAGCTTTGCCTTATACCACACTTGTCAAATGCTTTAGGTGGCATTACATTTTTAAAAAAGTACATTTAAAACACTTAAACCGATACTAAACAAGCACAGTGGGGTAAATTTATAAAACATGGAGCACTCAGAATCTTGTGCAACTGTGCATAGTAGCCAATCAGCTTCTAACTTCAGCTTGTTCAATTAAGCTTTAATAATAAAACCTGGAAGCTGATTGGTTTCTGTGCAGATCTGCACCAGATTTTGCACTCTCCTGTTTTAGTAAATCTCCCCCACCGCTAACAACTTGCTACAATTTTGACACTTCTCTCCTACATGTAAAAATCATCATTTTTTGGCTAGAAAGTTACTCAGAACCCCCAAATATTATATTTGTTTTTTTTAGCAGAGACCCTAGGAAATAAAATGGTGGTTGTTTCAACTTTTTATGTCCCACAGTATTTGCGCTGAGAATTTTTCAAACATGTTTTTTTTTTTTGGGATAAAAACTTTCGTGAATTAAATAAATAAAAAAAAAAAACCCTAAAGTTAGCCTGATTTTTTTTTGCATAATGTGAAAGATGATGTTATGCCAAGTAAACAGATACCTAACATGTCATGCTTTAAAATTGTGCACACTTGTGGAATGGTGCCAAACTTCGATGCTTGAAAATCTCCATAGGCAGTGCTTTAAAAATGTTTAGAGTTGCAGAGGAGGTCTTGTGCTAGAATTATTGCTCTCACTCTAATGTTCGCGCCGATACCTCACGTGTGGTTTGAACTCCATTTACATATGCGGGTGCAACGTATGTATGCATTCGCTTCTGCGTGCAAGATTACATTTTTTATTTTTTTATGGTTTATTTTACTTTTATTTTTAGCTTTTAACACTTTCCCTTTACGTTTTTTTAACACTTTTATTCCTATTACAAGGAATGTAAACATCCCTTGTAATAGGAATAGGGCATGACACATCCACTTTACAGTGAGATCTGGGATCTATAAGTCCACTGATCTTACGTCTAGGCTGGAAAGCCTAAAAAAAAAAAATTAATTATTTTAATAAAAAATAAACATCTACTGTAAGTACCTTTTTCCTAATCAATATACAGCTGTCACATGACCCCGATCTTTCCCAGCCTGTCTGCGGGGAAACGTAAGCAGAAAAAGCTTCTAGTTCACTGCTGCTGGTCACATGCTCAAAATAAAAGAAAAAAGCTTTTGGAATACAGAGTAAAAATAAATAATTATTTTCAATAAACTTTTTTAAATTGTCATACAAATATATACTTAAAATAAAATCTTTATTATTTTTTGGCAATAGTATGGTGTGTGCGGATTTCTGCTGTGTCACGCCCCTCCAGCCTGTGTCTTATATTAACAGGGAGGTGAAGCCTCCAATAATCTAGACGTAATATCCTGCCCCTATTGTGTTTAGCTGGTTAGTGGGCATGGAGGGAGTGGGCTGTCATTAACCACTGTGTATACGCCCACATGTGTGACTCTAAAGTCACATGGGCTGCTCAAATGTGATAGGGAGGAAATGCTCAGCTTACAAACTCACTGAAAACATGTGCAGAGTTGCCACCACCGCTGCAAAATCTGTAGCTGAATTAAGGACATGGCAGAAGGTGGAGATAGAGAACAGAAGGATCAACCAGGTTTTTTGCAAATACAGAAAACAAATCTCATAGTAACTGAGTGAGTATGAACAGCATGTAATACAGTATTTAGTGATAGTTTTTTATGATGTGGGTTTAGTGACACTTTAAGCTGGCCACAATCTACATTTTAGACGGTTCCTGATGAACTGGCAAATATTGCTTAGTGGATGGCCCTGTTAGCCCATCCTTGCCCAACAGCCTTCTGTTGAAAAACCAAAGGAATCAGGTGGAAAATTGTCAGCTGCATTCAATTAGATACAGCCACTGTTTGAGTATTCTGACAGCCGCCCAGCAGGGATATTCATCCATTTATAAGGAAAGGGATGGTCAGCACTCAGGATGACCTCCAAAAAATAGTATTCCTTTATTGAAAAGACATGTACAACTCTGTAAAAACAGCCTATGCATTTTGTATGTTAGTCCTTAGTAATGGCTAAGGACTAACGGCCGAAATGCGTAGACTGTTTTTACAGAACTTTACATGTCTACTATTTTTTGGATGTCATGCTGAGTGCTGACCATCTCTTTTCTTATTCTGGTACGTTGGAGGTGTCGGCAGACTTGAGGTCTGAGCACTGGGCAGAGCTGTTATGTGGGGAAGTTGTAGCACCTATACACCTGTTTTCCCTGATATTTGTCTATTTGTGCTGTATAATAGTGTATGTCCAGCTTTACACATGCCCTCACACTATGCAGCTATGACAATATATACAATATACCAGAAAGGGATTAAACAGAAGATTCCTAAAGTGGTTTCAATGCCTCAAGGTTTTTTGCCTTAATCCTTTCTATGCATTAAGATAAAAAAAAACATTCTCTGCTGCAGGATCCCTCCAGCCCCCCTAGTCTTACCTAAGCCCGATCAGATCCAGACCCGTGCATGAGAGCAGCAGTTCTTAATGCTGTCAATCAACTCCAGTAAAAGGGGAGTGGGGGGTGGGGAGAGTCCTGCTGTCTGTGTCACAGCAGGGGGGGGTCAGGAGCGAGCATGCATGAGTGCCCCATGGGAAGTGGCTTCCTGTGGGGGCACTGGACAGATAGAAGGAGCCAGGAGCACTGGCAGGGGACCCAAGAAGAGGAGGTTCGGGCCGCTCTGTGCAATTCCATTGCACAGAGCAGGTAAATATAGAGATGGCTGTTTTTTTTTTTTTCTTTTAATTGCCCTTTATTTTCTTTTCCTTTATTATTATTATACACCACACAAGATTTTTCTCTAAACTGAACTTTTGGGGAGGGGGATCTCAGTAAATATTGATCATCTTCTAGTTATAGCTATTGGATATAATTATCTTAGAATACTGTTGATGTACGTTTGATTTTAAGCCTTTTCTTACTAATGATCAATACACCATGGCACTATATAACAATGCAGAAAGAGAAACAAAAAACAGAGTTCACTTTGATTTGCAAAGCTATCCATGTTTACAGAAACATGAACCATAGCTTCAGCACCATGGACAGTAACCATGTTTGCCTTCTTTGCCCAAAGGTGTTCCTAAAGTATATGTAAACTTTCACCTTGTAAAACAACCCCTTCAATTTAAAATAGAAATCAAATGCAAAACATTTATGTATACATATAAAAAATAATAAAAATACAGTTGTTTCCCCCCTTGTGATCACATTTCATCTTTTTTCTCAACTGCATAAGGAGCTCAGGGAGGAGAAACATAAGCACACTGATCTTCCCAGTGAATGGCTGTGCAGGGGGGCGTGTCAGCAGAAGTTAGATCATTGGACGAGAGCAGGCTGAGTTCCCAGCACAGCTAGAGAACTGACCAAGCTGTGCTATAATGTCTAACGTTGTCAGTTTTTGATAGGAAAGCAGAAGGACTGGCAAGAACATCAGGGATTTCACACAAAGGAAGCAATACAAAGAGAACATGCATACATGGTATAGCAGTCACATCAGTAATATGAAATGTTGGGTTTACATATTCTTTAACTCTGTAGCGGAAATAAAAAGAAGAAAAAATACCCTGTAAAAGAAGAGAATTATTAATTACCTGTGTCACCTGTCCCTGTACTCTTCGCTCTATTGCAGCACAAAGCTGCCAGCAGAAACATCACATCCGAACCAGCTAGGTGTGTCAGATGCCTGTGTCCCCTGCTGTGCACTGTGGTTCTATCCAGAGGCCTCTACATTAGGGATGATCGAGCTTTTGAAAAGTTTGGTTCGGCCAGAACATCCGAACTACCCGAAAGTTCGGCCCGGATTTCAGAACACCATTGAAATCAATGGACCCGAACTTCGGTAATCAAAAAACATCATTTTAAAGCCCTAAAACCCAATAAATGCCCCTTAAAAGTGCCTAGGGTTCTGGGTCATGCCCCAGGGAAAAAAACAAAAAAAAGATATTTTTTGATTTTGACTTTGGATTTAGTATCTGGGGAGTCTAAAAGTGTACCTGTGAAGTTTCAGCTCTGTAGCATGTCCAGAACCAGAAAAAGATAATTTTTCATTAGAGCAGGGATGGTGGGACCCCACTTTTACACATGTATTATCTTTTTTTGGGGGTTCTGGACATGCTACAGAGCTGAAACTTCACAGGTACAACTTTTAGACCCCCCAGACACAAAATCACACAAAAAAGTTCTTAAAAATTGTCATTTTTGATAGAGAGCCAATTATTTAAAAAATTTAAAAAAAGTAAAAAAAAAAAATGTCTTTGGATTTAGTATTTGGGTGGTCTAAAAAGTGTACCTGTGAAGTTTCAGCTCTGTAGTATGTCCAGAACCATAAAAAAAAAAAAAGATAATTTTTCAGTAGAGCGGGGATGGTGGGACCCCACTTTTACACTTATATGATTTTTTTGGGGGGTTCTGGACATGCTACAGAGCTGAAACTTCACAGGTACACCTTTTAGACCCCCCCAGACACAAAATCGCACAAAAAAAGTTCTTAAAAATTGTCATTTCTCTGTCGCTCATTGACAGACGTAGTCTTCTTGATTCACATCAATTGGGTTATGTTGTCTCCGCAGGAGTAGGACTAGGCAGAAAGAAAAAAACGTTCTGGCTCCACCCTAGGGGCAGTCCCAGAGGGTATATCCTCCCTCTCTCTGCTACAAGGAATCAGTTTTTTTCTGTCTAGTCACCCAGAAGGTGGCCTTCTTGGTGGCTATCACTTCTGCACGCAGGGTGTCAGAACTGGCCGCATTATCTTGTCGTTCCCCATATCTGGTGGTTCATAGAGATAAGGTGGTTCTTCGTCCGAATCCATCCTTCCTACCAAAAGTGGTTTCAGAATTTCATCTGAATGAAGAAATTGTATTACCTTCCCTGTGTCCTAAGCCAAGTCATCCTCGGGAGTTTGCTTTACACTCCTTGGATGTGGTCCGGGCGATCAGGGTATACTTGAAAACGACAGACTCGTTTCGCAAGACGGATTCACTTTTTGTGATCCCGGATGGACCCAAAAAGGGGTTGCCTGCATCTGCCGCGACTATTTCCAAATGGATCAGACAGACGGTGATACAGGCTTATTCTATTAAGGGTCGGGAGCCCCCGTTCTCTGTTAAGGCGCACTCCACTCGGGCACTTAGTGCGTCATGGGCCTTTCGCTATCAGGCGTCAGTGGTCCAGGTGTGCAAGGCGGCTACCTGGTCGTCGGTGCATACCTTTACAAAACATTATAAAGTTGATGTAATGGCATCGTCTGATGCCTCGTTTGGCCGCAAGGTTTTGCAGGCCGCCATTTGAGGAGACCAGTGGTCTACCTCGAGGGTTTTTTTCCGTTGGAATTTTTATTTGAGTCTCATTCTTTGCTTATAATGAGCCTTTAAAAACTTCTAGTTGGCACCGGTTGGGCCTTCTAGATTGGATTTTGATTTCTATCAATCCCACCCCTCATTTGTGGCACTGCTTCTGGATGTCCCAATTGATGTGAATCAAGAAGACTACGTCTGTCAATGAGCGACAGAGAAAATCGGATTTTTGTAAGATCTTACCGTAAAATCCTTTTCTCTTAGCTCATTGACAGACGTAGTACCCGCCCCTCTATCATTGAGTTGGGTTGGGTTAAATTCTCTGTTGCTGCTTTATAACAGAACTGATTCCTTGTAGCAGAGAGAGGGAGGATATACCCTCTGGGACTGCCCCTAGGGTGGAGCCAGAACGTTTTTTTCTTTCTGCCTAGTCCTACTCCTGCGGAGACAACATAACCCAATTGATGTGAATCAAGAAGACTACGTCTGTCAATGAGCTAAGAGAAAAGGATTTTACGGTAAGATCTTACAAAAATCCGATTTTTTTGATAGAGAGCCAATTATTGAAAAAAAAAATTAAAAAAAAAAAATTCTTTGGATTTAGTATCTGGGGGGTCTAAAAAGTGTACCTGTGAAGTTTCAGCTCTGTAGCATGTCCAGAACCATAAAAAAAGATTGTTTGTATTAGTGCAATTATAGATCTGGAATATGGCTTCTCGCTTTTCACACCTTGCCGGTTTAATAGCAGGCGTTTTTTTTTTGGGGCATTTTTTTGGGTTCTTTGGAGTCAGGAAAAACATCTGAACTTGGGTATAGTGGTACTGTATACACAAGTTCAGGTGTTTTGCCTGCCTCCAAAAACCCCCAAAAAATGCCTGCAACAACACACCTGGGCGTTTTTTTTTTTTGGAGCTAGCGTTTTTTTGGGCAGTTTTTTGGGTTCTTTGGAGGCAGGCAAAACATCTGAACTTGCGTATAGTGGTATATACACCACTATACACAAGTTCAGATGTTTTTCCTGCCTCAAAAGAACCCAAAAAAATGCCCAAAAAAAAACCGCCTGCTATTAAACCGGCAAGGTGTGAAAAGCGAGAAGCCAACCTCCTGTGCTGAAAGTGTTCTAATACAAACAATCTTTTTTTTTTTTTTTTATGGTTCTGGACATGCTACAGAGCTGAAACTTCACAGGTACACTTTTTAGACCCCCCAGATACTAAATCCAAAGAATTTAATTTTTTTTTTTTACATTTTTTTTTTTTTCAATAATTGGCTCTCTATCAAAAATGACAATTTTTAAGAACTTTTTTTTTGTGTGATTTTGTGTCTGGGGGGTCTAAAAGGTGTACCTGTGAAGTTTCAGCTCTGTAGCATGTCCAGAACCATAAAAAAAAGATCATATAGGTGTAAAAGTATGGTCACACCATCCCTGCTCTACTGAAAAATTATCTTTTTTTCTGGTTCTGCACATGCTACAGAGCTGAAACTTCACAGGTACACTATACACAAGTTCAGATGTTTTGCCTGCCTCCAAAAACCCCCAAAAAAATGCCTGCAACAACACACCTGGGCGTTTTTTTTTTTTTACGCTAGCGTTTTTTGGGCATTTTTTTGGGTTCTTTGGAGGCAGGCAAAACATCTGAACTTGTGTATAGTGGTGTATATACACATATACTTATATGTATATACACACCTAGACATATATAGGTGTGATAGGAGCAGAAATATATTGGTGTTAATTATTTCATTAGCGCAAGTAGTTTTTTCTGCTCCTTTCACACCTATATATGTGCAGGTGTATGTATACAGACATGTGTGTGTATATATACCCCCTATACACATGTTCAGATGTCATGTCTGACTCCAAACATGTGCTCAAAAAAGCACTAGCAAAGCCTGCAGCCAAAAATGCTGGCGGCGGCGAAGCCATATTACGGAAACGAAAGTGACTTCAGAGAAACTAGCTTTTCTCTATAGCGGTCACCCTGCTATGGAAGGGTTCGGTCACCCTGCCATAGCAGTCACTGTCAGTTCACCCTACACTACATTATGGTCACCCTGGTATGGAAGGGTTTGGTCAGTCGGTCACCCTGCCATAGCAGTCAGTTAACCCTACACTACATTATGGTCACCCTGACGCTAACTAAAGTGTAAAGGAGCACTCTAACTACACTAGATATCCCTTTCCTCACACTAATAAATGCTAAATGACACTTTTAAAGTAAAATTAACAGAACTTCTTCCACTCTCTTCCATGTCCAGTATAACAATGCTAGGAATTTGGCGGGGGCTATCTTATATACTGGGGGGCGTATTCACTAATGATTGGACTATGGACCCCCTAGTCACTCCAATCACATTCCTAGCATTCTTCTGCCCCCTCAATTGGCTTTTGCTAATGGTTCTGGTCCAATCACAGACTTTTAAAGCCCATTTCCTGAACCATTGCATTTTGGTTGGTTCTGGTTGCCGAATTCCAAACTTTTTGGGCAAAAAGTTCTAAATTCGGCCGAACCTCGAACACCCAATGTTCGGGCCGAACCGATGGTCGACCCGAACCGTTCGATCATCCCTACTCTACATTAATATTGTGTCTTATAGTCCCATAGAGGGGTTGATTTGCTAAAACTGGAGAGTGCAAAATCTGGTGCAACTCTACAAAGAAACCTACCATTTTCCAGAATTTTTTATTTTTTTTTGTTTTTAATCAAGGCTTAATTGAACAAGCTCAAGTTAGAAGCTGGTGATTGACTACTATGTGCTGCTGCACCAGATTTTGCACTCTTCAGTTTTAGTAAATCAACTCTATAGTGTCCAGTGGGAAGAACCACAGCCTACTGCAGTGATTCAGGCTTCATTCTTTAACCACTTCTGGACTGCCTGCCGGACTGCCTGCCGCATATATACTGCATATATACTGCAGCAAGACAGCCTGACTGCGCAAAATCATGTACGTGATTTTGTGCACCAGACCTGGTGGGCGCGCGCATGCGCCCCTGGAGCTCTGCTCCCGTTGTGATTGGACACAGCGGGAGCCAATCAGTGGGTCGAGAATGGTGGTCTACCTATGTAAATAAGGCAGACTGCCGTTCTGTCACAGAGGAAAATAGAGATCTCCATTTTCCTCTAGTACAGCCATTCCCCCTACAGTTGGAAAGCACTCCCTAGGAGCACACTTAGCCTTTTGATTGCCCCTGATGTTAGCCGCTTCCCTGCCAGTGTCATTTATACAATGACAGCGCATATTTTTTTTAGCACTGATCACTGTATTGGTGTCACTTGCCCCCAAAAATTGTCACTTCGTGTCAGATTTGTCCGCTTCAATGTCGCAGTCCCATTAAAAATCGCTGATCGCCGTCATTAATAGTAAAAAAAGTCCATAAATCTATCCCATAGTTTGTAGACGTAATAATTTTTGCGCAAACCAATCAATATACGCTTATTGGGATTTTGTTTACAAAAACATGTAGCAGAAAACATATTGGCCTAAATTGATGACGAAATGTGATTTTTTTACTTTTTTTTTATTGGATATGTTTTATAGCAAAAAGTTAAAAATATTGTTTTTTTTTTTCAAAATTTTCAGTCTTTTTTTGTATATAGCAGATACCACCAAAAAAAAAAGCTCTATTTGTGGGAAAAAAGGACATTAATTTGGGTACAGTGTCACACAACCACGCAATTGTCAGTTAAAGTAATGCAGTGTCGTATTGCAAAAAATGGCCTGGTCATTAAGGGGGTAAATTCTTCCAGAGCTGAAGTGGTTAAGAGAGCATATATTCAAGGAATGAGAGGCAGTACAGGTATTCATTTCTTCTTTTGCAGGGGGAATTTCTAAAGTTTCAATTCTGAGTCATCTATGGGTGGGTAAGGGAAAAAAACATTTTAAAATGACAACAATAAAACCTAAAAGAGGATTTAAAAAGGTTTTTGTTGGAATATTGCATTAAAAATAAGGGTTACAGTTATAGCTTTTAATGTGGCGGGTGCCAAGATCATTATTACATTATTTATTCTGTCTTAAAGTAATGAGTACACTCTGCATAATGATGTACTATGGGTAGTAACAATCTCCATCATTGTGCACTGGGTCTGTGTGAATCCTAGACATTGTGTTTCATATGGAAATTGATACTGATTAAAATTCTGCCCAAGCTTCCTTATAAATGTTCACTTCCTCTGTGTTTAAAACTCAATTTCTTTTTAATAATTGCAAACAGCACATGCTGGGACACTTTAATGGAGAATAAAGAAGTATTTGCATCCTGCTACAGTGATGTCATAAAACATCTGTTTCAAGACATTTCCGGAATGATGTTCTCACAAAATCTCTAACAATATATTTTTGGGGAATTTTGAGGAGCAGTCGTCATATTATATCATTAAAACAGCAATACCAGGCAACAAGGAAAACCAGTCAATCAGCTATTCCTGCTACTTACCATTGGTGTACTTCCATTAAAAAGTCAATTCTGAGGGGGGATTAGCTAAAACTGGTGCACACAAAATTTGGTGCAGCTGTGCATAGTAACCAATCAGCTTGTCAATTAGGGCCCTTTCACATAGCCTTTCTGATCAGGTCCAACTGTCAGTTTTTCAGGCAGACCTGATCGGATGTCAGCAGTGACATGCCCGATCCTGTCCGTGAAATCCAGATGGATGGTGATCCTATTTTCCATCTGTCTGGAGGATCGGATCGGATAGGATAGGATAAAAATGGACAAGCAGTCCGCTTTCATCTGATTTCCCATAGAGAAGAGCGGGGCTCTGACAGCTCTGTCTCTGCAAAGTAAGTAGAGAGAGACGGACCTGTCATTCGCCTGCTCAGCGGGGATCGGCGGATAAATCCCCCGCTGAGAAAACGGAGTCCACCGGGCGGAAAGCCCGTGTGAAAGGACCCTTAAAGTGGTTGTAAAGGCAGAAGGTTTTTTATCTTAATACATTCTATGCATTAAGATATAAAACCTTCTGTGTGCAGAAGCCCCCTCCCCAATACTTACCTGAGCCCCATCTCAATCCTGCAAGATTGCACCAGATAGAGAACAAGATACCAGGTGCATAGAAATCGATCTGGGTGAATTTTTTTCTTTAAACGGCATTCCAAAATATAGGCTGTGTAACATTTTCTCTCTCTTTCTCTTTATCTTTTCCTCTCTCTGCTTCTTTTAACACCAAAAAGGTTCATATTTCCAAGGAAAGCCATAGGATATTCCTTAGTATTGACATTCTGATACATAAGGTTTACTGAATGAGGGTTTACTGTATATATATTTTACATGTCAGTGTGTTTGTGTATTTTACTTTTTGAATTTTCCACCGGTTCCACCGCCCTGCGACCCGACGCTCACAGGGAATGGAAGCTGGGGCACACGGCATCAGGCGGAAGATCCGGCCGCCGTATGCTGCCGGAATACATTGCGGGATCCCGGGGACAAGGTTAGTAACCTCTCTTCCAGGATCCAGCGATGCTCCCTGGCAGCTACACTCGGGGGTTACCGCTAATGGCACTGAAATTCCATTTGATTACCTCTGCCATTTTTTAATTTTTTGCGCTATAAGCAAAAAAAGAGCGACAATTCTGAAAAAAAATCAATATTTTTCACTTTCTGCTATATAAAAAAAAAATCAAATTTTTTCATAATTTTAGGCCAATTTGTATTCTGATACATATTTTTTGGTAAAAAAAAAACCCAATAAGCATATTTTGATTGGTTTGCGCAAGTATCACATCTACAAACTAGGGTAAAGAATTTGTCATTTTTATTTATTTATTTTTTTTACTAGTAATGGCGGTGATAAGCGATTTTTAGCGGGACTGCGACATTTCGGCGGCAGATCGGACACCTGACATTTTTGACACTTTTGGGGGGACCAGTGACATTACTACAGTAATCAGTGCTAAACATATGCACTTTTACTGTACTAATGACACTAGCAAGAAAGGGGTTAACCCAGGGGCGATCAAAGGTATGCCTAGGCAGTGTTTTCCAACTGTGGGGGGGATGGGCTTATGGAATCAACACAGGGACCTGTGTTCCTAAATAGGAGGAACACAGGAGCCCTGTGATGATTGCTTAGAAAACAATGGTCTGCTGTGTTTACAACAGCAGACCGCCATTCTCTCTCCATCGGGAGCGATCGCAGGTGCCCGGCCCTAATCGCGTCTGCTGGCTCTTTGGATTAGCTTCCCCACTGGCAAATTGGCGCGCGTGCCTACGATTGCTCTCGGGAAGCACCGTACAGATACTGCGCTTTGCGGGAACCTGCCGACCTGCTGCCTTATATCTGCGGTGGCTGGTCGGCACGTGGTTAAATATCCACTAGAAGCCTATTAACAAGGACTTTCATTGTATTCATATATTTAAGCACAAGAGAATCCATGTTCATTTTACACAAATTTTTCTTAGAATGTTCTTTCACTTTCTCAACCCCTCCCTTCTCAAGATTTTAGTTTCGTAACTTTTAGAGATAGCTGCGGACATATGAAATGTGACATTATTCTAATAGCTGTTTTTTAATACCATTACACCACCTCTTTCTTTTCTTGTATAGAAAATAAGAAGTAAGAAATAAACTTTAGAACAGATGCTTTGGCAGAATTCGGTGTCCAGCCTTCCTGTTTTATCTGTTCTCTGCAATGCATACTTAGTTTTATTTCCAGTGTTTCAACCAGAAAAATCCATAACAATATTTATACTGTAAATAGGTCACCAAGCAGCCATAATAACCATTATTTTTAGCAACGAAGGTCACTGAGAAATGAAAAGTAAAAGTTATATAGATGAAATACAGCTAGGGCCAATAAACACATCAGAGCTTAGAGAACTGAGACTGTTTACTTTTCTTTTTCAGTTATGAAAATTTAGACTATTTTCAAAAGGTTATATTAAGCACTTTTCCATAAAGCCCCACAAGGAAAATAGGCTCTTTACTGTGCAAGGGGAGTTGTACATTGCAAAGGAATTTTCCCCAGAATGATTGTGATGCAATTTCAAAATGCAAAGCATACCTGATCAAATGCAAGGAAAAAAACAACAACAGCATTTTGCTGTCTATTTTCCTTTAATAAAACAACCCCAATGCATGTCTCTTTTGCAGAAATCTCCTTTCCTTTTTGCAAGCAATCTGTGGCCCTTACTGCCATTGCCTGTATTGCTTCCTGTGCACAGGAGTAACACAATTGCACAATGACTAAAGGCCCGTACACACGTACCGATCGTCGGCATACAAACGTCGGTGGACGAAGGATCTGCCGATTGTACGCGTGTTAGTATGGTGCCTCCGACAGATGTCTGCGCACAATCCGCGGACAAAAGTCTTTCGTGCAAACATGAAAATTTTTGTATGCCGACACCAGAACGGACGATTGTTCGCCTGTCAGTACACAATTCGGCCGACAGACCGCAGATTTGCAAGACTGGGCATGCTCAGAAAATAGAAAACACAGGGAAAGTTAACCATTACATGACATCACTTCTGCAGTCGGCGGACAAAATTCTTGTGCTGTCCTTGTGCTGTCTTTGCACTTTTCAGCAGACACCGACATCCCGGGGAGAAAAGAGGAACATTTGTAAGCCGACCATCGGTACGTGTGTACGGGGCTTTAGCCTACACTTCCAATCACTGGGTTACTTTTTCTTTTTTTATATCAAGAAAAACTTTATTAAACTTAGTAATCAACAGAGTCCAGACCATACAAGCCATAATATACAATGATCATGCATATAGAAACCAAAAAAAACGTACAACAGCCGCCTTTACATACAGCATCCTAAGCACTTAGCTAACAGCTCGGGCGCGCGCAACCACAGTAAGTCAAGAACAAGGGATATTGAGCAAAATAGCACAGATCATTCACATTCGGTCCACCGTTCCCAGCCTTCACACCACCCCAGCCTCTATGCTATCAAGTATCAAATCCACCGGGGCCAGGCCTAGCACAGCCAACCAGGGAGCCCACAACCTCTCAAACTTGCCTGGCCTGCCCCTATGTTGATACAGTATATGTACTTTTCCAATCTAAGGGTGTCACCCATTGCAGCAACCCATTCCTTAACAGAAGGGGCCCTCGGGAGATCCAGTGGTGCAAAATTAATTTCTCTTACGTCCTCCGACAGTGGCCGCCCATTCACACAGTCTTCACTTATGGGTATTGACTTCATCTCCACAGGAGTTTCTAGGCATAAGACTTGTAAAAGAACAATAAATCTACATAGTCACACCCATGGGGGCTGTCCTACTAGTCCAATACCCCCCTGCAATAGCCATCTCAATTCAGTTTGTCTTCTGCCTAGATTCAGTAGTGGATAGGCTTCCCTGTGCTGGGGCTACAGTCTCAGCCTTCCTCTTTTTCTTTATGATTTATTTTCTGGAAATGTCATTTTTCTTTACATTGCTAGCTGTTTATTTTGTCAGCGCTAGTTAGTTAGATCTTCGGATGAAGACGGCGTTGCGGAGCTGGGAATCGGACAGAGGGTCAGATGGAATCCCAGTCCGCCATCGAGCGTTTCGCGGGCTATTTGTTCTCCCTGGCCTCATGAACGACCCCTCCCTGTCCATCTGGGATGCAGCCAGGTGAGGTGGCTACCTCACTGGACACAGCATAGGTTCGTCCGTGCATCCTAGTGTCCTGCGTTTTTGGCTGGCGGCACTCCCCTGCCATCTGAGGGTGGGCGGTTTCCCGCTTGATCTGAGGCACCCCACGCCATCGGTACAGGTAAGTACATTCTATGTGGGGCCTCTGTCTGGGGTCGGCAGTCCATGTGTGTCTGTGGTGTCCCCTGTGTCTGTGCGTTTTTTGGGCTCCCTGTCCCGGTCCCTGCTGGGGCGCTTTTCCCTCACAGCAGCGCTGTGTGGGGTTTTTTTTTGGGGGTCCCTCTCCTACATGTCACCTAGGGTGCTTGGGGATGCAGACACATGCGGCGACCGCTGCGTGGTAAAACACCGCCGGTCCTCCATTTTTACTGTGGGCAGCATGTCTGGCTTCACTGTGGGCGCTTCTGCAGCATGCTATGTAGTGTATTTTCGCGCCTTGCGGCGCCATCTTGTGTGTGGCAATGCGATCGTCCTGAGCACATGTCGGCGGCCATCTTGCCGAAGCCTCCCATTAGTTTGCATAGGCATCCATTTTCCCTTGGCCTGCAGCCTGGTTCAGCCTCCAGCGGTGACATCACTTCCTCCTTTCTCACAGGAGAGTCCGAAGGAGCTGGTAACACTTTGTGGGGTTCTGTCCTGCTGTTGTTTTTCCTGCTTTGCCTTGTGTGCTTTTCCTGGTCAGTTTTATCCCTGCGGGGGCTCTGTGTATTACAATCTTATAGCGTTGTGCTGGGGAGGGGTCCGCAGCGCACTTAAAGGGCCAGGTTAAAAAAAAAAATTTTTTTCTTTTCTAATATGGACTCCCAGGACAGCAAATTCCCGCCAGCTTTGGTGGGGGATTCAGGGTCCACTGCATCCTCTAACCAGACCGATATGGCTGCTATTGTGGCAACTTTGGTGTCAAAAATGGATGTGCTGATGTTTGAACGTGCTGCTAGGAAAAGGTCTAGGATTTCCTTTTCTTCTGATTCTGAGTGTGACATGGTTGCTGTAGGTAGCGTGGCTCTTTCAGGGTCTCGCTCTTCTCAGGACCCGCAAGAGTCTGAGGGGGAGGCGGAGGTCACAGGGGTCGATGAAGCCCCCCCTGGGTCACCCGAGGAACGCGCAGCTATGAATGAGTTGATCCTAGCAGTGAAGGAAACACTACATTTGGAGGATGAGCCCACTCCTCCGGGCGTTGTGTCCTCTTTTGGAACACACAGGACCCGCAAGACGGCGCAGGTTTTTCCTGGCTTCCATAGACCTGAAGGATGCGTATCTGCACATCCCCATTTTCGAGGGTCATCAGAGGTACCTCCGATTTGCTATCAGAGGATCATTACCAGTTTGTGGCGTTACCTTTCGGTCTCGCTTCGGCTCCAAGGGTCTTTACCAAAGTCTTTGCGCCTGTTCTGGGCCTGTTGTGGGCACAGGGCATCACGGTCTTGGGATATCTGGACGATCTCCTGTTAAGATCGAGTGCCAGTCAGGACCTGCTGCGCGATCTGTCCACTATGGTCCAGACGCTTCAGGAGTTTGGTTGGAGGATCAACGTTCAGAAGTCAACCTTGTCGCCTTCGGTTCGTCTCCAGTATCTGGGAATGGTTCTGGACTCTGCTCAGGCGAGGGTGTTCTTGCTGGAGGACAAGCTCCGGACTCTGCGGAACAAGGTCAGGTCCCTCAGGGACAACGACTCCTCGTCACTCAGGACCTGTATGCGGTCCCTGGGGCTGATGGTGTCAACCTTCGAGGCGATACCATTTGCCCAGTTTCACACAAGGTCTCTCCAGGCGGAGATCCTCGCCAGGTTGGACCGACTACCTCAGTCTTTGGACCTGAGGGTGTCTCTGAGTCACCAGACCAGAACGGATCTCTTGTGGTGGCTTCAGTCCCCGGCGGTGTCGGACGGAAAATCGTTCCGGCCGATTCTGTGGACGGTGGTAACCACAGATGCTAGCCTGTCGGGCTCGGGTGGCATCTTGGGCAACCTGTCTGCCCAGGGCACTTGGTCGGAGGAGGAGTCTTCCCTTCCGATAAACATTTTGTAATTAAGAGCGATCAGGCTGTGCCTGCTCCATTGGTCGGATCGCCTTCAGGGCCGTCCTGTGCGGGTGCAGACGGACAAAGCCACTGCGGTGGCTTACATCAACCACCAAGGGGGCAACAGGAGTGCCCGGGAGGCCCAGGAGGTGACCAGTATTCTGTCTTGGGCCAAGACTCATGTCCCGGCGTTGTCGGCAGTTCACATTCCGGGTGTGGAGAATTGGCAGGCCGACTATCTGAGCCGCCAGACCTTGGACCAGGGAGAATGGTCCTTACACCCCGAGGTGTTTCAAATGCTGTGTGCGAAGTGGGGATCCCCGGATATGGATCTGTTCGCGTCTCGGCTGAACCACAAGGTGGCAAGGTTCTTGGCAAGAACACGCGATCCTCTGGCAGACGCCTCGGATGCACTGGTGGTGCCATGGCGTCAGTATCGTCTGATATACTGTATGCCTTTCCTTCGCTTCAGCTGTTGTCCAGGTTCCTTCGCAGGTTGGCCTCGGAACCATCACTGGTGATTCTGGTTGCACCGGACTGGCCTCGCCGGTCCTGGTACGTGGACATCGTTCACCTGGCCGTAGAGCCTCCGTGGCAACTGCCAATGCGAGAAGATCTACTGTCCCAGGGACTGATCTTCCATCCTGCTTTACAGTCGCTGGCTTTAACGGCCTGGCTGTTGAAAGCCAGGTCCTGAGACACAGGGGTCTCTCCTCAGAGGTTATTCCTACTTTGATCAAGGCTAGAAAAGTCTCTTCTGGTAAGATTTATTACCGTATATGGAAAGCTTATTTTGCCTGGTGTCCAGGGGTTTCCCTCCTCGTTCTTACTCGGTGCCGAGAGTGTTAGCTTTCCTCCAGACTGGGGTGGACCAGCGCCTTGCGCTGGCCACGATAAAAGGTCAGGTCTCTGCCCTAGCTGTTCTTTTCCAGCGCCTCGCATATTTATTCAAGGTGTGCGGCACTTGGCTCCTTCTAGGAAGGAGCCCTTACCTCCATGGGACTTGAACTTGGTTCTGTTTGTGTTACAGAGTTCCCCGTTTGAAAACATCAGGGAATTCTCATTGCCTATGCTGTCGAAAAAAGGTGGCTTTCTTGGTGGCGATCATCTCTGCTCGCAGGGTGTCGGAGTTGGCGGCGTTGTCTTGCCGCTCCCCTTACCTGGTGGTTCATAGGGATAAGGTGGTCCTGCAACCTAATCAGTCCTTCTTGCCAAAGGTGGTTTCGGAATTCCACCTGAATGAGGACATTGTTTTGCCTTCACTTTGCGCAAATCCCAAACATCCAAAGGAGGTTGCTTTACATGCTTTGGATGTTGTCAGGGTGATCAGGGTCTACCTGTCGTCGACTGAATCCTTTCGGAAATCGGATTCTCTGTTTGTCCTTCCTGAGGGACCTCGGAAGGGTATGGCTGCGTCTGCAGCAACCATTGCCAAATGGATCAGACAGACCATTATACAGGCCTACTCATTGCGGGAACGGGTTCCTCCCTTCCCTGTCAAGGCGCACTCTACCAGGTCGATGAGTACGTCCTGGGCCTATCGGCATCAGGCCTCTGTGGCCCAGGTGTGCAAGGCTGCGACTTGGTCTTCTGCGCACACCTTCTCAAACTTCTACAAAATTGATGTTCTGGCATCGGCTGATGCATCCTTTGGCCGCAAAGTTCTCTGTGCGGCTGTTCCTTAGGAAACCCTGGTTTTTATTCGGTTCCTAGCTGTTGGGGTTTTTTCCCCTTGGTTATTTGTTTCCTGGGTTGTTGCTCATGTTGAGCCTTTGTTTTTTGTTACCCAGAAGGTTACCTTCTTGTACGTGTAAGGTTCCTTTCTCTGATGTGGGTACTACGTTGCTTTTCTGGCGATTGCGTTGCCCACCCCTCATGTCTACACTGCTTTGGGACATCCCCATAAGTGAAGACTTTGTGAATGGGCGGCGACTGTCGGAGGATGTAAGAGAAAACTGAATTTTTGTAAAATCTTACCGTAAAATTCCTTTCTCTGAGTCCTCCAACAGTCACCGCCCCCGCGCCTCTTTTTGGGGTCTTTTTTATACACTTTCACTGCTGGCGACCAAACTGAATTGGGATGGCTATTGCAGGGGGGTATTGGACTAGTAGGACAGCCCCCATGGGTGTGACTATGTAGATTTATTGTTCTTTTACAAGTCTTATGCCTAGAAACTCCTGTGGACATGAAGTCAATACCCATAAGTGAAGACTGTGTGAATGGGCAGCGACTGTCGACTCTTTGGGGTCAAGAGAGCCGATCCCTCCCCACTCTCAACCATGGCCCAAGCAATATGCTGTAACTGGAAGGCCAGATAGTATAGCCACGGGTTAGGCAATGCCAGGCCTCCCAAGTCCTTGGGCCTTTGAAGATGCTCCAGCTTAATTCTGGGGTTTTGGACTGCCATAAGAGGGATCTAAAGATAGAGTTGACAATGCGAAACAACCGTAGAGGGACAACCACCGGAGAGTTATGAAGAGCATATAATAACTGAGGCATTAGGAACATTTTTATTAGGTTGGCTCTATCTGCCAGCGACAGGCGCAGCCGAGTCCAAATCTTAACTTTCTCACGGAACCGTGCAAGTAATGGAGTTATATTAAGTCGTGCATAGTCCAAGGGCTCCGGGGTCACCTGTACACCCAAATAGCGAAATTCGGAGGAGATGGGGATACCAGACACAACCCAGGGCAGCATCCAACAGCATCAATGAGGACTTAGTCAAGTTGATAAGCAGTCCCGAATAGGAACCGAAGTCCGTATTAACAGCCATCGCTTCCGATAGGGACCGGGAAGTGTCACCTAGCAACAACATGGTGTCATCAGCGTATAACATGATTTTTTCCTCCAGGGAACCATATTGTTATCCCCCTATCCTCTGATTGGACCTAATAAGGGCAGCAAGGGGTTCTATAGCAAGTGCAAAAAGCAGTGGGGATAGGGGGCGGCACTGCCAGATGCCCTGATGAAGTGGAAACGGGTGAGACATTCTGCCACTCTCCCTGATAGAAGCTATAGGGGCATGATAAAGGAGTTTAACCCAGGAGATAAAATGCTCCCCAAATCCAAACCTATCCATAACAGCCCAAAGATAGTCCCATTCTACACTATCAAATGCTTTCTGCGCATCCAGGGATAGTAACGCTCTATGACCACCATTGTCCGCCGGGGACTATAAGTTCAGAAACCGTCTACAGAGGTTGATGAAAGTCGACTTCTGAGGCATAAAACCTGACTGATCAGAGTGAATAATGGACACAACTACCTGATTGAGTCTCAGCGCTAGGACTTTTGCCAAGATTTTTTGTCACTTTGCAAAAATGAAATCGGTCGATAGGAACCGGGATCCAACCCATCCTTACCCAGCTTCAACAAAATAATAACATTAGCCTTACACATTGAGGGAGGCAGCCGCATATTCTGTTTTGTCTCCATAAAGACCTCCAGAAGATGGGCAGCGTCTCCTCAGCGTACTCCTTATAGACCTCCCATGCTCCCCAGGGGCCTTGGAGTTGGGAAATGAAGAGGCAGCGCACTGAAATTCCTCCAAAGTCAGAGGAGCCTCAAGAAGGGCCCTCTCCTACTCCGTCAAGGAAGGCAGCAAAATGGCACCCACATACTCCAGAAGTTCCGCTGTAGAATGTCCCTGTTTGGATTGGTACAAAGAGGCGTAATAGGACACCAGGACCTCCATGATCTGATCATGAGTATTAACTACACGACCCCCGCCTCCTCTTAGTGCCCCTACCCAGGGGGATGCCTGATGAGAATGGGCAATTTTGGCCAGGAGCCTCCCCGTACACTCACCCTCCTCATAGTAAGCCAAGCGTTGAAACTCCCACATCCTAGCTGTAACCCGTTCATGAGAGGGGAACAGGTTCAGCCAAAAGGCATTCAACTTCCAGGGAGCCTTCTGCAGGGTAGCGCTGGGCAGCACCTCCAGGCAAAGTACCAGGGGGGAGTGGTCCGACATGCCCCTTGGGTCGTATCTAATGTCCGCGACATATCTGAAAGCGGATGAGAAGCAGAGGCACAGGTCAATGCGAGACAACGACATATGTGTTTTAGAAAAGCAGGAAAAGACCTTGGCACCTGGATGCCGTAACCGCCACAGATCAACCCAACCCAGTTCCTCAGCAAACTTAGTCAAGGCTGATCGACTCAGTCCTCCACTCCCCACCGCCGCAGAATGTCTGTCCAGATTCGTGTCATATACACAGTTAAAGTCACCCACAATATAGACCAGAACTTCAGGATGCTTCATCAAATATAGCACCAGCGTTCAGAGAATTTCCCTGTGGAACGGTGGTGGTATATAAATGAAAGCCAATATGCAATGCAATGTGTACAATTTACAGTATATAAACACAAACCACCCCTCGCTATCAACCAGGCTATGTTGTTCATGAAAGTCAAGGGACCTGTGGACCAGCACACTAACCCCCCTTGAGTAGGAGGTGAGCGTGGAATGGTATTCCCACCCCACCCATGCATAATGCAGGCAAGATCTCAACTCAGCAATGAGATGGGTTTCTTGCAGTGAACAGATTGCCAGGAAATTGCGGAGACCATTGTCCTCTTAAGCGGATCCCTTAGTCCCTGAACATTCCAAGAAACAATGGGAACCGCTGTCATGGTGGTAGATATGAAATCAATGCAAAGCGGGACCCAGTTGTAGGGGTTGCCCTTATCCTCCATGTCCACCGTGTAGGACAGCTGAAAAAGAACATTGAATAGTCAGCAGCGATGTAGCCATAACGGCTCTGGCCTGCACAGTCCGGACTCAAAAACACAATGGCCAACAGGGCCATCCAAGGCAACCAAGTATATAGGAGCATTGATACTCCGGACGGCATGAGCCCCTGGCCGCCATGCGGTCTCTCAAGCACAGGGCCCACCCCGACCGGGATCAAGGCCATGGACTCCGGGGAACACCCCAGAGTGCCCAGCATCCCCTCACTGAGGACAACAGGTTGCATCAGTAGCAGGGCAGACGCTAGGACACAGTAACAAGAAAAGGGGTAAACGGTAGTAGTTAATTGAACCAAAGTTCCGCAGTATGGACAGATTCTTTGAGCTCAAAAACATTCAAAGTGCACTATAATTCCCGTCAGGTCTCCGGTATAATGACAACAAAGGAGAATATGGTATTACCGCTGCAGATGTTCCCATGGCAAGTATGAGGGGCACCAGCCTCAATCCTCACCCTCCAATGGAGGCGGGCGGGGGCGTATGATGTGTTGATTATGGTCAATCCACGAGGAAGCTTCAGCCGGGTTCTCAAAAAAGTGACTTTGGCCGCCAGCGATAATATGAAGCTTTGCTGGATTTAACATGGCATAGGAGGCCTGTAGTTTCTGCAAGCATTGCTTGACCGCAAAGAATTTTGCCCTGCTCTTCTGGACCTCAGCAGAAAAGTCCGGATAGAAAGAGACCCGCGCACCATTAAATTGAACATTCTGGCATTCCTTTGCCAGCCTCAGGATAGTCTCTTTGTCCTTATAATTGAGCAAACATGCTAGCATGGCTCTCGGAGGGCGACCTAGCTGCAGGGGGCGGGGGGGGGGACCCTGTGGGTCCTTTCAACTGCGTATAGATGGGAGAAGGCATCCCCACCAAAAGTGTCATTGAGCCAGGTTTCCACAAATTCTGTAGGGTCTCTCCCCTCTACCTTCTCTGGGAGGCCCACAATCCTCACATTGTTTCGCCTGAGGCAATATTCCACATCTTCAGCCCTCAGTTCCAGAGCCCTGGTCAGCCTTGCTGTCTGCTGGGATTCCCTGGTCAAGGGGGGTAATTGATCCTCCAGATCGCTAACCCTGCCCTCCACTGCCGTGGTACGTTCTCTGACTTTCTGGAGGTCCTGTCTGATCAGGGGCATAGCATCAGTTAGACCCCCAAACTGCTTTTTAAGGTGATCCACCGAGGCAGTGCATTTATTTACAGCCCACAATATGTCTGCTAGAGTAGGCTGTTCATCTTCTCCCTGGTCTCCCTCCAGCCCCTCCAGTGTCATGGAGTCGGAGTCCTCCTCTGTACGCCCACTCCCTCTCAGCCTGGCAGCCCCTGTATTACTAGTGCCAGCACAGGCGCCCGCACCCACCTCTTTCCCCGCAGGACTAGATGATTTCTGCGCGTAAAAGCGCATGTCGCGCTGCGGGTCCTTCTGAGTGGGCTTGGACGGTTTGTTGGACTTACTAAAGGAGGCTGGCTTGTCAGATCCCTTTGCAGGCCGCCGTGGAAAAACCCCTGCGGCGCCATCTTGGGGCCCAGGCATCCCGGATTCCTCACGGGTCTTGCAGCGTTGCATCACCCGGTAAGCACTGCCGAGCAATCTCTGGGTATGCACAAGGTGATAGGGCGTCAGCAGTGACCGGGTAAGAAGCGGCGGAGACCGGGAACAGGATCATAGGACGGATGAGTGCGGAAGCTCAGTGAGACGCATCCTCTCACATGCCGCTCTTGGCCACGCCCCCCACTGGCTTACTTTTTAATACTTTATATTTCTCTATTACACAAAGTGCTTTATGCGTCTAAATGGCACACAATAGAGCTGTACGATTAATTTATCAACATTGTTAAGGCTGCTAGATAACTATAAACACAATGTTTTAGAGTGTATTATTTCGTTCTTTAGATCAAAGGAATAAACTTCCATCTGTAAGGGCAGTTTAACCTCTTAAAGACTAAGCCTTTATCTGACACTCGTTGTTTACAAGGTAAAATCAGTATTTTTTGCTAGAAAATTATTTAGAATATTTTTTTTTTTTTTTAGCAGAGACACTAGAGAATAAAATGGGAATCGTTGCAATCTTTTAAGTCACATTGTAAAATAAATAGTAAAGTTAACCCAATTTTTTTGTATAGTGTAAAAGATGATGTTACACCAAGAATTGTGAGAGAATTGTGATCTTTATTCTAAGCAAAAAAATTGTCATTCTCATTTTATTATAGAATCGTGCAGCTCCAGCACACAGTGCCTCATAGCTTTTTATTACATGTAGTGCCCTTAAAGTGGTTGTAAACTTTGTTACACCACTTGTACCTACAGGTAAGCCTAAAATAAGGCTTATCTGTAGGTATTGTGAATATCTCCTAAACTTGCACATCATCGGTGCATGCGCTCTGAAGGTCCGGCTTACCATGCCCGACCTTCAGAGCCCATGCCACAAATAGGTAGCTTTCAGTGCATGCACGGGAGGGATGTCATCGCAGCTCCAGCCACTCACAGCACTGAAGCCCACAAGAGAAACTCCGGGGAAGCTGTCAGCCATCTCAGCAGTGAGCGGGCGCCGCTGGAAGGGCTTCGTTCTAAGAAATAGGCTTGGTCATTAAAGTGGTGTTGCGCCCCTCCCCCTTCCAAAAATTAAAAGTCAGCAGCTACATATATTGTAGCTACTGACTTTTAATATAAGGACCTTTACCTTTCCTGGAGTCCAGTGACTCGGCTGTCGGATACTGCCGCCGCCATTGCCAGTAAGAGAACCTTTGCAGTGAAGCCTTGCGGCCTCACGCCTGGGTCCCTACTGCACATGCACGAAGTGTGCTGCGCTCTTTTACTGGCCTAGAGGCAGAGGAAGGAGGAGGGAGGAGGAGGGGGGCTAAACTTCTTACGTACCTCGCCGCGGCGAGGTCCAACGGAAGTGGGGACAGAGTACCTGTCAAAAACAGGTACCCGCTCCCTCCTCCCACCCCACCCCCCCCCCCCCCCGAAAGGTGCCAAATGTGGCACCGGAGGGGGGGAGGAGACAGATAAGCGGAATTTCCACTTTTGAATGGAACTCTACTTTAGGTGGTTAAACATGCTTCTGCATTACACACAGTGCACCATACTACTGTATTACACATAATGGCTAATCTCTCTCTAGTACAAGCAATACTTCTTGCATACAGCTTCATGAAGATTTTATATTAATTATATTTATATTATATTAATAAAGGTTCGGTTTTTTTTTAGTTGTGGATGGAGTGGAGAGGGATTAAAACACCTGTCAGGTTTTTATTGCTGTCTGTGCCCTCAGTAGGAAGATTTACCCTTTCTATTAAAAGCAAAAGTGAAAGAAAATACCAAATGTTGGGTTGTCACCAGAACAGGTATAGAAGGACAAGTCTTGGGCATGGGATATTAGTTCTGGTGACAACCCTGGAGTCAATCACTTTGGATGGCTCTCCTGTCACTTTCTGTTTTGGGTATGAGCCAAGAAGTCCTCTGGATTAACTGTGGGTATAGGATTGTGTATATGGGGGTTTTCTATTACCGTTTATTTTCTGGTTGAACTGGATGGACTTTTTTTCAACCTGATGTAACTATTGGGACACTGATGACAAAAATAAAACAACTGAAAAAAAAAAAATTATTTTAGTTCTACTTTAAGATAAATGCAGCAATAACAACCTAAATTATGTGTACAAAGTGAATTAAACCATACTCAGGCACTTAGCTGTGTTTTGTCGCCATAGTGTCACTATGTCATTAAACTCTGTTTCATGACGGTATTAATGTCCTATTTTATCATGAGAGCTGTTACTCAGCATTAATTAAGCATCATAGCAATATTGAAATATGGAACTGAGACCTGCTTTTCTCTAAATAATTCAGTGCTTGTAATTATGTACTCTCAGATTTTAGCATGTTGCAAACTTTGATTAATTTAACTGGACAACCGAAAATGAGTAACCCAGTACAATTATGCACGAAATTGCAAAATCGATCTGCATGACTAATCCACTCATGTATATTGGTGGCAAATTACAGAAGTTGCATAAATCTCTTTTTGTTTAAAATGTATGAGCTGTGCTTCCCACTGGTTGTATGATATTGCCCTCCCACTTCCATTTCATTTAAATATATTATCATAAAAGTAACTAACAACATTAAAACCCCTATTGTAACATCTTACGCAGACTCTAATGTGCCCACAGTTTAATTACTCTTTGTGATTAGGCCCAACAGGAAGTCAAAGATGGAAAATTAGAGGAACTCATGAGCAAGATGTCTGAAAAGAAATGCATTGATCTGCATATCCTCTGTGCTGACTCTAGTTGGATAATGAGAATTAGGAGAGCCAAGCGTTTTTAATGCCTATTCCAACAATGAAACCATTCCAACAAGACAGTTTTAAGGCAGTGCTGTATCTTGGCCTAGGCCGACAAGGCCCAGGCCTAGGGCGGCACTTTGCAGGGGGCAGCAAAAGAGCTGCAACCCGCACGAAAAAAAAAAAAACAGCCTCCTCCCAGCTCCGGCACGAAAAGGGTCCCTGCCGGCTTGCGCTACACTTTTAGTATAGTGCCAGTCTTATGGGGCGAATTGGACCGGAGGGCAGGGTCCAGTAGGCAAGTAAGTCTAGCTACCCCATAAAGCAGTCACACTGCTACCTGCTGGTATGATAATACCTGCCGGTGAGGACATTCGGACAGACCGCAGGCTGTCGACCACACTTAATACAACTGGCCTGACAGCCACCAATGCTAATAAGTGTGGTTCTTTTTTGAGTATCCAAATCACTGAATGTGTAGGTTCCAGAGGTAGGCGAACTCATTGGGGTGCAAATGCCCAAGAAGAGAGTGTGCAAGGAAAAAGCCTGGTCTCCATGGCAGGGAATGAACTTGGCTCATAGAGGAAACTGTGACTTTGATCTGTTATTCTGCAGGATGGCTTAGGAATAGGTGTTGAAATCAAGACTAATGAAAATTTCAATTTTGCCTGGGATTGGTTTTAAGTAGAGTTGATCGAACACCTGGATGTCCGAGTTCGGAGGGTCCGGCTAAACTTGAAAAAAAACTTAACCCGAACTTTACTATGATCCCGAACCCCAATTAAGTCAATGGTGACCCGAACTTTTGAGCACAAACATGGAAAGGGCTACAGGGCTGCAAATGGCAACAAAATCATCTTAAGAGCATGTCAAGTGCTCTGCAAACAAATGTGGATAGGGAAATAACTTAAAATAACATAAAAAACATAAAAATAAAAAATAATAATCTTGAATGATGTAGGAGGAGGATGAGGCCCATATGGAGTAGGAGGTTGAGGTGGCGGTGGATATGGCGGTGTAGGTGGAAGCGGCGGCGGTGGAGGAGGAGGACGAGGTAGCCAACACTGGTTTTGGTTTTTAATTACATTTTTTTTAAATTAGGGTACACCCCAAAAGAGTAAGAAAGATCAAATACAACAATGGCTGGGTAAGGCCGGTATACATGTCTATTCTGCACAAGGTATGAACAAGTCCTGTGGGATCCATGCCTGGTTCATTTTAATGAACGTGAGCTTGTCCACATTGGATCTGGCCAGACGGCTGCGCTTGTCTGTGATAACGCCCCCAGCCGTGCTAAATACCCGTTCAGATAATACACTGGCTGCAGGGCAGGCCAGCACCTCCAAGGCATAAAGGGCAAGCTCAGACCATGTGCCCAACTTGGAGACCCAGAAGTTGAAGGGGGCAGACCCGTCATTTAGTACGTCTAGGCGTGTGCACACATACTGCTCCACCATGTTAGTGAAATGCTGCCTCCTTCTAAGACGTTCCATATCGGCTGGTGTTGCTGCTGCTTGTTTTGGCGTGCTGACAAAGCTTTTTCACATTTCGGCCATGCTAACCCTGCCTTCTGAGGTGCTGGCGGTGCCCTGGCTGTGTTGGCGACCCCTTCCTCCTTCTCTGCCTTGGCCTTGTGCTTCCACTGTGCCCCCGCTGTCAGGTGGGAATGCCCCCGGCAGCGCGTCTACCAGCGTGCGCTTGTATTCACGCATCTTACGATCACGCTCCAGTGAGGGAATTAAGGATGGTACGTTGTCCTTGTAATGGGGATCCAGCAGGGTGGCCACCCAGTAATCAGCACAAGTTACAATGTGGGAAACTCGTCGGTCGTTGCGGAGACACTGCAGTATGAAAAGCTGTCCTCTGTGGGAGGTGTATCCTCTGTGTCCTCCGTATCCCCCCAGCCATGCACCAGTGATGGCCATGAGCTGGCCTGGGTGCCACCCTGCTGTGAACATGGATCCATATCCTCCTCCATCTCCTCCTCCTCATCCTCGTCATCCTCCAGAACTGTGCCCCTACTGGACAATTGTGTCCCTGGCATTTGTGGGTGCAGGAACCCACCCTCGGAGCCACTTGCGAATGACTGCCCTGAAAGCCTTGGAAATGATACCTCTTCATCCTCCTCCTCCTCCTCCTCATCCTGTGCCACATCCTCTTCCATCATCACCCAAAGTGTTTCTTCAAGAAGGCATAGAAGTGGGATAGTTAAGCTGAGAGCGTCATCAGCACTGGCCATGTTGGTGGAGTACTCGAAACAGCCCAACAAGGCACACAGGTCTCGCATGGTGGCCCAGTTATTGGTGGTAAAGTGGTGCTGTTCCGCAGAGCGACTCACTCGTGTGTGCTGCAGCTGAAACTCCACTATGGCCTGCTGATGCTCGCACAGTCTGGCCAGCATGTGCAAGGTGGAGTTCCACCTTGTCGGCACGTCACATATGAGGCGGTGAGCGGGAAGGCTGACGTTACGCTGCAGCGCTGACAGGCAAGCAGCAGCAGGGTGAGAACCCCGAAAGTGCGCACAGACGGCCCACACTTTCTGCAGCAGCTCTGACATATCGGGGTAATTTCTAAGGAACCTTTGCACCTCCAAATTCAGCACATGCGTCAGGCAAGAGATGTGTGTCAAACCTGCTAGGCCCAGAGCTGCTACGAGATTTCGCTCGTTATCGCACACCACCAGGCCAGGCTTGAGGGACTAGCAGCAACCACTCATCGGTCTGCTGTTCAATCCTCCTCCACAACTCCTGCGTGGTGTGTGGATTTTTCCCACAAACAGGCAAGTTTTAATACTGCCTGCTGTCGTTGGTGGTGAAGGTGTTACACTGATCGGAATAGGAGGCGGTAGAGGATGAGGAAGCGGAGTAGAAGGAGTTAGGAACAGGAGGCAAACTGAAGCGCCCTGCAATCCTCGGTGGTGGAAGGACATGCGCCAAACTGCTATCCGCCTCAGGCCCAGCCGCCACTGCATTTACCTAGTGTGCTGTTAGATAGATATAATGTCCCTGACCGTGCTTACTGGTCCACGTATCCGTAGTTAGGTGGACCTTGCCACTGATGGCGTTGCACAGTGCACACCTGATTTTGTTACCCACTTGGTTGTGCAGGGAAGGGATGGTTTGCCTGGAAAAGTAGTGGTGGCTGGGCACGACGTACTGTGGGACAGCCACCGCCATAAGGCTTTTAAAACTCTGCGTATCCACCAGTCAGAATGACAGCATTTCAAATTCCAGGAATTTTGAAATGCTGGCATTCAGGGCCAGGGATCGCGGGTGGGTAGGGGGGTACTTCCTCTTCTGCTCCAGTGTTTGGGAGATAGAAAGCTGAACGCTTCCACGGGACATTGTGGAGATGATTGTTGTTGACCCAGGTGGTGGTGTTGCTGGTGGATCCTCTGTTTGTGGGGTGGCAGGTGCCACTGTCACTACAGAGGTGGATGAAGAGACCGCAGCAGCAGAAGAGGAAGCAGGAGGAGCCAGAGACCTTTCTTGGTTTTTTAGGAGTGCACTCCACTGCAGCTCATGCTTTGCACTTAGATGCCTGGTCATGCAGGTTGTGCTCAGGTTGAGAAGGTTTATGCCTCACTTCAGGCTCTGATTGCACAGCGTGCAAACCACTCGTGTCCTGCATCATCACATTGTCTGAAGAACTGCCACGCTAGGGAACTCCTTTGAGCTGGCTTTGGTGTGCTCGGTCCCTTGCTGCGTTGGGCAGTAGCAGGCATAGTGTCTAGGGCATGGCCGCTCCGCTTTTGCACCCTGCTCCCTCTTCTGCTGTGCTGGTGGCTCTCTGCGACCACCGCCTCTTCCTCCAAACCACTCGGGTCACCTGCATGACGTTCATTCCATGTAGGGTCGAGGACCTCATCGTCCTCCACATCGTCTTCCACTAAGTCTTCACCCCTGCCCTCCTTGTCTGTCTCCACAATTCGGAATTCCGCAGCAGTTGGCACCTGTGTTTCTTCATCATCCGAGACGTGCTGCGATGGTCCTCCCATGTACTCATCTGGACAAGTGGTCGGGCATCGGTGCACTCAATCTCTTCCACTTCTGGGGCAGGGCTAGGTGGATGGCCCTGGGAAACCATGCTAACAGAGTCATCAAAAAGAAGAAGAGACTGAAGAAGATTGATGGACATTGGCTGCAGGTGCCAACTCTGACTGGGTGGGAGACAATGTGAAGGAACTGGAGGCACTGTCAGCAACCCAATCTACTATCGCCTGTACTTGTTCTGGCCTCAACATTTGTAGAGGCTTATTAGGCCCTGCCAAATACTGCTGCAGGTTCTGTCACCTACTTGCAGCTGAAAAAGGTGTTTCACCTGTGCGTGTAGCTGGCACAGATCAACCACGTCCTCTCCTTGCAACAGGAGCTCCACCAGCAACACCATGACCCAGGCCATGTCCCTTATTTGACCTTCTCTTCATATTTATCGAATTTTGGATCTTCCCCTAAATGGGTTTTTATTGATAAGCGTAATAGAACAGCAGTATCCAAAGGGTGTATCTCACTGTAACATATGCAGACTAGGCTGCAATTTAATTTTTTTCCCCTAAATGGGTTTTTATTGCAAAGCGGAATACAACAGTATGCAAAGGGTGTGTCTCACTGTACCATATGCAGACTAGTCTGCAATTTATTTTTTTCCCCTAAATGGGTTTTTATTGCACAGCGGAATACAACAACAGTATACAAAGGGTGTATCTCACTGTAACATATGCAGACTAGGCCGCAATTACATTTTTTTTCCACTAAATGGGTTTTTATTGCAAAGCGGAATACAACAACAGTATTCAAAGGGTGTATCTCACTGTACCATATGCAGACTAGGCTGCAATTTATTTTTTTTCCCCTAAATGGGTTTTTATTGCAAAGCGGAATACAACAACAGTATGCAAAGGGTGTATCTCACTGTACCATATGCAGACTAGGCTGCAATTTATTTTTTTTCCCCTAAATGGGTTTTTATTGCAAAGCGGAATACAACAACAGTATGCAAAGGGTGTATCTCACTGTAACATATGCAGACTAGGCCGCAATTTATTTTTTTCCCCCTAAATGGGTTTTTATTGCAAAGCGGAATACAACAACAGTATGCAAAGGGTGTATCTCACTGTACCATATGCAGACTAGGCTGCAATTTATTTTTTCCCCCTAAATGGGTTTTTATTGCAAAGCGGAATACAACAACAGTATACAAAGGGTGTATCTCACTGTAACGTATGAATGAAAATCTGAAAAATAATTGTCCCCTTAATTGGTGCTTGTTGAATGGCAGATTTGAAATGCAGCGTCTAAACGCGGTAAGTCACAGTAAAATATGAAGGAAAAAAGTTTTTTCTTTTTTAAATGCAGATTAAGCAGACACATATGCACTGAGCTTGCATTAAATGGCCGCTACACACCGCACGCCTAACAGGTTGGATACTGTTGTTGTTCTATTCCGCTATTGAATAAAAAAAGCATTTGAATGAAAAACTGAAAAATATTTTTTTTCCCCTAAATACTGAAAATTAATTATTTTTCCCTTACATTGGTGCTTTTTGAAGAGCAGATTGGAAAAAGCTGTGTCTAAACATTGTATGTTAAAGTAAAATATGTGAAGTTTCAGCTCTGTAGCATGTCCTGAACCAGAAAAAAAAGTTTGTTTGTATTAGAATTGCAATAGAACAGGATAGTGGCTCCGCTATTTTCACACCTTGCCGGTTTAGTAGCAGACGTTTTTTTGGGCATTTTTTGGGGGTCTTTGGAGGCAGGCATAACATCAGAACTTCTGTGTAGGGGTATATACACACACACACGTATGTATATATATATATATACACATATATAGGTGTGAAAGTAGCAGAACACTATGCTTGTGCTAATTAAATAATTAACACCCATATGGCTTCTCTGCTATAACACCTATATATTTGTATGTGTATAAATACATATAAGTGTGTGTGTATATATACCCCTATACAGAAGTTCAGATGTTATGCCTGCCTCCAAAGACCCCCAAAAAATGCCCAAATAAAACGCCTGCAACAACACACCTGGGCATTTTTTTTTGGCGCATGCGTTTTTTTGGGCATTTTTTGAGGGTCTTTGGAGGCATGCATAACATCAGAACTTCTGTGTAGGGGTATATATACACACACAAATGTATGTATATATACACATACACATAATGTATATAGGTGTGAAAGTAGCAGAACACTATGCTTGCACTAATGAAATAATTAACACCCATATGGCTTCTCTGCTATAACACCTATATATTTGTATGTGTATAAATACATATAAGTGTGTGTTTATATATACCCCTATACAGAGGTTCAGATGTTATGCCTGCCTCCAAAGACCCCCAAAAAATGCCCCAAAAAAACGCCTGCAACAACACACCTGGGCGTTTTTTTGGCGCAGGCGTTTTTTTGGGCATTTTTTGGGGGTCTTTGGAGGCAGGCATAACATCTGTACTTCTGTGTAGGGGTATATATATACACACACACACATGTATGTATATATACACATACACATATATAGGTGTGAAAGTAGCAGAACACTATGCTTGCGCTAATGAAATAATTAACACCCATATGGCTTCTCTGCTATAACACCTATATATGTGTATGTGTATAAATACATATAAATGTGTGTGTGTGTGTATATATACCCCTATACAGAATTTCAGATGTTTTGCCTGCCTCCAAAGACCCCCAAAAAATGCCCAAAGAAACGCCTGCGCCAAAAAAACGCCCAGGTGTGTTGATGCAGGCATTTTTTTGGGCATTTTTTGGGGGTCTTTGGAGGCAGGCATAACATCTGAATTCTGTATAGGGGTATATATATACACACACACTTATATGTATTTATACACATATATAGGTGTTATAGCAGAGAAGCCAGATGGGTGTTAATTATTTCATTAGCGCAAGCATAGTGTTCTGCTACTTTCACACCTATATATGTGTATGTGTATATATACATACGTGTGTGTGTGTGTGTGTGTGTGTGTGTATATACCCCTACACAGAAGTACAGATGTTATGCATGCCTCCAAAGACGCCCAAAAAATGCCCAAAAAAATGCCAGCTACAAAAACGCCCAGGTGTGTTTTTGCAGCAGGCAGTTTTTTTGGGCATTTTTTGGGAAGTCTTTGGAGGCAGGCAAAACATCTGAAATTCTGTATAGGGGTATATATACACACACACTTATATGTATTTATACACATATATAGGTGTTATAGCAGAGAAGCCATATGGGTGTTAATTATTTCATTAGCGCAAGCATAGTGTTCTGCTACTTTCACACCTATATATGTGTATGTGTATATATACATACATGTGTTTGTGTATATACAGGGAGTGCAGAATTATAAGGCAAATGAGTATTTTTGAGGATTAATTTTATTATTGAACAACAACCATGTTCTCAATGAACCCAAAAAACTCATTAATATCAAAGCTGACTATTTTTGGAAGTAGTTTTTAGTTTGTTTTTAGTTTTAGCTATTTTAGGGGGATATCTGTGTGTGCAGGTGCAGGTGACTATTACTGTGCTTAATTATTAGGCAACTTAACAAAAATCAAATATACAGTATACCCATTTCATTTATTTATTTTTACCAGTGAAACCAATATAACATCTCAACATTCACAAATATACATTTCTGACATTCAAAAACAAAACAAAAACAAATCAGTGACCAATATAGCCACCTTTCTTTGCAAGGACACTCAAAAGCCTGCCATCCATGGATTCTGTCAGTGTTTTGATCTGTTCACCATCAACATTGCGTGCAGCAGCAACCACAGCCTCCCAGACAGGCTTGTATAAAGTACGAGAAATTTCTACTTGAGTAAAAGTACAAGTGCTCGATCAAAAAGTGACTTGAGTAGAAGTGGAAGTGCTCGCAGAAAAAGTTACTTAAGTAGAAGTACTAAAGTATTCAACATTTTTTTTACTTAAGTATTGCAAGTAGTTTTTTCAAAAAATTTGCTACTTAAGTACTAAAAGTAAAAAGTACCAGTAGTTTTGAAAAAAAAATTCTACTCAAGTACTGAAAGTAGAAGTACAAGTACTGTGTTATGTAGTTATTAAAGAAAGAAGTCAAAAGTTTGAACATCATATTGTTTTTTATTATTTCAAATTATTTATTCAAATGATTAACCTGTGTTTGTTAGTAGTTTCTTGATGCACTTTAAGCACTGTAGCACCATTTATTTGCTTGTTTCATATTTTCTTTTTATTGGAAAGATTTGGTATAGCAGCTTTTATTATACACAGCCTTTATTTTCGTATGCGCTGATTTACAAATGACATTATACACATTTTTTTGAGCTTTATGCAACCTGCCATCTACTGTCCTGGCAGTGGTAATTTTTTTAAAAGTAACGAGTAACTATGCAGCACAAAAAAAAAATACTTGAGTAGAAGTATCGAAATCATCGAAAAAATGTAGTGAAGTAAAAGTAGAAGTAGGAGAAAAAAATTCTACTCTAGGAAAGTACAGATACCGCATTTCGGTACTTAAGTACAGTACTTAAGTAGTTCTACTTCGTTACTATACATCTCTGCTCCCAGACACTGTTCAGAGAGGTGTACTGTTTTCCCTCCTTGTAAATCTCACATTTGATGATGGACCACCGGTTCTCAATGGGGTTCAGATCAGGTGAACAAGGAGGCCATGTCATTAGCTTTTCTTCTTTTATACCCTTTCTTGCCAGCCACGCTGTGGAGTACTTGGACGCGTGTGATGGAGCATTGTCCTGCATGAAAATCATGTTTTTCTTGAAGGATGCAGACTTCTTCCTGGACCACTTCCTTGAAGAAGGTGTCTTCCAGAAACTGGCAGTAGGACTGGGAGTTGAGCTTGACTCCATCCTCAACCCGAAAAGGCCCCACAAGCTCATCTTTGATGATACCAGCCCAAACCAGTACTCCACCTCCACCTTGCTGGCGTATGAGTCGGACTGGAGCTCTCTGCCCTTTACCAATCCAGCCACGGGCCCATCCATCTGGCCCATCAAGACTCACTCTCATTTCATCAGTCCATAAAACCTTTGAAAAATCAGTCTTGAGATATTTCTTGGCCCAGTCTTGACGTTTCAGCTTGTGTGTCTTGTTCAGTGGTGGTCGTCTTTCAGCCTTTCTTACCTTGGCCATGTCTCTGAGTATTGCACACCTTGTGCTTTTGGGCACTCCAGTGATGTTGCAGCTCTGAAATATGGCCAAACTGCTGGCAAGTGGCATCTTGGCAGCTGCACGCTTGACTTTTCTCAGTTCATGGGCTGTTATTTTGCGCCTTGGTTTTTCCACACGCTTCTTGCGACCCTGTTGACTATTTTGAATGAAATGCTTGATTGTTCGATGATCACACTTCAGAAGCTTTGCAATTTTAAGAGTGCTGCATCCCTCTGCAAGATATCTCACTATTTTTGACTTTTCTGAGCCTGTCAAGTCCTTCTTTTGACCCATTTTGCCCAAGGAAAGGAAGTTGCCTAATAATTATGCACACCTGATATAGGGTGTTGATGTCATTAGACCACACCCCTTCTCATTACAGAGCTGCACATCACCTAATATGCTTAATTGGTAGTAGGCTTTCGAGCCTATACAGCTTGGAGTAAGACAACATGCATAAAGAGGATGATGTGGTCAAAATACTAATTTGCGTAATAATTCTGCACTCCCTGTATACCCCTGAACAGAAGTTCAGATGTCATGCCTGACCCCAAACATGTCCTCAAAAAAGCCCTAAAAAACGCCTGCAACAAAAAGCAGGGTGACAGGGGCCAAGCCACTATCCGGTTCTATAAGTGTTCTAAGAGAAACAATCTTTTCTCTATAGCGGTCACCCTGACATGGAAGGGTTTTGTCACCCTGCCATAGCAGTCAGAGTCAGTTAACCCTACACTACGGTCCCCTTACACTTAACACTTTCCCTACAGAAACTAGATTATTAAATCTAACTATAGTGGAAAATAGTACCCTAACTACACTAGATATCCCTTTCCTCACACTAATAATTGCTAAATGACACTTTGAGAGCAGAAGTAACAGAACTGCTTCCACTCTCTTCTACAGCCCTGTATTAAAATGGTAGAGATTTGGCAGGGCTATCTTATATACTGGGGGGCGTATTCACTAATGATTGGCCTCTGGACCCCCTAGTCACTCCAATCACATTCCTAGCATTCTCCTGCCCCCTCAATTGGCTTTTACTCATGGTTCTGGTCCAATCACGGGCTTTTAAAGCCCAGTTCCTGTCCCATTGCATTTTGGTCGGTTCTGGTTGCCGAATTCCGAACTTTTTCAGCAAAAAGTTCAGAATTCGGCCGAACCTCGAACAGTCAATGTTCGGGTCGAACCGATGGTCGACCCGAACCGTTCGATCATCCCTAGTGGTAAGTAGAACATAAAAAAAACACAGGACTTTACAATTACTTTAGGGGGGAATTTGTCTCCCTCAAGGAGTGTATGGCAAAAGGATGCTATGCTCTGTGGTTTGTGAGCTCTGTTCCAATCTGGGGACTTTCTTTGATGGGACTGTATAGCCCTCTCCTTCCCCAACTGAGAGTAATGGGGACATCAAACTGCATAATGAATATGTATGTAATTGGAGCAGTGGTAGGACTGTGTCCCGGTAATGCTCTATCCTTGGGTGAGCGGTATTTCAGCAATGCAAGTGCTACTTACATTGCTAAAGAGGCCCTTTCTCTGGGCAAAGTTACCATTCTGGAATTGGTAGTATTTTACTAGATGCAAGCTGTAGAGGAACTAAGTGAAAGCTCTGATAAGTCTTTTTTTGTTAATGACAGGAGAAGCATCCTGAGTAGAGTAGAGATTGCCTAGAGTGTGACTGCTGTACCACATAAATGTCCAAAAAATATTTTTGGATTTTTTAAAGCAGCCCCATTATTTCATCATTATTTTGTTTTTTTTTTAGTCCACTGTGGTGCAAAAACCTACAACGAATAAACCTGTAAGTGAACAAAAAACATGCATGTGAACACACACTAAAAAGTGCACTTAAGGGTGTGCTTTTAGTCCACCCCTCGGTGGACTAAAGGGTAGGACCTCTACCCTGATCCACCGGGGTGCAAGGCTCCCCCATTCTTCTAGGCAGCTGAAGCCGACCCCGATTACTTGGTCGTGGGGCTCTACTGAAGAGAGACCCCCCCCAGAGACAGGGGAGGAAGGAACCTGAGGGCCACACATCCTCCCCCCTAGATGTCAGGGTAAGCCCAAGGACTCAGACCCTTCATCCGTTAGAAAAACACACACAAAAGTGAAAGAGTGACAAATGTGGGAGAAAATAAAAAGAAATTTAAAAAGTGGCCGTGCCGAATGTGCATTGGCCTAGGCCCTGAGGCCTGGTAGACAAAAATTGCCCCCGGATTTAGCCAAAAGGCCAGGCCCTAAAAGGCGCAGTGCAAAAAGAAAGCAAATTTGGTGGCTGTGACCATGGGCCTTTTCACACCGTGGGGTCCCACACCCAAGTGTTACTAAGAGCACCCCTAGGGTGACCACTCCCAGGGGACACTGACACCGTGAACCTTCTGTCCTCCAAGACCCTGGCCAGACAAGGTAGATAGTTCAAATCAGGCGGTAATGGGCTCTTCCAGCTTTCCCGGGGGAATTACTCCCATGCCTCAACTGCCTGAGAGCGCCCTGGTTTCTGTCCCAGCCAGTACTAACCTTCCAAGCCCCCATCACTCCAGTAGGTTTGCATAGCCACCACCCAACCTTGGTCAGGTCAGATGACAGCACAGTGCCCCCACTAGATCACTGATAAGAACAGATACTACACTTGATCTTAGACAAAAATAGGACCTCACTGGCTGGTGGGAGTTGGAAGGAAAAATGTAGATAGATTTTTAGCTTGAGATCTAAAAACTCAGTGTGCATTATTGAGGCTCCTAGGACACTTTTACAAACATTAAAAGCTATGTAAAAAGTTAATAACTGCGCTAAGCTATAAAAATAAAAAGCTGCAGCTGTAGTGGGAATCACTATGGGTAGATATATGGATAGAAAAGCTGCGCTACACAGTTGATAACCTGGAAATCAATCGGTAATGCTCAGAGATCATTAAGGAAGTCCAAACAAAAATAGCACAGATGACATATGCATTCAGCAGGACAGTCCAAGAAGAAAAAGTTCCAAAGTGCAGATGAATAAATGATAAATCCGCCACCAAGGGTCACTTCAAATCAGCCACAGTGGAGCATGCTAATGCGCTTACCAGATGCAGGAAAATAATCAGCATTAAACACTCTCAAGCAAGCCTGCAGCAGAAGGGGCCACCTCTCCTGAATCACCACATCCAGCATAAATAATACCAGCCACTTGGTCCGAAGTTATGGATAGTATGTAAAGAGGAAAGGCCACAATAGTGCAGATAGTCTAGTACGTTTTATTGGATAATATACAAAAATGCACTTACAATATCTTCAGATAAGGTACGCTTATCAAAAGGATTCAAAAACACCGCCGCCGCCCGGCTCCTGGAAGTAGAGTAGTGACGTCAGCACGCCTTCCCTAAAGCTATGTGCAAACACTTTCAGTTGTTTGTCCTGGATTTGCATTGCCAGTTTAGTACATTTACACCTAACACAGGTTAAAGAGTAGAAATATAGCACAAAAAAAGAGACAGAAAAAGGTGCAACTTGATAACTATGCAGCAGACACTGGGGGATGTTTACAAAGCCAAAGTGAGACGTAGCAAATTCCTGTATAATTATAGTGATCAAAATAATGATAATGGCTACTCAAATAAGTAAAAATTGCACATCTGTGCATGAGAAATGCCGTACATGACAGAAAAATGCACAGCCTGAATAAATATACACATAGACCAGAAAATGTCCCCTTTTTAAAAATGCCTTCTATTTCTATGAAATATTACCTTCCAATTGTCCATATGTTGGAGGACAGTTATTGACTGTATGTTGGGGCAAAATTGTTAAAAGCATACAGATTACTAAAACTGCTGTTATGCTTCATACACTTTAGGGCCTTCCCCTCTCAACTACCACAAATTAACTTTCCAAATAATACATTTTCTATGTTCAGCAAACAGCTGAATAAAGGAAAGGGACAGTGTTACTGTGCTAGGTAAGTAGGATGTATGCCGGTAAAGCTTAGATTACAAAATGGATTTTTGGTGAAATTAGAGGGTTCCTTTCTGAGGGTAAGAAGACTTGCCACCTGAACTAGGATCTACTGTGAGTACTCGCACATGCTACACCCATGAGTACATTACTATTCTTTTCAAAGTTATCATTTTTATTTTGCATTGCCTTATATCAAAGGAATCCAAAAAGAAATATGATTTCAAATTTTATTTAAAATTTTAAATGTTATAAAAGCTTCCAGTTTAAAGCACTCACAAAACTAAAAAAAGAAGTGGGGCATCCATCCATGCTACAGCTATTAACTTAAAGCACAGAGAATGCACCCTATATGTTTTGCCCAGTCAGGATTCTTCAGGGCCTTATAACTAGCTTTCAAATGTTTCCATTGCAAAGGAAGACTGGATAGAACAAGGCAAGCTTTTACCAATTGTTTATATGTTTAGATCTATTGTAGTAAAGTTGGTAGGTTGCAAATGTAAGGGTAGGGTTATAGGACGGTTGTCACCTTCCCCTTGCTTTCCTTTCTTATTGAGCACCAAATGGGCTATACTAGGCACTTTGTACGCTCATGACCACACTTGTATAAAGTACTCGAAACCCATACTTGAGTAAAAGTACAAGTGCTCGATCAAAAAGTGACTTGAGTAGAAGTGGAGGTGCTCGATCAAAAAGTGACTTGAGTAGAAGTGGAAGTGCTCTATCAAAAAGTGACTTGAGTAGAAGTACTAAAGTATTCAACATTTTTTGTACTTAAGTATTGCAAGTAGTTTTTTAAAAAATTTTGCTACTCAAGTACTGAAAGTAAAAGTACAAGTACTGTGTTATGTATTTATTAAAGAAAGAAGTCAAAAGTTTGAACATCATATTGTTTTTTATTATTTCAAATGATTAGTGTATGAAATAAAAGTCAATAAAAAGTACATATATATAATGCCATAATACCATATATATGTGACAAAACAAGATGAATATATTTTCAAAGGTGCAGGAATCAAACAGGTGCTATTCCAAATAATAGGTGCAGACTTCCACCACCTTGTGGATTTCCCCCTTACCCGGCGGATTAACGCAAGTGCAAAATAATATCCAAATAGACTCTTCCAGAGAAACAAAACTGCAAAACCTGTGCTCTCAACTTCCAGTGAAAAAAGCAAAATCAGCCTCTTACCAGAAAAAAGGTCTATGTACGCTTGTGACTCTCCTTGGTTGGGGGAGGTTCTCTTTCCTCTTAACAGCAAATATGTAGACCATTTTATTTATACATACAGTAGCATTTATTTTCGTATGTGCTGATTTACATATGACATTATACACATTTTTTTGAACTTCATGAAACCTGCCATCTACTGTTCTGGCAGTGGTAATTTTTATAATTGTAACGAGTAACTATGCAGCACAAAAAAAAATATTGGAGTAGAAGTATTGAAATCATCAAAAAAATGTAGTGAAGTAAAAGTGGAAGTAGGAGAAAAAAATTCTACTCCAGGAAAGTACAGATACCGTCTTTCAGTACTTAAGTACAGTAGTGAAGTAGTTCTACTTAGTTACTATACATCTCTGCTTATGACTCAGACATGTGACTAAACATGAAAGAACTTTATTTAACCCTGTTGAAGTACTAAACATCACCATGGTTACTTGTGCATTTAGGAGGGACATGCGGAGCCCTTGCCCTGTCCAGTGTATCACTACTGCGTCACTCCCAGTAACGGTATGGGTTCCCACCATGCGCCTAGTGAGGACTCCATGTGTGCACTTAACTTAACTTTCTCTTCTGTACCTTTGGGAGATGAATTGTGGCCAAAGAAGTGCTGACAACATCTCCCTCTCTGCAAGAGGCTATCCCACTTGTCACATGTACATGCTTAATGACAGGCTGCTAGAGAAACCTTTGTAACCCTTAGTAACCACTTGGAACCTCATACTGTATTAACTCCTGTACCTCTGTCTTCATACCCCAGTGGTGCAATATATGTAATAGGCACACAGTCTACACAGTCTACAGCTTGGGTCTAGTGACCCAAGCTGTAGACTGTGTAGACTGTGTGCCTATTATATATTGCACCTCTTTAATAATTTCAGGCCAGGACAAGTTTCAAGCATTTTGCTTGAAGAAATTAACATAATGACTCGAGATGGCGAACAGTTCGAGCCGAGCAAAAGTTTGTTTGAACATCGCCTGTTCACCGATTGGCGAACACTCGAATTTGCGAGGTGTTTTCCTGCTGAGCGCCCCACAATAAATTGCACGCTTCACAGTGTATTCTAGGGCCCTAATTAGATGAAGCCTTGCACCTGACCACTGGTCAGGTGCAAGGCTTTGCCAATTAGCCCTGTCAAAGCCCTGATTGGACAAAGTAATGATGACGTTTTCCAATCACGGTTCAGTACTCATAGTTCCACCCCACACTATGAAAGGTTCCTTCCCATAGGAAGCATTTGCAGTGTGAAGTTGGAGATAGATAAAGGAGGGCTCAGTTTACTACTAGCGAGTTAGTATGTTCACTTATTATGACTCTGAGTTAGTATTAATGTGCGAGTATAGTGTGTTAGTGTAGTGCAGTGTTTAACACAGCTTTACATAACATTTGACTCTGAGTGTTAATGTACTGTCAGTATAGTATGTATATATATATATATTGTTAATGTAGTGCAGTGTTTAACACAGCATTACATAACATTTAGTGCTGTTTACAGTGCTGTATAACCTTTTTTTTTGTCTTTTTTTGTCCCCTGCCTGCCCCCCTTTTTTTTTAAATTGTCAGCCGAAGTTATTCTGACTGCGTCACTGGTGTTTCCCTTTTTTTTTATTTTTTATATAGTTTTTACATTTCTGTCTGTGTCAGTTCTCAATTTAAAGTGCACCAAACACTGTACCGAACTGTAGAAGATTGTACGGGACCACATGACTCGGACGATGGGAAGCGGGAATTGTCACCCCCTACATACCTTTTGGAAAAACCCAGTAGAGCTAACTGATAAATACACATCTTCCAATCCAATCATGTGATTGACTAGTAATTTACGAACCAAAGAGAAGACAAAAGAGGGTATAACAGATACCGAAAATATGGGCCCTATACGACTTTCTAATGACGCCTTCCAGTGAAATACATTGAGATCCATTGTAGCAGTGATACCTCTGGTTTCTTTACGTCAGGCCAAGTGGAACGCAGGTGGAATGCACACCGCCTTGGATTGCAAACGGCGGAGATTGTATCAAACCAGGCATATTATAGTGGGTGCCGCTTGTGGGCACACATAAATTTGAGTTTTATGGCATATGAATTTTATGTGATCACCTTTAAAAAAAAAGGTACTGCACAAATATTTGATTTGTTTTTCATTCTGGGAAGTCTCTACTGATGATACTGAGCCTGATCTGATGCTAAGGAGATCCATTTAAAGCTTTAAGGCCCAGGGCGGCCCAGTGGCATATCTAAATTTGTGGTTTTGGATATAAGCTGAGTACCTCCTGAAGTAAAGGAGCTCCATATAAGCAGTCCTGGTGGCCGAAAGTCATCTGGTGAGTGGCCCCCTTAAGGTTGAGCAAAAAAAGGAGCACTCTTTAGGAAGAATGCAGAGCACTTATATGCATGTGGTGTTTTGAAGTAATTTTAACATGGACAGCCTTGATTGAATTTGAACAATAGAATGTTTTTGTGAAAGTAACAGCACTGTTTTTGTTTATATATGCCTTTGCTGAGTTAATTGGAACAAGTCAACTGTTTTCCCTTTTGAACCTGTGCTTACTCCTAGGATGTCTCTGGATGTTCCTTTACAACTGGTTCCCAAATTCAGGTATCTGGGGATTGAGATCCAATTGCCAATAAATACATATGTCTCCAAAAACCTCTCCCCTCTAATAACATGCTTGCAAAACAGTCTCCAGACTTGGTCCAAACTGCCTCTCAATCTCCCAGGCCAAATCAATATATTCAAAATGATATACCTCTGTTTGTGGAGATAAATAATATATTCTCCTTGTTTCTCTGGGGTCCTAAACCACCTAGGATCTCTCTTGAGACATTGCATTTGCCCACTTCTGCTGGGGGTTTGGCTTTACTGAATCTGCAGTGCTACTATTTGGCATCCCAGTTAACACATATACATTGGTGGTTCTTCCTGAACCTGGAGATTGCCTCTGTAGGTACTCAAGCTGCTATGGTCCGCTCTTATGAAGCATTGATTTATGATTTATATAGAAATGGCCCCTACCCCTCAAATGGGGCAGATATTCTTAAACTTCCACACAAAATATTTTATGTATTTAGTAACAGAATAGGAAGTGCCCCTTTGACCAACTCACCTAACACTCCTTAATGGCATAATCCCCAACTCACTGAAATATACAAGATCCCAGAAGGGGAGTGTTGGGGTACTTTTGGAATCAAATATGCTCAGCAATTATTTGAAGATCATACCTTTAGGACCCTGCAGATAGAATATAAGATACCTAATTCATTTTTTTCCGATACCTGCAATTACGTCATGCGGTAGCTGCACAATTTGGTATGACAGGGGTATTACTTTCTCCTGCTACACTAGAGAAACTCTTATTTGAGGACGACCATTCAAAACCTATTTCTAGATACTATCTACTCCTTCTGACCTCCTCTTCTCCTAGGATGGAAAGGATAGCAGGTCAATGGAAATCTGACATTCCCTCAACTGAGGAATCATGGACGGAAGTAGTGGAATCTATGCTGTCCTCTGTAACATCAGCCAGAGACAAGCTTATACAATTTCACTACTTACAGAGTCTATTATACCCCGGCGCATCTATATAAAATGGGTAGAGTGACCACACTAGAATGCCATCGAAGTCATGCTAAAATAGGTGACTACTTTCACATGATTTGGCTGAGCCCTTGTGTTGAGAGATCCTGGAGGGCAATCCTTGGGCATTTAAAGGACAAGTTGGCTTTTCCAAATATATGTTCCCAGCTAGATGTCTCTTAGGGGACTTTGGGGAACAGGATCTCACCAGCTCTAAAAAGACTCTATTGAGAATAGTATTTTTTTATGCTAAAATGCCCTGGCACTCAAATGGAAAGAACCCCCCCCCCCCATCCCTTCAATTTTGGATAGACTTGGTTAATAAGGCATTGCCTATGTATAAATAAACATACATTTCTAGAGGATCCCCTAAAAAGTTTGAGAACATTTTGGCAGGAAGACTCGCTTCGGTCTCTGGGGATATTACTGTTTAAGATACATATAGATCAGGGGCGGACTGACCATTCGGGCATTTCGGGCACTGCCCCCTGGCCAGTAGGGGGCCCGATGAGCTGGGACAGTCACACTCTCTAGAAAGGTGTCCCACTACAGGGAGGTTTGTCAGCTGCAGTGTTACTGCTTCTAAATACATACATCGCCCGGCAGTGTATGTATTTAGAAGTTCTGTATCTCCTTTATGTCTCCCCATCCAGCAGTCTGCACACTCGCTCTATGCCTCTCTCACTCAGATTCCCCCCTCCCATCTTCAGTGCCGTGTGATGGTAGAACCCAGGGGTAGGGGTATAGCTACTGCACTCTCACACTTCATGCAGGGAGAGAGTTTGTCTTTATGGGGAGGTAAGCTGCACACAATGCCTGGAAAAGTGTCATGTCAGGAGGGAAGTTTTTATGGGATCATATGAAGGGTTAAGAAGGGTAACAAAAGCAGCCCACAGTGAGAGTGGGTGGGTTGGAGCCGGCAAAGTTTGCAGCCCCCTCCCCCCCAGCTGAAAGACATCTAAGCAGGCACACATCATATCCCTATCTACATAAACTATTCCCCAAGCACTCTGTATGTACAGATAATGTGTAGTTTATTTTTTACCTTTCCATTTATCCTGTATTATCCAAACTCTGTTCTTTGAAAAGTGTAAACCCACCAAATAAACTTTACACACTATATACAAAATAATATAAACATATCATTAGGATTTTCAAGGCTATATGCATGGAAGTACAATCATATGAACACTGATCATTTAGAGAAATATTTCTGTTTAATGTTATTTTTATGTATTCATGGTTAGCCTTGGTTCACAACTACAGGTGCGACCAAGTATGAGCATGTTTTTCACACACGAGCAACATGGAAAAGTCCTGAAAAAGTCCAGTATGGAGCGCACATTTGCAGATGCATGGGGGTGCCCTTAACAGTTATTAGAACTGCTGTGCATCTGCTAAAGTGCAGCACATTTCTGTGCGTGTTGGGAAGGCATGCAATTTTAGATGTATTCCTCACATGCATAGCTGTGAATTTAGCTTTAGGGTCCTTTCACACGGGCGGTGCACTCAGTGGACTCCGTTTTTCTCAGCGGGGATCGATCCACCGATCCCCACTGAGCGGGCGCATGACAGCTCCATCTCCGCTTACTTTACATCGATGGAGCTGTCAGATCCCCGCTCTCCTCTATGGGAGATCGAATGATAACGGACCGCCTGTCCATTTGCATCTGATCCACTCCTCCAGATGGATGAAAAATAGGGTTTCCATCCATCCAAATTTCATTTACCACATCGGATTGGAGAGCAGCAGGTGTCAGTGGACATGTCACCGCTGACCTCTGCTGCCCCATAGAGGTAAATGGAGCATCCGATCCGGTCCGCCTGAAAAACTGTCAGGCGGACCAGATCGGCAATCCCGTGTGAAAGGGGCTAAGAGTGTTTACTTTATGTGCTGCATTTACACTTTTGATTGAACACAGTTGGGATAACGCAGGTAAATACAATGGTCATAAAGTAACTTTACATTATTTGGACATACACAGAGTGCTTGGGGGTTGCATATTATATCTCTTATAACAGGAAGCTGTTCTCTTTGAGCCATACTATATTTTTTATTGTTTTATCTATTAGTGGATGAGCGCAGTAGTCTGATTTTATCTGAATACTTCTAAGCCCCTGACTCCCCCAGCTGGCATCACCCCCAAGCCACTTCATACATCCAGCCGACAGATATCACTTTGAGCTACTGCCTACCTCCCAGCTGAGAGCCATCACTTTCCATTCTCTACTTTCCCAACATCCCCCACAAACACTGCCATTGAAAGAAATCCCTCCCCAACTGACTCACCCCCATCAACTGTCATCCCCCCACAACTGCCTCACACCCCTATCCCACTGGTGCATGGGGGGGGCTGCAGTTACCCCCCCTCCTCCAACATAGATGGATAGAGCAGGTGATCAGTGCAGCAGGTGGGGGAAATAACTGGAACCAACCTTTTGTGGCTCTCACTGCAGCAGCTGAAAGCCAACATCTCCTGCTCAAGCTGCTACAGTGAGAGCCACAAAGAATCGGTTCCAGTTATTTCCCCCACCTGCTGCACTGATCTGAATTTCTCTCACTTCCTGGGCCTCTAACCCCCCACAGCGCTGCCGAAATCCCTCCTTTCCTCTGCCACCGGCAGTAGTTGGGGGCACACATGGAGATCCTCAGGATGGAGAGCCAGAAAGGGTCTGGAAAATGTAATTTACCAGCTCCTTCCTTTTCTAAGTGAACACAGTGAGTGATTGATACTGATCACTCACTGTATTAACTGTGTTTACTATGCTTCAATTTATGAATGGACAGGAGCCTCTGTCTCCTGTTCATTCATCTGCAGTGCAGCTGAGGCTACAGAGAAAGGGACTGAGGATTGTGTCCCTTTCTCTGTCTCAAAAGTGAGACTGATACCCCACCAAAGCCACCCACCAACGTTGTGAAAAACATTTAAAAAAAATATTAAATTAAATTTAGTTAAAATAAAAAAAAATTTGTAAAAATCAGACTTACAATTCTAATCAGAATAAAAAGCTACGCCCAATATGTGGCATTAGTTAGCCACACCCACTATGTGCCGCAGTGCACTATGCACCCCACAGGCCAACTTTTCCCTGGTAGGGGCCTACAGATCATTACTTTGCCCAGGATGCTGTTTAGGTGGCACTGCCCATGAGAGGCTCCTGGTACCTTTACTGGGTCACCAGCTTTAGGTCTCCTGACACTCTGCATGTTCAGCGGCCTCCCCAGCCCCCTAATACTTACCTGAGCCCCATCCCTGTCCATCAATGTCCATGAGTCCCTCGGCCATCTGGGACGCTGCCTCCTGATTGGCTGAGACACAGCAGCAGTGCCATTCCCTTTTACGGCTGTCAATCAAAGTAAATTGGCCAACGAGGGGAGAAAGAGGGGGCAGGGCCGAACCACAGCTCCGTGTCTGAATGGACACACGGAGCTGCAGCTCGGCTGACCCCATAGCAAGCTGCTTGCGGTGGGGGCATTCGACAGGAGGCATTCGTTAGGAGCAGAGAAGAGGGACCTGAAAAGAGGAGGATTGGGGCTGCTCTGTGCAAAACCAACTATACAGAGGAGGTAAGTATAACATGTTTGTTATTTTAAAAAAAAAGATGGCTGCCGTGCGGTGGCCATCTTTAAACCTGGGGGCCCCATTAACCCCTAGTGCCCGGGGGCCCCATGAGTTGTCAGTCCGCCCCTGGTATAGATGTGGTATATCTTACAGTGGAAATGTATGGAAGATGGACAAATTTATGTAAAACGATACAGCCTATAGCTACTTACTTCCAGTATGGAAACAATTACTATATCTTAGTTTTAAAGTGTTTTTGTTTTTTTTGTTTTTTATGTTAAGTTCTATATGCTAAGAATATGAAGACTTACTTTTATTCATTTCTGAAAACTGGATAATGTACAAACCGGTGTAAAGTTTTGTGTAGCAAGACTATGTGGCTGGCTGTACCAATATCTGTATTCTATTCTACGCTTTGTGCATTGTGAATGCTGTTATACTTGTCGTCTTGAATATGAATAAATTTACCCTTTTGCATTTGTTGGGTTTCATGTGGGCACCTATTGATATTTAAGTTAGCACCTCAAATATAAATAATTCACATTTTTTTGGCACATACCAAAAATTGATTGCAGCTGCACACTAAGTCAATTAGTTAGCTTTATAGGAGGCGCCGTTTTATTTATATTTTTCAGGTAAATTTCTCTGCCTCAGCTGTGGAAAAAATACACTCCCTGCCACCCACATGCCCAGCGTGTAAATTCCAGCCTGTCCAATTTGCAGGCTTTACAACTCCTGCCCTTCCATCTGGTGGATTCTGCCCCCTACTGTAAATTTTCAGAATGTGCTGTACCACAATGGTAGGTTCCTGGCCCCTATTTCTTTGCACTTAAGGCCATTCCAGCTCTGTACCATCACCTGGAAGGCAATGTTTTGGCATCATTCACATTACTGCTGACACATGGGCAAGCAAGCATGGTAAGGGATGATATATTTAGTTCACAGCACGCTGGATTACTAGGCTGGCAACTAGGAAGGATACAGGATAGGTCTCAGTCCTGGAGCTTGCTTTGCTGCCATGTCTCCATACAGAGAAAGATATATAATAGATAGATACTCAGCAATATCCCTATATATATATATATAGTAGCGCAAACTTGTCAAGAAGCAAGTGCCAAAAAAATACTGTGCCCACTGCACAAAAGTCCGAAATGCAATAGATGTCACATAGGCAGCAGGAAAAAGTTCAGAAATGACTCAAACAGTCCATAATCCTTCACTCTATCTCCTGGGATGATAATGTACGAAGACGTGTTTCTCAAAAGGATCACCACCACCACCGTGCTCCAAGGGGGGGAGGAGAATTGCCCACTCACCAGACGCCGCGGCCCAACCCACCCTCGTGTCCGAGCACTCAGGCTTACAATGACGGCCACTGGTCCAGAGCATCCACAACAGGAATCGCACCAGCGCAGTCAAAAAAAGCTCAGCAGCATATGGGGAGGAGAGAACATAATCCCAATAGCGTGATACCGTTTGAAAGGGTTTTATTAAATAAAATAAAACATAAGGTAACACACTCACATGTCTTGTATGTCATCCAACGCAAAAAAACAGTCACAAATAGGGGAGGGATGCCCTTCGGGAGATGATGTCCAGGCTCCACGCCGTGGACGCCGCGCCTTCTGGGTAATCCGAACTCCTCTTACACAGCCTGGTTACATCGCCTGGTCACGCCCCGACGCGTTTCGTGATTTCCACTTCTTCCCCGGGAGCGTGACCACGGCGGCTTGGCGGTAACCTTAAATACCCATGCCCATCAACCCACAGGGCGGGGCCAGGGTTGACATCATCGGTCATTGGTGGTTGCTCAGGTGTGTCGACCAATCACAGACTAGATTTACAGGATCACTTCCTCTCAATTCACTAATCTCTATGGTACATTACCCTATAACCCGGAAGTAGGGTGGTGCCGAGGTTCACACCATCGGTTATTGGTGGATGCCTGTAGAATACTGGCCAATAGCAGGCTAAGACAGCACAGTAACCCTCCATCTCGCCACTATTCACTACAATGGGCCGTCCTATGACCCGGAAGTATAGCACACAGGAAGTTAATTGCACCCTTATGCTGAAAGCAAAAAGACACCAACCACTCAACCACCAATAGACCGATAGTATCCATACAAAATCGCTAGTGTATATACATACTTAAAACGCTGTAAATTACATCACTTTCCATTGGTAGTGACGATCGTGTTCTGACCAATCATAGTGATTCAGCTTTACGCCCAATCAGCTAAAACTTCCTCCTTAATTAACATATGACCCGGAACAATAATAGCACGGATTCCCGGCCGGATGTAAGGTCTCCATGACCCGGAAGAATAATAACATAGAGTCCCGGCCGGATGTATGGGCTCCACCCACCAGGAAGACCAAGAAGTTATTTATGTTCCGGGTCATATGTTAATTAAGGAGGAAGTTTTAGCTGATTGGGCGTAAAGCTGAATCACTATGATTGGTCAGAACACGATCGTCACTACCAATGGAAAGTGATGTAATTTACAGCGTTTTAAGTATGTATATACACTAGCGATTTTGTATGGATACTATCGGTCTATTGGTGGTTGAGTGGTTGGTGTCTTTTTGCTTTCAGCATAAGGGTGCAATTAACTTCCTGTGTGCTATACTTCCGGGTCATAGGACGGCCCATTGTAGTGAATAGTGGCGAGATGGAGGGTTACTGTGCTGTCTTAGCCTGCTATTGGCCAGTATTCTACAGGCATCCACCAATAACCGATGGTGTGAACCTCGGCACCACCCTACTTCCGGGTTATAGGGTAATGTACCATAGAGATTAGTGAATTGAGAGGAAGTGATCCTGTAAATCTAGTCTGTGATTGGTCGACACACCTGAGCAACCACCAATGACCGATGATGTCAACCCTGGCCCCGCCCTGTGGGTTGATGGGCATGGGTATTTAAGGTTACCGCCAAGCCGCCGTGGTCACGCTCCCGGGGAAGAAGTGGAAATCACGAAACGCGTCGGGGCGTGACCAGGCGATGTAACCAGGCTGTGTAAGAGGAGTTCGGATTACCCAGAAGGCGCGGCGTCCACGGCGTGGAGCCTGGACATCATCTCCCGAAGGGCATCCCTCCCCTATTTGTGACTGTTTTTTTGCGTTGGATGACATACAAGACATGTGAGTGTGTTACCTTATGTTTTATTTTATTTAATAAAACCCTTTCAAACGGTATCACGCTATTGGGATTATGTTCTCTCCTCCCCATATGCTGCTGAGCTTTTTTTGACTGCGCTGGTGCGATTCCTGTTGTGGATGCTCTGGACCAGTGGCCGTCATTGTAAGCCTGAGTGCTCGGACACGAGGGTGGGTTGGGCCGCGGCGTCTGGTGAGTGGGCAATTCTCCTCCCCCCCTTGGAGCACGGTGGTGGTGGTGATCCTTTTGAGAAACACGTCTTCGTACATTATCATCCCAGGAGATAGAGTGAAGGATTATGGACTGTTTGAGTCATTTCTGAACTTTTTCCTGCTGCCTATGTGACATCTATTGCATTTCGGACTTTTGTGCAGTGGGCACAGTATTTTTTTGGCACTTGCTTCTTGACAAGTTTGCGCTACTATATATATATAGGGATATTGCTGAGTATCTATCTATTATATATCTTTCTCCATATGTTTTAGTTAAGTAGCTGCATAGCCAATTTATTTATTGGTGAGTGGTCCTCATTTGAAGCGCTTGGGATAGCTTATACCTTTATTTGGTTTTCGTTGGGCATTTAAGCTGTCATATTATATACATGTCTCCATACAGCTGGTGGTGATGCAAGATCTGTCAGCTCCACCCCCTCCTCCTCCATTCCCTCCTCTGCTGGATTGTCCCATGAACCACCAGTACCCTCTTAGCATTCAGGGAGTTATTCAATGAGTCTGGCTAAAAGATGGTATGCAGTGCTTCAGCTGGTCTGTTTAGGGGACACACCAGGGCAGAGATTCTTTCAGCTCTGGAGGGGCAGGCCCAGAGGGGGTGCACGCCACAGAAGCCTGAGCTAAGAATGGTGGTGTGCGATAATGGCACTAACCTTATGTCCACCCTTCGACAGGTAACGTTGACTGATATATACGGCATGCCTGGCCCATGTTCTTTTTTTGGTGGTGCAGCATTTTTTAAACAGGTACCCAGGGTTGCAAGATCTTCAAAAAACAAAGGAGAGCGCCCCATGGGATTTTGAGTGAGGTGGATGCAAAAAAATAAATAAAGCATGAGTATACAATAACAAATTTAATAGGTACAAAGCATATAATACATATGAAAAATGCATATGAACAACAGACATCAATACACGAAATGACATAATAAATCAATAAAAACCATATTGTATGACCTACATAAGCTCGTAACTGGAGTGTAAACTCCGTAATGGCATAGTAACATCGATATGGAAAATATAATAAAATAAGTAACATGCATGAACTCAAAACTGGAGTGTAGACGCGTTTCATGGGTCCTAATGCCCACTCATCAGGAGTGTGAAAGAGTATGCCTGTACAAAAATAGATAGAACAAAATGAGTCTGGTGTTGATATGCATAAAATTAGCCAGCAGGTGTGGGACTTCAACATGAATATGTGTACCCCAGGGTTGCAAGATCTTCAAAGGCAGGGCAGAGGAAGTTGTTATACATGGCCAGTGTTTGGTTGACTGAAATTTAGCGGGAATTCCACCTGCCCTTAAACCCCATAATTTGTGACATGCCCACCAGGTGGAACTCACACACAAGCACATGCAGCAGGGGGACGTCAACGAGTACCTGTGTGAGTATGGCACAAGGACAGCCATAGGACAGCTCTGCTTTTTTTTACCCATGCCAATGGCTGCCGATAAAGGATGCATGCACTGTACTGTCACCATTTGAGGAGGCGACAAGGAGGGTGAGCTGTGACAATGCATGCATCAGTAACACAATCCCACTTGTGCTCCGGCTGGCGCATAATCTGTGTGCCATTATGGACAGGGCACTAGAGGCAGAGCAGCGGGTGGAAGAGGAGAACTTCCTTCCTCTGAAGGCCCGCTTTATTTAGACACAATTCTTGCAATGCCACAGAGTACATGAGAGGGAGGAGGAGGATGATTCTGGCAGTTTTGAAGGCATTGAAGCAGAGGAAGACATACATCAAACTTTAAGAGATGGTTTTCAGTCCCCAGAAACCTTGGGAGCAGTACATGGCTGGGAGGAGGCAGTTCCCGATACTGCAATCCTCAGTGATTCTGAGGTCTTATGCCTCCGCAAACTTGTGGTGCATGGGCTCCCTCATTCTTCAAAGCCTGCAAAAGGACTTGAGAATGTGTGGCATTAAGGATAAGGATCATTATTGGCTGGCAATCCTCCTTAATTACTGTTACAAGGGGAAAGTGTCGGAACTCATCCTGCCCTCGCAGAGGGAATAAAGGTTTAAATATCTTCAGGGCACTTTGAAGAGGAGTTTATGTAATGCCTTTCCAGACTGGTAGGTTACAGTATCATGGAACAGTTAGTTTTTAGGCTTCTGTTGGTCAAAGGAGGAGCGATGGAGAAGGGGGCTGCCTTAGTGATGCATTTCTAAATCTGTTTAGTCCTTGGCACCCAGGGCTGCCAGCTTCAAATTTCCATTGGCAGTGTCTGCATCATATGGTGGAAGATTATCTAGGGACAAAAACAGACATGGATAGCTTTTCAGTAGATGATCAACTGGGTTACTGGGTCATGAGAATAGACTACTGGCAATAACTTGCCCAGTATGCAATTAAGCTTCTAGGCTGCCCTGCATCCTGCATGTTTTCTGAACGGGCATTCAGTGCTACTGGAGGTTTTGTGACAGATAAAGGAGCACATCTGTCCACAGACTCCATTGACCGGCTGACATTTGTCAAAATGAATCAGTGCTGGATTAGCAGCAGCTATCAAGCCCCTAATGCCGATGTCGCTAATTAAGTGTTATTGGGATTGTGAATCTCTGAAAGACTGTCTAGGCTGCCTAGCTTTGTGAATGTTGACTTTATCTTGAAGTATTTTTTTAGTATAGGATTCATGGGCACAAATAACACCCAAGGACCAATTTTTCCACGCCTGTTTGAAAAGTGCATCAAATTTAAAATTTTTACAGCAAGGCCAATTCTTGCTTTCATCAAGAGTACCTCTAGAAGGTTACAGGGTGAAGGCACAAACACCCAAAGATCAATTTTTTCTCAACTGTGTGACATGGGCGTCAAATTTAATTTTTTTTACAGCAAGGCCAATTCTTGCTTTCATCATGAGTACCTGTAGAAGGCTATGGGGTAAAGGCACCGCCAACACAAAAGACAAATTTTTACGCAACTGTGTGACGGGGCGTCCAATTTTAATTTTTAACAACAAGGCCAAAACTTGCTTCCATCAAGAGTACCTCTAAGGTTACGGGTTGAAGGCACCACCAACACCCAAACACCAATTTTCCTGAAATTGTGTGACAGGCGTCAGATTTACATTTTTTACAGCAAGGCCAATTCTTGCTTTCATCAAGAGTACCTCTAGAAGGTTACAGGGTGCAGGCACCGCCAACACCCACAGTCCATTTTTTTCTGCAATTGTTTGACAGGGACATAAAATTTACATTTTTTACAGCTAGGCCAATTCTTGCTTCCATCAAGAGTACCTCTATAGGGTCATGGTGTGAAGGCACCATCAACACCTAAAGCCCAATTTTTCTGTACCTGTTACTTCTATCCAAAGTCTGCGAAAGAGACACCAGACTTTATCTAAAAAAATTGTTAATCTTGGCCTGAGTTTACTATAATTTAACTTCTTCACATAAGGTTTGCTAACTGTGGTGCAAAACTTTGTTATTTCCATCCAAAGTCTGCTAAAGAAACACTAGAATTTATCCAAAAAATCTCTACATTTGTTCCAAGTGCACTAAATTGTGGCCTCATCCTACAGACTGGCTCCCCAAGCTGTTTACAAAATAAAGAAATCTCGCAGGGAAAATCAATCTAAATGTCATTTTTTTTTTTTTATAAGTGTCAGTTTTGCTGTAGCTGTATTCACGGTAGTAGTTTTTCATTTTTATTGTTTCACTTTAAGCATAATTAAAATAATTGCGCCTTTAAAAATGATCTCTTTTAAATGTTTTTGCATTGTAACATGTCATTCAGGGCAGTAGCTGGGCCCCCATACCCTTTTTATGGCCAATAACTTGCATATAAGTCTTCAAAATGGGGACTTTTGATTTTTCAAGTTTGGGTCCCATAGACTTTATTGAGGTTCATCGTTTGTCTCCGAACTTTTGTTCTAAAGTTCTAGTGCAAACTGAACAGGGGAGTGTTCGGCCCATCTCTAATAAAAACAGACAATCAACAGTCCAAGATAAAGTGCCAACATTTCCTAACATCCCTAGTCTCTATATTCGGGCTTGTGGCTGCCTCATCATATCTATTCAAGCAAAAGTCCAATACTTGTTGAGGGCATGTCTGGAATCTAGCTCTGACTTTGGGAATGATACTGGCCATTCAGACTCTAGTAATGGCATCAGGTGGGCCTGGCAAAATGGACAAGGCCTCCTCCTTCTTGTCTTTTCCCCCTATTTCAGTCCATACCATGTCTCTCTAGTTCTAGACCTCCATCCCTTTTATATCAAACAGAACCAGGGACCCGCCAAAAAAGTAACCGCTACTTGCCTACACAATCCCTTATATTGTATAGCAAGCTCTAGATCTACATGTCCCCTCTGTCTGCCATATGTAATCATACCATTTCATAAAAATGCCTGCTATGTTCTGCTTGCTTAGATATGACCTGACTCCAGGCTGCTGGACTTTGGCAGATAAGCTTGCAGCATGTAACACGCCACAAAGCAGTACCATTTTTCCACCTACTTTTTGGCATTTAGTATGCAAGACAAGTGCTCCAAAGGAAAATAGATGGACTATTGCAGGACTTAAAGAGGTAGCCAGCTATATGGATGGTCATTTAGTGATTGCCATCCTTTTTGAAGAACATAATTTCAATGTGAAAGCCACTTGTGAAAGATCCTTGAAAAAAAAGTTAATTTGACTCCAGACAAACACATACAACATGTACTGCAGGCAAGCAAAGTCAAGTATTGTAACTATATATTGTCATCAGAAAACCTAGAAAGAAATTGAAATGAAATTATAGCAATCTTTCACTTGAGACACCCCAAAAAACAGCTGGAAGCAGTTCCACAAATGGTCAATTACCTGGCAAAATTAGTCCCACATCTTGCTGATGTGATTTTTAACCTTTGAAAAAACATATAAAGAAAAACTCTGACTTTAGGTAGGAATGTCTACAAAATAATTCGTAGGACAAAATAAAACAACATTGCTTTACCATTAGCATACTCTGACTTGTGAAAAAAGTGACAATTTAACTTGGTGCCTCCAAACAAGTGGTGCTGGAAAAGAAATCAATTATACCTAAATAAAAAAGAGAAATATGCCACCAAAGGTTTTGTATGTATGTGTGTGTATTGTCATAGTACAGTCTACAATTTTGAATTCACTCAAGCAGGATAATGATTTGCTTACAAAAATATTGATGCTCTGGTAATATCCAAGCCATTTGCTGAGACGCTAACCAAAGGGCAGTACTGATGAAGAATTTAGGGCCTAAGTGCATTTCATTATTTACAGCTCACATAACTGCAAGCAATGAAAAATGCTAGACAAACTCTTTGGTAAGAAGAAAATCATTCAAGAAATCCAACAGTGGCACAGTTTTGAAACTTTTGTGAATAGCTGGTTTTGGAGGATTTGATGACTCTAGGCTGAAGGTTTAAAGATTTATATTCTATATTTATATAGTCACAGTTCTGATTGTTACTCTTTAAATACCCTGTTTATAAAAGGTCATTATACTTACCTATTTTTAACCCCCTCTACTTCGGTCAGGTGATCCCGCAGCACTGACTTCTCTGTATCAGTGAGCCGCTGCTGCAGGCAACAAGTGGGAGTGCGACGACAGATGGGCCATGGGAGCCTATGGGTGACATCATAATTTCCGGGAATCCACAGCTGTTTTTGAGCGCTCACTGACACAAGGATGTTGGAGCTGCTGAATCATATGACCAGACCAGGCAAAGATTAAAAATACAGTGGATATAAAAAGTCTACACACCCCTGTTAAATTGTCAGGTTTCTGTGATGTAAAAAAATGAGACAAAGATAAATAATTTCAGAAATGTTTCCACCTTTATAGTGACCTATAAACTGTACAACTCAGTTGAAAAACAAACTGAAGTCTTTTAAGGGGGGAATAAAAAAAAAAACTAAAATAATGTGGTTGCATATGTGTGCACACCCTCTTATAACTGAGGATGTAGCTGTGTTCAGGATTTAACCAATCACATTCAACCTTATGTTAAATAGGAGTCAGTACACACCTACCATCATTTCAAGTGCCTCTGATTAACCCCAAATAAAGTTCAGCTGTTCTGATAGGTCTTTCCTGACATTTTCTTAGTCGCATCTTACAGCAAAAGCCATGGTCCACAGAGAGCTTCCAAAGCAACAGAGGGATCTCTTTGTTAAAAGGTATCAGTCAGGAAAAGGGTACAAAATAATTTCCAAGGCATTAGATATACCATGGAACACCGTGAAGACAGTTATCAAGTAGTGAAAATTTGGCTCAACAGTGACATTACCAAGAACTGGATGCCCCTCAATAAATGTTGATGAAAAGACAGATCAAACCCAGTCCACAGTTCTCAGCGTAGTGTCATATATGTAAGAGGCAAGAGGAACAAAACCATAGTGCAAATAACCAATACAATATATTTTATAAGCGTAAAAATACTGGACTGGATTTGATCTGTCAGTGGAAGCAGTGCCACTTTTACACTGCAAAGGCGCATACTGACTTCCTTTAGGTAGTAAAGTCCACCCAAGCAGGTGAGAAGTCACCCTTAGGTGGGGTAAAGGGCACCGTGGTGAACAAAGGCCGATACACACAGGATTGTTTTTTGTGTATGGCATTACGCGATTCACTGATTTTATACATATATATCTTTATGGACTGGCACTGAAAGATGGACTCACTTTGATATATTTATTTATATATATATATATTTGTGTATTTAATAGTTATTGTATTTTATTAATATTATTTTGATCACTGATGAACTTTATATATTTGTTAATCTATGCACTTAAAGTATTGAAGGAGAGAGCTGCACCCTTGAAAGTAGTATATATGAATTGCATTTGCACAGGAGGTTGGATGCAGATTGATGTTTAGCTGCCTCCTATGGCCTCTTTCACACACTCCATTCGTCGGACGGAGTCCGTTTTTCTCAGCGGGGGATCGATCCGCCGATCCCCCGCTGAGCAGGAGGATGACAGCTCTGTCTCCGTGCTGTTTGCGGAAACACAGCTGTCAGTTCCCCATGCATCTCTATGAGGGAAATCGGATGGGAATGGACCGTTCCATGGCCAAAGCTTTGGGTCACAAGAGTGCACTTACTTGTGCTCTCCTGTGGACAGACTAAAGCCTGCTGTTAGCTGACATCATACAGCCACTCCAGGCTCTGAAAAGATCCTAACAAAAATGTTGGGATCCACCCAGATACCTGATCAGCAGTTGGCTCAGCCTCTTAACACACCGCTGAGAGCTTGAGCCAGCTACTCCCACCCCTATCCTGCCTGGAGCTCCAATGAGAGCTGAAGGGGCAGAGCAGAGAGCGGTGACTGACAGTCACCACTCTCAGCTCCAAGCGAACCGAAAAGTGAGCTGTCAGCGATCATGTGATCACTCGGGTTTAGAACCTGTGGGTGAAAGCTGCAGCATCAGAGCAATGCTGCAGCATAGAGGTGAGTATGCATTTTAAATTTTTTTGAAATCCCAAAGTTTTCCTTTAAAAGATTAGTTCCAAAAATCAAGTAGCTGTCGATTTAGCCATTTCATTTAAGAGAATTATAATTTCTGTGTATGAAACAGGTTTAATCCGTTACCCTAATTGCCCCGTTTTGTTGTTTGATATAAACTGTTGATTAAGGAAAGCTTTAGATTGCAAGCACAGGACTCATTTGGCAGGATTAAAATTTCCCCATTGTTCACTTTTCTGGCTGGAAAGTTTCTTTTATTGCTACAAGCTGATTATGAAATGGGAAAGTGAGGTCTGATATGGGGATTGAGGCAGAAATATCTTCAGTGGTTATTGATTTCTGTGAAAAGAATAATAAATACTATGCAAATAATTTTATGTGTTGAACCACAGAGCAGCAGATGGCTGAGAGAACAGACAATTCACAAACTCATAAAGAGCTAACCATGGGCAAAGGAACAGGAGGAAAAACAAGCACAGACATGGCAATGATAAATTAATAAGTGTTGTAAAATAAACACAAGAAAAACGAAATTACTTGAAGAAATAAACTGTAACAGTGGGCGATGTTTAATCACTCGGTACAAAAAGTGTGCGCACATTTATGGGCTTATTTATTTAAGCAGTGCAAAAAAAAAAAAAGTGCAATAACATACATTGTACTATAGTAAGGTATAACTACCAAAAATTGACGTTTCTAAAGTCAGATCAGTTAAAAGTTGAATTCAGGTAATTGCTAGGGATTTGCTGGACTGTGCATAATGCACATTTTCTTATTGAATAAGCTTAAATGTTTCTAGATCAAGAAAAACGAAGAGATTTCCAGTCAATGTTACTAGGCTATTTTTTCTATAGGTAAGATGTTCTTCATTGATAAGTATAAGGTGGTTGGGAATAATAATAGAGTGGTTTAGGAAAATACTGCATTATGACCACTAGACGGAGCTGATAATCCCAGAAAAGAAATACATACTATGATCTTCAGCTCCGTCTAGTGGGCATAACGTGGTATTTTCCCAAACCTATTTTTTTTTTTTTAAGAACATATGGTCTGGAGAAAGAATAGGCTGGTAAGACCTTCTTTTACAGCTTTTGCACAGAATAAATGTACATGCAATTTTGAAGGATGAATAGCAAGGTTGCCAACTGTCAATAAATTCACAACATAGTGTTTTTTTTTATTTTGTAAAAAGAGTTTACAATTCAAGTCCTTGGGTATTCAGTTATCATATATTACTGTGTGGATGCGTTTTCTTACTTTTTTGACACTCAGACTTTAACTGGATTCTGTGTTGTGGTAAAGTCAATGAGGGAGGGGGGTTGAACGTGAATTAAAAGGTCAGGAAGGAAAGGGAAAATTTTGTATCAGGATTAGAGGGTATAAGTAGAAGCAGGGCTTTTTTTCTCAGAGAATAGGGGCAGAAACCCCCCCCCTTCTGAGTCCCCCATCCTTGTCTCTGGCCACTACCTGCCTCTGAGCACCATCCTTTGATTCCACCCCCTACCCACCTCCCAGTACCACCCCTTTTAGAGAAATACAGAACCAAGTATCATTTTGTGGTGCTTAATAAGTTGTTTGGAATTGGTAATGATAACAGGAAAATCCCCCATCAACAATTGTCTCCACCCCAGCAACAACAGATCCCCTGCAGCAATAATAGATCCCCTCACACAGCAACAATAGACCCCACCCCGGCAGCAATAGATCCCCTCACACAGCAACAAAAGATCCAGCCCAGCAACATTAGACCCCCAGAAGCAACAACAAATCTCCCAGCAGCCAGCATCACTAGACCCTCCAGCAGCCATCAATAATAGACCGCTCCCTCAACAGTAAATTCCTATCAGCATCATAAGAACCCCGCCCCCCCAGAAACAAAACAGTAGATCCCCACACAACAAAAGACTCCCTCAGCAACCATGGACTCCACCCCCAGCAATAGATCCCCTGCAGCAACAATAGATCCCACCCCAGCAACAATAAATCCCGCACACAATAATAGACCGCCCCTCCTCCCACAGCAACGCTGGGCCACTGACAACAAAATACCCCACCCAGCATCCAAAGATCCACCATATCAATATCTCCCAGCAGCCAGCATCAATATATCCTCCAGCAACCAGGAACAATAGACCTCTCCCTCAACAATAGATTCCTACCAGCAACATAAGACCCTCAGCAACAATACATCCTCCACGAGTAACACTAGACCCTCACACAAAAACAGATCCACACTAGTGACAATAGATCCCCCAGCAGCCAGCAACATTAGACCCTCCAGCACACACCACACCTTTTGCTAGTATATCTATTCAGTGCTGGAGGTGCCGGCACTGTGTTCCCCTGTGTTCCTGCTGAAAAAAAGCCCTGAGTAGGAGAAGAAGAAGAAGAATAAAGAAGGGTTGACTAGATAGGAAGGGGAAACTGGAAAGATAGTGATGGTCTATAGTAAAGTAGTCTGGAGGGCAAACAAAGGAAGTAAGGTATTAAACAAATGTGAGAATAGTCTATATTTTAGTTTTGTTCTCTTAATAATTACAAGATTCCCTTTGCATCTAAAGAGGGTAGCACCAAAAACTAGTCTTATGTTTAGTTTACATAGGTATGCATCCACATTTGATAGAATGAGTTAGACCTGTGTCTATAACCAGTGTGATGTAGTCAGATGAGGTTATATAAAGCACCCAAATGTTTTAAAACTTTTCTCTTTAGTAAGTAATATCCATTAACTGTGGCAATCTTTTCAATTATGGCTGGGCTTCTTTCTTACTTCCATTAAGAGCGCATTAACCTTTTGCTGCATTGAGAAGAGTGTTATTGTAAAGTGTTTGTAAAGCCAGAACATGTTTATTTTTAATTTTGAATGGAGTGGGGAAGAGTGAGAACTACTATTGGGATTTTACTGCTGTCAGGCCCTGGATTTGAACTTCTGCTTTGTCAGGCAATGTCTCTTCTTGCTGAGCCATCTGGAATTCTGGACTCTTCCCTAGACAATTCCTTGAATGATCCTGCCTTGAACTTTGTTTGTCTTGAACCATTAATTCTTTGCTCCTCCCACAAACTTCCTGATTTAGGCCATGTCTCTGCACTTCCTGTTTGCCAGAATATTGTGCTCTCTCCAGCCAGTATGTGGCTTTTGTCTTTCCTACTGCAGTTCGTATATTTTCCGCCACTCATTACTAACCCTTTGGCTTGTTCCTCGACTACGCTTGAACTTGATCCCAACCTGCAACTACTTGTTACTGACCTTTGGTTCATTTACTGACTATGCTTCTGTTTGATCATTACCTGCTATATCTGCTAGTGGACCCCTGGCTTGCTCACCTTCTGGTGGGGCGGTACCGAGGACTGCGACCTAGTACTAACACACAACTAAGCCCATCTCCACCATCAGGAGCTCTGGTGAACACCGGTTAGTACTTGCTGGTCGGTGGGAGTCCCTCTACTGCTATAGCTACTGGTCCCTGAGTCTGACCCAGACTGTGGCAACTGCTGCCTGTCTGAAACAGTTTGTCAAGGTAATTTTTGTTTTCTTTTGTGTTCCTATGGTGTGCCAAAATGGTCTGAGCCTAGTTTAGTTTTTCAATCTTTTTGTATTAAAACTAAACATGGGCTCGTTTTATTCCCCAAGCCATTCTTGATTTCATCAATCCAGACTACTTTCTTCCATTGCTCCGTGGTCCAGTTCTGTTGCTCACGTGTCCATTGTGGGACCTTAGGGCTGTGGACACGGGTCAGCATGGGCACCCTGACTGATCTATGGCTATGCAGCCCCATATGCAACAAACTGCACTGTGTATAATATGACAGCTTAAATGCCCAATGAAAACCAAATAAAGGTATAAGCTATCCCAAGCGCTTAAAATGAGGACCACTCACAAAAAAAATATATTGGCTATGCAGCTACTTAACTAAAACATATGGAAAAAGATATATAATAAATATATATAAAAGATATATAATAGATACTCAACAATATCCCTATATATATATATATATATATATATATATATATATATATATATATATATATATAGTAGCGCAAACTTGTCAAGAAGCAAGTGCCAAAAAATACTGTGCCCACTGCACAAAAGTCCGAAATGCAATAAAAGTCACATAGGCAGCAGGAAAAGTTCAGAAATGACTCAAACAGTCCATATTCCTTCACTCTATCTCCTGGGATGATAATGTACAAAGACGTGTTTCTCAAAAGGATCACCACCACCACTGTGCTCCAAGGGGGGAGGAGAATTGCCCACTCACCAGATGCTGTGGCCCAACCCACTTTCGTGTTTGAGCATTCAGGCTTATAATGATGGTAACTGGTCCAGAGTATCCACAACGGGAATCACACCAGCACAGTCAGAAAAAGCTCAGCAGCATATGGGGATGAGAGAACATATTCCCAATAGCTTGATACCGTTTAAAAGGGTTTTAATAAATAAAAAAATAAAACATAAGGTAGCACACTCACATGTCTTGTATGTCATCAAACGCAAAAAACAGTCACAAATAGAGGGATGCCCTACGGGAGATGATGTCCAGGTTTCACGCCGTGGACGCCGCGCCTTCTGGGTAATCCAAACTCCTCTTACACAGCCTGGTCACGCCCCGACGCGTTTCGTGATTTCCAGGCGGTGACCAGGCGGTGTAACCAGGCTGTATAAGAGGAGTTCGGATTACCCAGAAGGCGCGGCGTCCACTGGTAACCTCGGTGTGCTGTTGCTTCTCCTCCCCTCAGCTTTTACGTAGCTGAGAACAGAGGGAACATAGAGAATGTGATCACATTTATAAAAGGGGAAAAAGTCATTTATAATTTTTTAAATATCTATACACACTTTTTAATTTTAAACTGAATGTGTTGTTTTACAAGGCAATCATTTACAATCACTTTAACACTATTATGAAGTGCAGGTGTAAAGTATCTATACTTGTACTCAGATCAGTTGCCTTTTGCCTTGGGAAGATCCCAAATCTTAAGTCGGCCATAGATGGATCGAAATGTGGTCGTTTGTGGGCAGGCTGGTTGTACTGAAGTGGATTCTTTGAATGGCATGAGTACAACCAGCCTGTCTGGTTTTGTTTTGGCCAATCACTGCCGGCGGCTATAGCCACAATCAGTAATCATTGTTTCTGTAGGTGGGGAAGGCTCCCTGTGCTCCCCACCAGCAGAATACAATTGTGCTTCAGGAGGGATTCCCCATCAACACTGAGCCCACAACCAGCATCCACAAATCAAAGGCCAGAGCCTCAGTGTTCTAAAGAAACCTTTTTTACATTTGGATGGCAGAAAATGGGTTAGAACCTAAAGGGGACAGGGCTTAGTTGTGACCTGGAAAAAAAAAAACCTGGATTTAGACACTTGTCAGTACTGTTAGTTTATACTTGTTGGTGGTTGTCACAGGTAACTAATTGACTACCTTTATATACGTTTTGAAAAAACAAACTCCAAAATGACCATTGGTTTAATTTGGGCCACCTCCCTTTAATCACTTCTCCAGTGCCTCGTCTGACCACCTGGACATCTTGCAATGCTCCAATCGGAAAATCCTCGCAAGCAGCTCCAGCAGATGACTCATGCTTCCTTGAGCCTAGCATCTGTTGTCCTCACCTTCAGGGGTGTCTGGAGCTTAGCTGTAAGGGAAGCCTTCTCACCATTTTGCCTGAAACCAGGTATGTGATATTCTGTTGGAGAGCGAAGATAGACTTCGGCCAGATTGTACACAATAAAATGGCATACAGAAATGTGGAGTGCCAATCACAACTGTCAAAGAAGGGGACATAAAATGTTTGTTTGCACATTCCATTTGCACAATGCCCACTAGTGACTATGCCAAAGGGTCAACCATAGGCTACTGATATACAGACAAGCACTGGCTGTTGTACAGCAGAGGTGCTTATATCACTGCCATCAATCATGTCAGCACGTTATTGAAGCTGATCTGTCCATAGAATCTTAGCTTTGGTTGCCTAGCAAAGATTCATTAGCACAGTTTATTGTGAGACAGAAGTTAGTAAGCATATATTACTTTATTAGAACCAGCAGAGAACTTCTTTTCTTGACACTACCTGAGTACACTCTGTTTTTATATCTTCAGAGGATCTTACTATTCTCAATGGCATATCCCTCCTATTCTTGCTTCTGACCACTGGCTTGATGTCATCAAGAAGTGGGTCTATAAATAGGAAGAGCTGCCCAGTGAGAGCTTGTACCTCCACTAATATGGCAGCCTCCTTTCTGCCACATGGCACTGTGGAATGGATAAAAAAAGTATACCTGGGCTAAACTGTGGCTCCAAAATGCCTACTGTAAGTGCTATTTCCTTCACAACGGATTTGTCTTACACTGTTTGTTGAATATGATTAACAATAGGTGCAGCGCTCATGTAAATAGTGAACAGTACATATAAAGTCCACAAGCAGGGATGAGATAGGAGATCAATAAACAGCCAGTCCCAACAGAGATGTTAATCCAGGGGCCACCACCAGCAATCACCCAGGTGTCAAAGCCTCTAACCGGATATGACCAACCCCCATTACAAAGGTCAGTCTAACGCACACATTCAATCCCCAGGAGAATCCACAAAAAGTCCCCACCGCGATCCTTGGTTCTCAGCCCGATAACAGACAGTACCAGACCTCAGATCAGACAGAGAGGCACTTGTTTTTTCTTTATATGAACAATTTTCGATATTTTGGACTGATGACAAAATAATTTTCTATGTGTTGTGTTCTGCTAGCCACTTGTTTATGGCACTTGGATTCAAGGTATCAGCCTCATCCACAGGATATTTGGATTCCAAATATCCTGTGGATGTTTGGAATCCAAAGCCTTCCCCACCTATAATGGGGGTTGGTCATTTCCGGTAAGAGGCTTTGACACCTGGGTGATTGCTGGTGGTGGCCCTTGGATTAACATCTCTGTTGGGACTGGCTGTTTATTGATCTCCTATCTCCCCCCTGCTTGTGGACTTTATATGTACTGTTCACTATTTACATGAGCTCTGCACCTATTGTTTTTCTATTTTTGTATCTGTTATTCAGGATTTGGGCCAGCTGCTATTGTTATTACTATATTGTGAATATATTGAGGTTGGCACAGTATATTACTACCGCTATTGAATATGATTGCCTGAATCCACCTTAGGCCCATGGGGTCAAAGTATTGTCCTCTACATGACCCTAGAAAAACAAAGTCTCCAAAAAGTGTAAATTAATAACCTTTATGCAAGATAGTTGAGAAAGTTGAATTATTATGTCTCTGAGTGTGATTAATAAGATTTATATGTATTTAGTCACTAACAGAACGTCATATTGATGTGCACATTTTGTCTTTTGCCCTTTTCCGTTGCATTTAATTAGCTATATTATCATTAATGTATTAAAATTACCATTCGCCAAATTTGCAATGCATAATCATTTTCCTAATTAAATTATGCTACTTTTGGAACAGAGAATTGAGGCAAATTGGCCCTTCCTTCCATCTAAATAGGCTCTTTTGTACGTTAGTCTTTATGACAGCTCGCACAAAAAACTTTTACATACAGATTCTTATGTATAATTATTTAATATATTATATTTTCCATTAAAATAAAATGTCTCTTTACTGAACTGTTCATAAATTATACTCTGCCAACGTCATAATGAAAAAAAAGAAAACATGAAAATGAGGGTATAAAGATAGCTATGATCTACTAATATTCCATAGTACATATAAGGATAGAATCTCATTATCTAGAATTAGCTTCTTTTGAAAGTGTAAAATGTGGTGCATTTTTTGAGAGGTTTTTTCTTATTCGCATGCATTTTTTTATTATAATGAATCCGATATACTAGTTCTTTTTTCAGGTCTTTTTAGATGCACACAGTAACAATAAATATGTTTCAGTAAGAAAAACTAAATCTTCAATTAAATGAGAATTCCAGTATCTAGCATATTATTTTAAGATGCAACACAAATAAACCTCCTACTTCATAACCTGTAGCCTCTATCTAACTCTTAGTTTTTGTTTTTAATTAAACTTAACTAAAAGCCCCAAATACTTTCCTGAAACCAGGATTAAGTGACATGTTGAGTCACAATTTTTTTTTTTCTTCTCGTCTGTGAGGTGTGGGAAGGTCTTTCTTGTCCAGGGGTGTCCAACCTTTTGACTTTTCTGGGCCACATTGGAAGAAGAGGAATTGTCTGGCGCCAAACATAAAATATACGAGCAAAAAGGATAGCTGTTGAGCAGAAAAAGTTGGGCAGATTGCAAGTCAACAATCACTGATATAAATAATGTTCTTATCTGAGTAATAAAACGTAATTTTTTTTGTAATATTTTTTTTTTTTTTGTAAAATTATTTTTTTACATAAAACTCGTGTGATATTTGAAAATAAGGTATGATTATGAAGAGTAGGATATTTTTCTTTGGTTGGAAATTTTTTTTTAAAAGTCCTAAAGAGAAATTGTCAACTTTTTTTCCACTGCATTTATTCGCTAAGTGTAAACGCATTTTTACAAAAAAAAAAAAAAATCAACATTTTTAAGTAAGTTTACGATTTTGTGATGGGCTGCATTCATAGCTACTCTCGGCCGCAGGTTGGACACCCCTGTGTACACCTTTTTTGGTGGCCTGGACGCTGCCTATTGTCTGCCAGAGGAGTCCATCACTGGGTCCTCTAAGTATCACACAGAGATGTTGCTTTTTATGGCCCAACAAGAAAGGCAGCAACAAGGCCAGTTGGATTGGAGTGCAGCTTCCAGGCACTGCTCTACATGAAAGGACTGCAGATTCTAAGGTGATAGCAACTTTGGGTCTTAGATGCTTTTTGCAACTCCAGGTATGATCTTAATTGCATGCTTACCTTGATCCAGTTTGATGAGTTTGATGCATATTGGTGATTAAGTATGTATATCTCATACCTGGGGGTCCACTGTGGAAGTTGACAATGACTGCAAAGGTTGGCGCTACTACCACGATCGCCAAGATCTTTTCACATGGTGTCACTCACTCAGCACCCCTGCCATTTACAGAATTTCTTGTATTTTTTTTTTAGTGATTACAAGACTTTCTCTGATTGGATAAAGTGGGGGGAGTTGGGAGTGAGGTTGTATGCAATGTCCGAGGTAGAGAAGGGCTCCCTATGGCCTCACATCTATGTCCCTGGGCAACGTCAGCCTGGAATCTGACCAGGACACCTCCCCAAGTCTTTTCGCTCTGCCCCTTGGGGGCACGTTGGGGCATGGCCTGTTCGGAGTCAAGGCAGAGGTTGCCACTTACACACTCAACCCAGGATTGACATAGATGTGAGGTTATAGGGAGACCTTCTCTACCTTGAATCTTCACAGGAGTCAGGACGATCTCCCTCCCGTGTCAGCACTCTCAGCGGCCGATGTCCAGGACTTGTACCCTACTTAGAGAGCCTGAGGGGCACACCATGCTGTTTTCCGGGTCACAGTGTTATATGTGCTTGATGCTGTTCAATTTTGGAAGCAGGAACACTTTTTTTTTTTGCAAGCTGCCTGAACAGATGTATGCTGACCTGATGGTAGAACTGTCAGCACATCTCTGATCAGGTAACCTGCAAATAGTGGAATTATGTTACTGGTTCCAGTAAGTAAACAATGTCAGACATGCTCTGTAGAACTATTCTGCACTTCAGCAGCTTAGTGAAGGGAATATACTGTGTCTCCCCGCACTGTGCTCCCATTTAATCAAAATAAGTCTCATACCATAATAATATGCAGCATATTAAAGCCGGACTCCAGATAAACAGCTAAATACACAGATAAAATATATATAAAGAAGCTCTTTTACCTGCCAAAGGATTTCTGTTCATTTGACTCTGCAATTTACACAGCTCTACCATACAGCACAGTCTTGTCTAGTATAGCAGGAAACATACATTTTCTCAGTTGCAGTTTACTAACACTCAGGCTGCATTAACATTTTCGCGTAGCGAGAACAAGCGTTCCCTCTTGTGATTTTGTTTGAGTGTTTTGCACACGATTTTGCATGTTGCATAAGGCCAGCCAATCACTTCTCAGGCAACAAGCTTCACACAATTTTTTAAGAAGCAGTCTGCTGTGCTTGCCGCTTGACAATTGTGGCAAAATCACATCGCTTTGGGGTGCCATTAAGCAATAAAGGCACCCAACCACACATGGTGCACTGTGCAGTGATCACAATCTGTTTTGGAAATGCAGGCAGAATCACAGCAATTCTGCCCACTATTCAAAACTGCAAAGTGTGAATGGAGCCTTAGGAGATGCACAGGTGGTTTGTGCAACTGTGTATAGCCAGGCTGTCTACATTCAGAACCATTCATTGGTCCTCCACAGGGATGTGCTTTTAGATGAGAGAAGAACTGTGCAGCCATCAGCCTTGTATTATTTTAACAGACTGGCTACATGGATCGCATGTGTCTCTTGATTAGATAAACATGCCATCTGCATGGGTGTACTGATCAGCCCTTGGAGGTGTTCTCCCTGCCCCCATCCTGTGGCTAGACAGTGAAAGGAGAAGCAGCCTGTTGCTGAGCTTATCTCTGTGTCATTTTGCTATCTCTTCTTATCTACATGCTTTTACTGCAGCATAACTGATTGGCTTCTGGTGCTGCTTCTCCCTCTCCCAGGCTGAGCTCTGTTGTAAAAATACTGCAAGAGACTTAAACTAAGTCAAATACAGGTGCTTAAACTACTTCTTTAAAAACTGAATTTATTTGTCCCTGTAATTTCTTCCTGGAGTTCAGCTCTAAGGGTACACTTCAAGTAGAATTCCAGCCTAAATCTAACCAGTCTTAAAATGTCCCCTCCCCCTTCTAACAATTACACTGACTATCCTGTGTAAAAGAGATACATATATAAAAGACATATATATATATATATACTCAAGGGGAACAATTCCCTTATCACAGCTGTCATCAGGACTGAGGAAGCCAAGAAACCAGGAAGCCTGTGCCATCTCCATCTGCAGTCTTGTCTATATTCCCATCACACACATTGCTGGATTACATCCTCTTTTGGGGATTGGTCAGGGCCATCATTAATACTCCAATCAGCTCATCCTCCCCTCCACGCTCATCCTTCTAGAACCTTCTGCTTGTTTCTAGAAGTAGGGGAAGGTCTCAGAGATGCTGTCTGTGAGTCATACCAACCCTCCCTGAGTCACTCACCTCACCCAGATCAAACAACTAAGGCTTGGCTGCCATCCAGCCTGAACAATTTACCTACACAAACACAAATCCTAACCCTAGCACTCTAGCAATGTGAGGGGGTGCTACACGGATTATACCTAATTTCAGCATGCTCTAGTCACATGATACGGCTCCCTTGTGTCAGCCAGTGGCTGCTGCAGGGAAGAGGAGGGATCACCAACAATGGTTGAGACACGGGAGCCTATGGCTAACGTCACCATTCCTAGAATTCCCAGCCATTGTCAAGCATTCTCGCCTGCCGCTGGCTGACACAAGGAGATCACGTAAACAGACTAAAAATAAGTTAGTGTATGCATAATTTGTGTTAGAAGGGGAGAGGGGGCATTTTTTAGGAGTAGTTGAGTAGTTAGGATCGAATTATACATTCAGTCAAATTCAAAAATGATGTTTGTTAAACATTGTACTTGCTCAGGGATTTTAGTCTGTGGTCCAGGCATTGCTGTATTGCTCCAGTCTTCCCACATTCCCTTTTTTCAGTAAGGTGGTGATCTAGGAAATACTTTCACTTATGTGTTTTTATGTGTAGGCTGCCTACTGCCTGCTGCCTCTCACCTACAGAAAACTATATGGATCTAAACACCATATTATTTACATTACATTAATCACTTTCAGCAAGATAAAAATATCAATATTTTGTTTTTCCATCTGAAGGATGATTACAATGTTTTGTCATAGCCCACAGGCAAAGATTTTTATTTTTTTCTCTTATTTACAGAGACCAGACTATACCAGTCCGTTCTTTTTGTTTGTTGATGACATCGATCTCTATGCAGGACTGAGCAACTTGATGAATTTCCACTTTGACAGACTCTGCCAGCTAGTGCTTGAGCTACACAGACAGTCTGATTCCCCATTTACCTTTTATTGTGCTGGGAAGAAAGCTTTCCAAATTGCTTTTTCTCTTCAGTTGCACAGCAGGGGAAAACAAACGAAATATTTAAAGTTGGTAAGACTCCATTTTAAAACAGATAGAAGCCTGCTGTGATAGAGAGGTATAAAATATATAAGATAACGAAATCTATGTACCGTAACATCCAATGAAAGAGTATACTATGCTTTCGCAGAACATATTCGATTTGTACTTCACAGGGGTTGAAGGGCACATTAAAATATTAGAAGACAGCCTTTATGGTTGGCCATACAGAGCCCCTTTGCTAGAAATGGGCCGAAACAAACACTGGTCTTTAAAGACTTGGCAAGAATTATGTCATGTTAAAGTCTGAATTATCAACAAAATTTTTTTTGTTTTTTTGGATAGAGTAATGACTAGTGTGACAAGTTGGGGAATTTGTAGCTCATTGGTAATGCCAAACAGTGAGTTTACACTATGCCAGAAGTACGTTTAAGACCCCGTTCAGACAGGGGCGACACGACTTGGTGGGGCGACCTGTGAAGTGCACGCGACCTCGGCGTGACTTGCACGGACTTCATATCATTGAAGTCAATGCAAGTCGCCTCCAGGTCGCCCCAAAGTAGTACAGGACCCTTTTTCTAAGTCGAAGCGACTTGTGTCGCTCCTATTAGAATGGGTCCTGTGCTAATCAATGGCGAGCGACCCACTGCGACTTGTCAGGCGACCAAGTCGCCTGACAAGTCGCGCTAGTGTGAATGGGAGCTCAGGGCTTTTTCTGCCCACTTTTATTCAAAACAAAGCAAAAAGAAACACAAAAGTTCATATGGGTATTTTCCCAAGCAGGGGTTGTCTTACAATCAATGCAATAAACAAGCAATATTCAGCCTTGTGGATCTTTTTTTGCAGCTTTCCTGCTCAGGCCTCCTGCCTTGGTCCACCAGACTGTCAAACACACAGTTCCAGTACTCGTGCACAAAACGCTGTACTTAGTCAGCTTGACTGTTTCTCCAGCAGCTCCCAGCTGCTACATCCTCACAGGCTCGGGACTTTGTCTGGCCTGACCTGGACAGTATGGTGCGATGCGATGTGCACCTCACAGCTCACTTCACACACTGATCCCATCGGGAGGGTGGAGCCACTGAACTCTGTCTCCAAAATAAACCCAGCACAAACCTGTACCATTTGTGTACTTGTTTCCTGCAAAATCTGGCCTATACCACCATTTTAATCAGTGGCAATGGCTTGACCTGCCACAGTGGTTAGACCCTTGCTTAGTTTTTATTGCTGTCTGTCTGCCGGCTGGAGCGATTTAGGGGTTGATTTACTAAAACTGGAGAGTACAAAATCTGGTGCAGCTGTGCACGGTATTCAATCATCTTCTAACTTCAGTCTGTTCAATTAAGCTTTGACAAAAAAAACTAGAGGCTTATTGGTTTCTATGCAGAGCTGTACCAGATTTTGCACTCTCTAGTCTTTGTAAATCAACCAATTACTGTCTCTATCCCTAAAACTAAGAGGGGATTTACCTTTGGAGAGACTTCCTGTTGTGTCTACCCTTCACTTTCTGTCCCATAATCTCCAAACCTCGACATATATGGTAAGACAAAAAACTAACATAGGCTCCACCCCTTCCCTACTCTATCCAAAATTAACAAAAATTTGGCTTTGAATATGCTCATGTTGTAAGTTATCTGGGAACCATGCTTCTTGAGCATATAGGAAAACCCATTATCACTTTTGTTAATCCATATCTTTTCCCATCTATATCCCAATGATGGGCATTTTTTCCTCCCACTGCACAGGGCATTTTCTTCTTCCCCTGTCCATCAACACTGGGCGTTTTTCCTCCTACTGATCCCATTTTTTCTCCGCAAAGACCACAACTCTAGATTGGGGCATTTTTATGCTCCCACTGACCCAGCAATGTAAGGGGCACTAAGATAAATTCTTTACTGCTACACGTATGTTGTAAGTTGCATTGCCCTGGCTGCTACACTCTATGTTTTGTGTAGTATGTTACGTAGACCTCACAATATTGCCGTTGAACACGTTCCTAGAAATAGCCAAAGGAAACAGGTGCTGTTGCAACTACCAGCTGAACACCAGTAACATCATAGACCAAAGTATATATTGGCAGCACACCACAGCAATTGTCCAAATGTTTATTTAGATGATCACATAGGTAAGGTGCAATGTTTAGAGACCACACAGGACCATTTTTTGCACCTTACTTATGTGATGTGATCATCTAAATAAATGTTTAGACATTTCTCAAAGATCCAAGGTGTGCTGGTGATAAATACTACGTTACGTAGACCTTACTCTGCACTCTATGTGCTTGGTTGTGTTTTACATTGTTATGAAAAAACTTTTGTAACAGTTGCGTGTTGCTGTGTAGTTTTTCAACCTATGATGTTTTTCATGAGTTGATTTGAGGTAGGCTCACAGTGTTAGACCTGTGTGTATATTCATTTTTTATCCCTTTAGATTTATGTAAGTGGTACTCTTTCTGATAGCACAGTAATTGTTTTGTGGGTACGAAAACTTGAGACTGTGTACAGTGTATACAATATGTAGACACAGACTTTAACCATGCTACTTTAAGCAATAAACAATATACAGCACAATTTTTCCATGCCTCTTTTTGGGAATTATTTTTAGAAACTTGATCATAGAATTGTCATGATGGCAGAATTGTCCATGATGTATCATAAGTCAAAGCAAGGGAACATCACCATGTCATGCTGTGACCAATCAGTATGTCTTACAACTGTGCTTCTTTATTATCTTGTTATCAACTGGGATTTGTTCTAATTTCCTATAATACATATCATAAGGACAATGCCCAATCCTCTTTGGTTTAATGCAAGGACAATTTTCTTTTGCAGTATGTGCTTAATGACTCGGATGCCAAGAGCTAAAATACGCAACCAAGGGCTTGTCCAAAAGACTCCACTGCAGCTAAGGTTCTAAATTGTATTTAGTGACTCATATAAATGTATGCCTCTATGACTCATAATATAAATAAATGTTATCCTATTTCTAAGTGCCTGTGTTTACTTGATATTCAGCATTGCAATAGCCAAGCACGCATTACATCCCAAAAAGCAGTGCTTTTTGATTGGATGCTGAGATGCCTGCATTTCATAGTGGGATGCAGTGTGTAGTGGAAACCCAGAAGCAGCTGTGACAGAGTCAGAGACTTCCAAAGCACAGTGGAGACACTTACTAGCAGAAATCCCCCTAATGGACCCTACTAACAACACACAAGGTTTTTTATGTGTTTTTCATAATTTCAGATTGGCTTTAACACCAGTTGTCTGTGTCTGCAATAACAATACAGGTGATCGTGGCTTTGCAACTAAGCAATCAAGGATGTTCTTACTGCCTTTAATTGTTTATGAGCAGAGATAAGATGAGATGATATGACAGTCTCATGTCTATGGATGTCTGCATACAACACTAGCTGACTGCTCTCACGTGGAATGATTGACAGGTTAGAAAACATGTCAAAATGTATTTCTTCAAAGGTGTGCAGGATATGATGCAGCATCCAGTCTCAATGCAGGTGAATCAGTTGAAATAGTTACCTTGCAATTAAGTAATCTGTCTTTGTCATTGCAATTAAAAAATAAATAGATCAGTTTTTACCAGTGTTTATTTTGACATCAAATTTCGATTTAATTTTAGTTATAGTCTTTTGAATAAAATGCCATTTTTAGTTTTAGTTGTATTTTAGTCTTTTGACTAAAATGCCATCTTAGTTTTCAATCGTATTTAGTCATCTGAATTGTTGTAGTTGTAGCCGTTTAGTAGACTAAAATCCCCAGTACACTTTAGTCGACTAAAATCGAATGGGTTTTGTTACATTGTAATGCATTATTTAAGCGTTTCTCTAGAATTGCCAAACTCATGATAAACTCATGGATAGAGATGAACCGAACAGCCCCCCCAGTTTGGTTTGCGCCAGAACTCTCATACATCACAAAATTCGGACCCGAATTGCGAACCCCATTGAAGTCTATGGGACCCGAATTTGAAAAATTAAAAGTGCCCATTTTGAAGGGTTATTAGCCATAAATAGGGTATAGGGGCCTGGGTACTGCCCTGGGGGACATGTATCAGTGCAAATAAAACTTAGCAAAGCATTGCCCAATCAGGCCTTAGAATGCACTGTTCAGCACACAGTGCATTGTGGCACGCTCTGCGGGCAAACATCCCACCGAGCGCCCAGCAAATTTTGGTAAAAATCTAAAAACATATTATTTATGGTATTGGGGATTAAGCATGCACTACAGACACAGATTTAGCCATTGTGATATAGAACATCTTTTTAAATAAAACCAAGTTTCATAAACAAACAAAAATATTGCTTTTTGACAAAGAGAAGTGCAACTTTAAAATTAAAAAAAACCCCATAAAAATGTAAACTCTATCGGCTGTAATGCCATCACACATATTACCTGAATATATTACCAACATTAAAGAAAATCCTTTTTTTTTGTTCTTTCAGCAGCTTAGTAGATGCCCCCTACTTACAGTGTTAATTTTGATGGCAAATTTCAATTTCGTTTTAGTCTTAGTCACAGAGAATAATGCAAAGTGCATCAAATTCAAAATGGACACATGTGTACAAGTGAATGTGATACCTTTGAATGTATTCATACATACAAACATTTAGAGGCATTCATTATCTTTAAAGTTATCGGTGATCTCTGTTCTTTTTTTAATGCCAATGTGTATATCTAAGCCCAGTCTATGCTGACAGTATAACTACTTGCAGAATAGGCAGAACCCATAAATAAATTAACTCCTCAAATAGACACAGAAATTCAATATCATATAGTTTTACCTCAGAAAAGTGCAGTATAACCAATGTTTTTCCAGTATTTTAAAGGGCAAAGGTCAGATGATGATACATAGCCGCATATTTACACATAGTGTAAGTCTCTGGATATATCTGTCTGTGGTGACAGTGTATGTTGCAGATATTTATTTTAAGTCCTAAGTTTTATCGCTACTATTGTAAACGGTTAATAGGCCAAACCCTATCTGGTGGCAGCCTAATAAATCTAAACTCTGTGACGCTTACTCTCAGTCGACTGGCACTTTGATTATGATCCTGCAAGCTGACAAACCTTTGTGCATGGTGAGGGTGAGAGTTGCATCATTGCGTACCAATGACAATGTGTTGTGAGCTTGACCAGCCATTTGTCACAAATGGGTGAGGGTGGCCGGGGTCTGATGCCATGTCTTTCAGAAGGGGTACTTGCAATTTAATCTCAAAACCCATTCTGCTACTCTCCTGAGCACGTTAATAGTACACGTGTGGGACTTTTTCACAACCTACAGTCCCAATTAGTGTAGTAAGCACTCAGTTTCCTCTCACAGCCGGTCACTGTGAGAGGAAACCATTCAATGGCTACAGCATAAAACCTTTGTTTACAAATACGATTGCTGTGATTGGTCACAGTATTTACATGGTACAGGGTCAACTTCATTGGCCCTGTACCCCAATCTTTGATTTGCAGTGTCCGAGGAACCCAGCGATCATAGAGTGCTCAGCTGTGCACTCTAGAAGCTGCATACATGTGTGCCATGCAGGAGGACTTACATATACACCCTCCAAAACTGATGAAGCTCTCGTCCATCTGTTTATGTACATGGGCGGAAGGGAGGCAGTTAAAGGCGAACTCCAGCCTTACCTTCAGTCTTACACATTGTGAGTTTATCATAGGGTACGTATGAAACTGCGAATGACCCAGGCCCACGCCTTTTATTCATTGGATTTCTGTTCTTTCAATCATAGAAGTCCAGCATCAAGTGTGGAAATTACCCCAACTTCCTGTTTTCAGGAATTTGTGTATATATATAAGGATTGATGTGAAATCACTCAGGAACCACATTCCTGATACAGTGAACATAGAAATTATTCATTTTAAATAATGGGACTTGGGGTGCCAGCCAAACAAAATACATAAATTGCTTAAAATATACTTTATTACAATATAACATTCAGTTAAAACTTTATGACACTAAAATATTTTTTGGGTAAATAGATGTTTACAGTACATCCCTCATGCAGGAAGTCTATCGCATAACCTGTATCCATTGACGTAAACCACTGAATGCACAAAGTAATTTCTTTGATACGTTTCATGAGGAGCTACTTCAGGAAGTGATACTACTTGACAAAGATCTATTAAATAAAGATAGGCATTAGTGAAAATACACACGTCAATAAGTTTAGCTATGATCCTAATATTAGTCTTCGGGAACATCTATAAAAGCCACACTCACATATTACACCAACTATAAAGCCTAGTACACACTGCTAGTTTATTTTTGCATTTAGCCCAGCGGGCTGAAAGCAAAATAGCTGACAGCTCAGGTCGGAGCCACCGTACTAACAATCCAATGTTAGAACAGCAATCTCCCCTGCCAGAACACTCCGGTTAGCGCTCTTAACCATTGGCTGAGTGCTGATCGGGAGCGGACGGCAGACCTTTTTTGGTCCTGCCCCTTCAACAGAAGCCAGCCGAACTTCTGTTGTGCCAGCTGCAGTAGCCCGACATTCAGCCCGTGTGTACGGGGATTAACCACTTAGCGACCGCCCACCGCAGTTTTACTGCGGCAGGCAGCCGCTCCTGGGCAAAGCGACATAGTACTATATCGCTCACTCAGGAGACTCTAGGGCGCGAGCGCGCGCTGCCGGTGGCGCGCTCCCACCCCCGCTCGTCAGCTGGGGAGCCAGTGCGTGTGACCGGTGGCTCCGACGGCTGCCGGACACTCTCGATCTCCCGCCGCTGACAGAGAAGGACAGATGGCTGATATAAACACAGCCGACTGTCATTTTCCCTTAGATGATCACAGAGGCTATGTGATCCTGCTATATAGGATCGCATGTCTCTGTGATGATCTCACAAGCAATGCCCCTCTACAGTTAGAATCACGCCCCTAGGGTCACATTTAACCCCTTGATCACCAGTACAGTTAACCCCTTCCCTGTGAAATATCTATATTAATTCCCGTGCTAATAAAATGATGAAACAATACAAATAAACCAAAAACTTGATATAAAATAGTGAAAAATACTCTCTTTAAGGAAATAAATATGTGGACATAAATATATAAAAATACATAAAGTATAAGTGCAAAGTAACCAGCTGCTGCAACTCTAAGTAATCCTTAGATAAAATATATAAAACCAAATTTAAGCAGCGCTAGCATATAAAAATAGTGTAATGACAAATTTTGTGATATTTGTGAAATAAATAAATAAATAGTCCTTATGATATCTGTAAAGAAATCCAAATAAAGTGCTCAGGTGCAGAGATAACTTATAAGTGCTCCAAGGTGATGGTGACCCCTCTTGGTTCCCCACTCACCACAATGCCAAATTTTTAGCGCTTGAAGCATATATCACACAGAGCCTCCTTTCCGGAACTAATCATTTGATGTATTCGTGTGTCCTCGCATAGAAGTGGGTATGATCAGCCTCGATATCCACCATTAAAATATAAAAGGACCGCACATAGTGAAGTATGTCTTTACAATTTATTGCCAAATAAAAGGTTACAAAAACATACTCACAAACAAATTATAAAGGTATCGCATTCATCACAAACTCGTGGCGTGCGTTCCACAGTGTGACCAGGAAGTGCTTAACCGGAAGTGACGATCTTCCCCTTCCCTGCCAGTGTAATTTTTACAGTAACAGTGCATATTTTTAGCACTGATTACTGTAGTAATATCACTGGTACCCCCAAAAGTGTAAAAAATGTCAGTTAGGGGTCCAATCTGTCCGCCGCAATGTCGCAGTCCTGCAAAAAATTGCAGATCGCCGCCATTACTAGTAAAAAAAAAAACAATAATAATGACATAAATCTTTCCCGTAGTTAGTAAACGCAATAACTTTTGCGCAAACAAATCAAAATAGGGCCTGGTCATTGAGCAGCCAAATCCTCTGGTCTTAAAGTGGTTAAAAGTCACACTCACATATTACACCCACTTAAACGCATGACATAAATAATCACAGGATCATAGCGGCCAAAACCACTACCCAGACAGGGGCAGAAGTGGACCACAGGAGGAGTTAACAAGGACAGAGTACCCCATCTATAACATAAAACAAATGTTACCAAAACTATATTTTGATAAATATTATTGAAGCATACAGACAAAAAATGTTTACTACAGTTACTTACTTTGTTTTCTTGATGAGTTACTATGTCTCTCTTAAAGCGGAGTTCTGGGCACAGATGTCATTTTTTAATGAACATACCCCCGGGACAGTCAGGGCTAGCGCATTCCACAATGGCTAGCCTCTGATCTGTCCCGGTTCGCACTTACCTTTTAGAAGAAATACTTACTTATAAAATTTCTTCCACAGCGTTTCCATTTCTCTTGTGGGCAGCTGAAGCCGGCGCGGTCCTCTTCTGCGTCTTCTTCCGCGTCTTCTTCTCCCAGAATGCGCCGCACCGGCCCCTCTCGTCACTTTCGGTGCGGCGCCGCATTCCTAAACAGCTTCTGGGCATGCCCAGAAGCTGTTTAGCAGGGGAATGCGGCGTCGCCCGGAAGTGACGAGCGGGGCCGGTGCCGGCGCATTGATTCCTGGGAGCGATGACGTTTAGCTCCCAGGAATCATCGCAGCGCAGGAAGTGACGGGGTGAGCCGCGGCTCCGAGGGAGGAAGTACCCTGAGGGGAGTATTTACGATCGTCAATTACAAGGTGAGTTTAAAAAAAAAAAAAATCTAACTATCCAATTCCTTTTCAGGTTAGGCTGAACTAGCGGACGGGCACAAAAAAAAAATATTGTTTTTGTGCTCGGAACTCCGCTTTAAGGACTGGGGACCAAAATTGCATTGCATAATCAAGATGAGGCCGAACCAGTGTTTTTTTCAAGGTGAGGGCAAACCAGTATTTAAACTGTGACAAAACGCCTTACATTGTATATGGAATACGGATGCTTGTATTGTATATCCATGTGGATTTAATCACACAAATAAATATGCTGCATATGAACTTTTGTGGGACGATTTACTTTTGTGTCTCGAATGTTGCACTGTGTAGCATTAATCTTTGGAAAAACACAAAGCACAACTTTTTTTCCCCTGTCTAAGATAATTTACTTTTCATTCTATAAATACATTTATGTGACATTTTGTGGTTCCAGTGTTGCACCGTGCAGCATTAATCTATAGAAAAAAACACAAAGCAAAGATTTTTTTTACCTGTCTAAGATCATTTACATTTCATTTTGTTTTCAACAAAAGTGTCAAGTTTTTTTTTTACTAAGAGTTAAGTTAAGTTTTTTTTTACCGTAGATTATACCTTTGACTAATCTAAGATGCTGGTTAAAAAAAAATATATATATATCGTCACAATAATAATAATAAAATCAAGCCTGGAAGCAAAAGGAAAATGAAAACAAGCTTGTGGGCAGAGTGTAAAACTGTTTTAAAACTACCACTTACACTACCCCTTGGACCCAGCCCCTTCAAGTGTCTACTAGTTGATACTTTCTTATAGAGCACAGAGAGTCTTGGAACTTATTAAACCCAGAGTCCTTTAAAACCCAGAGTCCTTTGTTATATACGTAATAGCAGTGATCTCCTGTGGTTGTGGGTTTTCCTCCAGTCCCTGTCTAATTCCCACATCTTAGGCAGCCCATGGATGAGTCCCTTTTTTTTGTTCAACTAGAGAGTTGAAAAAAAACTGACCTGATTCCTCCATCCATAATTTGAGGAGAATGAGTGAATCCTCTCCACTGAGCTTATTGTATTCTGACCATGGTGGGAGTCCTCTACGGTCAGAATACACTGATCAGTTTTACAGGCTATAGCCTGCAGCCCCGATCGAGTGAGGAAGATCCAACTGGGCAGTTGTACAGATGTCGATCAATAGATTGACTTCTGTTTAACCACACATGGATTAAAATTTGGCTGGTTAAGATGAATTTCAAATGAATTTCCATCCACGTATAACCGGCTTTACTGTTGGTTAGTATTTTTTTTAACCAATATGGTTGTAGTTTTTCTAAAACTGTGGCAGGCTTATATTATATATTGGCTATGGAGAGTAAATAAATATCAGAAATCATATTTTATACAGTTTAAACTTTTAGAATTATTTGTTCCTCTCTTTCTTTTTTTAATTATTTAAATTTTAATAGTTCAGGTTAAAAAAATTACATTCTCACATTTCACACCCACACATTCCCAGAGCCCTTAACAGCTTGTGTCACATTTTTATAAGCTTACTGAAAGTTCTTAAAAATATGTGACAATGTGCTTCCCAATTTACACTAATTATAATAAAATAATCATTTTTTTCTTCCTATAACTTTATTTTGTTACATCCTTGTTAAAGTAGGATTCTGATAAAGCTTTAATGAAATGTTAAGAGAACTTAGGACCTGTCTTAAGCTCTCATCAAAAGTGCCTGACTATGCATGCCCTTTTCATCCAGCTATTACTATAGCATCTATAAATGAAAAACAATCTATGAATGGAGGGGGTGGCCTTTCAATCATACACCTCTCCTCCATTTATATATCACACTTCATTCATAGCTATGTTTAGAGATTCTCCAAAGCAAGATTTTGGAAATCTAACACAGCCTTCCATGACCCCACGGCATGAATACAAGCTTATATTAGGACACTTTTGTGGGAGGCTGATATGAGTCCTAAGTCAACAGAAAAAATTCCACAGAGTCCTCAATGAATACATATCCATATATAATAAAACAGTGGTGGAGTCGTCTGTACAATAAAGATTACTAAACTGCACAAAAATAAAAAAAATCCTGGCTATGACTGCAAAAATCCCCTATACAGTATCTCACAAAGTGAGTACACCCCTAACATTTTTGTAAATATTTTATTTTATCTGTGAATGTGACAACACTGAAGAAATGACACTTTGCTACAATGTAATGTAGTGAATGTACAGCTTGTATAACAGTGTAAATTTGCTGTCTCCTCAAAATACCTCAAAACACAACCATTAATGTCTAAACCGCTGGCAACAAAAGTGAGTACACCTCTAAGGGGAAATGTCCAAATTGGGCCTAAAGTGTCATTATATTGTGTGGCCATGATTATTTTCCAGCACTGCCTTAACCCTCTTGGGCATGGAGTTCACTAGAGCTTCACAGGTTGCCACTGGAGTCCTCTTCCACTCCTCTATCACGGAGCTGGTGGATGTTGTACAATAGGCTCTGAGGAAGAGGCGAAGCCTCGAAATGCGTTAGCCAGTCGCTATAGGACTATACATCTGTGATGCGACAGTTTTGATGTACAACACGAATATTGATGTCAGCATTCAAACCAGGATGAACTAAGTGAAGGAGGAACAATCTATATGTTGGGTCCATTCCATTGGACATATACACTAAAGCGATTGATATCTATGCAGCCTGGTTGGATTCGCTTCGCTTGCTGGTCTGTGATAGATGCCCGCTTCACTTGGTTCATCCTGGTTTGAATGCTGTTTTCTTTAGACCATCTGGTAAGAGGCTGCATGTTTTTACCTTCCTGGTGGTGGATATACCGACAGCATAAGTTCACATCAATTTGAATTTATTTCACTGGGGGATCATTTGGAACTTTTTACCTCTTCTGAGCGCGGCTAATTTATTTTGAATTTATTGATTATCCTTTACCAAGAGGACATTGTGTCTGCTGCTCATTGTTTGCCCTTTATGGACTTTTATCCTGTTGTCTATCATGTTTATGTCCTAGCACAATTAATTCTTGTTTTATGTTAGTAAAATTGATGTGCCTTTGTCAAAACTTACGTTGTGCGCCCTCTGTTTATTTTTTGTTTTCAGGCACAAACTTCTACCTGCTGTCCATTAGATGCAGCTCTTCCTTGATTTGGAACAGTTGCCAGATCTGATGTACTCAGACTACAGTGCCATAAACTCATTGTAATTTGTTATGTCTAAGGGTACTACTTAGTTCCAAATATCCCTATATTTGGGGCAGTAAAGAACACTTTTGATGTTCATGTTCTCTGAACTGATTATAGTGTATTTATATAGGTTTTGCTGTATTATTTTGCACTTATTCCTGCAAACAGTTTGTGATTAGGTCTCACATTAAGGATATCTTCAACAATTTGATAACTCACCAATTGTCTATGTAATACATTATTTCTATGTATGGTATATTGCAGAGACCTTTTGTTATCTATTTCTTTCACTGAATAGATACATCATTGTCAGCATTGATTTTGTTACTTTATGCCCATAACTAATAAAAACTGTACTATTAGGCCTTGCTTGCACTCTGGTGAACTGGTGTATGGCTTGTAGTGTGTACTCCCATGCTGCAAGCCATACATGGTGAAGCAACATTCATACATGTCTATGTAACTCAGTGGCAAACGCATTTTGACAAGTAGCAAAACGCGGGACTGCTACCAACATTTAGGGGTGTTATTAAGAAATAATGACACCGCAAGCGCAATGCGCATTTTGACGCATTATTAGCGCATTTCCAAAAAATGCATCCAGAAACGTTTGTTTCTTCCTGCGCTTTTAGAATGCCTTGGTGTGAATGCAGTCTAACAACATTGGGACCAGAAATGTAAGATTTAAAGTCATTGGCTGGTTTCAGGGGGTCACAGGCCTGTTGGACCCTGTTGGGGAACCCTCTGCTTGTCAGATAACGTTAATACAAAAAAGTAATTGTATAAGCTTTTTAACTAGGCTGGAGACCTTTTAATTCTCTATACCAGTTCACTGTCCCTCAGGCTTAAGGAGGGCCAGACTGTGCCCAGTGGGAGTAGAAAATACTGCAGCGTCAGTGAGAATAAACAACGCCTATCAATGGTTTTAGTGGGAGGAATAGTGCCCCATCATTGGTGTCAGTGGGAGGGATAGTGTCCCATCATTGCTTTTAGTGGAAGAAATAGTGCCCCATCATTGGTGTCAGTGGGAGCAATAGTGCCTCATTGTTGGTATCAGTGGGGGGAATAGTACCCCATCATTGGTGTCAGTAGAAGTAATGGTGCCCCATCATTAGTGTGAATAGGAGGAATGGTGCCCCATCATTGGAGTCAGTGGGAGGAATAGTGCCCCATTATTGGTGTCAGTGGGAGGAAAAGTATTCCAAGGGCTGGATAAAGACAAAGAGCCACGTCTGGCCCTGAACCACAGTTTGAAGACCATTGATCTACATAATTAGAATTAGAGTCAAAAATAGAATCAAGCTCCCTTTACACAAACCAATGCATTCAGCAAAGAGGCCCTTTCACTTTGCACCAGGGATGTCTTTAGCACAAGGCAAAAGGAGCAATCACTTGTGGTTGTGGTCCCAAAGCAGCTTCCCCTTTAGCGCACCCCAGCAGACTTGGGCAGGCTCAGATGAGGGGGCGGTTGCGCGCTGACATTTTTGTATAGAAAGGAGGGAGAGTCTAGAAGACTACATTGCATGCTGGAGGAACTTTCTGTTTGTGGACTTGTTACTGGGGGAAGGTCTATGCTGCAGACAGCTGAGCAGAAGTAAGTCACTGGCGCAGCAATTTTCGGCTATGTGTTGGTAACCTAAAGGGGGCAGTTTAATTCCAGTTCCTGATGTAATGAAGTGGGCTCTCGGGGTCATGGTGTATGGAGCCCTATGTGCTGCTCGTTAGCTGGCAGGGGAGGATGGAGGGGGTCTAGGATCAGCATCAGGCCCTCCTCACAAGTACCACAGAGCCAGGCCTTGGCTCTCTAACCTAATATGAGGGGCTGCTACTGCTGGCTTCTTCTACTGAAAATGTCAGCTGCCTGGCTGCCAACCTAAGTCAACCTGAGACCAAGCATGCTGATCCAGAGTGCTGATGGCTGCATTCCTGTTCCAGAATTTCCTGCAGCCAGGCAAACAAACCCTGATGTAAGTGGGAACTTTGATGTAAAGGGGAATGCTGTGGGCTGCAACCAATCAGTGCGCGGTAATGATGTGCAGTAACCTCTAGCAACCAATCAGTGAGCAGTAATGATGTGCAGTAACCATTAGCAACCAATCAGTGAGCAGTAAATATAGCCAGTAACCTCTAGCAACCAATCAGTGAGCTGTAATGATGCACAGAAACTTCTCGCAACCAATTAGCATGCAGAAATTATGTGCTGTAACCTCTAGCAACCAATCAGTGAGCCATAATGTGTACTGTAACCTCTAGCAACCAGTGAGTCATGATATGCTGTAACTTCTGGTGACCAATCTCTGCCTGATCCCTGCAGTAAACTGCTATTTATTATGTATCAAAGCAAGTGGAGAGCAAAATTGCATGCGGGGTGGGGTGGCAGGGGACTGGAGGCTCAATAAAATGTTTGGCTGCAATGAATATTAAAGACGGCCCTGCTTTGCCCTTATAGTGATTTAAAAGTGAATTATCAGAGTGACAATTTTAAAATAATGATATCAGGACACATACAACCATAAAAAAATCAATAAAAAAGAAAAGAAAAACCCACAGCTCTCAGAAGAATAGTATCCTGCAGACTTCCATTCTCTCTAGGCTTCACTCCAGATCCTACATAATGGACTAGTAGCCTAATGACATCACTCCTGCTTCAAAACTCCAGAACAAATTATCAAGCAGCCAATTATTGCTTCATCTAATAATGTATTTCATTAAAGTAATGAACAGTCATTTTTGACATGGCACTCTGAAAGCTGAAAATGCAGCTCTTCTAGAAGTGATGCTGTCCTACAGTATACTTGCAGCATAACTTTCACTAACATAACCAATTACTGTTTTTCTCCTCTGTGACACATTTTCCAACTTCAAATGTTTTTCATTTATGGTCTATTAACTATGTAGCCATATTTCTCCTGCATCTGATTATTTTCCATTTCCACTACCTCAAGCAAGGACACTACTCCTGAGCTTTGTCTGTGTCTAGCCCTTGTGTGTCCAATCCCTATGCTAATGAATGCATAGATACCCATACATGAGTACCTCTCAGTACAGCCATCAGATGCAGCATATTTTAGCCTGTCATAGATTTTGACAGGCTCCAATCAGCGAGGCTGGATGCTACACCCGTGCCTCCTGGGTGCACGAAAATGCCGGTATTGGATATACAGGGGCTAGACACCCAGTGTAAATGTTGTCTACACAAAGGACAGATATTGCTCATCCAAGTAGCTAGTGGCCAATATGGGACAGTTCAGTCACAGTCATTTGTTCATTTAGGTAACACCTTTAGCCACTTTACCACCGGAGGATTTTCCTGCTAAAAGACCAGGGGTTATTTTGCGATTTTTTTACTGCGTGACTTTAACGGACAATCGCGCGGTCGTGCGACGCTGTACCTAAACGAATTTCACGTCCTTTTTTTCCCACAAACAGAGCTTTCTTTTGGTGGTATTTGATCACCTGTGCGATTTTTTGATCACGCGCTATAAACAAAAAAAGAGCGTAATTTTTGCAAAAACAACAATATTTTTCACTTTTTTTTTATATGAAATTCCCCCAAAAAAAAATGTAAAAATCAAAATTTTTTAAAATTTTCGGCCAATTTGTTTTACGCTACCTATGTTTGGTAAAAAAAATTGCAAAAAGCGTATTTTGATTGGTTTGCGCAAAAGTTATCGCGTTTACTAACAAAGGGAAAGATTTTTGTCATTTTTGGTGTTTTTTTTTTTAACGAGTAATGGCGGCGATCTGCGATTTTTTTTTGCGGTACTGCGACATTGCGGCGGACAGATCGGACCCTTGACTGACATTTTTGACACTTTTGGGGGTACCAGTGACATTACTGCAGTAATCAGTGCTATACATATGCACTGTTACTGCAAAAATGACACTGGCAGGGAAGGGGTTAACAGTATTGGACAGGGAGGGGTTAAGTGTGTCCTAGGGGCGTGATTCTAACTGTGCAGGGACAGGTCTACTAGTGTAAAAACAAAGATCAACAGTTCTACATAGTAGAACTGTTTGATCTTCACTTTTACACAGGGAGAACTGACAGGTGGCTTGTTTACACAAGCCGCTCTGTCTTTCTCCCGCTGTACCGGCGATCGTAGTGTGACCGGCGGACATCGGGTCCGCCAGTCACACTCCCGCACTCCTCCGTGAACGAGCCGAGGCGGGCGCGCGCCTCAGCGGGCGCGCGCCCGCCCGCTATTGGCTCTGGAAGGAGTGACAGGCGAGCGACGTAGACCTACGTCACTCTGCCTGGCCGGGGCCGACTGCCGCAGTAAATATACTGTGCGCAGTCGGCAAGCGGTTAACTCTGCAACAAAGACAGAAAGGCTCTGCTGTTGCTAAAGTGACATTATTATCACCCAAAAAAATCATAATAGCAGGTCAATGCAAAAGAATACATACAGTATTATATTTACCTCCGTGGAGGCTCATGTATACTATTTTCACTTCCATTAAGCACTGCAGCCTATTTTAGACTCTTCAAGATTTAACACTTTTGACATTACTGTCTCTTGTAAGGACATGGGAGTCATAGAATGTGCATAAATGCACTGTGCAATGTGCTGACAATTACAAACATAAAGAATAGAATTTGAATTGTTCCCCGTTTACATAATGAGAAAAAACACAGCTATTGTTATTAAATATGTTTGTATGTATGTAACCAAAAAAAAAAATGTATATTTTTATATACATATATATACAGTGGGTACGAAAAGTATTCAGACCCCCTTAAATTTTTCACTCTTTGTTACATTGCAGCCATTTGCTAAAATCATTTAAGTTCATTCTTCTTCCTCATGAATGTACACATAGCACCCCATACTGACAGAAAAACACAGAATTGTTGACATTGTTGCAGATTTATTAAAAAAGAAAAACTGAAATATCACATGGTCCTAAGTATTCAGACCCTTTGCTGTGACACTCATATATTTAACTCAGGTGCTTTCCATTTCTTCTGATCATCCTTGAGATGGTTCTACACCTTCATTTGAGTCCAGCTGTGTTTGATTATACTGATTGGACTTGATTAGGAAAGCCACACACCTGTCTATATAAGACCTTCCAGATCACAATGCATGTCAGATCAAATGAGAATCATGAGGTCAATGGAACTGCCTGAAGAGCTCAGAGACAGAATTGTGGCAAGGCACAGATCTGGCCAAGGTTACAAAAAGATTTCTGCTGCACGTAAGGTTCCTAAGAGCCCAGTGGCCTCCATAATCCTCAAATGGAAGATGTTTGGGACGACCAGAACCCTTCCTAGAGCTGGCCGTCCGGCCAAACTGAGCTATCGGGGGAGAAGAGCCTTGGTGAGAGAGGTAAAGAAGAACCCAAAGATCACTGTGGCTGAGCTCCAGAGATGCAGTCAGGAGATGGGAGAAAGTTGTAGAAAGTCAACCATCACTGCAGCCCTCCACCAGTCGGGGCTTTATGGCAGAGTGGCCCGACGGAAGCCTCTCCTCAGTGTAAGACACATGAAAGCCCGCATGGAGTTTGCTAAAAAAACACCTGAAGGACTCCAAGATGGTGAGAAATAAGATTCTCTGGTCTGATGAGACCAAAATAGAACTTTTTGGCCTTAATTCTAAGCGGTATGTGTGGAGAAAACCAGGCACTGCTCATCACCTGTCCAATACAGTCCCAACAGTGAAGCATGGTAGTGGCAGCATCAGGCTGTGGGGGTGTTTTTCAGCTGCAGGGACAGGACGACTGGTTGCAATCGAGGGAAAGATGAATGCGGCCAAGTACAGGGATATCCTGGACAAAAACCTTCTCCAGAGTGCTCTGGACCTCAGACTGGGCCGAAGGTTTACCTTCCAACAAGACAATGACCCTAAGCACACAGCTAAAATAACGAAGGAGTGGCTTCACAACAACTCCGTGACTGTTCTTGAATGGCCCAGCCAGAGCCCTGACTTAAACTTAATTGAGCATCTCTGGAGAGACCTAAAAATGGCTGTCCACCAACATTTACCATCCAACCTGACAGAACTGGAGAGGATCTGCAAGGAGGAATGGCAGAGGATCCCCAAATCCAAGTGCATCTTTCCCAAAAAGACTCCTGGCTGTATTAGATCAAAAGGGGGCTTCTACTAAATACTGAGCAAAGGGTCTGAATACTTAGGACCATGTGATATTTCAGTTTTTCTTTTTTAATAAATCTGCAACAATGTCAACAATTCTGTGTTTTTCTGTCAGTATGGGGTGCTATGTGTACATTCATGAGGAAGAAGAATGAACCTAAATGATTTTAGCAAATGGCTGCAATATAACAAAGAGTGAAAAATTTAAGGGGGTCTGAATACTTTTCGTACCCACTGTGTATATATATATATATATATATATATATATATATATATATATATATATATATATATATATAATTTTAGTGATCGACCGATATCATTTTTTAATGCCGATGCCGATATTTTGGTCATCGGATATCGGTATCGGCCGATACCGGCCGATATTTTCGGACATGTAAAAAAATATTTTTTTTCCCAGGTACTCCTTGTGGAGGGATATGGGGGTCTAAATGACCCCAAACCCCTCCTCAGCAATGAAAAACATTCAAAACGCCAAGTTTGGTTGTTTTGAATGCTGTCAGTTTTTTTAATTTGGCGCCGAGTACCCGCAATATCGGCAATATCGGTAACCTCAGGGGCCGATTCCGATATATCAGGGAAAATGCAGATCGCCCCCCGATATATCGGTGGTGCCGATAATCGGGCGATCCCTAATATATATACAGTAAAACACAATGTTCATATGTGCCAAATATTTTGTCATCCTTCTAAAAACAATACCCAAAACGGCTAAATACACATTTTTTTTTTCTTTTTACACCTGTGAAATTTGTCTTGCAAAAACAATAGACCTAGGAACTATGCAAAGAAGGTCAGGTCGCTGGTAAATAAGGGCTAAATTTGAATAATTTGCAGGGAGACTGGTTTCAAGAAGTAAAAACATTAGTCTTAGGTTGTTACAACTATTAGTTATTTCATAATCTAATTACATCATGGATGAAAAAAAAATTAAAATGAGTTTAAAAAACATCAAACATTTTATTTTGTGCTTTCCCTCATGTGAGTGCATATTCCTTCAATTGATTGAAAAGGTTACATAGTTACAGTGGTGATCGAAAGTTTGGGCACCCCAGGTAAAAATTTGTATTAATGTGCATAAAGAAGCCAAGAAAAGATGGAAAAATCTCCAAAAGGTATCAAATTACAGATTAGACATTCTTATAATATGTCTTTCTGGAGGGATCGTGCAGTCAAACGTGGGTTTTGAATTGTTTTTCTCACAATCCTGTGAGCTGTTCTGTCTGATATTTTTCCTGGTCTTCCAGATCTTGCTTTAACTTCCACTGTTCCTGATGACTGCCATTACTTAATTACATTCCGAACAGAGGATATTGATGTCTGAAAACGCTTTGCTATCTTCTTATAGCCTTCTCCAGCTTTGTAAGCGTCAACTATTTTCAGTTTCAGTTTTCTAGACAACTGCTTAGAAGATCCCATGGTGCTGATTGTTGGGGCAAGGTCAGATGAGTCTGGGCATTTAAAACCTTTGAAATTGACATCACCTGGTCTTCCCAGACGATGATTGAGAACAATCCATGACACTGGCAGGTCTTGCAAAGACCTTGCAAAGGGGGCAGTGCATGCTATAAATTCTGTAGGGTGCCCAAACTTCTGCAGACGCCATTTTTTTTGTTTTCTGTAATTTTGAAAGTGTCAATGATGGAAATAAAATCTAACTTTTGTTGATATATTATAAGAATGTCTAATCTGTAATTTGATACCTTTTGGAGATTTTTCCATCTTTTCTTGGCTTCTTTATGCAGATTAATACAAATTTTTACCTGGGGTGCCCAAACTTTCGATCACCACTGTACATAGTTACATAGTTAGTGAGGTTGAAAATAGACATCAGTCAAACCAGTTCAACCTATGATGTGTGCGTGTGTGTGTATTTGATGTTAACCGTACATTGTATACCCCTGTATGTTGTGGTCTTTAAGGTGCCCATCAAATAATTTTTTTAAACTATCGATGCTCCCCGCTGATACCACTGCTTGTGGAAGAGAATTCCACATCCCCACTGCTCTGACAGTAAAGAACACCCTACATATTTTAAGGTTAAACCGTTTTTCCGCTTTTTGGCCACGTATCCTATTGTATTCCCTTTCTCTGAAAAGTTTTTTCCTTACGCTAGGGTCACCAGTACAGTATTTGTACATTAATACCATATCCCCTCTCAAGAGTCTCTTCTCCAGAGAGAATAAGTTCAATCTTAGATTCCCCCAGAGGTTCCCCCCCCCCAGTGGGTAGCTTGTGTTCCTGTTTCTGATGCCCAAGTGCCTGACCTTACATTTTTCAACATTAAACCTCATCTGCCATGTAGTTGCCCACCCCATTATTTTGTTCAGGTCCGCTTATAAGGTTTCCACATCCTGCATAGAAGTTATTGCCCTACTTAGTTTAGTATTATCCGCAAATACCGAGATTGTGCTCATTATCTCCTCCTTTAGATCATTTATGAATAAATTAAACAGGATTGGTCCCAGGACAGATCCTTGAGGGACCCCACTTTCCACACCCGCCCAATCCGAGTACTCCCTATTTATCACCACCCTCTGGACTCTTCCCTGGAGCCAGTTCTTTATCCAGGTACTCACCCTATGGTCTGTACCTTACGTACCTTAGTTTGTATAGTGTGGGGAACTGTATCAAATGCCTTTGCAAAGTCCAGATACATCACATCCACAGGCCTTCTTTTATCTAGATGGCAACTCACTTCATCGTAGAAGGTTAATAGATTGGTCTGGCAAGAACGGGGTTCGTTTTTTTTTCTTATTTTAAATAACAAACATGTAAGCAGCCCCAATCCTCCTTTTCTGGGGTCCTCCGGCGTTGCTTCTGGCTCCTCCTTTTCATTGGGTGCCTCCACTGAGAGCCGCTTTCCATGAGGGCGTGCTCCTGAGTCCTGCTGCTGTGTCCATTAACACAGACCACAGGACTCTGCCTCACACCCCGCTCTCGTGTCACAGGATTTGATTGACAGCAGTGGGAGCCAATGGCTCTTGCTGCTATCAATCTATCCAATGAGGACCCGAGACAGCGGCTGGAGCTGCTAAGCTTGTACTCATCGCTGGAACGTTCATGTTAGAATAATGGGTGGGTCTGGGGGGCAGCTGCAAACAAGAGGATTTTTCACCTTAATTCATAGAATGAATTAACCACTTAAGACCCGGACAATTTTACCCCCTTCCTGACCAGGGCCTATTTTGCGATTCGGCACTGCGCGAATTTAACGGACAATTGCACGGTCGTGCGAAGCTGTACCTAAACGGAATTGACGTCCTTTTTTTCCCACAAACAGAGCTTTCTTTTGGTGGTATTTTATCACCTGTGCAATTTTTTGCAATTTTTTTATCATGCGCTATTTTTTTATCATGGTAAAAAAAAATCGCAAAAAGCGTATTTTGATTTGTTTGCGCAAAAGTTATTGCGTTTACTAAGGGAAAGATTTTTGTTGTTTTTTTTTTAACGAGTAATGGCGGCGATCTGCCATTTTTTTTTGCAGGACTGCGACATTGCGGCGGACAGATCGGACCCTTGACTGACATTTTTGACACTTTTGGGGTTACCAGTGACATTACTACAGTAATAAGTGCTATACATATGCACTGTTATTGTAAAAATGACACTGGCGGTGAAGGGGTTAACTTTTTTGAGAGGGAGGGGTTAAGTGTGTCCCTAGGGGCGTGATTCTAACTGTGATTGGATGTGGCTACTGGTGTAAGAACAGAGATCAACAGTCCTACATAGCAGAACCGTAAGATCTCCATTGTTACACAGGGAAGAATGACAGGCGGCTTTGTTTACATTAGCCTCCTGCCTTTCTCCCGGTGTAACGGACAATCGCGTGGGGGGGTCCGTGACCGAGCGCCTAGAGCCTACGTCGCTTTGCCTGTGAGGGGCTGACCGCCGCAGTAAATAGTCGTGCAGTGGTCGGCAAGTGGTTAAAATGAAAAACTTGGAGACTTTACAATTCCTTTCAGGTATTATGTTGTTATCTTAAAACTGGGTCAAAAAACAGCAAAAAAACATTCACATTATGTGTTGTGTCTTCCCAAATTTTAAAAGTTTTTAGGTGGAAAACTTTTTTTGCCTTTTAATTGCCTGTTAATTTAATTTCAATATAGGTCTACTAGTATCTTCTCAGGTTAGGGGCAGGTATCCAGTCGGTGCTTTAGGGGCAGATAGAGATCGGCAGCAGTCACACACAAATCGCTCTGTTAATGTCCACAAAAGTCCTTTTCAGGGCTGGTATTTCCGTATAGGTCCAGTCTCTCTTGAGTATAGAGATAGGTATCCAGTCTGTGCTTTAGGGTCAGTTAGAAATCGGCATCTGCAGTGACACAAATCACTCTGTTAATGTCCACAAAAGTCATTTAAAGAGCTGCAATGTCGGTATAGGTCTATTACAGTCTCTTCGATATAGGGTCAGGTATCCAGTCTGTGCTTTAGGGGCAGTGACACAAATCGCTGTTAATGTCCACAAAAGTCATTTAAAGGGCTGCAAATTTTTTGGTATTGCTGTGCAGTGCACTAAAAAGGGGGGTGGGGGAGGGGGGTAATCCACAGTATAATATACTTTGTAGAAAGCATATTATAGTGGATTAGTAATATTATTGTGCACTGTGCAGCATTGTGACAGGTGTGGTGACCAGTGGCGGCCGGCCCATAGGGGGCGCAGGGGCGCCGCCCCCCCCCCCCAAAAAAAAGAAAAAAAAAAGATTTAAAAAAAAAAAAAAAAAAAAAAAAATTTTGCCCACAAGGGGCGCCCGTCTCATTGGTGCCTATGGGGGTGGGGTTTTCCACCCGCAGAGGCGCCGATAGACGGCCTTCTGGGGCGTAACTGTAGCGCAGAGCTCTGCGCTCCACCACCCCTCTTTCGGCGTCCGCCGCATTGGTGCCGATGGGGGGTGGGGTTTTCCACCAGCAGAGGCGCCAATTGGCGGCCTTCTGGGGCGTAACTGTAGCGCAGAAAAATGCGCTACACCACCCCCTTTTGTGATGTCTTGGATCATGATTGGTCCAGACTCCAGCCTGGACCAATCATGATTCAGGACATCCATGGTGACCTCGTTGGGGGCGGTGCCGGTGCGTGCATCAGTCACTCACCGTCACCGCCCGGTCACTTTCCCGCCGCAGCCCGCGAAGAAGAGGAGTCGCGAGGAGGGGAGAAGCCGCCGCCAGGAGCCGAGCAGAAGAGGACGGACATCAGAGTCGCGAGGAGGGGAGAAGCCGCCGCCGCCGGGAGCCGAGCCGTCGCCAGGTAAGTGCCTATTCCACCACCTGCGCCATGCCTGTGCCATGCCTATTCCACCACCTGCGCCATGCCTGTGCCATCTGTGCCATGCCTATTCCACCACCTGTGCCATGACCTTACCACCACCTGTGCCATGACCTTACCACCACCTGTGCCATGACCTTACCACCACCTGTGCCATGACCTTACCATCACCTGTGCCATGCCTGTACCATCTGTGCCATGCCTATTCCACCACCTGTGCCATGCCTGTACCATCTGTGCCATGCCTATTCCACCACCTGCGCCATGCCTGTGCCATGCCCATTCCACCACCAGCGCCATGCCTGTGCCATGCCTATTCCACCACCTGCGCCATGCCTGTGCCATCTGTGCCATGCCTATTCCACCACCTGTGCCATGACCTTACCATCACCTGTGCCATGCCTGTACCATCTGTGCCATGCCTATTCCACCACCTGTGCCATGCCTGTACCATCTGTGCCATGCCTATTCCACCACCTGCGCCATGCCTGTGCCATGCCCATTCCACCACCAGCGCCATGCCTGTGCCATGCCTATTCCACCACCTGCGCCATGCCTGTGCCATGCCTATTCCACCACCTGCGCCATGCCTGTACCATCTGTGCCATGCCTATTCCACCACCTGTGCCATGACCTTACCACCACCTGTGCCATGACCTTACCACCACCTGTGCCATGACCTTACCATCACCTGTGCCATGCCTGTACCATCTGTGCCATGCCTATTCCACCACCTGTGCCATGCCTGTACCATCTGTGCCATGCCTATTCCACCACCTGCGCCATGCCTGTGCCATGCCCATTCCACCACCAGCGCCATGCCTGTGCCATGCCTATTCCACCACCTGCGCCATGCCTGTGCCATCTGTGCCATGCCTATTCCACCACCTGTGCCATGACCTTACCATCACCTGTGCCATGCCTGTACCATCTGTGCCATGCCTATTCCACCACCTGCGCCATGCCTGTGCCATGCCTATTCCATCACCTGTGCCATGCCTATTCCACCACCTGCGCCATGCCTGTGCCATGCCTATTCCACCACCTGCGCCATGCCTGTGCCATCTGTGCCATGCCTATTCCACCACCTGTGCCATGACCTTACCACCACCTGTGCCATGACCTTACCACCACCTGTGCCATGACCTTACCACCACCTGTGCCATGACCTTACCATCACCTGTGCCATGCCTGTACCATCTGTGCCATGCCTATTCCACCACCTGTGCCATGCCTGTACCATCTGTGCCATGCCTATTCCACCACCTGCGCCATGCCTGTGCCATGCCCATTCCACCACCAGCGCCATGCCTGTGCCATGCCTATTCCACCACCTGCGCCATGCCTGTGCCATCTGTGCCATGCCTATTCCACCACCTGTGCCATGACCTTACCATCACCTGTGCCATGACCTTACCATCACCTGTGCCATGCCTGTACCATCTGTGCCATGCCTATTCCACCACCTGTGCCATGCCTGTACCATCTGTGCCATGCCTATTCCACCACCTGCGCCATGCCTGTGCCATGCCCATTCCACCACCAGCGCCATGCCTGTGCCATGCCTATTCCACCACCTGCGCCATGCCTGTGCCATGCCTATTCCACCACCTGCGCCATGCCTGTACCATCTGTGCCATGCCTATTCCACCACCTGTGCCATGACCTTACCACCACCTGTGCCATGACCTTACCACCACCTGTGCCATGACCTTACCATCACCTGTGCCATGCCTGTACCATCTGTGCCATGCCTATTCCACCACCTGTGCCATGCCTGTACCATCTGTGCCATGCCTATTCCACCACCTGCGCCATGCCTGTGCCATGCCCATTCCACCACCAGCGCCATGCCTGTGCCATGCCTATTCCACCACCTGCGCCATGCCTGTGCCATCTGTGCCATGCCTATTCCACCACCTGTGCCATGACCTTACCATCACCTGTGCCATGCCTGTACCATCTGTGCCATGCCTATTCCACCACCTGCGCCATGCCTGTGCCATGCCTATTCCATCACCTGTGCCATGCCTATTCCACCACCTGCGCCATGCCTGTGCCATGCCTATTCCACCACCTGCGCCATGCCTGTGCCATCTGTGCCATGCCTATTCCACCACCTGTGCCATGACCTTACCACCACCTGTGCCATGACCTTACCACCACCTGTGCCATGACCTTACCACCACCTGTGCCATGACCTTACCATCACCTGTGCCATGCCTGTACCATCTGTGCCATGCCTATTCCACCACCTGTGCCATGCCTGTACCATCTGTGCCATGCCTATTCCACCACCTGCGCCATGCCTGTGCCATGCCCATTCCACCACCAGCGCCATGCCTGTGCCATGCCTATTCCACCACCTGCGCCATGCCTGTGCCATGCCTATTCCACCACCTGCGCCATGCCTGTACCATCTGTGCCATGCCTATTCCACCACCTGTGCCATGACCTTACCACCACCTGTGCCATGACCTTACCACCACCTGTGCCATGACCTTACCATCACCTGTGCCATGCCTGTACCATCTGTGCCATGCCTATTCCACCACCTGTGCCATGCCTGTACCATCTGTGCCATGCCTATTCCACCACCTGCGCCATGCCTGTGCCATGCCCATTCCACCACCAGCGCCATGCCTGTGCCATGCCTATTCCACCACCTGCGCCATGCCTGTGCCATCTGTGCCATGCCTATTCCACCACCTGTGCCATGACCTTACCATCACCTGTGCCATGACCTTACCATCACCTGTGCCATGCCTGTACCATCTGTGCCATGCCTATTCCACCACCTGTGCCATGCCTGTACCATCTGTGCCATGCCTATTCCACCACCTGCGCCATGCCTGTGCCATGCCCATTCCACCACCAGCGCCATGCCTGTGCCATGCCTATTCCACCACCTGCGCCATGCCTGTGCCATGCCTATTCCACCACCTGCGCCATGCCTGTACCATCTGTGCCATGCCTATTCCACCACCTGTGCCATGACCTTACCACCACCTGTGCCTTGACCTTACCACCACCTGTGCCATGACCTTACCATCACCTGTGCCATGCCTGTACCATCTGTGCCATGCCTATTCCACCACCTGTGCCATGCCTGTACCATCTGTGCCATGCCTATTCCACCACCTGCGCCATACCTGTGCCATGCCCATTCCACCACCAGCGCCATGCCTGTGCCATGCCTATTCCACCACCTGCGCCATGCCTGTGCCATCTGTGCCATGCCTATTCCACCACCTGTGCCATGACCTTACCATCACCTGTGCCATGACCTTACCATCACCTGTGCCATGCCTGTACCATCTGTGCCATGCCTATTCCACCACCTGCGCCATGCCTGTGCCATGCCTATTCCATCACCTGTGCCATGCCTATTCCACCACCTGCGCCATGCCTGTACCATCTGTGCCATGCCTATTCCACCACCTGTGCCATGACCTTACCATCACCTGTGCCATGCCTGTACCATCTGTGCCATGCCTATTCCACCACCTGCGCCATGCCTATTCCACCACCTGTGCCATGGCCTTACCATCACCTGTGCCATGCCTATTCCATCACCTGCCCCATGCCTGTACCATCTGTGCCATGCCTATTCCACCACCTGTGCCATGACCTTACCATCACCTGTGCCATGCCTGTACCATCTGTGCCATGCCTATTCCACCACCTGCGCCATGCCTATTCCACCACCTGTGCCATGACCTTACCACCACCTGTGCCATGACCTTACCATCACCTGTGCCATGCCTGTACCATCTGTGCCATGCCTATTTCACCACCTGTGCCATGCCTGTACCATCTGTGCCATGCCTATTCCACCACCTGCGCCATGCCCATTCCACCACCAGCGCCATGCCTGTGCCATGCCTATTCCACCACCTGCGCCATGCCTGTGCCATGCCTATTCCACCACCTGCGCCATGCCTGTACCATCTGTGCCATGCCTATTCCACCACCTGTGCCATGACCTTACCATCACCTGTGCCATGACCTTACCATCACCTGTGCCATGCCTGTACCATCTGTGCCATGCCTATTCCACCACCTGCGCCATGCCTGTGCCATGCCTATTCCATCACCTGTGCCATGCCTATTCCACCACCTGCGCCATGCCTGTACCATCTGTGCCATGCCTATTCCACCACCTGTGCCATGACCTTACCATCACCTGTGCCATGCCTGTACCATCTGTGCCATGCCTATTCCACCACCTGCGCCATGCCTATTCCACCACCTGTGCCATGGCCTTACCATCACCTGTGCCATGCCTATTCCATCACCTGCCCCATGCCTGTACCATCTGTGCCATGCCTATTCCACCACCTGTGCCATGACCTTACCATCACCTGTGCCATGCCTGTACCATCTGTGCCATGCCTATTCCACCACCTGCGCCATGCCTATTCCACCACCTGTGCCATGACCTTACCATCACCTGTGCCATGCCTATTCCATCACCTGCGCCATGCCTGTACCATCTGTGCCATGCCTATTCCACCACCTGTGCCATGACCTTACCATCACCTGTGCCATGCCTATTCCATCACCTGTGCCATGCCTATTCCACCACCTGTGCCATGACCTTACCATCACCTGTGCCATGCCTATTCCATCACCTGTGCCATGCCTATTCCATCACCTGCGCCATGCCTGTACCATCTGTGCCATGCCAATTCCACCACCTGTGCCATGACCTTACCATCACCTGTGCCATGCCTATTCCATCACCTGTGCCATGCCTGTACCATCTGTTCCATGCCTATTCCATCACCTGCGCCATGCCTGTACCATCTGTGCCATGCCTATTCCACCACCTGTGCCATGACCTTACCATCACCTGTGCCATGCCTATTCCATCACCTGTGCCATGCCTGTACCATCTGTTCCATGCCTATTCCATCACCTGCGCCATGCCTGTACCATCTGTGCCATGCCTATTCCACCACCTGTGCCATGCCTGTACCATCTGTGCCATGCCTATTCCATCACCTGTGCCATGCCTATACCATCTGTGCCATGCCTATTCCACCACCTGCGCCATGCCTGTGCCATGCCTATTCCACCACCTGCGCCATGCCTGTACCATCTGTGCCATGCCTATTCCACCACCTGTGCCATGCCTGTACCATCTGTGCCATGCCTATTCCATCACCTGTGCCATGCCTATACCATCTGTGCCATGCCTATTCCATCACCTGTGCCATGCCTGTACCATCTGTGCCCTGCCTGTACCATCACCTGTGCCATGCCTGTACCATCACCTGTGCCATGCCTGTACCATCTGTGCCATGCCTATTCCATCACCTGTGCCATGCCTATACCATCTGTGCCATGCCTGTACCATCACCTGTGCCATGCCTGTACCATCACCTGTGCAATGCCTGTACCATCACCTGTGCAATGCCTATTTCATCACCTGTGCCATGCCTGTACCATCACCTGTGCCATGCCTGTACCATCTGTGCCATGCCTATTCCATCACCTGTGCCATGCCTATACCATCTGTGCCATGCCTATTCCATCACCTGTGCCATGCCTGTACCATCACCTGCGCCATGCCTATACCATCACCTGTGCCATGCCTATACCATCACCTGTGCCATGCCTATACCATCACCTGTGCCATGCCTATACCATCACCTGTGCCATGCCTATTCTACCACCTGTTCCATGCCTATACCATCTGTGCCATGCCTATTCCATCACCTGTGCCATGCCTGTACCATCTGTGCCATGCCTATACCATCACATGTGCCATGCCTGTACCATGACCTCAAAGTCATGCAATTTTTTTACCTCGTTTTTTGCCGCGAAGCAATACCTATTACATTTTTGTTTTTGCGCCCCCCCAAAAATTTTGAGCACCAGCCGCCACTGGTGGTGACCGAGCAATGCTGCAGCAATACTACACACAGTGACAAAAGCACTTATAATGTATTAAAACTGGTGTTATCTGAGTATATTTTTACATGTTTATTTGTGTCCTGCAATAATATTGCCTCTTTTGCTGAGTTAAGTCTGATACACACAGTGCCAAACTCACTGGCCAATTTTTTGAACTGGTGTGATACACCAATGGCCCCCCAATACCACATATTGAAGTGGGGTATTATCTGAGTAAACGTTTACAAGTGTATTTGTGTCCTGCAACAATATTGCCTCATTTGCTGAGTTAAGTCTGGTACACACAGTGCCAAACTCACTGGCCAATTTTTGGAACTGGTGCCAATGGCCCCCCAATACCACATATTGAAGTGGGGTGTTATTTAACAGTATAATTTTCTAAGAGTGTATTTTAGTCCTGCAAAAATGTGGCCTCTTGCTGTGTAAACTGTGCTAAAAAGAGTGACAACAGTTACTGGCCAATTATTTGTAGAACTGTTGTAATAAACCTGTGGCCCCCCAATACCACATATTGAAGTGGGGTGTTATCTGAGTAAACTTTTACCAGTGTATTTGTGTCCTGCAACAATATTGCCTCATTTGCTGAGTTAAGTTTGGTACACACAGTGCCAAACTCACTGGCCAATTGTTTGAACTGGTGTGATACACCAATGGCCACCCAATACCACATATTGAAGTGGGGCGTTATCTGAGTAAACTTTTACCAGTGTATTTGTGTCCTGCAACAATTTTGCCTCATTTACTGAGTTAAGTCTGGTACACACAGTGCCAAACTCATTGGCCAATTTTTTGAACAACTGGTTTGATAGACCAGTGGCCCCCCAATACCACATATTGAAGTGGGGTGTTATTTAACAGTATAATTTTCTAAGATTGTATTTTAGTCCTGCAAAAATTTGGCCTCTTTTGCTGTGTTAACTGTGCTACACACTGTGATAACAGATACTGGCCAATTATTTGTCGAACTGGCGAACTGACGGACCGGCAGATAGGGAGGAGAGGCAGGCAGAACTTGCATTGCACAAGAGGTACAAAGCAGACTGCAAATGTATCAGGAGCGAGCCATCAACCATGTACAGTCACATCCGGCGCTCCCAGGATGCCGTCACATGGCTCCGCAGTGTGGGCTTTTTTTAATGTGTCCGTTGCGGACAACAGTGTTGCCATCTGCAGCCTTTGCAGTCAACGCATAAGTAGCGGTAAGCCCAACACTCACCTAGGGACAACCGCCTTAAGAAGGCACTTGAAATCCCATCACCGAGCGCAGTGGGAGCAACACCGTCAGAACCCACAAAGCCACACTCCAGGCTCTCACGGTCCAGCCTCTTCTCCTTCTCCTGTCTCCTCACAGTTGTCCAACACTCCACCTTCCATGATGCCGTTGTCACGTTGTTCTGGAAAAAGGCAGGCTTCTGTGGCTCAAATGTTGGAGCATAAAAAAAGGTGTCCGACAGATGTCCGACTACATCGGGTTAACAGCCGATGTGGACGCTCTGAGGAGTGATGAACCCCTGGACTACTGGGTGGGCAGGCTTGACCTCTGGCCAGAGCCTAGCTCATGACAGTGTAGACTACCTCTCATTTATAAAAATGAATGAGGCATGGATCTCTGAGGAATTCAACACATGTGACCAGTAGACCATGTTTCATTGAAATTCCTCATGACAGGCCACAAATATCTGCCAGACCGCCATTCACCTACAACAATTACTGGTCCTTGTTTTTGCTAAATACAGCCGCATAAAAGGCATTTCATGTCCATTGAATGGCTAATTTTTTCAGCCTATACAGGCCGACACTTACTTCTGTATCCTGTGTGAATGCCTAATGTACCTCTAGCCATCAAATACTACGTTCTTTGCTGTCAGTTAAACCCATGTGAGCTAATTTTTGGAGCCTATACAGGCCGGCACTTACTTCTGTATACTGTGAATGCCTAATGTACCTCTAGCCATCAAATACTACGTTCTTTGCTGTCAGTTAAACCCATGTGAGCTAATTTTTGGGCCTATACAGGCCGACACTTCTGTATACTTTGAATGCCTAATGTACCTCTAGCCATCAAATACTATGTTCTTTGCTGTCAGTTAAACCCATGTGAGCTCATTTTTGGAGCCTATACAGGCCGACACTTACTTCTGTATACTGTGAATGCCTAATGTACCTCTAGCCATAAAATACACTACGTTCTTTGCTGTCAGTTAAACTCATGTGAGTTAATTTTTGGACCCTATACAGGCCGACACTTACTTCTGTATCCCGTGTGAATGCCTAATGTACCTCTAGCCATCAAATACTACGTTATTTGCTGTCAGTTAAACCCATGTGGGCTAACTTTTGGGGCCTATACAGGCCGACACTTACTTCCTGTGAATGCCTAATGTACCTTCAGCCACAGAATACTACATTCTTAGCTGTCAGGTAAACCCATGTGGGCTAATTTTTGGGGCCTTTTATGGCCGACACTTACTTCTGTATCCTGTGAATGCCTAATGTACCTTCAGCCACAGAATTCTACGTTCTTAGCTGTCAGGTAAACCCATGTGGGATCATTTCTGGAGCCAATACTGGCCGACACTTACTTCTGTATACTGTGAATGCCTAATGTACCTTCAGCCACAGAATACTACATTCTTAGCTGTCAGGTAAATGAATGTGGGCTGATTTTTGGGGCCTGGAATGGCTGACACTTCTATCCTGTGAATGCCTAATTTTTCAGACCGGAATTGAAAATCAATGGGTCTGTAAAGGTTCTGCCAAATTGTGGAATGGATGCGGACCCATTTTACAGACGTGTGAATGGACCCTATATGTATTAGACATGTATTTATTGGCTGCTGTCAGTTCTGGCTGATTTATGAAAAAAAATATATATATTTTTTGCTGTAAAAAAAAAAAAATTTAGGGCAACTTTTCCAATTGTAATACTTCTGTTATGACATTGACCATGTGCTGGGAATATTTGTGCACAGCTAGTACGTCTTTTGTGGCTGCAAATATGACCTAAAGGTTTTTAAAGTTCGCCTCCCATTAAAGTCAATGGGGCCCGCCGCAAACTCGAGGCTCGCGGACTTTTAGAAAATTTGCGGCTTACGTTCACGAACCGCCCCGGCCAATGTTCGTCCATCTCTACATATGAATCCATAAGTAATCAAATACATAGACTCTTCAGCAGGATAATACTACAATTTTAACCAGTTTTACTGTGGCAAGATGGCTCAGCTGTGCGAATCGACATACCTGTACGTCGGTCGTGCGCCATCCCAGCAGTAATCTGATTCGGTTCAGAACCGATCAGTCATCAGGTCCAGGCCAATGATTTATGGCCTTGACCTGGTGATTGGTTCTGACCAATTGCAGAACCTCTTGGGCCTGTGTAATGTAAACACAGGCGCCGGAAATTATGCAATCTCCTCCCCTGGAGCCCTTTTTGGTTCCAGCATGAGGGGAGAAAGCATCAGACAGTGAGTACACAAGAACTACACTGACACCAGTACACATAGGCACATATCACCCCCCCCCCCCCAGTTAACCCTTTCAGTCCCTGTCACAGTGCCACTATATATACAGTATACAGATCATTTACTGATCTCTGTATTAGTGTCACTGGTGATGTCAGTTAGTGTGAGCGGCAGTTCGCGGTAGTTAGTGCCTGTCCCAGATAGGTTTAGGGTACCCGCCATATATCCCCTAATAAAGATTTAAGCCCCTGATCACCCCAGTTAACCCCTTCACTGCCCTGTCACAATGTCACTATTATAGTGTACTTTTTTCTGATCACTGAATTAGTGTCACAGGTGACGTCAGCGTTAGCCTTAGTTAGCGTCAATCCAAGATAGCGTCAGATTGCCTGCCACATATTTAGTAATACTTTTTAACCATTTGATTGTAAGTGACACACACTAAACACCTCCATATCTAGTATAGTGTCTGAACGGATCAATATCTTTGATTGTGTCCCCAATAATATAGTAAAGTGTTCCCAAAACGCAGCGTTAGCAGGATCAGCCCCAACACCTGCCAACACCTGCGTTTAGCCCCTCCACCTAGCCCCCAAGAAGTGCAGTATCAGCAGATTACTGTCACTTCCGATACACAGCACACAAAACCGCAGCGTTAGCAGAGTCAGGCCTGATCTCTGCTAGTGCTAGCAGTTACATTTTTTGGTTCAAACAATCCTTGACATCCAGGTGCTTTTTTACCTGTGAGTCACACTAGGTACCTATAATTTTATTGGCTAAAATATCTAAACAGAGGTACACTAGTAAAGAAGCCTACACGATGCTGAGCATGACAGATGAGAGCGATGGGGAAGCCTAAGTGTCAGAATCAGGCTCAGTATTCGAACCTGTAGAGAGCAGCAGCACCCTGACAGATAGCTCTGATGATAGAGTAGTGGTCCCTGCTAAGGTCAGGCATACCCGACTCCGTTTTGTTGCTGAGGTGCAACAATCGCATGGTTCTCACATGCAGCAGAATGTCAGTACTAGTGCCGCTCAACCTTCTGGTGAACTGGCAAGCACCAGCGGCCTAGACAAAGCAGCACTGCAGTAACACTTGGTGACGTGGTGAGTCCCATAAGTGCAGTTCAAGCTGATGCGATGGCTAGCACAAGTAGTGTCCCGCAGCCACCAAGAATTTAAAGACAGGCCCATAGAGCCCATAGTGTCCTTCCTGATGTGCTTGCAATTCCTGATTGGGAGCCCACCATTTCTGCAGCACCCGTATTTCTCCCATTCCCTGGCCAACCTGGTATTCAGGTGGAAACAGCCAATTTTACTCCCCTTGGTTTTTATGAGCTGTTTTTCATGGAAGATCTGTAAAGATCTATTGTGGACCAAAGCAATTTATATGCCGATCAATTTATCGCTGCAAATCCAAATTTTACCTGTGCCAGAGAATTTTTCATGGAAATGTATCACTGGTTCCGAATTTAGAACCTTTCTGGGCCTATCCCTCATTATGGGCATTACTAAAAAGAGTGAGTTGCGGTCATACTGATCCACTGACCCAATTCATCATATGCCCCTGTTCTCTGCTGCCATGGCCAGGACTAGATAGGAGCAAATCTTGAGGTTCCTGCATTTCAATAACAATGAACTCTGTTGTCCTCTGGGTGACCCTGGATATGACTGATTCCACTAAATTCTACCCCTCATAAATCACTTCAACCAAAAATTTGCAGCCTTATATATGCCCCAACAAGCAGTTTGCGTTGATGAGCGCCTGATTACATTTTCTGGCCGCCTTGTTTTCAAACAGTTTCCCCCCAGCAAGCACGCCAGATATGGGGTCAAGATGTATAAGCTCTGTGACAGGGCAACAGCCTATACATGTAGTTTCCAGCATTACGAGGGAAAAGATAGCAATGTGGAGCCCCCCAACTGCCCAGACTACATATGAAGCAGCGGCAAGATTGTTTGGGACTTGGTGCCACCCTTATTCGGAAAGGGGTACTATTTATATGTGGACAATTTTCACATAAGCGTGCCACTTTTTAGTCACCTTTTTTTATTCTGGAATTGGCCCTTGTGGCACCCTAATCGCCGGGCTTCCCCCAATGGCTTGTAGATTCCCGACTTAGACGGGGGGGGGGGGGAGAGAGCCTGCTTGAAGTGTAACAAATCGCTTTCAGTGAACTGGAGGGACACACACAATGTTTTCATTCTGTCTTCTATTCACACAGATACGACTGTCCAAATTACAACGGCGATTGGTGTTGTTCAGAACCCCGTCTGTGTCCACGAATACAACCTTAAAGCGGAGTTCCGGGCACAAAAACTACCTTTTTTTTGTGCCCATCCGCTTGCTCTCCTTCACCTGAAAAGGAATTGGATAGTTAGGCATTTTTTTTTTCACTCACCTTGTAATTGTAGATTGAAAATACTCACCTATTCTCTACTTCCTCCCTCGGTGCCGCGGCTCCGACGTCACTTCCTGTCTTGCGATGATTCCTGGGAGCTGAACGTCATCGCTCCCAGGGATCAATGCGACGGCACCGGCCCCACTCATCACTTCCGGGGTGACGCCGCATTCCCTGCTAAACAGCTTCTGGGCATGCCGCACCGGAAGTGATGAGAGGGGCCGGTGCAGGCGCATTCTGGGAGAAGAAGACGCGGAAGAGGACGCAGAAGAGGATCGCGCCGGCTTCAGCTGCCCACAACAGAGGTGGCAACACTGGAGAGGAAATTTTAAAAGTGAGTATTTCTACTAAAAGTTAAGTGCGAACCAGGACAGATCAGAGGCTAGCCATTGTGGAATGTACTAGCCCTGACTGTCCCAGGGGTATGTTCACTGAAATTTTGTGCCCGGAACTCCGCTTTAACATGGGAGGGGTGGACTTCAATGACCAGATGATGGTGCATACATAATTTCCCGTAAGGCCAGATGCTGGTAGAAAAAGTGTCAGGGATCGCTGACACACTCACAGAGGTGTTTTTTCATCTATTGAAATATGGGATTTATTTGATGGACTTTGCTCTCAGTCACCTGATTTTTGAACATTTATGATTTGTATTTTTTTAAGAACAGCACTAATGTTTTAGACAGTGTGTTTTTCTTCATATATTTAACATTTTGTATACATTTATCCTTTATTTGTGCACGTATATATTTATCTGGCGCAACACTGTATTTGGTAGTTAATTTATTTTTTTGTAAAGAGTGATCACAATTTTGGTGTGAGCAGCCGGATATCATCATTTAGCACATATTTTATATTTTTTTTGGCACAATTATCTTGATCTTGTTTAAAATCACTGTGTCACATTTTTTTTCGCTGATAGTTTTTTTCACACAATTATATTGTAATGTTTCATTGTTGCATTGTTTTTGATTGTTACCATAGTTTGCTTTGGAGATACCACCATCCTACTGTGCTACTGCACTGAATATTATTATATCGTAATGTTTTATTGTTACTGTGTTTTATTGTTAACCATTGTTTGCTTTGCAGGAACGCCCATCAGCTGCAGCACTGATTTGTTTATCCTGACAGCAACAGTGTTTGCTCTCAGCATATACGTAAATCAATGATTTCAGTGCAGTAGGAGGTGATTTGATTACCGTCGTTCAAAAAAGAGCATATCGGCAAAGCATAGGGGATGGGGTGGACACAGAGAGTGGATCTCCCCTATGCTTCGCTTTATATTTTTTACATTTTTCTTGGCAGAGCTTTCTTCATTCACATCGATCAATGTGAATGGAGGAATCTGTTATGTCCTTTTTTGGCTGAACGAAAAAAAAAGAACATTGCATGTATGCCCATCATATATCAATAGTGGGCATATCACACATTTTGTGGCAGAGATTTACTTAGATCGATGTGAATGAAGGAATCTGGTATGTCGCTATCTGCTGCCATAACCCTGGTATTTAACGTCAAAGTACCAACGTAAAACTGCGGCGTGTGGTCCATAAGTGGTTAAATGCATTCTGTTCAGGCTACATGTCTGTTCAGGTACTAATTCTGTATTCTCATGCTATACTATGTGAACTAATGTTCATTTATCTTTTATTTTTCTTCTTTTCTGTGTGCACTTTGTATGTTTGTACTTATGTTTTTAAAAAACAATATAATTTACAATACCTTTGAAAACATATAAAACCTGCATGTTTGACTTCTACTATAACTAATGTGCAATCCATCTGGTAAGTGATAATTTTAGTAAAGAAAAATCAATCATTATATTCACTCTAAAAAGTCACGTTACCAAATCAAATAAATGTAACATAGGTATAAATAGGAGAACATTAGGCTGTGATTCGATTTTCTATGCGATTTGATTTTAATGTGAACACTGATGTGATCCCATTTTTTATTCAATTTTCAGTGCAATTATGTAGTGCAACTTAGGGACCATGGGGCCAAAATTGCACTTGAGTCACACCAAAGTAGTACAGGAACCTTTTACAAAATTGCTACATGCTGAGTCGCATTAATGGGAATGGGCACCATTGAAAATAATGGGATTTACACTGTCATGAGATTCTGTGTGACTCAAGTTGCATCCAAAATCGCACTAGTCCAAAAGGTGTAGGTCTTCATTGCTGTACAACAAAGAAACTGAGTATTCTTGAAAATTATTACAATTCTTGATTACAATGTAATCAAAAACATTTATCTGAGTTATCTGAGTCCCAAGTACTCAATAAAACAAAATGACCTCTTTATTATGGAAAGGTCTAGCAGTGCTTGTTTGTAATAATCCTCAATTTTGAACTTAGCTGTTCTTATCTTCCACTCTCAACCATGGCATCATAGTAAAAGAACTCCAATTGTGTAAAATCTTCTGAAAACATTTATAGAACATTAAAATCACATAACCAGATATGCTCACCTTTATATGTGCTGTATAAATGCACCAGTTTAAAAGTGTAAATGCATATTTTCACCCTGCTCAGTAGAAGTTTTGACTCTTAGTGTGTGGAGTACTAGGGTTCCGCATGTGTGGCCTAGCCCTGCCTCAGACACACTTCTCCAATACGACTTCATCAAGCTACCGTCAGGCAAGTACATCATGATTCATGTCCTGACTTGACCTTCTGGGACTGATATAATGGAGAATAATTAACTTTGAGGGTAATGGTCATTTACCAATGCATTATTTTTAACTGACTATTTGCTATCCTGTGAAAAACTCAGTGAGGGGCCTCCTGTAGAAGAATAAACTGAATACTTATCTATCCAATGTGTGGCAAGGGAAATCTTATCTCACTTCAAGAGCTACAGGTGCTCCTGCTAATGAGCCCTGCTGGTTTCTTCACCAACAGAGACCTCCCAGCCTGGGGTTTATAACCCATTATATACTTAGGGCCCTTTCACACGGGCTGTCCGATCAGGTCTGCCTGTCAGTTTTTCAGGCAGACCTGATTGGACCTTACATTCTCCCCTATGGAGTGGCAGATATCAGCGGAGCTATCCCCCACTGAGCAAGCAGAATCCGTTGCACAGAGGCGCCCATGTTAAAGGGGCCTTACCTTGGTCCAATTTCAACATTAGAAAGAGATAGGGGTCTAAGGATGGACTTTATTGGCACACCACAATGACACAATGTCATGAAAAATATATAATTTTTATTCAAAACATATTAAAATGTTGGATAACAAATTCATATAGCATTGTCATTAAAATTTGTGCAACAACTTTACTCAGAATTATTTTAGCGACATGCGAACCCCACCATACAACTCAACATATACAAATGAAATGAAACCATGTATTCTATGGCTAGAACTTTGTAGTATATATTGCTGATGAAAGATTTCCAACGGTGGCGGTGGATTCACTCTGAGTGATACAGTTCTGTACATGTTTTGCGCTGCCACGCTTCTTCTGCAGATTTCTACTATAGTATTTAATCACAATGTTGATAATAATTTAAGTGTTGCAAAATGAAAAGAACAATTTAACAATAGTAAGCAGTCCGCTGAACTGGTGGATAACACAGATGTCAAGGCCCAAACAGGTGGAGGTGGGGGGATATTTAAGGTAGAAAGGATCTTCTGACCAGGATCCAATATAAGTAGCAAGACACCATAAGACTCAATATGCTGTAGCACAGGATAATCGTAGTAAGACAGCATGGATAAGAACACATCCCTCCATAATTGAGCCTAATCCCAGTTGTTCAAACAGACCGTAGTATACATGGCGGCTGGATGATGCAGGTGTATCTGACATTCAAAAAGTCACACCAGTCCTCCTTTGGGGGTAGTCTCGGTCCTCACACTGGGGTAGTGTAGTCCACTCTTGGTAGCAAGGAACCCATAAAAAAAAAAAAAAAATAAATAAAAATAAAGAGGAATCGGTCCCGTCGACCGATACAGAATACCGGTATTCTGTATCGGTTGGCGGGACCGATTCCTCTTTATATGCGTGCCTTTTAAAGATCTCTGTGAGTAGTGTTACTATGTGGAAATAAAATATTTTTCCTTTGGACTTCACTATGTGAACATTAATTTCCTTTTGAGCTGCCCAGAGAAACTTATAATGAGGGATCACAGTGCCTACCTAGAGGAATGTGAATGTGAATTTGTACCATTTGCCCACTTGAATCATCACTTCTGGTGAGTAGGGTCCCAGAAGGGGATTGAGACACTCTGCACTGATTGCTGTTTGGAGCACCTCAGCACTTTAGTTTGCAGCATATCAAGCACCTTCTATGAAACATAGTGGTCATTAAATTGGATTATTTCCAGCACTATTTGCACCTTTTCAATATTGCACAATTTATTGAACTCATATATTTTAAGCACTAGTGCACTTTTCAATCATCTATATATTTTTCTTAACACTAATATATATACTTGAGAGCTTTACTATTGTCATTTTTGCAAGCGCTGTCCTTTTGTTAGTAATTAAAACTTACACTCTGTTTCATCTTCTATCATGTTTATATTTATAAAGTTTATTGATTACAGCCAGGTACAGGTAATACAAAAAGTAATTAATTATACATGTCAACATGTCAATAATTAGGGTTTGGCATCATCACATACGCGAAGAAGAGAGAAAAAAAAAAAAAAGAAAACCCTCACTGGCATGCAACTTTTTTTTTTTTTCCCCTATAGTAGGCAAAAGGTCTACCATTAGGGCCAAAGTAAGAAAAGAAAGAGGAGAAAAAAGGAGGAGAAAAGAAATAATAATAAAAATAAACCCCTGCAGGGCCTTGGATTGGTGCAGACATGCTACTTCCAAGCTTTGGGTCCAGATGGAACAGGCACAATGTGGCATCCCAATACGGGGAGCACCATGGTGCATCCGGTATGTTCCACCATTGGTTCGCCAGCATCCTTTGATCGGGGCCACTCTTACATTGATTGAACATTGGGGTGAACGTTCCCATCTATTTTCTTTGCCCTCATCCCTTCTGCCAGTGCTGGGCCATCCATCGTTCCCTATGGGAACTTTGGATCGTGCTTTGGCGACTCTACAGGACAGAGGGATTTACCAAGCTTCCCACTTTTTGATAGGGACCCGATGACCTACTATCTCCGAATTAATGTCAGAAGGGGGACCCTTTGCACTTCAGTTTTGGTCTGCCATTAGAGTTCATCATTTTCTTGCCTCTCTTTTGACACCCGCTGCCTATTCTAGGCCTCTGACCCCATTTGAAGCTTTGTGTATGTAAAAAGAGGCACTTCCTCGTACCCTTTCTCAGTCATACAGTTTGCTTCAACCTCAGCCTGAGCAGGTTGCTCTACCTTGGGTTGAGAAGTGGGAGATAGATATTCGACGCCAGCTTACTGTGCAGCAGAAACAAAATATGATCCATCTAGCCTTGAACTCCTCGATCTGTACCAAGATACAGGAGATGAATTTTAAGCTCCTGACACGTTGGTATTACACTCCAGAGCGTCTCCATCGTTTTTTTACTGAGGCATCAGATCGGTGCTGGAGATGTAAAGGCGAGAAAGGCACGCTATTACATATTTTTTGGTCATGCCCGATGTTGTTATCTTTCTGGGGGGAGGTCCGTAGAATATTAAGATTTACGGAATGGAATATCCCGGATGACCCGGCTTTTTTTCTGCTTCAAGCGGTAGATGTCCCATTAGGAGCCTTTAAGAAATCCTTGCTCTGTCCTCTTTTGAATGCTGCCCGGGCATGTATACCATCTGTGTGGAAACAGATGACACCTCCGCGGATTGCCCATTGGCTACAAAGGGTTGAAGAGGTTAATAGGATGGAGAATTTGATCGCGACTTCCCAACATAGGGGAGATAGACATGCGGAAAAATGGAGGATGTTGGATCTTTTTATCACTTCCGGAGAGGGGGCTCGCCTGATGGTGGAATGATTAAACCAAAAGAATAGATAGTCATACCTGATGACATCAGAAGGTCTGATGGTAGTGTCAAATATGGCCTGGGGATATAGGTCTTTCCTCTTTTTTTTAATTTTTTTTTTTTTTTTAATTTTAATTTTATCTTCTATCATGTTATGGGAAGCTTACAAATCCTACATATGCCAAATAATTAAAATAGCTTCCCAAAGATACAGTGAATGTAATCGTCATAGGGAAGAGCTGGAAAATGAATACACCCTTGTTTGTAAATCTCATAATCTTAAAGCAAAAGTACAGCCTAATACCTTAAATTCTCCCCTGCAATCATTATTGTGAGCGAAGTTCAGCCTTATGTGTCAAAATGAAAAAATCCCAGTTTTTCTACCTTTATTTTGCAGTATTCAGTGCTGTCACATGACTTAAATTCCTCTTCCTGCTGAGTCCAAGAGCAGCAAGTGGGTGTGGTTACTGAAAGCTAGTGACATCACTTCCAGGGAGGGGCACTGTTCCTGTGTAGCCAGTGGGCATATAAAGAATGGGAGGAGCTGATCATAGGTTCCCGCCCAGTGTTCTCTCATCAGTAAGGATGCATTGTACATCCTAATTCATAAGAAAATGAAGGGATGAAAAAGAGCCATCCACACAGGGGGATGGGCACATATACAGAATAGCTGGGCTGGGCTTGGAATAAAGACTACCGAAGGACAAGGAAGCTGGACAGGGGGGGGGGGGTACTGTCAGTGTAGCTGAAAGTGCTCTGGGGTCTCAGGTCACAGTCTACAATGATCATAGTACAGGCAACCACACTAAGTCAGTCAGTCAATCAGTGACTTTGAAAAGGTACCTGCACTACTTTGATGCAACTTTTGATGCGACTTTGATCCAGAGAGTGTAAAGTTGGATCAAAGGCGCATCAATGTCGCACTCTAAATGGCAATAGTGGACATGTAGACTAAATCTCCATTTCCACTAGTGCGACTTGTTATGCGACTTTGGACACACAAAGTCACATGACAAGTCACAGCCGACTGATTTCAATGCAACTTTGAAAATCGCAGACTTTGAAAAGGTACATACACTACTTTGATGCAACTTTTGATGTGACTTTGATCCAGAGAGTGTAAAGTTGGATCAAAGTAGCACTCTAAATCGCACTATAAATTGCACAACGTAAGAGTCGCAGTAGAGGAAACGTAGCCACTAGAGTGCAAAAGTTGCATCAAAGTAGTGCTGATTTTCAAAGTCGCATAGATGAGATCAATTGGTTGTGACTTGTCATGCAACTTTGTGTCCAAAGTCATATGAGAAGTCACACTAGTGGAAACAGAGCCTAAAACTCATTACTCATATGTAATGAGCAATATAAATTGATCTGTATTCATCTAAACTTTCAAAAATGTTCCATTGTACCTTTATTTCTTTCATATATTGTGATGGTCATGTTACCCCCCTCCCCCCTTTCTCTCTTTCTCTCTCATGAGATTCTGCTATCCTAAACAAGGCTATGAAGACAGGAGGAGATCATGGTGAAGTATAGGAGGGATGAGAGGGATGGGGGGTGGGGCTGGGCAGGTCTAGGCATGCCTGTGTAAGAAAGACTGACAACCTTTTCAGGAAGTAAAAGACAGCTTAGCAAATTCAGTTAAAGGGAGATAGCATTGTCGGTGAAAAACAGAAAGAAGCTGATTGATTAGTTTAGATAAGATTTTCTATGCTACACAAGCAGATAGCCAGAAAATGAATAATATCAAAGATAAAGATATTTACCATACTATCAATAGGAAAAAAATTATTTTTGACCGGAATTTCCCTTTAAAACCTCGATCTCCACAAACTCCCATCTCAACAAAATCAGAACAGAGCTTAATCTTTGACTAACAGACCACTCTGAAAACAAATTTGTTGGAATATTCAAACATTTTACACACAAAGTAATTATCCTATAGCCATGCTAGAAAAAAGATTACCTTACACCAAATAATACCTGGATGAAAAATTCTTACTAGTCATCCCACATAAAACTTAGATGAATTTCAACATCATCTCTTTACTTTATTCCACACCTGATGAATTTCCTACCCATCAATCTGACCCATTTTAATAATTCCTACAAATTCCTAAGATTCCTACCCACATCACCTCAAATCTATGTAATGACATTTCAGAAGAAAAAATAAAATTGCAATTATTATTAAAATTATTATTTAACAGAATTTATATAGCGCCAACAGTTTACGCAGCGGTTTACAATATAAAAGAGAGACAATACAGTTACAATACAATAAAATACAAGAGGATTAAAAGGGCCCTGCTTAGAATAGTTTACAATCTAATAGGGTGGGGCAGGTGTTACAAAAGGTTGTAACTGTGGGAAATGAGCTGATGGAAGTGATCAAAGATTAGTTGGAGGTGTGATAGACTTCCCTGAAGGGATGAGTTTCCAGGGATGGCCTGAAGGCAGATAGAGAAGGAGATAACTGGACAGGTTGATTTAGAGCGTTCCAGAGGATGGGAGAGGCTCTGGAGAAATCCTGAAGACGAGCATGGGAGGAGGAGACAAGGAAAAGGACGGTTTGGGTGATATTTGGAGACAAGATTGGTGATGTAGCTCAGGGCAGAATTGTGAATGGCTTTGTATGTTGTAATTAGTGTTTTGAATTTAATTCGCTGGGCAATTGGGAGCCAGTGTATGGATTGGCAGAGAGGTGTGGCAGACACAAAGCAGTTGGTAAGGTGGATAAGCCTGGCAGCAGCATTCATGATAAACTGAAGGGGATAGCCTGTGGAGAGGTAGGCCTATGAGAAGAGAGTTGCAATAGTCGAGGTGAGAGATAACAAGGGAGTGAATGAGTAGCTTGGTGGTTTCAGTTGTTAAAAAGGGGCGAGTTTTAGAGATGTTACAGGTGTGAAGTCTACAAGCTTTTGATAACAATTGGATTTGGGGCTGAAAGGACAGGTCAGAGTCTAGAATTACACCTAGTACCCTGGAATGAGGGTAAGGATTGATGTTTGCATTACTGATTTTTTTATTTTTTTTTATTTAAAATTTAGCAGTTTAACAAAACAAAATATATAACAGGCATCGACAAGGATCGTACAATGAAATAACCAACATTGAATGGAGAGGCCGTGGGGGGGGGGGGGCAGGTCCTGCTCTCGGCAGGGGGAGGGAAGGAAGGGGGGGAGAGGTGCGGCCAGAACTCAATGACCTAGATTTACGTGAGTCTAGGAATGGCAGAGGTAGGATGGGTGAGGGGGTCACGTACAGTAAATGTAAAACCATCAAGGGGGGGGTTGTCCAAAGTTTAGATAGATGTGTAAGAAAAACGTTCCACTTGGCTTGAAAGGTTTCATTTGCAGAGGGGGGCGTAGAGTCCGTGTTAAGGCGGTCAATGGAGAGGAGTGTGGTTAGCCCTGGCTGTAACATGGAGATGAGGGGAGGGGTGGTTGCAACCCAATTTTTCAAGATCATGCGTCTGGCAACTACTAAGTGGTCAGTATCCATAAACGAGGAGGCTCGTAAACAAAGCTGGTGGGCACAACTGCAAGAGAGGTTTATATATGTCAGAGATGGTATACTTGCCAGATTCTAGAAGAGTGAAAGCCGGAACCTCTGATCAGGTTTGGTAGAGGTGGTGCGAACAAAGTGGCGGCACTGTGCTAAGTAGAAAGAGTCCGAAGCACGCAAATCATATGTCCCAGAGATGTCCGGGTTCAAGTACCAGTAGCACCTTCCGGATGTTTGCCGTGGCCGAACGTCCTTTGGTGAAACCGGATTGGGCCGGGTGTATCAGATGTGGCATGAAAAGCGCCAAGCGTGAGGCAATAATTTTCGATAAAATTTTTACGTCAAGGTTAAGTAAAGATATAGGGCGATATGAACACGGTTCTAGAGGATCTTTCCCTTTCTTTGCAAGCAATTTGATGATGGCCTGATTACCCGTCGGCAAGTAGGGCCCACCGTCCCAGATATGGGAGTAGACCGCTACAAGTGTAGGAACCAGACTGGCCGTGATAGATTTGTAAAATTCCCCTGTGAGACCGTCTGGTCCAGGTGATTTGTTGGCCGCCAGGTGTTTTATTATTTGCGCGACTTCTTCCGCCGATATCAGTGCGTTTAACATGTTCAACTGTGCAGGATCGATAAGAGGAAGTCCCGTGTCCGACAAAAACATGTTACCCGCCGCTTCCTCTACGTCCTCCCGACCATATAATGTGGAGTAAAAGTCTCTCATGATGCGCTGCACGCCTTGGGGAGAGGAGTCGACCACGCCTGAAGGATCTCGCAGAGATCCAATATGTGTGGTAGATGGCCGGCCCTTGCACATCCTCGCCAACAGTTTGCCCGCCTTATTGCCGAACCTGTGCAAGGACGCGGCCAGATGAGCCGTGCGAATACGTTTCACTCTGTCTGCCCACTCATCAAAATTTTTCTTGGCTAGGAGCCAGGTTTCCGTGGCCGCTGGGGTATTCGTGAGAAGCAAATTCCTCTGCGCCGCGCATAAACGTTCGCTCGCTGATTTATAACCGCCGTTGACGTGCCTTTTGTATGCCGCCGCATACGAGATTATGCGGCCTCTTAGGAAGGCCTTGCCCGCTTCCCAGAACAAATGGGGGGAGGATGAATGCGCCGCATTAGATTACGAGTAACCCTGCCATTCGCGTTCAAGGTACGACTGGAAGTCAGCATTTTTGGCTAGGAAGGAGGGGAGCCGCCAGATAATGGGGGCTGTCGGGGAGCCGGTGAGATCAAGGGTCAGGGATAGAGGAGAGTGGTCAGAAATTGCCATGTCCTGAATGACTGCGTCCTGTATGAGAGGGAGAAGAGAGTTTGAGCAGAAGAAATAGTCAATTCTTGTGAAAGTCTTGTGAGGGTGGGAATAGAAAGTAAATTCGCAGTCAGTCTGATTAAAATGTCGCCATGTGTCAGTCAGTGAGAGAGAGTCTATGAGCGTGGCAAGGGGAGTGAGGGTGCCGATCATACGAGAGCATGACGCTGGGGGGGACAGGGACTTATCTAGAACCGCGTCCATAACAGCGTTGAAGTCGCCCCCTAGCAGACGCGGAACATGTGGTAGGGTCAGGGCTCGCGTTGATAGCGACGAATAGAAGGACTGGTCGAAGATGTTAGGGGCATACACGTTAGCGATGACAAATTCCTTGCTATTGATACGGATGTGAGCCGAAACATAACGGCCCTCCGCATCTGTATCTACCGAGAGGATCTCCACTGGGAGACGTTTGTGGAATAGGATGAGGACACCGGCCTTGCGCCCTATCGCTGCTGAACCTATCACCTTACCCACCCAAAGCTTTTCCATACATGCCATGTCTTCTGCTGGAAGGTGTGATTCCTGGATAAGAGCGATATCAGCCTGGAGGCGTTTGAGGTGCCGTAGGACTTTCATCCTCTTAGCCGGGGATCTGAGACCTTTAACATTCCAGGATATCAGCATCATAACTTATAAATAATGGACAGGTTTGTATAACAATGACGATATATCCTACCCATAATCGTGAAGAAGACAGCGCCTGAGCATGCTAGTTAGTGCCATAAGGTAATCAGAATGATACGCCAAGTATATTCGGCAATCCAAGGGAGTTCGGCCTCCGGGGGGAGTAGGCCAGGGAGACAGGGAATAGGAAAACTGGGTGGAAGAAGAACCATAAATCAAATAAACATAACAATATAGTCGCATTGACTTCACTTTTTTCCGCATGCGTATGCGATGGAGCACAGCTCCCCAAGTGTGACTCCAGAGACGTCACGGGGCGAATGAGACCCTGATAGTAGTCGTGTCTGCAGAGACCTGGGTCGCGACCAAGGACTGAGCATGGTGCAGCCATGGCATAAGATACGGTTCAGAGAGAGGAGTACATAAAACATCAGAACAAGAGAAAACCGTATTAGCTAAGTAATAATCACTTTAACGATCTCCATTTGTGGAGGACAAGCTTACGGTATCCGCCGTACAGGCGGCAGGTGTCATCCGGGAGCATATCACGGAGGAAACCACTCCTATGCCCCACTAAGTGGAAGGAGGCACTGAAAGGACATGAGGTGGATCAGCGAGGGGGTCCAGAGCGGCCAGAGCTAACCACATCCGCGTAGCGTTGCCTTTTCGGGGATTCCTTCCTGGGGCTGTGTTGGAGGTCCGGTCTGGGAAAGGAGGACGTTTTGGGTGCAGTAGAGTGGCCCGAGTCGCCATGGTTTAGAGAGCGGACAAATTTCTCTGCTTCTGAGGGGTCCTGAAAGGACAGCTGGTTGCCGTTCGGGGCACGAAGGCGTAGCGTCGCCGGATAGGCCAGAGTAAACTTCAGACGTTCGTGGTGCAGTTGTGAGCAAACGGTCTGAAAAGCTTTTCATCTTTTTGCGATGTCGACTGAATAGTCTGCAAAAATAAGCACTTTCATACCTTCTATTTGTAAGTGGGGAGTTTGGCGGAACTTCTGCAAGATGGCGGATTTGTCCGCGTAGTTAAGATACTTCGCAATGATGGGGCGAGGGCTCTTTCGTTCTTCTGAATAGAGCCCCATTCTGTGAGCCCGTTCCACTATGCAAATCCCTTGCAGGCCCAGGGCAGCTGGTATTTTGCACGCGCACAGTTCAGGGATAGCTGAAGGTGCAACGGTTTCCGGGATCCCTATGAACCGGAGGTTACTCCGCCTGGATCTATTCTCCAAATCCTCAAGTTTGTCCATAATTACACAGTTGAGCTTGTCCTGGGATTGTTCAGTGCCCTGAATTTGATAAAGTTCATCCTCCACACTGGAAATCCTACTTTCTGCCTCATTTAAGCGGTGTGTGTGAGACTCCAGTTCCTTCCTGATGCAGGCCATGCCTGCAGCCACAGCCTGTTCCACCGACGCTGTGATGGTGGGAGTAAGCAGGGCGACCACCGCTTTGGCAATCCGGTCTGTAGAGGGGTCTGATGCCGAAGGGTGTGTAGCAGAAGGTGGCTGGGGGTTCTCCTCAGGCAGCCTGGAAGTATCCATGGCCGCTGTTTCGGGCGCCTTTCCGGAGTAGGCCGCGACCGCGGCCTCGATTTGCGCCGTACCCGGTGGAGGCCGCGCCGCCGGTTTTTCTAGGAACCGCTCCATGGCGGAGCAAACGATGGATCTGCGCCGGGTCCGGGGAGGTTCCGAGGGCAGACAAAAGGCAGAGGCAGCAGGATGGAGGTGTCGGGCGGGCTTTATATGCCGTTTTTTAGGGTCACACCGCGGGAGCTGTGGAGTGCTTCAGCTACTCCATGCGGCGCCGGAACCGGAAGTGCATTACTGATTTTGATGGAAAAGTCATGAAGGGGACACGGGTGGGGGGGAATATTATCAGCTCAGTTTTAGAGAGATTTCGTTTGAGGAAGTGATGCGACATCCATGCTGATATGTTAGTTAGACAAAACCAGAAAAATGCCCAGCTCAATTCACCAACCAGTTTGCTTAACAAACAAATTAACCTGTCTAACTGTATGCAAAAAAACAGGGGTTTAGTTAGCACACATTTGCAAATGCATGTGTAAACTGCAGGGCCACTTTACAGCACCCTGTATTACCTGCAGTCCTAACTCCTGTACATTTATGATGGTCTCCACAGTGGAAGCACATGCATTCTAATGGATAGATAGGGGGCAGGTGAGCCTGGAGGTAACCCAACCCTCCTTAAAGGCACTTGGGGGCACAGTGGACACCTAGCTCATAGCACAAAGGCAGCAAATGCATCCAGTGTGTCCACTCACCAGTATGTAATAAATGAATGCTAACTAAACCCCTGTTTTAAACACATACTGTTAGACCGGTTAATTCGGTTGGTAAGCAACTGGTTGATGAATTGAGCTGGAATTTTTTTCTGGTTTTGTCTAACATGCATTGCCCTTCCATGTGCTCTTTGCTATGAAGGCCAGTTATAGGTGGGGGCAGGGGCCATTTTGTTTGTTGTTGAAGTATACTGGTGAGTGGACACATTGGATGCCTTTGCTGCCATTGTGCTATGAGCTGGGCATCCACTGTGCCCCCAAGTGCCTTTTAAGAAGGGTTGGGCTACTGGGATTCAGTAAATTCTCAAGCAATCAAATTTTCCCTCATCTCCCTTTATCAGGAATTCATGGCATGAAAACCCTCTTGCCTTCTGTTGGTGGCAAATTAAAGGTAGTAGATAAATATATTATTTTTTTTTCATCAAATAATATATTATCCCTCGCTTACGTATGTGAACACTGGCAACTTCCTGATAAAGAAGTCTCTCATTATTCCCAAATTCAAATCTACCCTTCTAAATTGATTAATCTGTGTAGAACTACAGTAATCCACAATCTGTAGGCCTTATATCTACACTCTATACATCTCTTACTGACTCCATTAACTACATTAAACTTGGAGGAAAAAGGAAGATGACTTTAGCTCCTCACATGATATCCAATATAGAAATCCATCTAGTCTAATACCTCCAAGTGTTCACTTAATAAATTAGCTCAAGAAAATGCTTATAAATCATTATCCCGTTACATGACTCAAGACTGTTTATCCAAATTGGTCCCTTCTGTCTCTTCACATTGTTTCCACATCTGTACTGACCAGGGTACCTTAGTACACATTTGGTGGACTTGCCCCATAGCCCCTCTTTTTTGGACCAAAATCTTTAACTTACTATATTTTTATTCTGCACACTACTTTCACTTAAACCCTTGGAAAGCTCATTTGCACAAACCCATTTCTCATTTGAGAGACCAACCCTAGCTAAAGAAGACAACAAAAGATCCGGCGCTAAGGCTATCTGTGGTCACAAACAAAATAGGGATATGTAATCGCTGCTAACTAGCTGAGGGTTTACCCAAACAATAACATGATAAAGAAATCGGTCAGCGCAGATCTACCCTCCTTATCAGATAGGGCAGAGATAATTGCAAATTTATCTCTTAATGTGTCAAATTTTACTCAATCCTATTATCTCCCTAAAGTGCTAGTGCAAACATGTATAATTCTAATCTGTAAACAATTACTCTCAAAAAAGTGCAATTATTAAAGTGCAAAACAAAAATGATATTTGCATCATATACAATTACATACCTACTAGTTTCGTCATTCAATGTTCTCACAGAGCTGGTGGAGTGAGGATGTCGAATGACGAAACTAGTCGGGCGGGGCCAGGACACTAGACATCCGAATCGTACTCGTGGCTTTGGAGTGACAGCTGGAGGCGAGAGAGACACACAAATTACAAGGCGTTTGTTCCCTAGTGTCGGGTTTATACTTAAAAAAATGTGAGTGTATAGAATTGTTTTTTAAACTGGCATGATTTTACAGATTAACACTATGTAAACTCTCCCTCCTTCCTTTAAATTGTATACACCTCCTATATACCTCTGTGAGAGAGCCTGGGAAAAGGGATTGGATCATCAGCAGCAGTGTTATGAGCCGACCTGCTGGACATTATGTATAAAGGCTCTGATGCTGGTTTATAATTTGACCAGTCACTCCATCTGGTGAGTCAGTTTGGGGTGATCGGTGGAGGATCACAATGGGTGATTGCACAGATTTATTTGTGGAAGATTCTCACATCATCTTTTATTCACTTTTCCGCTTCTTTTTGGGACTTTATGAGAAGAAAGAAAAACTGTTTATGTAGCCGCTGATTGTTGTAGTATTATACAGCGGCTTTGGACTTTGTATTTACAGTGTCTGTTTTTTATGCACTGCGATTTACTTGCATTAATAAGTAGATATGTAATTATATATGATGCAAATGTTATTTTTATTTTGCACTTTAATAATTGCACTTTTTTTTGAGTATTTTTTTACAGATTAGAATTATGTATGTTGGCATACATTAGGGAGATCATGGGATTGAGTAAAAGTTTGACACATTACAAGATAATTTGCAATTATCACTGCCCTAGCTGATTAGGGAGGGTAGATCTGCGCTGACCAAACCCTTTCTAAAGCTTAGAAAAGATCAATAATACCTTTCACAGAAATTAAACAACGTCTTTTAGGCACCATAGTACATGGGAAATTAACCTCTATTCTCAATGACACCCACAATAAATATCTGGAAGTTTGGGGCCCATGGCTAAATTATATCGGTCACTTAAATGTTGATCACTCTCTTCTCTCTCTTTAACTGCAAACACGACATCAACACATTTTGTCTCTGGTATTTGACCACACAGGTTGACCCTTTCCCATATCTTTCCTTCCCCCTTCTCTATTCCTATCTTCTTTCCATAATCTATACCCTCCAAACTTTTTTCTTTCTCTTTTTTTTTCTAGATTTTCTAATTTCTTTTCCTTAAAATTCCTTTACATTATCTAACCTGTTTAACCAATCTGAATTTTTTTTTTTTTTCACTTTCACTTTGCCTAGATGAAGTACTTTATATTGAAAACACTCTTTTACTCTGAAGTTGTAAGAAAAGAAACGGCCGCACATCCAGGAATTCCAATTGCCTTTAATTTCCAAAGTGATGACACCAAAGACACCAACATAGGGTCATCTTGTGCTAAATCATTAACTCCCCTTCTTTTTAAATTCTCATATATATCTACTAGTGATTGACCGATATCTTTTTTTTTTAATGCCGAATGCCGATACCAATACCGATATTTTGGTCATCGGTATCAGCCGATATTCGGACATGTAAAATGTTTTTCTAAAGATACTCCTTGTGGAGGGATCTGGGGGTCTAAAAGACCCAAAACCCCTCCTCGGGACTGAAAAGCATTCAAAACGCCAAGTTTGGCTGTTTTGAATGCTGACAGTTTTTTTAATTTGGCGCGAGTACCCGGAGGTGATGTCCTGACATCACTTCCGGGTTTTTTACATGGAGACCGGCGCATGCGCACTTGCGGCAGGGATACCGGCTTTTATGAGGACACATCTTCATGCAACACCGGGTCTTCTCTTGGGGGGGGGGGGGCGTCGGCGGTGGAGGTAGGATTCCCGGGCCTCCCAGTGGGACGGGAGCCCCGGGTGAGCCGTGGAAGGCGGCGGGAGGGGGGGCATCCCCTCCCAATCCTTGTAATGCCAGCCGAGCGGCTTCTCAGCCACATCGGTTGTCATTACAAGGCAGCCTACCGTTGGCTATGGACACCAGTACCGGGGTGATGCCTCTAGCTGCAGGTATAACCCCGGTACATGCACTTTTCCGAAATATCGGCAATATCGGTAACCTCAGAGGCCGATTCCGATATATCGGGGAAAGTGCATATCGGCCCCCGATATATCGGTGTCGCCGATAATCGGTCGATCTCTATTATCTACCCTATAATGTTATCACTAGCTACTTTATTATTAATAACATTTTAACCTTTTTGTACATAATGATTTAACTGACTATGTACGTTGTATTTACTATGTACTTATTGTTCTTTTTTGTCTTTTTCTTTTAATTCAATAAAATATATTGTACCACAAAATACACAGGACTTTTAACTATATTATGCTATATTACATACTACATTATATTTAACTACAAGCCATTTGTGGTGTTCCCAAATATATGCTGTATATTCTCTGTCTTTGCACACTGTTAACATTGGACCAAGGATATAGATATATGACTGGATGAGGTCCCTGGTATAGACTCAGTACTTTAGTATCCTAAATATGATAAATCTTAAAAAAATCAATAAAGATTGTTTAATTAATGAACACAAACCTATTAGCAGGCAAATGTTACCAAATGACTAATTTATCTATATTTACTTAGCTATATCAAATGAGTATCATGTCAGTGGATGAGATAAGACTTCATTATTGAAGACAACTGTGTTCACTTTACGCAAGAAAGATTTATTTTAACCACTTAAGCCCCGGAGGATTTGGCTGCTAAACGACCAGGGGGTATTTTGCGATTCGGCACTGCGTGACTTTAACGGACAATTGCGCGGTCGTGCGACGCTGTACCTAAACAAATTTGGCGTCCTTTTTTTCCCACAAACAGAGCTTTCTTTTGGTGGTATTTGATCACCTGTGCGATTTTTTGATCATGCGCTATAAACAAAAAAATAGCGTCAATTTTGCAAAAATAGCAATATTTTTCACATTTTTTTATATGAAATTCCCCCCAAAAAAAATGTAAAAATCAAAATTTTTTAACATTTTCGGCCAATTTGTTTTATGCTACCTATGTTTGGTAAAACAAATCACAAAAAGCGTATTTTGATTGGTTTGCGCAAAAGATATCGCGTTTACTAACAAAGGGAAAGATTTTTGTCATTTTTGGTGTTTTGTTTTTTAAACGCGTAATGGCGGCGATCTGCGATTTTTTTTTTTTTGCGGTACTGCGACATTGCGGCGGACAGATCGGACCCTTGACTGACATTTTTGACACTTTTGGGGTTACCAGTGACATTTCTACAGTAATCAGTGCTATATATATGCACTGTTACTGTAAAAATACACCGGTAGTGAAGGGGTTAACTTTATTTGAGAGGGAGGGGCTGTGTGCGTCCCTAGGGGCGTGCTTTCTACTGTGATTGGCTGTGGCTTCAGCTGTATGAATGGTGATCAACGGTTCTACATAGTAGAACCGTATGATCATCTCTCATACACAGGGGAGAATGACAGGCAGCTTGTTTACACAAGCCGCCTGACTTTCTCCCTCTCCCCCGCCAATCGCAGAGTGGCCGGCGGACATCAGGTCCGCCGGTCACACGCGCGGGGGGTCTGTGACCACGCGGGAGCGCACCTCTGGGGGTGCGCGCTCGCTCCCTAGACCCTCACAAGCAAGCGACGTAGACCTACGTCAGTTTGCCTGTGAGGGGCTGACCGCCGACGTAGATAGTCGTACGGTGGTCGGCAAGTGGTTAACTTTTAGCTTTTCATTTGTACATAAGAGAGTCTGTTTTTATTAGTCGGCTGATACAACAGATATGTCATGACTAAAAATACAATGGGGTTGGTTTACTAAAGGCAAAAAGACTCTTCATGTGACAAAGGAAATTGCACTTTGCAAAGTAATTTTCCTCAGAGCTTAGTGAATGAGGTAAAGCTTCACTTTACAAAAAATACCCAATCATGCGCAAAGAAAAACCTGCATTTGTGCTTGCAAGTGATTGGACAATAGAAGTCAGCAGAGCTTCACCTCAATCACTAAGCAAAGGGAAAATACCTTTGCACAGTGAACAGTTTATTTGCCCTTAGTAAATCAACTCCAATGTTACTACAGCACAGCATGACCAAGTATATACACTATAAAATTCAATATTATAAGCAAACTTTGTATGATTTACTATGTTTTATACAGTGATGTCAAGACAGCCTTCAAATGTTTCAGATATATACTGACATTTAAGACATTTCACTGCAACATAAAAAAAAAAATAATCAGTTAGGATTATTGCAATTTTATGATACTGACAAAAATAAAAGCAAAAATTGTTTACTATGTCCCCACATAATTTATAAAATGTCACATTTTTCCTGTTGAATGAATTTAAATAATTTAATGAGGCAGTCTAAAGAGTAATGGTGATATTTAAAGTTGACAAACACATGTCAACCAGATGTCAGTCATATCTGTAAAAGAATCTGATCAATTGCGTTGAGCTGCACACTTTACATATGACCCTTTCTAATATAAAATAAGTCTGATTGTGTGTTGTCTGAACTACAAATTTACTTTAAAAGGGTCTTCCACATTAATCTGAGACATTTCTGAGGTGTGACAGAGGGGAGCTCCAATGGCACTTTTTTGCCGCTGCGCTCTCAAACAGGTCACTGTTGAGCGGGTTTCATGTTAGAGAAATTTATGCTCTTCTTTTTAACCTACCTAATAAAAAGGTAATCCATTTTTTTGGTACAAGTATAAAAAACTATTAATTATATTAATGCCTCAGTACTTAAGTAACAATTGAAAAACCTTTACTCTCAGGTTTAATAAGCTTCATAATACTTGAAGTCATTTTTTAGCATCAATTTCCCCCAAAGACTTGCTATCGCCTTTTCAAAATTCCTATTGCATATCTTCCACTTGTGGCTCTTCCCCAAACTTTTGCTTGGGAGTATGAAAACGTCATGCCGTTGACATTTATGTTACAGTTTATGGCAACAGCTTGGGAGAATCTTTGTTGCCAAGCATAGGGCTTTCATGAGTACAGGGAAGTGGCTTGTAATTGAGGGCTTCGGGATTCCTCAAGCATCAATTAATGGAGCAGTAACACTTCACATTCAGCTGTAGTCCCAGGGACTCGTAATGCAGGGTGGCTTTGTAGAGCCCTATACAGCAGCTAAGCTATCCTTCAAGGAGGAAAGGAATGGCACATTATTTTAATATTGGGATAGAAAGAGAACCTGTACAGGAAAATGGCACAGCACAGAAGAATATACAGTATCTCACAAAAGTGAGTACACCCCTCACATTTTTGTAAATATTTTATTATATCTTTTTATGTGACAACACTGAAGAAATGACACTTTGCTACAATGTAAAGTAGTGAGTGTACAGCTTGTATAGCAGTGTATATTTGATGTCCCCTCAAAATAACTCAACACACAGCCATTAATGTCTAAACCGCTGGCAACAAAAGTGAATACACCCCTAAGTGAAAATGTCCAAATTGGGCCCAATTAGACATTTTCCCTCCCCTGTGTCATTTGACTCGTTAGTGTTACAAGGTCCCAGGTGTGAATGGGGAGCAGGTGTGTTGTTCATTTTGGTGTCATCGCTCTCACTCTCTCTGGTCACTGGAAGTTCAACATGGCACCTCATGGCAAAGAACTCTCTGAGGATCTGAAAAAAAGAATTGTTGCTCTAGATAAAGATGGCCTGGGCTATAAGAAGATTACCAAGACCCTGAAACTGAGCTGCAGCACGGTGGCCAATACCATACAGCGAGTTAAACAGGACAGGTTCCACTCAGAACAGACCTCACCATGGTCGACCAAAGTAGTTAAGTGCATGTGCTCAGCATTATATCCAGAGGTTGTCTTTGGGAAATAGACGTATGAGTGTTGCCAGCATTGCTGCAGAGGTTGAAGGGTGGGGGTCAGCCTGTCAGTGCTCAGACTGCACACTGCATCAATTTGGTCTGCATGGCTGTTGTCCAAGAAGGAAGGAAGGAAGGAAGGAAGTCTCTTCTAAAGTTGATGCACAATAAAGCCCTCAAACAATTTGCTGAAGATAAGCAGACTAAGGACATGGATTACTGGAACCATGTCCTGTGGTCTGATGAGACCAAGATAAACTTATTTGGTTCAGATGGTGTCAAGCGTGTTTTGCGGCAACCAGGTGCGGAGTACAAAGACAAGTGTGTCTTGTCTACATTCAAGCATGGTGGTGGGAGTGTCATGGTCCAGCACTGGGGAGCTACAGTTTATTGAGAGAACCATGATTACCAACATGTACTGTGACATTCTGAAGCAGAGCATGATCCCCTCCCTTTAGAGACTGGGCCGCAGGGCAGTATTTCAACATAATGACCCCAAACACACCTACAAGACAACCACTGCCTTGCTAAAGAAGCTGAGGGTAAAGGTGATGGACTGGCCAAGCATGTCTCCACACCTAAACCCTATTGAGCATCTGTGGGTCATCCTCAAATGGAAGGTGGAGGAGCGCAAGGCCTCTAACATTCATCAGCTCTGAGATGTCAGCATGGAGGAGTGGAAGAAGACTCCAGTAGCAACCTGTGAAGCTCTGGTGAACTCCATACCCAAGAGGATTAAGGCAGTGCTACGAAAATAATGGTGGCCACACAAACTATTGACACCTGGGTCCAATTTGGACATTTTGGCTTAGGGGTGTACTCACCATTGTTGCCTATGGTTTAGACATTAATGGCTGTGTGTTGAGTTATTTTGAGGGGACAGCAAATTTACACTGTTATACAAGCTGTACACTCACTATTTTACATTGTAGAAAAGTTTAATTTCTTCAGTGTTGTCACATGAAAAGATATAATAAAATATTTTTATTTGTGAGGTGTGTACTCACTTTTGTGAGATACTGTACTGTATATGAGGTGTGCCTGTATATGTTGTTTAACAATCAGGCTTTAATAGCACTTAAAATAATTAAGTCTCTCTAAACCAAAAAACTCAATGTTATATATTGCAGCTTTCCCGTTCTTGGATGGGATGTGGTGGCTGCATTGGTTTTCTATGGTCTTCAGGGTTTTTCCATAATTTTCAACTGGTGATCCTGCCAATAATGTACAAGGGCTGTACTAAAAGTAATCCAACTTACATATGTCATTCAAATTTTACATGCTGGTAGAGTTACCCTTCCTCTATAGTAACGCTTCTTTATCATTGCAGATAAATAATGGATTTCCAGCAGCAGCAATGTGCCATCATTGAGTTCTTGATGAAAGACGGGATGCAGGCTGGCCCATACTTATGGTCTTCCTCTGCGTGGTTAGTCTTCAGAGCTGGTTTCCCCTTCTTTACACATCTTTATTCATCTGTGTACATTGCACTTGACAATGTGTAAGCTCCATAACCATTCTGTGGATAAGAGCATGTTGCTTCTGCTTCAAATCCATTATTTATCTGCAATGAAAAAGGAGAAGAGTTACTATAGAGCAAAGGGTACTCTACCAACATATGAAATTTGAATGGCCTATATCAGGTAATAAAATTGTAATGAACACTTTTGCATTACTTTCCTGTCTTTGGTTGATGCCCATTCACTGTACTGTATCCAGGAGTAATGTTGTCACCTTAGGATTTAAGGTATGTTAGAACTACAGAATACCTCCTTCTCTCCTTTTTTCAATATGGGGTATGTGTGTGTTTGGGGGTTGGGGGCCTTCTGTAGTGCTAACATGCTTCCCGATTACATCGTTTGAGGTAACACTGCAGCTCTGGATTTTAGTTGGACTTTACACTTTCCAGCCAAATCATTCCTGAAAAGGAAACATGGATAAGCAAGGTAATAACTCCTTTAAAATCAAATTTATATACTCATAGACCCCCCCAACCTATACGTATGACAGCATATCATACTCGAAATAAATACTTTTTTTTTTAAATAATATATATATATATATATATATATATATATATATATATATATATATATATATATATATATATATATATATATATATATATATATATATATATATATATATATATATATATATATATATATATATATATATATATAATATAGTAAAACCTTGGTTTGAGAGTAACTTTGTTTAAGAGCGCTTTGCAAGACAAGCAAAATTTTCAAATCAATTTTGACTTGATATACAAGCGATGTCTTGATATACAAGTAGCCTCAAGTCACAGCTAAGTATAAAAGAGAAGAGAGGTGCCTCTAAGTGTAGCAATATGGTTAAATTGAATGAAGGTACAACATTTAGCAACTCACATGGTTGATGATTGGAACAGGCACATCTAAGTATGCAGGCATCCGGGGTAAAGCTGTCCACATAGACCATCCTCCGCACCGTCATCTACGTCATCCCTTCCATGCTACCCCTCGCTTTCAGATCGCTTTACTGCAGGGTGGTCTTCCCGGTCAGGATTACAGACTGGCAGCCGGTGGTGCAGAAGATAGTCTATGTGGACAGCTTACCCCGGATGCCTGCATACTTAGATGTGCCTGTTTTATTCATCAACCATGTGAGTTGCTAAATGTTGTATCTTCATTAAATGGAACCATATTGCTACACTTAGAGGCGCCTCTCTTCTCTTTGATACTCTGTAGCTCCTGCTGGATTTTGCTTCTAATCCCCTTATGGAAGCGGCTATTTGTGGATGGACATTTTATGGTTATATAACCTATCGCAATGCTATAATCTTTTTATATGGACTATAAACTGAAGGACTTATGAATAAATGGTTGTGGAACGAATTATCTGAGTTTCCATTATTTCTTATGGGGAAATTCGCTTTGATATAAGAGTGCTTTGGATTACAAGCATGTTTCCGGAACGAATTATGCTCGCAATCCAAGGTTTTACTGTGTATATATATATATATATATTGTAAAGTTTGGGGGTTCTAGCTCCACCGGATTGAGTGCACAACCGTTTAAAACATAAACAAAAAGGCTTTATTTCAGCAAACTTGAACAGGCTTCCAGCAGTGCATAAATCAAACACAAAATAAAGTCCGCTTTTCTTCAGCACAAAGGAATAAAGTAAGAAAAAAGGCACATACGGTTTTGTGGATGGGTCTTCACCCCAAGGTTTGTAAGTCCTTAATAGACCTCTCAGCAGCTTCCAGCAAACTTGCAGCTCCTTCAGACAGGTGCAACCACCAAACTACTCCTCCCCCACACTCACCTATTGCTGCTTCCTGTCTCTTAAGGACTGCTTCTCATGGGTCTTAACCCTGTATGTGCTGGAATCCCTTATGGTCAGGGGTGGGGGCTCTTTCCCACCCGAATATCACTACAGAGCCCCCCAAATTCCGGGTCCCAAATATCGCTCTATTCAACACAGAGAGCACTGCGATTCAGTCCTCCTGGTTTTAGCTATTTCCAGGAATTTCTCACCCGTCTTGGGTGACCCCCTGAACATTTCCCAACTTCCCTTAAAGAGACCACAACCCAAACACAGGAGATATATAGCGATTGTCCAGGACCCAACCTTGGCGTCCTGTACATATCCCCCCCCTCTGCCTCAACGCGGAGGTGTTGGAGGCACCACACGACAGCATACAGTGGACTCGGGAGAGGGCATCGGCATTCTGATGCTGTCTCCCGGGTCTGTGTTCTACCACAAAATTAAACTCCTGGAGAGAAAGGAACCACCTTGTCACCCTGGCATTGGTGTACTTGTTCTGTCTCATCCAGGTCAATGGGGCATGGTCTGACACCAGGCGAAACCTCCTACCTAGGAGAAAATACCGTAGGGAGTCCAAAGCCCACTTGATGGCAAGACACTCCCGCTCCACCACAGCGTAGTTTCTCTCTGCTGTCGTTAGCTTCCTACTCAGAAAAACCACGGGGTGTTCTTCCCCATTGACCACTTGAGAGAGGACCGCTCCTAATCCTTCACTTGAAGCATCTGTCTGCACTACAAAATCCTTGGAGAAATCGGGAGCTACGAGCACCGGATGTTGGCATAATGCCGCCTTAAGCTTCTGAAAAGCTTCTTCGGCATTCGCGCTCCACTTTATCATCACTGACTTTCTACCTTTGGTCAAGTCAGTCAATGGTGCAGCAATGGTAGCAAAGTTGGGGACAAACCTCCGATAGTAGCCAACTATGCCCAAAAATGCTCTGACCTGCTTTTTGGTTAGGGGACGGGGCCAGCCCTGTATGGCTTCTACCTTATTCATTTGGGGTTTAACCAGCCCTCTACCCACAATGTACCCTAGGTACTTGGCTTCCTCCATCCCAATTGCACATTTCTCTGGATTGATGGTGAACCCTGCTCTTCTCAAGGAGTCTACGACTGCCTGAACCCGGGGAAGATGGGACTCCCAATCAGTGCTGAAGACGACTATGTCATCCAGGTAGACGGAAGCATATCTTTGATGTGGACGTAAAGTTTTATCCATGGCCCGTTGAAATGTGGCAGGGGCAGAGTGCAGACCAAATGGCATCCTTTTGTACTGGAAGTGGCCTTCCGGGGTGGAGAAGGCTGTTTTCTCCCTGGCCTCCTTGGTTAGGGGAATCTGCCAGTACCCTTTTGTGAGGTCAAGCGTGGTGATATACCTGGCTGGACCCAACCTCTCAATTAACTCGTCTATCCGGGGCATAGGATATGCATCGAACTTGGAGATTTCATTAAGCTTTCTGAAGTCATTGCAGAAGCGAAGAGTGCCGTTGGGTTTAGGCACCAACACAATTGGACTCGACCACTCGCTCTGCGACTCTTCAATGACATCAAGCTCAAGCATTCTTTTTACCTCCTCAGACACTGCCACCCTATGAGCTTCTGGGATACGATACGGCTTTAACCAGATTTTTTCATTGGGCTCGGTTACAATGTCATGCTCGATGACATTGGTGAGACCAGGTAACCCTGAAAACATGTCCCTATTTCTTTGCAGAAATTCTTTTGCCTGTTGGGTTTGGGGCCTAGACAGGGTAGCAGCAACCTGCACTAGGTCAATCCCTGCAGGGTCCCCTGACTGGACACCTATCACTGCAGACACCTGTTCTCTATCTCTCCAGGGTTTCAACAAATTTATGTGGTAGATATGGTATGGCTTTCTTCTCCCAGGCTGGTGTACCTTGTAGTTCACTTCCCCCATTTTTTCCACTATCTCAAACGGACCTTGCCACTTGGCCAAGAACTTGCTCTCCACCGTTGGTATTAGGACGGCCACCCGGTCTCCTATTTGAAATTGTCTGATTTTAGCCGACCGGTTGTACACCCTTCTTTGGGCATCTTGAGCCTTCTGCAGATGCTCCCTCACCAACGGCATTACCTTAGCCACTCTCTCTCGCATTTGGGAGATATGCTCTACCACAGTTTTGTGTGGGGAAGACTCACTTTCCCATGTCTCCTTTACTAGATCTAGCAACCCCCGGGGCCTTCGCCCATACACTAACTCAAACGGTGAGAAACCCGTTGATGCTTGTGGAACCTCCCGGATGGCAAACAACAGGGCAGGGAGTAACATATCCCAATCCTTCCCATCTTTCTGGACCACTCTTTTTAACATGCATTTTAAAGTTTTATTGAACCTCTCGACTAGGCCATCAGTCTGCGGGTGATAGACGGACGTCCGCAACTGCTTAATCTGGAACAGTTTGCACAAGTCCGCCATCACTTTGGACATAAAAGGGGTGCCCTGGTCCGTCAATATTTCTTTGGGGAACCCCGTTCGGGAAAACATTTGAAACAGTTCCCTGGCAATGGCCTTAGAGGAAGTTTTCCTTAAAGGGACTGCTTCTGGATATCTAGTGGCATAGTCTAGGATGACTAGTATATATTGGTACCCCCTTGCTGACTTCACCAGGGGTCCTACGAGATCCATGGCAATTCGTTCAAATGGTACCTCGATAATTGGCAAGGGTACCAGGGGGTTTCTGTAATGGGACACCGGGGCAGTTAACTGGCAAGTCGGACAGGACGCACAATACCTTTTAACCTCGGCCTTTACCCCTGGCCAGTAAAACCGGTCAGTTACCCTGGCCTCTGTTTTTTCTGCCCCCAGGTGTCCTCCCAGTGCATCATTGTGGGCTAGATCGAGAAGCATCCGCCTATAAGGCTGGGGAACCAGCAACTGCTCGACAGTTTCCCCTCGGCTTTCAGCCACTCGATAAACCAAGTTATCTTTCAATGCAAAATGAGGAAACCTCTGGTCTGCACCTGGTATTTGTGGGATCCCATCAATAACAGAAACCTGCTCTCTAGCATTGACCAAGGTAAGATCCTGCAATTGAGCGGTGCCAAACGCACCCCTGGATACGTCCAGGTCTGGATGCACTGGCCTTGAGGAGGTTTCCCCTTCACTCTCCTCAACCTGGGACTGTGGTGGGGAGAGTTCCTCATCATCCTCTCCCAGCATAACCTGTAACGGGGAGACTTCCCCCCCCTCAAAGGTCAGCTCGGTCTTGCGACCTGAAACAGAAACAATATCGTCCACTTTAACATTTTCTGCAATGTCATTGTTAGTGACAGGTACCTCCCCATCAGGGGGTTGTGTTGTGGGGATTTCAGGCCCGGACCCCTCAGACTCTGTTCCTTCGAGGCCGAGGGTCCCCAGTCCCCTTGGTTGTCCAGGCTGTTTACACTGTACCTGGTTCCATAGTTCAAAAAACAGTGGGCAGTCCCGCCCCACTATGACATCATGTATCAAATTTCTTACCACCCCGACTTCTTGTGTCACAGAGGTACCACCATAGGCAACAGTCACTGGCACCAGGGGGTACTCTCTGGTGTCCCCATGGATACATACTACCCGTAGAGTCTTACTTACTGGGCCGAGTCTTCCGATCACCCTGGTATGTACCAGCGTTACCATGCTACCAGAGTCCAGCAGAGCCTTGGCAGGAAGGTGGTTCACCCATAGTTCACATTCAAACTGTCCGGTCGCTATATCAAGATGGGTGGCACATGCTCTTTGCACATAAAAAGAGCTTCTCCGAACAGTCCCACACTCCATAGGCTCCTCCTGAAGTGGGCATTGTGCCCGGGTATGCCCCCAGGACCGACATCGCCAGCACTGTATGTCTCCCATCCTTGGGACAGGAACCAACCTCCGTGGTTCTGCTGAAGAAGATACCGGTTTGTGGGTGACAACGTCTGGCAGAGCTTCTCTCCTAGGTGCTGTGGCTGGCCTGGTTGCCCTATGTGTGGGTTCCCGATGCTTGGCAGGCCCGAGCAGGTCTTCCACCACGGTGTATCTTTCGACCAACTCTACCAGCTGGTCAGCGTTTGCAGGGTCGCCATGGCTTACCCAGCGCTGTAGGTCATCTGGTAGGGACCGCAGGTACCAGTCCATCACTACTCGTTCCACCATTTGCGGGCCTGTCAGCTTCTCTGGTTGCAGCCACTTTTTCACCAACTGTACCAGTTCGTGCATCTGGGACCCGGGTGGCCGATTAGGTTTGTACCTCCAGCGGTGCACCCTCTGAGCCCGGACAGCTGTGGTCACCCCCAGGCGGGCCAAGATCTCTGCCTTCAGACGCTCATAGTCGCTGATGTGCTCAGTTGGAAGGTCAAAGTAGGCTTTTTGCGGGTCACCAGTAAGGAAAGGGGAGATAATGCCAGCCCATTGGTCACGGGGCCACCTCTCTCTCTCCGCTATCCTCTCAAAAGTTGTGAGAAAAGCCTCCACATCATCACTGGGGGTCAGTTTTTGCAAGTAATGGCTGGCTCTCACAGATACTGGGTTGCCATCGGCAATGACTGCTTGCTCTCGTCCCTGAGCCAAACGCTGTACTGCCTCCTGCAAGGCAGCCACCTGTGCTTGAGTGGACTCCTGCTGGGCAGTAAACTGAGCAGCTAGCAACCGTGTGCTTTCCTGTTGTGCCTTTACAGCCTGTGCCAGGGCTTGCTGCTGCTGAGCCATTGCTTCCTCATGGCGACGGTTTGCCTCTACTGAGGCTTGCTGCTGGGTCACAGTGGCTTGCACCAGTGCTTTAATAACCTCCTCCATGCCTGCTGTTTGTAGTGTCTGAGCTGTTTTCACCCAAGACATGCCATAGGTATACTGTCTCTTTAAATGTCAGTTTTTGGTTTTAAACGGCTTTTGCGGCTGCAAAATGCACTCTGCCCGCATCCGAGACACCAGTTGTAAAGTTTGGGGGTTCTAGCTCCACCGGATTGAGTGCACAACCGTTTAAAACATAAACAAAAAGGCTTTATTTCAGCAAACTTGAACAGGCTTCCAGCAGTGCATAAATCAAACACAAAATAAAGTCCGCTTTTCTTCAGCACAAAGGAATAAAGTAAGAAAAAAGGCACATACGGTTTTGTGGATGGGTCTTCACCCCAAGGTTTGTAAGTCCTTAATAGACCTCTCAGCAGCTTCCAGCAAACTTGCAGCTCCTTCAGACAGGTGCAACCACCAAACTACTCCTCCCCCACACTCACCTATTGCTGCTTCCTGTCTCTTAAGGACTGCTTCTCATGGGTCTTAACCCTGTATGTGCTGGAATCCCTTATGGTCAGGGGTGGGGGCTCTTTCCCACCCGAATATCACTACAGAGCCCCCCAAATTCCGGGTCCCAAATATCGCTCCCCCCTGAACATTTCCCAACTTCCCTTAAAGAGACCACAACCCAAACACAGGAGATATATAGCGATTGTCCAGGACCCAACCTTGGCGTCCTGTACATAATATATATATATATATATATATATATATATATAAATAATGGGCAAAGAAGAGCAGGGGGTCTGGAAGCCCTATGTGGGAACATAATTATTAGCAGCAGTCCCTTATTAGTACCTCCATTCAGTACACAGCCATGGCTTCCATCATTGTTGATTATGGTAAGAGTTTGCAGAAAAGGGAAAAAAAGCCATTTACGATAATTTCTACATCTAAACTTTCTATGTTAAAGTAGAACTATGAAAAAAGTGTAACAAATCAGCGCAACCACTCTCAATAAGAAAATTTGTTTAAAAATGAACAAACATACATTGCCTAATAATCCATGCTCAACAGCAGCCAAAACTCTCCTGATGTGTTCACAGACTACCACCTTCTAAACTGCTAAGAAATGTGTAAATGAGTGTAGCACAATGGGTAATTATTACAACCAATTCAAAATCACATTACAAAGTGATAATATACATGTAGGGTCTACTGACGACTCTTCTACTCAACGTAATAAAAGCCCCAAACAGTTTAAAACAGTGCAACTCCACGTGCAGTAAAGCTGAAAATTGACCTAATCCTAATAATATTATAACAGTCCATGTGTTAGATTGTGTGCTTGTGTGCTATAGACATTCTTCACTCTTCACAGTGCTTCAGGTGGCCCACCACCAACAGGTGAAGTGCTCACTCCCCTTAAATCTCTGACATCACTATAGAGTCGAATGGACCTTTAGTGAACTCCTCCTATAGAGAATGCAGCCAAAACTCCTTATTTCCCATCCGGGGTTGTATCTGCTTCCTTCTCTTTCTTCAGTCCCCGATCCTCAGTATATTACATCATGCAACAGAAAAGCAACACCATAGGGCTCTCCCTTCACCCATGTTTCTTGCAGAAGAAACCTAGTTATAAGTAAATTATAAAATAGAACTATGGCTTGCATTAGAGTTTATTTTGTTGCTGCTGTTAGTGCATTAAACTGTATTTTTTTGTTCATCCTACCCTTAAACTGGGGAAATAAAATCAAAGCTTTAGTGACCTAAAATGAAATTTGTATGGCAAATTCTTGAAAATACTCCATCTGAAACAGCTTTGAGATTCCAGGAACACAAACACAACGGCAGTTATGTTGATTGAATAACCTTCAGCCCTCTTCATTTTGTATCTCCCACTGTTTCTTTGTTATCAGGCTCTGTGTTTCTATGCCCTCCCCAGCCCTCTCATTCAGCTTACTAAAACGCTCCAGTTGTCCAATTATATGAACTCAAATATTTGCTTTTATTGGGTGAAATAATTCCCCGACAAATCCCCAGAAAAACAGTGGCTCTGGGGACCAAATTATGGGGAAAGTTGAGAGTCGTTCTTTAGAAATCACAGCGTATCAATGATGCTTAGTGGCACAGAGACTGTCACGTACCTAGTGGAGGAGCCTGATACGATGAAGAAGGCCTCTCTTACATCTCTGACTTGGGGCCCCTGATAGAGCAGACAGGTAGCACAGGAGTGCAGAGTGGCACGACTGCCTGTTTGTCTTGATAGCAGCTGGGCTGGATGGACTGTCGGGACCAAGCAGGGGAAGACCGTCAATGGACCACAGCAGAGGAGTGCTGTATGGACACCACTGAGCAAGAGACAGGAGGAGGCTGAGGCCTTCAATAGATCACAGCAGAGCAGGAATGCCATATGGACACCAGTGGCACATAGACAGGGGCTAGCAGCAGGCAGTCCAGTAGCAGTAGAGACAGGAGCAGAGTAAGACAAATAAGGTCATACACAGGTAGACTGATCAGGTGCAGATGAAAAGGCAGAAGCATGGTCAAAGGCAAGCTGGGATCAATGCAGGCAGAGTTCAGGAGAAATCGAGACAAGCCGGGTCAGTAACAGTAGTCAGATGCAGATTTACATGTAGCAGGTATGCACGGGAACGCTGTAGACAAGACAGCACTGAAGCACAGCACAGGCTCAGTTTAAATAGCCCCCTTGGTGCCAATGCGAACAACAGATGGGAGCACGTGAGCAATAGACGTTCGAACATGCACACGAACATGTGCATGCTCGCGTGCGCAATCACTTGCACAATTTCTATTAGCAATAACAGAAATAAGGATTAGCCTATGCACTTGAAGCTGTCTAGAAGAGCCATTCTGTCTGCTGGAATGTCCTTCCTAAAAGACATTTCAGAGACATGATATGTTGTTAAAGTGATTTTAAAAATGCTGCTATAAATTGCATTTATGACATTCTTTTGCTATTGTAGCACTGTCCCCACAGGGCCTGCTGAATAAAGAATTGATGGGCTCCCCTAATTACCAGCGCACGGTTATCTTGAGATATAGCCCATGGATCCCTCCTTGCTCCCGATGGCTCGTCACACAAATAAACTGTCTAGGGGTGTTGGTTTTTTATGTTTATTTGGAACTGGGATAGGAGAAGGGAATAGTGGGATACTCCAGTTGAACTATTCACATTAGTTGAGGACTTCTATCTTTAAGCCTTCTATGTTGATTGGAAACAGCTAGGCTGCTTATTCCACACTGCCACAAGTGTAGAAAGGGTTAAGTCTCTTGCTCTATACTTCCTAGCAAGAGGACTTAGTGGATGATAACTTATCTTCAGGACACTCTTACTATCATCCTCTTTCAACCGACACCCATCCACTGACTATCCTAGGAGCAAGGGTGGCCCCCTCAGGTCAGACCCCTTAACACGAGATTCTGTACTCACTGTACTGCAGAGACAGATCCTGCAGTGTCAGCTCCTCTGGACTTCTGGGTTCAGTTCCTCACTGCTACTCTCCAGGCCCTCAGAACAACCCCCCTGAGGCCGCATGGCACCTCTACAGAAGAGGAGGCAGCCACCCCCTCCCTCCGGGACTCTGCTATCCAGACAAAAGACCTTGAGCACATGTGCTCCTGGCTTTTATACAGTATCCCAGCATGCAGGGATGCCATTTTCCTCTGCCAATCATCAGGACTGTATCAAAAGCCTGTGCCCCCATTTGTCAGGTTTCCTCCCACTTTCCAACATGCCTCCCTATTGGACCAGTGTGAAACACTCTCCAGACAGAACGAGTTGCATCCTGAACACAATGAGCAGACCTCACTAACAGATCCTGCTCTCTGGTAGGCAGAGAACAATATAGATTTACCTGCAGCCCTTCTGGTAAGCAGACAGAGCTCAAACTATACTTTCTCACTAGCACCTACCTAGGAGGGTGCCAAACTATGAACTAGTATTTGTTTGAAATGTAACAAAATAGACCCTTTAAGGTGAGCCTATTTTCCCTTTAAAGAGAAGTGGTTAGAAGGGGGCTGATGCAAACATCTTAATAATTATTGGTATTATAATTATAAATATGCAGGCTTACCTATAAAAGATTTATAGTTGCTGTCTCAAAGTTGGTGTAAAGCCAATCACTAAAATATCATAATCTCTTTACTATGTTAAAGTAGAACAATAGCCTCTCATTTAAAAAAAAAAAAATGTGCTACAGAACTTAATCAAAAGTGTATCTGCATTTGCATTTTTCTCTTATTCACCATGAAAGTCTTACAAATGCATTTTGATCGTGCCTAATGCATCTTGAAGTCAACCTAATTCAGTTTCCTGTGATTGCGGGTCAACCATGCTGCACTGCTCCTGAATTCAGAGCAGAGTTCCAACTATTCCCATGGAGGCTGCGCCTCCTTACACTGCTGTAAGGCAAAACATATTTGGGGGGGGGCTATCAGCATTGTTACTGCTGATTGACAAGTCTGCATCTTGACAATCAGCCCTAGGCTACACCAGTCCTCCCTTTTTCTTACTGGGGAGACAGCACTGCCTCTATTGCTAAAATTCTCAGTTCTGCAGTGTCTTGGAGAAGGTAGTGTATGAGGCACCAATGATGGAGTATTTGGCTCAGCAAGGAAAGGAAGAAACTGGATTTGGTACCTGTTTACACTGTCATACAGGAGTCTTTAGTTTTATGTTTAAGTGAAACAAAAGTCCTTTACTTTGCCATAAGAATTCTGTTTTCTCTACATGCAGATCTTTTTTATTATGTTGCAATGATTCAAAATTTCCACCTGCTTGGTAGGTCCAATGTGCTGATGGTGCTGCTACAACCCATAGAATACATGTATAGGAACTCTGTTTATTTCCTTCTCCGTTATTAGCTTCCCTGCCCAGCTGGTTTGTGATTCTCGCCGCCCCCCCGTTGCTTCTACTCGCTCACCTGTGGAGAAGGAATCTGCCGGCGGCGGAAATTGCTCATAGAGAATACCGAGGACCAGATGGCCCCTGGCAGTCTCTATGACCTTTGGAGGCCCAGGCATGACATTATGAAGTCACGTCTGGCCCAGCAGATGTAAACACTGCTGTGTACTCGGCTGAAAAGGCCGAGATCATTTTTTTTTCTCAGTTTTTCCTGCCTAGAGGAGAGATGTCCTTTAGACCCCACATCTCTCCATAAAGAGAACCTGTCAGGCCCTATTCTTATTAGAAAGGATGTTTACATACCTTGTAATAGGAAAAAAAGTGATCAAAATAAATACATTTAAAGAGTAAGTGTAAAAATAAAGAAGTAAAATCAACAATAAAGGAAAAAAAATGTAAATCGCCCCATCTCCGCATGCTCGTGTGCAGAAGCGAACACATATGCATGTAGCACCCACATATTTAAACGGCCTTCAAACCACACATGTGAGGTATCGCCACAAACGTTAGAGTGAGAGCAAAAATTCTAGCCCAAGACCGCCTCTATAACTCTAAACTGGTAACCTGTAAGAATTTATAAAGTGTAGCCTATGGATATTTTTAAGTACCGATGTTTGGCGCCATTTCACGAGTGTGTGCAATTTTATAGTGTGACATGTTACATATCTATTTACTTGGCGTAACATCATCTTTCACATTATACAAAAAAATTGGGCTGACTTTAGTGTTTTGTTTTTTTACATTCATGAAACATGTTCCCCCCCCCCCCCCCCAAAAAAAAAGTGTTTGAAAAATTGCTGTGCAAGTATGGTGTGACATAAAACTTTGCAATGACGGACATTTTATTCCCTATGGTCTCTGCTAAAAAACATATGTAACGTTTGGGGTTCTGAGTCATTTTCTAGCAAAAAAAAAAGATTTTTACATGTGGGAGAGGAGTGCCAGAATAGGCCCAGTCTAAGTGTAGCTAACAAAGAAAAATCAGCAGAAGGGACATAACTTATATTTAGAAGGATGTGTCCTTTGTGCTGATTCATCTTCCTTTACAAAGCTCACAGCTGTAATCTTCCAGCGCAGCAGGGGTTAGTACAACTAAAGAACTGTCACAGGCCCTTATCAATACTACCAACTACGTCCACCCTTCGCCCATCTGTCCATTCACAGGCACCATACTACAGCTTCAATAAATGAAACAGGATCTATGAATAAAGGAACAAGCAGGATAGGAGTTGGCGCTTCACACATACCTATATAGCATCAAGGGGTATGCAGTTCATGTATAGTCATTAGTCTGGTGTAGTTGATGGCTGAAATAGATGACACTCAGGGAAGTTGACTGCGCTTGAGAAAGGAGCGCGCACGCCCTGTGAGGCTACTGCGCACGCTCGGAAATGCGTTTTGCGATTGGCTGCTGGATCTGTCACGGTGGGCTCCCCTATCTGTCGGCACCGGATTTACTGAGGAGCAGGGCACCCTTCTGAAGCCACCAGCCATCCTACCTAACGGGCTCTCGGCTCACCAGGTGTCTCCCTGAGGAACAGAACACCTTCCTGGAGCCGCTGGCCATCCTACTATCTGGTCTCTTGGCCCTCCAGACATCTCCCTCCTTCACCATCCCCTGCACCACCTCTTGGAGCCACAAACATCCAGCCGTGGACCCCTGTGTTCCTGCAGACCACCTTACAGATGAGTTATTTTATACTGTTTTAAATGTGAGCAGTTTTCCTGTACCTGCCTTACCCTTGTAATTAAACTGATAACACTTAGAGGCGCTCTGCTTTTTGTTTTTATGAATAAAGGAAGGGGGGCATTATTGATAGCTCTGCTCCGCCATTCAGGTCACATAAATAAAGGCTATTTACACTAATAAGGAAGTATATTATTCTTTTAGGTACTGTCCTATTAAACCCAAAAGCAAACATTTATTATATGGCAGCTTATGAGTTCTTAGACGTAGAAGCTGTATTAGTTTTCATTTTAAGGCTTTCATGCCTTTATTCCCACCTAGGGATCTGGCTAGTGAGTCTGTTGTTTTTCAACAGAACACGTTATCCTGCAGATGTAGCAGTTAGATGATTGAGACAAACCATTTAGCACTGACAGGAGTGCTTACAGTAATCAGATTTTTTTTTTTTTTATGTAAAACCTTTATCCCAAAAGAAACAAAACTATTGTTGTAACTGCTTTAACCACTTCTGGACCAGAAGGATTTGCCCCTTTAATAACCAGGCCATTTTTTGCGATTCGGCACTGCGTTAATTTAACGGACAATTGCACGGTCGTGCGACGCTGTACCTAAATAAAATTGATGTCCTTTATTCCCACAAATAGAGCTTTCCTTTGGTGGTATTTGATCACCTGTGCGATTTTTTTATTTTTTGCGCTATAAACAAGAAAAAGAGCTACAATTCTGAAAAAAAAACTATATTTTTCACATTCTGCTATAAAAAAATTCCCCCAAAAAATTTAAAAATCAATCATTTTTAACATTTTAGGCCAATTTGTTTTCTGCTACATATTTTTGGTAAAAAAAAAAATCACAATAAGCGTATTTTGATTGGTTTACGCAAAAGTTATGGCGTCTACTATCTATGGGAAAGATTTTTATAGTTTTTTTTGATTTTTTTTTTTACTAGTAATGTCGGCGATCTGCGATTTTTAGCGGGGCTGCAACCTTTCGGTGGACATATTGGACCCCTAACTGACATTTTTGACACTTTTGGGGGGACCAGTGACATTACTACAGTAATCAGTGCAAAAAATATGCAAAAATATATAAGGGGTTAAATGTAAGCCTAGGGGAGTGATTCTAAAAGTATGGGTGTTGGGCATTTGAAATGACCATAGAGACATGTGATCCTATATAGAAGGATCACAGGCGCTCTGTGATCATTCCAGAGAGAAGAACGGTCAGCTGTATTTAAAACAGCTGTCCGTTCTTCTCTCTCAGTGGGGAGCGATCGCAGGTGCCTGGAGGCAATTGGAGCTGCTGGCCCTGTGCATCTCAGTCCCTGCAGCCGAGTTGGGGCGGGTGCGCGCCGCTGGCGGGGCACGCTTGCCCCCTAGCTTCAGCCGCGTGACCGACATACAGTTAAGTCGGTTCGCGCAGGAGGGGGGCTGCCTGCCACAGTTAATCTGCGGCGGGCAGTCCTTAAGTGGTTAAAAGTGTTAGCTGGAGTTTGGCTTCAAGCAGTATTAAACCCAAAATCGAAAATGTATTATATTGCAGTTTACCAATTATTATATGTGGTGACTGAATTTGTTTTATTTTCTTTTGCTTTTCCCCTCTTTTTTCACTTGCTTATCTGGCCATTAACATACCTCCTGTATTAATGATACACACAGCAGACAGCAGCGTTGTTACTCTGGGGGGAAGGAAGGTAGTGTTAAATGTATTAGCATGTTTAGAACCACTAACAATTTGAAGCCAAACTGCAGCTCATACTTTACAATTAATTAAAGCAACTTTTTTTTCTCCATTGAGGATAAAGGTTTTCCACAAATAAATAAAAGATGATTTTAATCACCCCTACCAGTGGTAAGATGTTTGGTAAGGGTCACTGGAATTATTTGATTTTCCAGAGAACTTTTTTAAGTTTATCTTTTTCTGAATCAAATTAAGCCAAAGTTTATTTTTTGTGCAATAAAATATTATTATTGTGTCTAAAAGTGCACATTATTTTCAGGCTTTTTTATCTGCTCATCTGCCCTGGTGATGCCATTATTGATTACAGATATCAAAGGAAATCGTTAACTGGGAGGTCATGGTAAGTTCTCTCACAAACAATATTAATAAATGATTACTTTGTTTCTCAATGCCTTCTGCCTGAAGGTACAAACTATGACTCATTCATCTTTTAATGTTACATAGGAGAATATACCTCCCTGTATTCTGTCTGTTCTGTGGGATTATGTTTCTACAGTACATTACTGATGCTATGCAATAATACTTATAATATAATTTTTTTTTTTTTTAAAGAAATTAAAGCTAGCAACAATTGCGGTGATGTGAATTAGGGATCAAAATTGTCCTTAATAGCATCTTAGAGGCTCCATTCACTATTAGTGTACATAGTGTACTATTTTTAGGCATGTTTCAGGTGTTTTTTCAGGCATTTTTTGCAGGTGTTCGGAGTTAGGCATTGACATCTAACAAAAACGCCTGTATTTTGCCAAAAAAGAAGCTCATGTACTTTTTTGAGCTTCAGGCGACAAAACGCTCAGATGTGAAAAGGGGCCATTGAAATTAATGGGATTTTGATTTTTGGGTGTTTTGAAACTTCAGAGATGAGCGTTTTACGAGCTGAAAACTGAAAAACGCTCAGGTGTGAACAGGGCCTAAGAAAACACAGAAAATTTTGTTTTCTGTAGTTATAATTAGAAATGAACATATAGATCTGCCCATATGGGGATTTAATCCAGATTAGGCAGATTTGCAGAAATCTGAATGTCCACAATTTCGGCCTTACCTTCCAGGTAGATTAGCTCCCTCTTTGTAAAGTCTGCCTGAAATCAGGCTCCTTAAACACTAATGCTCTAATGGGAGTAAAGATAGGGCTAGATTTGCACCAGGCCACATAGGGCATGGCCACCATGGGAGGCACCACGTTGCTGACCACACTGCCTTACTTGAGCTTAATGAGTATCTACTTGTTCTGCCTGCCCAAAAATAGATGTTTGCAACCTTCATGTATGATAACAAAATGTATTGCATTCCGGGCTAGGACATGCATATGAGCAGACAGGTAGTAGCTTGGAGACTCAGTCAAGGATCTTGACTGACTTGGCCAGTTGATGCTTGGAGCCTGTGTACTTCAATTCTTTAGCTTGCCGTCTAGGTGACTGACATATATTGAACTTAATAAACCATAAAAGTGTGGCGCTGAAAGTATAAATCACAATAATGATGAATAGTGTCCAAATGAATAAACAACTAATAATCACAATAATGTGCATATAGGAAAAAGAAAAATAGAATCGTGTCCAAATGAATAAGTCCCAAAGAAAAACTGATGTGAAGTCAATTCATAAATCCGCATGCACAGTAATCCAAGGGGGAATTCTTCCCGTGACACCAAGGGTATGTGGAGGAAAGGAACACCTCTGTGATGGGGTAAGAAAAAGCAGCTTACCAGATTTCAATGGCTGCTCAACTTAATGAGTCAGCCTCTCCCAGCTTTTAATCAAGACCACTGAAGATCTGATGTTGCATGGATACTTATTCAGTACAGATGGACCACCTCTTAGAATACGTTAAGGGATCAGAACAGGATAAAATCTCCTCAGTATTTTCCAGCAATCATAAATGAATATGTAGGGAAAGAGAAAATAAAGCCCATAGCGTGATCCCGTTTAAAATACATGAATAAACAGGCATATCGATTAGCAATACAAGGGATGGAAGTGCGGCGTCCCGCAGACTGTCCCAGGTAGTAAGTAATGAAGGCCGGCGAAAAAGTTTTGAGGGGCGTTGAACTTAAAATGTGTAAATACATTCTCCTATTAAGATGTCATCACCCCTTCTTGCCATAAAGGTTGGTCAGCACTGGAATAATCACTAGAGCATAAACACTGCGCAGACTATCCTGAAAAGGGGGCTTTTCTCCACTAATCCACAATGTAAAAGGACATTTATTCAATGAACACCAATGTAAGGTGGCGTTTATCCCATGAACACCAATATAAGAGGGCATTTATCCTATGAACATCTATGTAAGGGGGCACTTATCCTATGAACACCAATGAAAGTGCATTTAATCCAATGAACACAAATGTAAGAGGGCATTTGCATTGACTCCTAATGTAACAGGGGATTTTACATGCAGCATACAGCAGATTACTACTCTCTTTGTGCCAACTGCTGCATTATGTGCACTGTTTTGTCTGTTACATAAAGCTGACTACTCCCCTCTGTATGTTTGCTGCTCCACAATTAGGAGGACCAGCACAAGGTAGCTGGCATAGGGAAGAAGAAAGTGTAGCCTAGCTTTGGTTAAGAAGCCTTGTAGCTAGAAAACATTGTGGCACCCCCCACAGGCTGTGCCTTGCAAACTATGATTTCTTCTCAACAAGAGTGCCTAATTGTAGTTACATGTTTGGCTACTGTTGGAATAAATCATAGCAAGGGGTGTATTCTGAAAGCAGTAGGCCGGTGTGCAAGATCATAAGTTGAGCCCTATTCCTTGATAAAATGAAAATGTGGTAGACACAGTGTGCTGAAAGGTGCATGTGCTTTTAATTAAGCTGCATATTGGGTGCAAATTAAATAGGCGTGGTTAGAGTCTGAGAAGACTTACATAGAATAGAATAAGGTAGTGTTCAATAGGAAATATACCACACAGTCTACAGAATGAGTGGTTTCAGAATAGAGAAAATACAGCACAGTATACAGAATGAGAAGGTGAAGATTCCCAAGGCGCCCATACACTTGTGATCGCCTGATAACCACAGGCCAGCCTCTGCGATCCACCACAGATTGTGAGTCAAGAGCTAGGACCATGTGAGCCCTTAAAGAATTTCACTTTTATCCTGTCGAGGGAATCCAAATGATGGGTTAGGTAGATGGTACACTACTGGCTGGATGGCAGCAATAATTAACAGCTCAGTCTGCTCAGAACTGGTGAGGCAAGCCCTCAAATTTTAGATTAATCACTGAGCGCTTTTCTGTCATGGTGGTTATCATGGCATCAACTGCCCAACCACAGCGTGGTGGTGTACCCACACCGAACTCCTCGACAGCAATTCAATGGCAATGATGCACACAGTGCAGACATGGAGTATATGTCACTGATCACAGTTCATTCTTTTGCAACCTGTACTTATTTTTTATTATCCAAGTGTGATTGGATAGGATCTAGTACAAATATTTTGCAAATAACTGATACCAATGTGTGACGCTGTGCTAAATCCTTGTGATCTTATAGTTTACAGTTAAATAAATTGCTGCTATTAATACATAACTAAACCAAAAATAATTGTGATAATAAAATCAGTGTATCAGCTAATATTCAATTTATAGTACTGTGAGTTAAATATTAGCAGGTACACTGATATTAATATTACAATTATTTTTGGTTTATTTTGCAAAGAAATTTTATAAATAATTAAATTTTTTTTTTTTTAACAACTGAAATATAGCAGACAGTAACTAGACAATATTTATTAGGTAAGGATAGGCTTAGGTAAGGAGAATGTCAAAGGAAGAAAAAAAATAACCACCCACAACCAGTGGGTAAAACTGTAAATGTGTATATGCCATAAGCTGCTGTTCTACTTTGTGTTCTTCCAAGCAAACAAAATATATAAGGAGTAGAATGATCAATGAATATAGATAGAATAACAGTATTCATACCCCTCTTTAACCACTTACGCCCCGGAAGATTTTACCCCCTTCCTGACCAGACCCCTTTTTTCAACTTGGCACTTCGTGACTTTAACTGACAATTGCGCGGTCATGCAATGCTGTACCCAAATGAAATTTACGTCCTTTTTTTCCCACAAACAGAGCTTTCTTTTGGTGGTATTTGATCACCTCTGCGCTTTTTATTTTTTGCGATATTAATAAACAAAGAGTGAAAATTTTGTGAAAAAATGACATTTTCAACTCTGTCTTTTAAAAAATATCCAATATACTCAATTTATGTCATTTATTTTGGCCAAAATATATTTAGCTACAAGTCTTTGACAAAAAAAATTCAATGAGCGTATTTTTATCGGTTTGAGCAAAAGTTATAGCGTCTACAAACTATGGTGTAAATACTGAAATTTACGCAGCTTTCATTTCTGACTGGAATAAAAGATATATACTATATAAGTATATACACTCGCGAGGAGTGAGGAAAATGTATTTCCTAAAGGTGATAGCAAAATATAATAAAGTGCAAAGTGCTAGATGAAATAAAGCTAAAATACATTAATAAATAAATATATAAAAAATAGTCAAAATATTATAAAAGTCCCAATGTGAGGTTCCTTCGTGATCTTGTGCAAATAGTGTCCTGATAAGGTTTCTCCAATATTCCAACCGCTGGTATAATCGGCATAACTTGTAGCATAAGGGGTGCACACTCACCGGACTTGGTGGGTCTTGAATGCCATATAGCAACAAGACCTTGCAAGCTTGTGGCTTCCCAAGCCTGTAGGTAACTGCTGGGCTCTGTGGTTCACTATGGTCCGTGATACTCCTGTATTGGAAACCGATCCTTGTACTGCAGCCTGCTCAGATCCACAGGACTGGGAGGTATAGGCCTGGTATGATCCCACCTGCTGATTCAGAATTGTTTAATTGTTCACTATTCAGGTGTGTGAACAAGGAATTGCTCACCCCTGACTAATTAGAAGCAAGCACTATATTAACCCCTTTGGGGGCTTAAACTTTTAATTTCTGACTGCCTATCTCATTGCATGAAGTGCTAAAATGGCAGGGCAGTATAAAACCCCCCCAAATTACCATTTTTTGGAAAGTAGACATCCTAAGGAATGTTCTGAGGGGCATGTTGAGCTCATTGAATATTTCATTTTTTTGTCACAGACAGGTGTTTTTTTTTTTTTTACACAAAATGATATATCGCTCCCACATGCCATGGGTATATGTACATTTTTCATTGCATTTTCTCACTACCTATAACGGTTTAGGAGGCCCTGAAATGTCAAGATACCACAAACCCCCCCCCCCCAAATGACCCCATTTTGGAAATTAGACACCCCAAGCTGTTTGCTGAGAGGCATGGTGAGTCCATGGAATATTTTATATTTTGCCACAAGTTTTGGGAAAATTACAATTTTTTTATTATTATTTTTATTTTTTTACACTACGTTGTCACTAAAAGATACATTTCTCACACATGACATGGGTATATGTGGAATGACACCCCAAAATACATTCTGAGACTTCTCCTGAGTATGGGGATGCCCCATGTGTGAGACTTTTTGGGAGCCTAGCTGTGTACGGGACCCCGAAAATCAATCACCATCTTCAGGTTTTCTAATGGCGTAAATTTTTGATTTTACTCCTCACTACCCATCACAGTTTCGGAGGCCCTGAAATTTCAAGATAGCACAAAACCCCCCCAAATGACCCCATTTTGGAAAGTCGACACCCCAAGCTATTTGCTGAGAGGCATGGTGAGTCCATGGAATATTTTATATTTTGCCACAAGTTTCGGGAATATTAAATTTATTTTTTATTTATTTTTTTTAACACAAAGTTGTCAATAAATGATAAATTGATCACACATGCCATGGGTATATGTGGAATGACACCCCAAAATACATTCTACTGCTTCCCCTGAGTACAGGGATACCCCATGTGTGAGACTTTTTGGGAGCCTAGCTGTGTATAGGACCGCAAAAACCAATCTAATGGCGTAAATTGTGCATGTCACCTCTGCACTACCTGTCACAGTTTCGGAGGCCCTAAAATTCCAAGATAGAACAAACCCCCCCCCCCCCCCCCCCAAATGACCCCATTTTGGAAAGTAGACACCCCAAGCTATTTACTGAGAGGCATGGTGAGTCCATGGAATATTTTATATTTTGCCACAAGTTCCGGGAAATATATATATATAAATATATATATATATATATATTTTTTTTTTTACACAAAGTTGTCAGTAAATGATATATTGCTCACACATGCCATAAGTATATGTGAAATGACACCCCAAAATACATTCTGCTCCTTCTCCTGAGTACAGGGATACCCCATGTGTGAGACTTTTTTGCAGTCTAGCCGAGTACAGGACCCCGAAAACCAATCCCCACTTTCAGGCTTTCCAAGGGCGTAAATTGTTGATTTCACTCCTGACTACCTATCACAGTTTCGGAGGCCATGAAATGCCAAGACAGCACAACCCCCTCCCAAATGTCCCCCTTTCGGAAAGTAGACACCCTAAGCTATTTGCAGAGAGGCATGTTGAGTGTTTTGCAGATCTCACTTTTTGTCACAAAGTTTTGGAAATTGAAAAAAGAGGAAAAAAAATGCATTTTCCTGTTTTTTCTTCATTTTCCCAAAAAAATGAGAGCTGCAAAATACTCACCGTGCCTCTCAGCAAATAGATTGGAGTGTTTACTTTGCAAAATGGGGTCATTTGGGGGGGGGGGGGGGGGGGTTGTGCCATATATTTCATGGTCTTCAAAAGTGTGATAGGTAGTGAGGAGTGAGATCAACAATTTACACCCTTAGAAAGCCAGAAGGTGCGGATTGGTTTCCGGGTCCTGTACGCGGCTAGACTGCCAAAAAGTCTCACACATGGGGTATCCCTGTACTCAGGAGAAGCAGCAGAGTGTATTTTGGGGTGTCATTTCACATATACCCATGGCATGTGTGAGCAATATATAATTTAGTGACAACTTCGTGTAAAAAACAAAACAAAAAAAAAATAAATAAATTTCCCGAAACTTGTGGCAAAATATAAACTATTCCACGGACTCACCATGCCTCTCAGCAAATAGCTTGGAGTGTCTACTTTGCAAAATGGGGTCATTTAGGGGGTTTTGTGCTATCTTGAAATTTCAGGGCCTCTGAAACTGTGACAGGTAGTGCAGTGGTAAAATCAGCAATTTACGCCATTAGAAAACCTGAAAATGGGGATTGGTTTTCGGGGTCGCTTACACAGCTAGGCTCCCAAAAAGTCTCACACATGTGGTATCCCTGTACTCAGGAGAAGCAACAGAATGTATTTTGGGGTGTCATTTCACATACTCCCATGGCATGCGGGAGCAATATATCATTTAGTGACAACTTTCTGTAAAAAAAAAAAACAAATGGTCATCTTCCCGAAACTTAGGGCAAAATATAAAATATTCCATGGTCTCAATATGCCTATCAGCAAATAGCTTTGGGTGTCTTCTTTTCAAAAAGGGGTCATTTGGGGGGTGTTTGAACTGTCCCGGCATTTTATGCTCAATCTTATCCACACATCACCCACTCTTCTAACCACTTGAAAACCAAGCCTTTTCTGTGACTTTTTGTTTACATGAAAAAATATTTTTTTTTTTTACTAAAAAATTACTTTGAACCCCAAAACATTATATATTTCTTTAAAGCAGAGGCCCTATAGAATAAAATGGTGGATGTTGCAAATTTTTTGTCACACAGTATTTGCGCACAGATTTTCCAAACACAATTTCTGCACAAAAAATACATCTTTTTTAAATTTATTGCACAAATACACTATATAATTCCAATTTGTTTGGTAAAATTTAAAAGATGATCTTATGCTGAGTACATAGATACCAAACATGACATGCTTTAAAAATTGCGCATGCCTGTGCAGCAGCAACAAAGTACGTACAATTTTAAAAGCCTTTAAAAGTCTTTACAGGTTACCACTTTAGACTTACAGAGGAGGTCTACTGCAAGAATTACTGCACTCGACCTGGCGTACGCGGCGATACCTCACATGCATGCTGCAATTGTGGTTTACATATGACACTAGACCAACGCTTGCATGAGCCATTGCGGGGGGACGGGGGGGGGGGGCTTGATTTTTCTTTTTTTTTTTTTTTTCTTTTTTATGTTATTTTGACACCTTTCCTTTCATTTTTATTTTATTTTTTTTAATCATTTTTATTGTTATCACAGTGAATTTAAATATCCCCTATGATAGCAATCTGTAGTGACAGGTACTCTTTTTTTAAAAAAAATTGGGGTATTTTAGACTCTAGATCTCTCCTCTGACCTTAACGCATCTGACCACACCAAAATTGGTGTGATAAAATACTTTCCCAATTTCCCAATGGCCCTGTTTATTTCTGGCGAAACAGAAGTCATGAAATGCTCGTAGCTTCCGGTATCTTAGACCATAGAGATGATTGGAGCCATTCTCATCTCCAATTAGCTCTATGGTTAGATAACTGAACTACCGGCTGCCCTCTCGGGTTAACCAGTGGGACAGGAGAGCCCGAGAAAAAGCACGGAAGGCGGCGGTGGGGGGGGGAGTCCCCTCCCACTGCATGTAAAAGCAGTCTAGCGCCCAATTATCTGCTAGGATTGCTTTTACATGTAAGCCGACCGTTGGCTGTAAAAAACGATACCAAGATGATGCCTAAATCTGCAGGCATCATCCTGGTATAACCACTCAAAGTCCAGCAACGTACCAGTACATTGCTGGTCCTTGTTTGGCATATAGTGTAGGTTATTTTTTTTTTTTCATGCAGCCTGTCTGCTGAACGAAAAAAAAGAGAACCTATCAGAAATCAGCACAGGAATAATGTGTAGTATTACCCACCATTAACCGCCCAAACATCCACCCACTTAATTTAATGATGGGTATACACGACACTATTCCACGTATACCAAAATAGGATTTTAACTGCAGTGCTGAAATCAGAAAATCACCACAGCTGCTGCCAGCAAAGGTATCCATATATGCTGAGCGCAAAAGCTGTTTGTGTCAGAATATATAAAATCAATGTGGCAGCCGACGAGTACCTGCAAAAGAAACAGGTCACAAAAGAATGAAAAACAAACAAAGTACAGTAAAAGTACAGTAGGAAGAGTAGAAGAACATATAAAATGACTGACACAACAACTGTTTTTGGATCCTTTTATGTTTCTTTCTAACTGTTGTTTCTCAATTTGCGACTGCGATTTTCCAGCTTGGGTCTCTCAAAATGTCGATGGACATTTTTCCAACATCTTTCGAGACCCTGTGTTTGTGTGCCCTACACTGTGTCGTGCTGTACCCTACACTAATACTCCACTAGTGTATGGTAGCGCTCTAAACATTCCCCGATGCAGAGACCAGGTTGGTCAGAACATTTGGGACAATAAAAGCGGGTTTCACGCCTAAATCCGCGCCTGCTACAGACACGACATCTTCTATGGGGGTGTCTTTGGGTAGGGGTACTCGGGAGGACATGTGAAAAATGCCTCTCATGCAGCCGGCTCACTGCATCTGGAAGGGAAAGTTGGCAGGCATGCCTCCTGGGTACAGGTAGGTAAGGATGATCTCTTCCTGGAATTCCTGGAAGGATCCATTTCGTCCTGACGCCCTGTATAGGACAAAGGCGTTCAGCATAGCCAATTGGAATAAATAAACAGACACTTTTTTGTACCAGCGCCTGGCTTTACGGGCAACTAAATACGACGCCAAAAGCTGGTCATTAAGGTCCACCCCTCCCATATTAAGGTTATATTCGTGGACACAGAGGGGTTTCTCCCTAACGCCAGTTGCCGTAGGAATTTGGATCGTCGTGTCTGCGTGAAGGGAGCACAGAACATAAACATCCCGTGTATCCCTCCACTTCACCGCAAGCAATTTGTCCATTTTCAAGCAGGCTCTCGCCCCCCGACTAAGACGGGAATTTACAAGCCGTTGGGGGAAGCCCCGGCGATTAGGTCGCACGGTGCCACATGCGCCAATTTGTAATTCGAGCAGGTGACTAAATAGTGGCACGCTTGTGTAAAAGTTGCCCACGTACAAATGGTACCCCTTTCCGGATAAGGGTGACCCCAAGTCCCAAACTATCTTGCCGCTGCTCCCTATGTATTCTGGACAGTTCGGGGGCTGCACAGTGCTATCTTTTCCCTCATAGACCCGGAAGCTAACTGTATAGCCTGTGGCCCTGTCACACAGTTTATACAGCTTAACCCCGTACTTGGCACGCTTTCTGGGGAGGTACTGTTTCGTAGCAAGGAGGCCAGTAAATTTAATCAGGGACTCGTCAACGCAGACAACTTGTTCGGGGGTAAACACGGCTGCAAACCGCTGATTGAAGTGGTCCACGAGGGGTCGAATTTTGTGGAGCCGATCATAATCAGGGTCTCCCCGAGGACGACAGATTTAATTGTCGCTGAAATGCATAAATCGCAAGAATTTGCTCGTATCTCGCCCTGGACATGGAGGCAGAGTACATGCGCATATGGTGAACTGGGCTAGTGGACCAATATAGCCGCAATTCACTCTGTTTAGTTATGCCCATGTGGAGGGAAAGGCCCAGAAAGATTTTAAAATCGGAAACCGTTATAGGTTTCCAGCCGAATTGTCTGGCAAGGGGCGAATTTGGGTTGGCGGCGATAAATTGTTGTGCGTATAAATTTGATTGATCCACAATAGATCTGAAAAGATCTTCCGTGAAGAACAGCTCAAAAAATTTCAGGGGCATAAAACCAGCTGTCTCCACGTGGATTCCAGGTTGGGCAGTGAATGGGGGAAGTACTGGCGCTGTAGAATCAGTGGGTTGCCAATTGGGATATGCCAGCACATCAGGGAGGGCACTATGGGCTCTATGGTCCTGTCTTCGAATACGCGGTGGCTGCGGGCCACTACTCGTGCTAGCCACCACAACAGCTTCAACTGCACTTATGAGACTCGCCACGTCACCAAGTGTTACTGCAGTGCTGGTTGTACTAGGTCCAGGGTGTACTAGGCCGCTGGCGCTTGCCAGGTCACCAGAAGGATGAGCGGCACTAGTAACCACACTCTGCTCCATACAAGCACCCTGCGATTCCTGCATCTCAACAACTCCAGAATGGGGTCGGGTACGCCTGGGTCTAACAGGGACCCATCTGTCGTCTGAGCTATCTGTCAGGGAGCCGCTGCTGTCATCAGGTTCATATACTGACACTAAATCTGCCAGTGTAGCTTCCCCATCGCTATCATCTGACACGGCCAGTATACTATAAGCCTCTTCACCACTGTACCAACGTTTGGTCATTTTGGTAACTAAATTTACCGGTACAGTAGTGTTGACTCACAGGTAATAAAAGCACCTGGTTGTCAAGGACTATTTCAAGCGCTACCAAAAAAAACTGCTAATGCTAGCAGGGATCAGGCCTGACTCTGCTAACGGTTTTGTGTGTTGTGTTTTTTTGTAAGTGACAGTAATCTATTGATTACTACACTTGCCTGGGTGGGGTGGGCTGAGCAGAAGGGTTAAACGCAGGCGCTGGCAGGAGTCAGTGCTGACCGTGCAAACACAGCGTTTTTGGAACCCTAAACAATGGGGACGCTAGTATAGTTCTGATCAGATCAGATATTAATCTGTTCAAACACTATACTAGTAATGGAAGTGTATGTGCGTGTGCGTGTGCGTGTGTGTGTGTGTGTGTGGTAATCAAGGGGTTATTTCTAACTATGCGCCGGGGATCTGCGCTTTTTTAGACTGACACTAAAACTAGCTAATGTCACCTGGGGAAGGGGTTACCTGGGGGTGATCATGGGGGGATCAGGGGGGATCATGGTGTTAAATCTTTATTGGGGGGGTGGCGGGTATTTTAAGTGAAAAAGGGAGGGCCGTAAGCGCTACACCTGGTCACAAATCACACTTATACGGGTATATAGGAAAATGCTATATACTGTATACAGTGTGTGTTATGACAGGGGGTTTAGGGGTGATCAGGGGGGATCAGGGGGTTAAATCTTTATTGGGGGAGTGACAGGGACCCTAAACCTCCTTTGGGACAGAAACTAAGTCGTTAGCGCTAAGTCAAGTCACAATCGCACTAATACAAAATACAAAAACACAGTATATTACGTTTGTATTAGTGTTCAATGTGACAGGGAGGAAGGGGTTAACTGGGGGTGATCAGGGGGAGTTTAGTGGGGATCAGGGGGTTAAATCTTTATTGGGGGGTGGCGGGTATTTTAAGTGAAAAAGGGGGGGGGTCGCAAGCGCTAAACCTGGTCACAAATTACACTTATACAGGTATATAGGAAAATGCTATATGTTGTATACAGTGTGTGTTGTGACAGGGGTGTAGGGGTTAACTGGGGGGGCAATCGGGGGTTAAATTTGCCTATCTAAGTGTACAAGTGTGTGCTTGATGCAGTACTTACAGTTAGATGTGCTCTCCTCTCGAGATGAATCCAAAAAGGATCATGGGAGAGGAGGGCACATCTTTTCTGAGCCTGTGTTTACATTTCACAGGCTCAGCATGGATTCTGATTGGGCAGGACCGATCTACAGGTCCAGGCCAAAAATCATTGGCCTAGACCTAATGACTGATCGGTTCTGAACCCAATCAAGCCATCGGTGTCGGGGGGCACGCGGGAGCGTGCACAGGACCGGCGGGAAGTAGCAACGTAGTACTACGTCACTTTGCCTGGCCAGGGCTGACCACCGCAGTAAACAGTCGTGCGGCGGTCGGCAAGTGGTTAAAAATTCTTAGAAAGAAACAAAAAAGCTGTTAAGCTTACCAACCAATCAGAGGATTAAAAGTTTCTCCATATATTATTTAGCATGAAAAAGGTATAACTGGTACATATTTTTATATACGTAAAACCAAGTATAAATTGACACATATTTATTCCTCAGCATCATGTATTACATTAAAAAAATATATACAGTATATGTACTAGCATTGTATATACAGCAATCCTATTTTCCAAAACAATATAAAGTCAACAATTTCTCTTTGTATCAGAGCCTAGATAATCATTGCATGCAGTCTACTGGAAATTTGTTCAAACATCAATGCATTTCACTGAACACTCCACGTTTTTGGTGCCTTCTTCCAAAAATGACTTTACAGTTTAACAGACAAAAAAAACATAAATTTCAAATTAGACAACAAGTATAACGTCATCGAGAGATGTAGTGACCCTCAGGCTCCCGCAGTCACCAACTTGTAGCAATAATTTTTGGTTAGTTTAACTTCTCGCACTTTGTGTCACCATCACTTGCCCTCCTGTGCTGTATTAATGCCGAATCATGGAGTTACAGTTGGACATAATTAAAAAATGGTTATGTGTTCATAGATAATCAAAGGGCAGGTCTGGTGTCACTAACATAATAAAATTATTTGGCTGAAAATCTGACTTCATTTTTCAGAGCAACAAAAGCCAAGAAAACAAAACAGTACATTCTGAGGGATGACATTTCAGTTTCAATGTGACAAAGTGTTACGAGTTGATACAACTTTTTCAGTTTGTATCAACAATGAACACAAATAGATCAAAATTTGTAACAATTAACAATGCAGCAATGTATTTCTCTTATCCTTTAGTAGGCCTGATCTAACATGTGAAGATTCAATATCTTATAGGAAACAAAAAAAAATGGACTTGTATCTAGACAGTATCCTGAAAAATCTAAATTTTGTCTTCAATTCTTCCTGAAAATAGCAATGTACTTCTTGACACTTGACTGTTCCTAGTTCTGTAGCCTGATAGCTGTATATCTGCATTGTGAGATCATCTGAGTCACTTCTGCCTCTTGCTGCTAGTCTCAGGAGATTTGGAGTGAGAGTTGATGGTGCTCACTGTTCTTGCTGGAGAAAAAGCTATACCTGAGGATCTACAGTGCAAAGATCCCCCTATTTCTGGTTTATTCATTTAGTGGATTTGTGTTTCCTCTATCTCTCCTGATGCTTCACGGCCACGGGTCATAAATATGTGGACAAAGTTATTACTTCAGCGGCTCACCACAAAGACGAGGACCCCCCAGGAGAGAACAATCACCAGAGTTGAGAAATCCAAATGTAATAGGTCAAAGAGAAATGATTTCCTTGCCACTTCTACAGCACTTTCTGTTGTTTATAACATTCTTTTTTCTGCAGATCTGTCTGCTTAGGTTTACTTTTGAGTCCATTTAACATTCTCCCATGTCACCCAACCCTGATGAAGGGAAAGTGTGTGCCCTCTGAAATGCATTGGCTGTCTTTTGCCCTGATGGCTGTTTTTTGCATTTGCTGCTTTCTTTGACCTATTACACTGTGTGGAACAAGGCATTTTTTAATTTATTATTTCTTTCTTATGACATGCCTTACCCCCCCCCCCCCCCACACACACACACACACACAACTCTAGCCAAAAGTAGTAGCTTGGAGACTCAGTCAAGCATCTTGACTGACTTGGCCAGTTGCTCCAATTCTCTTGCCTGCGGTCTAGGTGACTGACAAATCTTAAACTTAAAATGTGTAAATACGTTTTCCCGTTCAGATGTCATTACCCCTTCTTGGCATAAAGGTGAGTCAGCACTGAAAAAATCACTAGAGAATATAAACACTGCGTAGACTATCCTGGAAAGGGGGCTTTCCTCCACTGACCACCAATTTAAGAGGACATTTATGCAATGAACACCAATGTAAGGTGGTGTTTTTCCCATGAACACCAGTATAAGAGGGCATTTATCCTATGAACATTAATGTAAGAGGGCATTTGCATTGACTCCTAATATAACAGGGGAATTTACATGTAGCATACAGCAGATTACTACACTCTTTGTGCAGACAGCTGCAATATGGGCACTGTTTTGTCTGTTACATAAAGCTAACTACTCCCCTCAGTATGTTTGCTGCTCCACAATTAGGAGGAGGACCAGCACAAGGTAGTTGGCATAGTGAAGAATAAATATAAACCTAATATGGGTTAAGAAGCCTTGCAGCTAGAAAACATTGTGGTACCCCCCCCCCCCCCCACAGGTTGTGCCAAACACTGATTTTTTTCTCAACAGGAGTGTCTGATTGTAGTTACATTTTGGCTACTGTTGGAATGAATCATAGCAAGGTGTGTATTCTGAAAGTAGTAGGCCAGTGAGCAAGATCATAAGTTGAGCCCTATTCCTTGACAAAAAGAAAATGTGGTGCACACAGTGTGCTAAAAAGGTGTACGTGCTTTTAATTATTAGAGTCTGAGAAGACTTACATAGTATATAACGAGGTATATATGTATGACACAGTATACAGAATGAGTTTTTTCAGAATAGAGAATGTACAGCACAGTATACAGAATGAAAAGGCGAAGATGCCCAAGAGGCATATTCCCTCGCAATCGCCTGATAACCACAGGCCAGCCACTGTGGACAATGCAATCCACCACAGATCCACTCAGGAGCTAGGGCCATGTGAGGCCTTAGAGAATTTCACTTTTATCCTGTCGAGGGAATCCAGATGATGGGTTAGGTAGATGGTGCACTACTGGCTGGACGGCAGCAATAATTAACAGCTCAGTCTGCTCAGAACTGGTGAGGCAAGCCCTTGCATTTTAGATTAATCACTGAGTGCTTTTCTGTCATAGGTGGTTATCATGGCATCAATGGCCACACCCCAGCATGGCGTCCACAGCCACCCCCAACTCCTCAGTAGAAATTTATTGGCAGTGATTCACACAGTGTAGACATGGACTCAAGCCCCCAAAAAAAAAAAGGGCTTACCATACATATGATGATGTCCCAAGGATTCTCTTGCTTCTTCCCTAATGCCACTGGAACTCTTCCCATGGGATCTTAATATTGTCCTCCATTGTCCCCCCTAACATTATTCACAAATTAATACTGAGGCTCTTTAGCGCCCTACTTTCCTCAACTACTCATTTTACCTTCTCCCATTCTAGTTTCTCAATGGGGTTAGGCTTACACAATCCTTAATCCAGTACTCCTCACCTCCTCACCACCTCCTCTCCATGTCTGCTAAATCCCACTATTACATCCTTATACAATCCAATCTTTAAATAAAGTAGACAAAAACACACACACTTCATAGCCCAATTCCTTTTCTGTTAACATTAACTTAACAAATCTACATAAGCCTCAGACCTCTTTAAATACAGCCATGCTCCCAACATTTCAAAAAATACTTCAACAGAATATTTGTGCAAGTGCAATAATTCCTCAATTAAACATCAGTGGTATACTTTTGTAAACAATGGTGCTGCATAGGGTATCATGGATCACTTAAACCCCCCCCCCCTTTCTCAACATGAGAGATTGCAGTATTCTAAAAAATACCTGCGGTAAATGTATTGGGAGCATTTTAAATTAATATAATATCTTGGGTAGAATACACAAATACACATTTTACTACCCTTATTCTCCCAACCCATGGTTTAATCCTAGTCCTTAGGGGATTCAGATCTTTCATAATAGAGTTCAACAATGGGATCAAATTTGCCTTATATAGGAAATCCAGGGCTGGGGTTAACTTGAAGTGTTACCTAACCAAACAACAGCAAAATCAGTCTGAATATGCAGTAAAGCACTGTGTAACCTAAGGGGTTACTTCTCTGCATTGTATCAAAAGGCTGTTTGATCCTGTATGCACAGATCCTCCTCTTCTTGCATTGTCTCCATAACATGTCCGGACAAGACTGAGTTAGTGGAGTCAGGCTGCACATGCTCAGTTTGGTGTGTATTGCTAGAAAGTTCCTAATTTTTCTTGGAGAGTGCATGTGATCAGCACAGGGCCAATCAACACTGTCCATTCAGAGGATCAGGGGTCCAGCATCCTGATAGGACAGCTTTTGCAATATGAAAACTCCTTCTACAAACCTTAACCAGACACTGATAGATGTCACAAGACTGCTATACAATGCTGATGAGAAAAAGGTATTTAGCAGTTTATATTTACTAAAATGATTTCACTTCCATGCTCTGTGTACTGTGGGAGACCAGATATAGTGAATGCAGGGTCCTGGGTTTAGTAACACTTTAATACCCTAATACTTACATTCTTCTGTCTGCCATGCAAAGGGAAATAGAGGTTGTACTTTCTTTTTTTGAAACAGTAATATTCAGAATCTCTGATTTTGTCATATTGATTTTCAGAGTATATCATTTCCCATACTGTTTGAGTTCTTTAAAGCAGAGTTCCACCCAAAAGTGGAACTTTCGCTAATTTTCTTCCTCCCCCCCTCCGGTGACACATTTGGCACCTTTCAGTTGGGAGGGGGGAATGGGTACCTATTTTTGACAGGTACCCTTCCCCACTCCCGGGAGACGGAGCCACGGCGCTGTCCCTCGGCAGTTTGGCACCCTCCCCCTTCTCCCGCCGCCGAGCCAATCCGGATGCGCAGTGCTCTTTGTGCATGTGCAGTAGGGACCCGCCCGTGAAGCCGCAAGGTTCCCTTACCGGCAATGGCGGCGACAGCACCCTACAGCTGATGGAAACATCGGCTGCGGTGCCGACATCGCTGAACTCCAGGACAGGTAAGTGTCCTGATATTAAAAGTCAGCAGCTACAGTATGTGTAGCTGCTGACTTTTAATTTTTGGAGGAGGAGGCTGGAACACTGCTTTAAAGACGTTCGGGAGTGTAACTGTAGAATTAGAGACATAGAGCAATATGTCATCTGCTTATGCAGCAACCTTATGCTCCACATCCCCAATCCTCACCCCTTCTATATCAACATTTTCCCTAATAGAGGTCAAAAGTGATTCCAAGGAGAGGAAGAACAATAAAGGAGATAGCAGACACCACTGTCTTGTCCCATTAAATATTTCCAAAGGTTGAGATAAACTGCCATTGATACGTACTTTAGCTGTAGGATGGTGATGTGGGGGCACCTATTTACTGCCTCATCCTAGGACCCAAGCCAAATTCTCCAAGCATGGCAAACATGAATGCCCAGTCCACTTTGTTGAAAGTTTTTCAGTATCCATAGACAGGAGTAAAACGGGGTACCCCCTGTCGCCTTTACTATGGATAAGCAATATCTTTGTAAGGGCGTTGTCTCTCCCCTCCCTCTCGGGAACAAAGCCTACCTGATTTATATGTATCCATTGGGTCATCATGAGTAATTAGCCAAAAAGATTGTAATATGTGCTAACAACAATTCTCTATGCATAGTTGTTCCTTCACCCACTCAGCAAGTAAAATTCTTACAAAAATCAGGAAGCAACTTTTCCTGAAACTTCTTATATATTATAATAACCGTCTGGCCCAGGGCTCTTCCCCACTACTGTTTCCTATATTGCTGTTGATATAGCCTCCAGGGTTATTGGTCTTTCTAACCACTTTAAATGTTCTTCAGGTAGCCTAGGCATACTTGCTGCCTTTTGATTTTTTTTTACTACTTAATTTCTCTATATGTGGCTGCTATTTTGTGTCTTAAAGCTTGCGCCAAAAACTTCCCTGGCTTATTTGAACCCAGAATGTCTACTCTGTCAGGTAATGTCTCTTCTTGCTGAGCTACCTGGAATGCTGGAAGGCCCCTGGGACAATTCCTTGAAAGATGCTGTTTTGAACCTTGTTTGTCCTGAACTCTGAACTCTTTGCTCCTTCCATGAACTTCCTGATTTAAGCCATGTCTATGTACTTCGTGTTTGCCAGATTATTGTGCTCAGCATACAGCTATCTTCCCTGCTGCCGTCCATATTTCGCTACCACTCGTTATCGACCTTTGGCTTGTTCCTCGAATATGTGTTTAACTTATCTAAAAATCCCCCTGATATACTGTAGGTCTTATGGGCCTCCCATATAGTAGCCTGTGTACTTCTCTGTAAGTAATTTAACAGGAAAAAGGTATCTAATTCCTCTCTAATTCTTTTCAATACCTTTAAATCCTGCAAAAGTGAGTCACTGAGCTTCCACATTGGAACTCTAAAGGGCTCCTCCCCTATATTTACTTTAATCACCACCGGTGCATGATTCAATAGTGAAATTGATTGAAAAAAACAGCTGCGATGTAATCAGCAGTGCTTGCAAAGATGTATCTAACTGTTGTTCAAAATAGAAATTAGGATCCCATGCACTGATTATTTTACCTATACCTTATTAGTCTACTTAATACTTTCTTAAAGGATAAGTCCTGGCAAAACCTAACTAAAACTAAACCTACCACATTCTAAGCCTAATCTATCTAACCCTGTAAAGCAAAAATCGCTGTACTTACCTTTTCTGCACTCAATCCGGTCCGGTCTGCAACAGCGGAAGCTGTGTGCAGGAGAGGACTGACAACAGCTGTGAAATGAATGGGAAGTGACGTCACCCCTAGACTTACTATGGGGCTTCTGTTGTCGAGTGCCTCACCTGCACACACTTCCATGCTGAAGCTTCCTCTGACAGCTCAGCGTTGGACTGGACCAGACCGGCTGCAGAATAGGTAAGTACAGGTTTTTTTGCTTTACAGGGTTAGATAGATTAGGTTTAGAATGTGGCACAGAGCAGGTTTAGCATTAGTTAGGTTTTGCCTGGACTTATCCTTTAGGGAAAGTCATTGATTATTTGTTAGGATGATAGATATTGGTCAGTGTGCATTCAACATTAAATAGTGATCCCTTCAAGAATAAAAATCGACCCTCTGAATCGGAGAATTGATTTTTAAATACAAATGTTGTGTTTCTGTTGAATCCCTTGGCCACTCCTTGTCAGGGTGCCAGGAAACCAGACCACACGGGGATGCAGGTAAAATAAAGCAGTTTATTGGAGAAAACAACAATAAATGCACAGCAAGAATGAGGAAGTGAGAGCAGGAGCAAGCTGGAATCAAGTCCAGAAGCGGGTAGTCATCCAAGCTGGGGACGAGTCCCGAAGCAGGTAGTTTACTGATGCCGGCTCGTCTGCAGATGCGGGATCATCTGTGGATGCAGGATCGTCTGCCGATGCGGGGTCGAGGGCCATGAGAGTCGCCAGCCAAGCCAGGTCATACACGGAGGAACACAAATATAAGAAGACATCTGGAGTATGCTGTCTAGTTCTGGGCACCGGTCCTCAGGAAGGATGTGCTGGAACTGGAAAGACTCCAGAGAAGGGCAACAAAATAATTAGGGGAATGGAGGACATCAGCTATGAGGAAAGACTACAAGCACTGAACCTATTCTCTCTGGAGAAGAGACGATTGAGGGGGGATATGATATCAATGTACAAATACTGTACTGGCGACCCTAGCATAAGGAACAAACTATTCAGAGAAAGGGAATACAATAAGACATGTGGCCACTCACTAAAACTAGAGGAAAGGTGGTTTAACCTTAAAATACGTAGGGGGTTCTTTACTGTCAGAGCAGTAAGGATGTGGAATTCTCTTCCGCAAACAGTCATATCAGCAGGGAGCATCGATAGTTTAAAAAAAGTATTAGATGGGCACCTTAAAGACCACAACATGCAGGGGTATACAATGTACGGTTAACAGCAAACACACACACATCATAGGTTGAACTGGATGGACTGATGTCTTTTTTCAACCTCACTAACTATGTAACTATGTAACTATGCTACCAGAGATGCACCTTGGAGCAAAAATGCAAGGGCAAGGATTGCAACCAATCAGGTGATAAATATAGTCAAGAGTGCAGCATCATCACTGTGCAACGCCCAGGCAATGCAATCAGAGTCTATAAGAGGCAGCAGTCTGCACATGTTAAAGATGGCTGCCAACAGGAGAGCAAGGTAAGACCTTGACAGTACCCTCCCCTCAACGGCCCTCCTCCGTGGAGAAAAAAATGGTTTCTGAGGAAAGCGAGGATGGAAAGCGCAGAGAAGGGCGGGAGCATGAACATAAGTGGATGGAACCCAGAAGTGCTCCCCAGGACCATAACCCTTCCAGTGCACCAGGTATTGAACCTGACCTCAGAACAGATGAGAATACAAGATGCTGCTAGCCTCATACTCATGATTGCCCACAGGAATGGGACCAGGGCGAGGAAGTGAAGAAGTATAGCGATTGCAAACCAGTAGCTTCAAAAGGTGACACGTGAAAGACATTGAAGATATGCTTGCCAGGGGGAAGACCAAGGGCATAGACCATGGTTCACCTTACAGAGGATGCAAAAAGGCCCAACAAAAGGGGGTGCCAGTTTTGGAGTGGGCACCCTGAGGTTGAGATTATGGGTCGACAACCACACCCTCTCCCTGAACCTGGTACGAAGGAGAAGATAAACGTCTCCGGTCTGCCAGGAGCATCTGACGCTGTGCAGGGACCCATAAAGATTCTTAAATCTGCACCCAAGAGGAGCGGAGGGCAGGAAGATGATCCTCCACAGCCAGGATGTCCTGTGGCTAGAACGACTCGGGCAACACAGCGGGTTGGAACCTATAATTGGCCATGAATGGAGAAATTCCGTAAAACGAGTTGATGGCAGAGTACCTGGCAAACTCCGTCCAGGGTAGCAGATCAACCCAATTGTCCTGATGGTCAGAGATATAGCAGCGGAAAGATTGCTCCAGAGCTTGGTTGGAAAACTCAGCGGCACCATTGGACTGCAGATGGTAGATCGAGGAAGAGAGTTGAATACCCAACTGAGAGCAAAAGGCGCACCAGAACCTATAGGCAAACTGGCTCCCACGGTCTGAGACAATCTCCTTAGGTAAACGGAAGACCTCCCTGGCAAACACCGGGGCAAGCTCCTGAGTGGTAGACAGCCTCCTAAATGGAACACAGTGGCACATTTTGGAGAACCGGTCGACAACCATAAAGATTACCATGTAACCTCAAGATGCAGGAAGTTCCACAATAAAATCAACGGCCAGGTGAGACCAGGGATGCTCCGCATTAGGAATGGGATGCAGTAGGCCCAAAGGAAGGTGCCCGGGAGATTTTTTTCTGGGCACAGGCCGAACAAGCAGCCACATATGCAGCAACATCAGTGCGGAGAGATGGCCACTAGAACTAACGGGAAATAGCCCAGGACATCTGGTTCTTACCAGGATGACTGGCAGTCTTGGAATTGAGGTATGTACTCAACAGTCTGATGCACAACCCCTCAGGTACAAAACGTTTGCCAGCAGGTCTCTCTATGAGAGCACGAGGTTGGGTAGCCAAGATCTGTTCCCCAAGAGGAGAGGTTAAGTTGGTGCGGATGACAACCAGGATATGATCTTAAGGTATGACCGCTGTCAGCACGGAGTCCTCTCTGGACAACTCAGAATACTGGCGAGACAAGGAATCAGCCTTAACATTCTTGGAGCTGGGCAAATAGGAGACCACATAGTTCAAACGAGACAACAATAAGGCCCATCTGGCCTGATAGGGTGTGAGCCTCTTGGCCTCCGAGAGATACGTCAGATTTCTTATGATCGGCAAGAATGTGAACTGGATCCAACCACAGAACCTTCGAGCATGTGTCTGCACTGTTTGAGAGCCAGGATAATGGCCAAGAGCTCTCTTGTCTCCAAACTCGTAATTGCACTCAGCTGGAGACAGCTTCTTGTAGTAGAACCCACAAGGAAGTAAGGGTCCATCAGGTGTCCGACGCTGAGACAGGAGGGAGCCTTCTGCCATCTCAGACGCATCCACCTCTAGGACAAAGGGCAAACCAGGATTGGGATGAGACAGAAAGGGAACCGAAGCAAAAGCTGACTTGAGGGCCTCGAAAGGTTGGATGGCAGCAGGCGTCCAACTGTGGGAATTGCTGCCCCTCTTGGTGAGATCTGAGATTTGGCCAAAGAGGAAAAGTTCCTGATACATTTCCGATAGTAGTTGGTAAACCCAAGGAACGGAGACCACAGGGGCAAGGCAGTTGTAGAACAGCCGAAATCTTCTGAGTGTCCATGGAGAACCCTTCAGCAGAAATTATGTAGCCCAAGAAGGCAACCCGAGACAGGTGGAATTCACATTTCTCAATAAATAAATATGAGGACCAATGCGCTACCTGAGGAGTTTGATTGAAGCACAAACAATTTTTTGTTTGAAGATTGTTTCACGTATATGGGACTTTTGTTTTGTTTTGTTTTTTAGCACGGCTATTTTTGAGCATCTTTTACCCTACATTTGCATATTCTATGGATTTTTTTTGTTATCTTTTTCAGCAACATTGTTTCACGTTTGATTTGGACATTGAGCTTATTTCAGTTATTTATTGGTGCATTTAATTTATCCACAGCACGAGTGTTTTGACACATAATCATCTGATGTTGCAGTCATTACACTGATTCATTTTTATTCACATTTATTTAGAATTAGCGCCGATCTTGTTCACCATACACATTTCTCAAACTTACAGAAAAGCCCATTCTCACATAACTTTTGCAGTACCCGTCTGACATCCAGGTAGTGTGATTCAATGGAGTCCGAGTAAATCAAGATCTCATCCAAATAGACTACCACTCATTGCTGCAACATATCATGAAAGACATAATTGATGAACTCCTGTAAGACAGTGGGCATATTGCACAAGGCAAAGGGCATCACCAGAGATTTGTAATGACTGGTTCTGGTATTAAACACGGCCTTCCACTCGTCGCCCTCTTTGATCCTTACCAGGTTAAATGTGGCCCTAAGGTCAAGCTTGGTAAAGACCGTTGCTTCCTTGAGGCGGCCAAACAATTCAGTAATCAACGGAATCAGGTATGCATTCTTAACAGTGATGGGATTGAGGCCCCTATAATCAGTGCAAGGTCTCCACTGACCCCCCTTTTTCTTTACGAAGAAAAAAACTGCACCCGCTGGAGAAGTGGACTTGGGAATGTGCCCCTGGGCAAGCGCATCTGCAATGTACTCCTCCATGGCATTATTCTCCGCAACCGAAAGAGGATAAACCCTGCCACGAGGGGGAATTGCACCAGGTTGCAAGTCTATGGCACAATCGTACGAACGATGAGGAGGAAGAGTACCGGTGTGCACCTTGTCAAATTCATCTTGATACTCACGATATTCAGTAGGCAACACTGAATCCAAGGAGGTAAAAAGTACCTAAACAGGCCCATGGATTCAAACAGCGGCTACACTTTGGAGACCAAGAGAGGATATCGACCAATTGCAAATCAAAGGCTGGATTGTGTTTCTGAAGCTAAGGGTACCCCAAAACAACGAAGTAGTGCGGGGAGGAAATAACCTGAAAACAGGTCGTCTCCCCGTGAACAGCCCCTATCGCCATATCAACCAGGACAGTCTCGTGGTTAACCTTTGCCAATTGCAGTGGTCTGCCATCAATCGCCTCGATAACTAGGGGAGAAACTCAGCTGCAAGGGTATGGAATTCGCAGTAGCAAATGTACTGTCAATAAAATAACAGCCAGCACCGGAGTCTACCAATGCCTGAGTAACCACCTAACCCGCTGCTCAGGAGAGGACAACCGTGATTAGCGGTCTATCTTTACGGGAAACCGGGGACAAGGAAATTCAACCTAAGATCTGCCCCCAACAGGACCTTAGGTGTGAGCGTTTCCCAGACAGTTCAGACAAGATTTGGAAATGCTCACCAGGACCGCAATACTGGCACCGGCCCTCCCTCCTCCTAAAGGCCCACTCAGCCCTGGAAAGGCGAGTGAACCCCAGCTGTATGGGTTCACAGCCAGACGCACCATCCCCAGGAGGTGTGGGAGGAGAGGGAGGAATGGGTGGGAAAGAAAACGTAGGAGCCAATCTGGTAGGAGGCCTCCGCAGGCGCTCCTTTAAATGATGGTCTCTCCCTAAGCCTGGTATTGATCAAAATCAGGAAAGAAATGAGAGCCTTGAGCTGGTCAGGGAGATCCTTGGCCGCAATATCATCCTTCAATGCATCACAGAGACCATGAGAGAAGACAGCCACCAGAGCCTCATTATTCCAGCCCACCTCTGCTGCAACGGTACGAAATTCAAAGGCATACACGGCAACAGTTATACCCTACGAAAGGAGGCAACAAAACTCAGGTAATCGAGTATCACAGGATCATCGTTCTCCCAAAAGAGATTTGCCCAGGCCAGGGCCTTGTTCGAGAGGAATGAGATTAGGAAACCCATCTTGGACCTATCAGAAGGAAACGCCTGAGGAACCATCTCATAATAAATGCCCACTTGGTTTAGGAAGCCTAGACACTGACTCAGCTCACCCCCAAAGCGCTGCATCGGCGCCACGTACTCAGTGCTGCATGTGTGATGTCATCTTGGCGCCATCACGTACGGCAAGTGATTCCATCCTGCGCCCAATATACAGGGAAGCTTGTGTTGCCCATTTCCTTCCCACATTGAGCGTAGGCGTGACGCTGGGAGCACTACCGTGGCCGGTCTGGGTATTCATTTAGGACATTCTCACTTTCTTCACTACTCTCCCATCTTTCACCTTTAACTTTTGGTTCTTTGGTTTGTGGAACACATTCCATGATACTTTAATTCGGCTCCCTGGGTGATCTCGGGTTTTCTTACTTACCTAACGCTTTCCTTTCCTACCTCTATCATGACCTTCTTTTTGATATTGTTCACTATTACTTTACTGGTATATTATTTCATACACCACTGTCTCCCTAGTACATTGTTTATGGTTTTTAAGGCACCTTATCTTCACTGCAAGCATCAGTGAATGCTTATATATTTAATTTTATATTTGCCCATATAGATACCTTTGGAGACTGCTATCTGTGATACCGTCCCTTATTCACGACTTTGGCTCTATCACGCCTTCCCTGAGTGTCCTCCTGATATGCCCTGTTTGGCTTCTGATTGGGCTCCCACAGCTCCCGGCATGGATGTTTTTGCCCTCTGAACCAATGCTCAGGATGTTCTTATATTATTGAATATTGACTCTACTGCTGAATTCTTTGTAAGATGCATTTGCTCTTGATAAAGTGGAATTGTCCACGAAACGAGTTGAGCCTACTATCGATGCATCCTTTACCATATCATATACTTGGATTTTATAATTGTTTACCAATAGCTTTGTTCTTATGCACATCTTATCATCACAGTATGTGTTTGCATTTATCATGCCCTGTACTGCATCATGGCTTTGAGTAATATTTGTATGTACCATGCAATTTAGGCAATGTTATACAAGTTTATATTTATTATTAAATTGTTTCTTCCTTTTATCAATGACTTACCATTCTTATTGCCAACCGCTTGTTCACACACTTCACATAAAGTTCCATTTCCCCCCTTTTTTATTGTTTACCCTGTCAGATATGTTAGGTAATGGTCTGTTTGTACCAATGTATAATAATTTATAATAATTTTAACATTACATTACGATTTTACCATATTATCTTTGTTACTAAGCCCATTGCCCGGTGTACCTTTTTTACCAATTTTATTTTTCCTTCCCCCTATATATACATGACCAGGGATGGAGGCATCTAGTCCCATGGGCAGAGCCTCATATAAAGTCCCACCTTTTGAACTTTTTGTTCAATTTTTTGTAGGTGATAGAGATAGTCAGGTGTGCAGCATCATCACTGTGCGACGCCCACACAGCAGGGAAGTGATGATGCAATCAGAGTCTATAAGAGGCAGCAGTCGGCACATGTCCAAGATAGCTTCCAACAGGAGGGCAAGGTAAGACCTTGACATTCCTCTTGCTCTCTTTAATGTTGAGCCACTATAATACCATGTTGGAAAATACTTCATGCATTATATGTGACCCCTATAAACTCTCCATATTAACTGTATAATGATGAAGTTCTCTCGTTATCCTATTCATAATAGTTGGTACAGATCCTCTTTAAAGGGGGCTTCCAGTTAATATTAAATTTTAGTTTAGTGGTCATCTATTTCACTTCTATCATTCACTTCCATAATTAAAGTATGAAAAAAAAATCACATTGATAAAATAGTGTTGTTGAAAGCACATACAGTCAGGTCCATAAATATTGTGACATTGACACAATTCTAATATTTTTGGCTCTATACACCACCACAATGTATTTGAAATGAAACAAACATGATGTGCTTTAACTGCAGACTTTCAGCTTTAATTTGAGGGTATTTATATACAAATCAGGTGAAAGGTGTAGGAATTACAACAGTTTGTATATGTGCCTCCCACCTTTTAAGGGACCAAAAGTAATGGGACAATTGGCTGTTCAGCTGTTCCATGGCCAGGTGTGTGTTATTCCCTCCCATTTACAAGGAGCAGATAAAAGGTCCAGAGTTTATTTCAAGTGTGCATTTGGAATCTGTTGCTGTCAACTCTCAATATGAGATCCAAAGACCTGTCACTATCAGTGAAGGAAGCCATCATTAGGCTGAAAAAACAAAACAAACCCATCAGAGAGATAGCAAAAACATTAGGTGTGGCCAAATCAACTGTTTGGAACATCCTTAAAAAGAAAGAACGCACTGGTGAGCTCAGCAACACCGAAAGACCCGGAAGACCACGGGAAAACAACTGAAGTGGATGACCAAAGAATTCTTTCCCTGGTGAAGAAAACACCCTTCACAATAGTTGGCCAGATCAAGAACACTCTCCAGGAGGTAGGTATATGTGTGTCAAAGTCAACAATCAAGAGAAGACTTCACCAGAGTGAATACAGAGGGTTCACCACAAGATGTAAACCATTGGTGAGCCTCAAAAACAGGAAGGCCAGATTAGAGTTTTCCAAACAACATCTAGAAAAGCCTTCACAGTTCTGGAACAACATCCTATGGACAGATGAGACCAAGACCAACTTGTACCAGAGTGTCGGGAAGAGAAGAGTATGGAGAAGGAAAGGAACTGCTCATGATTAGGGATGATACAACTTTTCAAAAGTTCGGTTTGGCCAGAACATCCGAACTTCCCGAAAGTTCGGCCCGGATTTTAGAACCCCATTGAAATCAATGGGACCCGAACTTTGGTAATCAAAAAACAAAATTTTGAAGCCCTAAAACCCAATAAATGCCCCTAAAAAGTGCCTAGGGTTCTGGGTCATACCCCAGGGACTATTAATCACACAAAAAAGTTCTTAAAAATTGTCATTTTTGATAGAGAGCCAATTATTGGAAAAATTAAAAAAAATAAAAATAAAAAAATGTCTTTGGATTTAGTATCTGGGGTGTCTAAAAAGTGTACCTGTGAAGTTTCAGCTCTGTAGCATGTCCAGAACCATAAAAAAAAGATTGTTTGTATTAGAACACTTACAGAACAGGATAGTGGCTTCTCGCTTTTCACACCTTGCCGGTTTAATAGCAGGCGTTTTTTGGGGCATTTTTTGGGTTCTTTTGAGGCAGGAAAAACATCTGAACTTGTGTATACAGGTATATATACCACTATACACAAGTTCAGATGTTTTGCCTGCCTCTAAAGAACCCAAAAAAATGCCCAAAAAAACGCCTGCTACTAAACCGGCAAGCAGGGCCGGCCTTTGGGGTGTGCGAGCTGTGCGGCCGTACAGGGCGCCATGGGCAACAAGGGCGCCGTGCGGGTATCAAAGCTCGCAGAGGATCAGGCTGAGCTGTGTGAGAGATACGCAGCTCGCCTCACTGCAGCAATAGGTGATCGAGGCACGGCTGCACAGCGGGAGGTGAGTGGCGACTGCGGCCTGAACACAGGCCGCGGCCGCCACTTACCTCCCGCTGTGCAGCCGTGCCTCGATCACCTATTGCTGCAGTGAGGCGAGCTGTGTATCTCTCACACAGCTCAGCCTCCGATCCTTCCACGGAATCCACGCTGACTTCCTGCCCAGTGCCCACACATCCCCGGGAGTGTGGGCGGGCGGGAGGAGGAGAAGGGGCGGGGTGAGGAGGAGCTGACGATCTCTCCTCTGGCGTCAGTGCAGGGAGGGAGGAGAGATCGTCAGCTCCTCCTCGCCCCGCCCCTTCTCCTCCTCCTCCCGCCCACCCACACTCCCGGGGATGTGTGGGCGGGAAGTTTACAGAAAAAAAAAAGGTGCAGACAACGTAAAGTAAGTGACATCTCTCTCCTTCAAAAAATGTAAGGGGGGTCTGTGTGAGGGGGGGTTGTGATGTAAGGGGGGGCTCTCTGATGTGGGGGGCTATGTGTGGGGGGGGGCTCTGTGTGGGGGGGCTTTTTGTGGGAGGTCTGTGATGTAAGGGGGGGCTCTCTGATGTGGGGGGCTCCGTGGGGAGGGGGGGTCTGATGTAAGGGGGGCTTTTTGTGGGGGGGTCTCTGATGTGAGGATGTGAGGGGGGCTTTGTGTGTGTGTAGGGGGTCTCTGATGTTAGGGGGGCTTTGTGTGGGAGGTCTCTGATGTGCGGGGGGCTCTCTGATGTGGGGGGCTCCGTGGGGAGGCGGGGGTCTGATGTAAGGGGGGCTTTGTGTCGGGGGTCTCTGATGTGAGGGGGGCTTTGTGTCGGGGGTCTCTGATGTGAGGGGGGCTCTGTGTGGGGGGTCTCTGATGTGAGGGGGGCTTTGTGTTTGGGGTCTCTGATGTGAGGGGGGCTTTGTGTGGGGGGTCTCTGATGTGAGGGGGGCTTTGTGTGGGGGGTCTATGATGTGAGGGGGGCTTTGTGTCGAGGGTCTCTGATGTGAGGGGGGCTTTGAGTCGGGGGTCTCTGATGTGAGGGGGGCTCTGTGTGGGGGGTCTCTGATGTAAGGGGGCTCTGTGTGTGGGGTCTCTGATTTAAGGGGGGCTTTGTGTGGGGGGTCTCTGATGTAAGGGGGGCTCTTATGTAAGGGGGGCTAAGTTATTAGTGATCATAAAAAAGAAAAGTCAAATAAAGTGCAAAAAAGGTGCAAGAAAATTTGCCGGGGGGGGGGGGGGCGCCACGGGATTAGCTCGCACAGGGTGCCTGATCACCTAAAGCCGGCCCTGCCGGCAAGGTGTGAAAAGAGCGAAGCCATAATACAGATCTATAATTGCACTAATACAAATTATATTTTTTTATGGTTCTGGACATGCTACAGAGCTGAAACTTTTTAGACCCCCCAGATACTAAATCCAAAGAATTTTTTTTTTTAATTTTTTCAATAATTGGCTCTCTATCAAAAAAGACAATTTTTAAGAACTTTTTTGTGTGATTTTGTGTCTGGGGGGTCTAAAAGGTGTACCTGTGAAGTTTCAGCTCTGTAGCATGTCAAGAACCCCCAAAAAAAGATCATATAGGTGTAAAAGGAGGGTCCCACCATCCCTGCTCTAATGAAAAATTATCTTTTTTTCTGGTTCTGGACATGCTACAGAGCTGAAACTTCACAGGTTCTTCTGGGGGGTCTAAAAGGTGTACCTGTGAAGTTTCAGCTCTGTAGCATGTCCAGAACCATACAAAAAAGATCATTTGTATTAGTGCAATTATAGAACAGGTTAGTGGCTTCTCACTTTTCACACCTTGCCAGTTTAGTAGCAGGCGTTTTTTTGGGCATTTTTTTGGGTTCTTTAGAGGCAGGCAAAACATCTGAACTTGTGTATAGTGGTATATATACCCGTATACACAAGTTCAGATGTTTTGCCTGCCTCCAAAAAACCCCAAAAAATGCCTGCAACAACACACCTGGGCGGTTTTTTTTTTTGATGCTAGCGTTTTTTTGGGCATTTTTTTGGGTTCTTTGGAGGCAGGCAAAACATCTGAACTTGTGTATAGTGGTGTATATACACACATACACAGGAGCGTAACTATATGTGTGTGTGTATATATACCCCTATACACATGTTCAGATGTCATGCCTGACTCCAAACATGTGCTCAAAAAATCACTATAGACACCTGCAGCCAAAAATAATGCTGACGGCGGCGAAGCCATATTACTGCAGCGAAAGTGACTTGAGAGAAACTATCTTTTCTCTATAGCGGTCACCCTGATATGGAAGGGTTTGGTCACCCTGCCATAGCAGTCACTGTCAGTTCACCCTAAACTACATTACGGTCACCCTGGTATGGAAGGGTTTGGTCACCCTGCCATAGCAGTCAGTTAACCCTACACTACATTACGGTCACCCTGACACTTCACACTTTCCCTACAGAAACTAAATTTTTGAAGCTAACTAAAGTGTAAAGGAGCACTCTAACTACACTAGATATCCCTTTCCTCACACTAATAAATGCTAAATGACACTTTTAAAGTAAAATTAACAGAACTGCTTCCACTCTCTTCCATGTCCTGTATAACAATGCTAGGAATTTGGCGGGGGCTATCTTATATACTGGGGGGCGTATTCACTAATGATTGGCCTAGGGACCCCCTAGTCACTCCAATCACATTCCTAGCATTCTCCTGCCCCCTCAATTGGCTTTTGCTAATGGTTCTGGTCCAATCACAGGCTTTTAAAGCCCATTTCCTGAACCATTGCATTTTGGTCGGTTCTGGTTGCCGAATTACGAACTTTTTGGGCAAAAAGTTCTAAATTCCGCCGAACCTCGAACACCCAATTTTCGGGCCGAACCGATGGTCGACCCGAACCGTTCGATCATCCCAACTCATGATCCAAAGCATACCACCTCATCAATGAACCATGGTGGTGGTAGTGTCATTGCGTGGGCATGTATGGCTGCCAATGAAACTGGTTCTCTTGTATTTATTGATGATGTGACTGCTGACAAAAGCAGCAGGATGAATTCTGAAGTGTTTCTAGCAATATTATCTGCTCATATTCAGCCAAATGCTTCAGAACTCATTGGACGGCGCTTCGCAGTGCAGATGGATAATGACCCGAAGCATACTGCGAAAGCAACCAAAGAGTTTTTTAAAGGGAAAGAAGTGGAATGTTATGCAATGGCCAAATCAATCACCTGGCCTGAATCCGATTGAGCATGCATTTCACTTGCTGAAGACAAAACTGAAGGGAAAATGTCCCAAGAACAAGCAGGAACTGAAGACAGTGGAAGTAGAGGCCTGGCAGAGCATCACCAGGAATGAAACCCAGCGTCTGGTGATGTCTATGCATTCCAGACTTCAGGCTGTAATTGACTGCAAAGGATTTGCAACCAAGTATTAAAAAGTGAAAGTTTGATTTATGATTGTTAATCTGTCCCATTACTTTTGGTCCCTTAAAACGTGGGAGGCACATATACAAACTGTTGTATTTCCTACACCATACACCTGATTTGGATACCCTCAAATTAAAGCTGAAAGTCTGCAGTTTAAGCACATCTTGTTTGTTTCATTTCAAATCCATTGTGGTGGTGTATAGAGCCAAAAAGATTAGTGTTGATGTCCCAATATTTATGGACCTGACTGTATAAATAGCATTACATTATTTTGCAGTTTGAAACGATTGTGAGCTCTAAGAATGTACAGTACATTCATCAATATTATGAATGTTTAGTGAAGATGTAAAGGATCTCTTTTTGTAATGGTTGTTGGTGAAGTTAAGTTGTAGGGCTAGCTCCAGTGTTTTAATTAATTACTGAAAAGAAAAGGGAGAGAAAAATATATGAGAAAGAAAAAGCGAGGAGGGGATAAGGGGAAAGTCCCATTTGCTTGGCAAGGCCAAGCTTCGAAATGTATCCTTTAGTTGATGTCCATTGCTGGTCAGTGCTGGATTTATAAGGGGGCAAAAGGGACAACCACTCCAGACCCCCCCTTCCCCATCTGAGGGGGCCCCAGACTTCCTTTATAAAAAAAATGAAACATATTTTCCCTCAAGACATCAGTAGTGTGCTTGTTGAGGAAATTGTCCAGTTTGCAGAATTTGCCAAGCTCCTGTCATGTCTCACTCCATCTCAACAGGCAGTTTAATTACATGATGAAGGACTTGCTGATACCTTCCCATTTGTTAATGTACCTCGTAGAATATATTTGAGCATGATTGTCACTGGGTGTTCAGGAGAAAGGTCATTTAGCAAATTGGCACAGATAAAGGATTATCTGAGAACCAAGATGACCCATGAAAGACTAAGTGCTCTGTGCCTACTGGCTGATGAGAGCAAGATGATACAGTTTGATGAGTTAGGTAAAGATTTTGCAGATGCTAAGTGCAGGAAGAAAGACTTTTTGTAAATAATGTAGTGTGATGCATAACTGTGATGTATGACTTGCCAGTTCCAACTATCTGTGTAACGTGTATTTTTACAGTCAATAAAGCCCAGAAAAATTCAAACGAGTATCTTCTTCACAACCTAATTTTTATGCAGTTTATCATTAATTTCAGTTCACGTTTGTCATATATTTTAATTTCTATGTTGAAGGGCCCCCAAACTTAAAGTGCCCTGGGTCCCCCAAGGTCTAAATCCGGCACTGTTACTAGTTCCTAATTTTTAACATGCAATCGTGAGAAGAGACGATTGAGGGGGGATATGATATCAATGTACAAATACTGTACTGGCGACCCTAGCATAAGGAACAAACTATTCAGAGTAAGGAGATACAATAAGACACGTGGCCACTCACTAAAACTAGAGGAAAGGCGGTTTAACCTTAAAATGCGTAAGGGGTTCTTCACTGTAAGAGCGGTAAGGATGTGGAATTCTCTTCCACGAGCAGTCGTATCAGCAGGGAGCATTGATAGTTTCAAAAAACTATTAGATGGGCACCTTGGAGACCACAACATACAGGGGTATACAATGTACGGTTAAAAGCAAACACACATACACATCATAGGTTGAACTGGATGGACTGATGTCTTTTTTCAACCTCACTAACTATGTAACTATGTAAGCGTGTCCACTGATATGTCTTGTGCATAAACATATGTAAGTAATGGTTTAGGAAACAGTCATGATGGCCCAACAACATAACAATTATTTTTTCCTTTCCTAATGTTACTTTTATCTGTTTTTATTCTTTAAAAGAACACATTTGTTGATCTCCGTGTTCTGGAATTACAGTGCGTACACTTTTACTACATATGGTGCAGTCACTTGCACCAGTCACAACAAAGATGAGATAAGGAGATAACCCTTATCTGCAACGAATGCTGTTGGTGGCCCTCCTGGGAAGTCCATACCAGCTGCTGGTGATATAGAGAGTACATGCAGTTAGTTTTACTGGATGTTTCCAGTACAACACAGTGGGGGTTATTTAGTAAAGGCATATCCACAGTGCACTTCGCTGTAGATTTGAGGGGGACATGCAAGGACAATAAAAAACAGCATTTTTTCTTGCACATGATTGGATGATAAAATTCTGCAGATTTTCTGCTCGTTTCAAATCTTACCCCAGATCTACAGTGACTGCACTTCCAAGTGCACTTGCATTGCACAGTGGGTTTGCCTTTAGTAAATCAACCCCATTGACATCTTAAAGAAAGTATAGCATACTACTGTACACCAGGTGTTGTTTTTTCATGCTAATCAAATGCAAACTCTTGATGTCATTACCCATAAGCCTCTAGCCCATATCTCTCAACTTTCTAAACAGTGAGTAGTCAGATGCTCTTGAAAATAAAGCCAGTAAGTCCTTTGTCTACCTGACTGTTCTTTTATTCAGCAGCTGCCTTTTAGCCCAGCACTGGAGATATGTGAAATAGAACAAACAACAAATGCATCCATCTGTTCTGTGTCCTGACATATTTTACACTGTATAACAAGCATGTGGCTAAGACTTAGCAGGCAGAGAGTTTACTGGCTTAGACACACTGACAATTTCAAAGGATTGACTATTCTATGAGCCCACACAAGTTCATGTATTAAAGGATAACTGCATAAAAAAAATAAGATATAAGTATAGGTGTAGCAAACCATATGACTACAGAAAAGGACCTACAGGACAGTAAGCCTATTACTATCTGGTTGAAATACATTTTCAGCTAGAATTAGCCACCGGCTGCTAATTTTGGCTAGACCAAATGTATAGGTACAGAATATGTACATGTGTATGCAGACATCTTTTTTTATATCACTGGAAAAGCAACTGATTTAAAAGAGAAGTAGAGCCAAAGTTATTTTTGCCCTACTTCTCCTGTGGGTCACAGGAGTGCACTTCGTTCTGCACTCCTTGGACCTATTTTCAGCTGACAGTGGGGTAAATTACGTCACTGAGCCGGTCCAGACTCTGAGATTCTAAGCCAGCTGCTCCTGCCCCCTGCACAGACCGGTGCTCACTGGAGACCAAGATCTGAGCAATCAACGGTCTTCGATCTCTCAGTTCTCAGTTTTTTGAGGCGGCGGACATATGCAGCATCGAGTTGATGCTGCATCCACCTAGGTGAGTATGATTGTTTTTTTTTTAACTACTACCGCACTTCTGTTTTACCAATTTTATGCCTCCCAGCTTTCTGATAAGGAGAAGAATGACAAAACGCAAAGGCAGCCTGAGAAAAAGGGGGCTGTAGCTTGTGGAAGGAGGTTTTGTTAAAAAAAATTGTAATGTGTAGCTTTAAGTGCCCATTCACACTACCGCGACTTGTCAGACGACTGGTCAGCCTGACAAGTCGCGGTCCATGCAGTGCTACAGGAACCGTTCTAATAGGAGCGACTTAAGTCGCTCCGACTTAGAAAGTAGTTCCTGTACTACTTCAGGGCGACATCGGAGCGACTTGCATCGACATTCATTATATGAAGTCCGTGCAAGTCGCGCCGAAGACGTGGAGCACGCGACTTCACAGGTCGCCCCCAAAGTCGTGCCGCGGTAGTGTGAACCAGCACTAACATAATAACCACGTAAACATTATGGTTAAATAAAACCCATGGGCAAAAAACATTTTTCTTTTTACATTTTTAGTTACCAATTTGTTTTTTACTTAACGGGATACCCCAACCAGGATACTGATAATGACTGTTGGAGGTTGCAGACAAACTGAAGAGAACTGTCAACAACTGCAGATATGCCACTGTGGACTATCAGTGACTATAAACTTGTTACAGAGAATTGTCAAAGACTATAAATTTGTTACCGTGGACTGTCAGAGACTAAAAGCTTGTTACAGAGGACTATCAGAGAGTGCTGACATGCCCCAGTGGACTGTCATAGACTGCAGATATCCAGCAGAGGATTGTCAGAGACTGCATATTTATTACAGTGGACTGTCAGAGACAGCAGACATGCTACAGTGGACTGTAACAGACTGCAGACATGCTACAGTTGGTAATCTAAGTCTGCAGGTATGTTACAGTCGACTTTCCAAAACTGCAGATATGCTACAGAAGAATTTCAGAGAATAGGGACTTAATATAGAGTACAGTTAAACAAACACTGTGGACATGCTTGAAATGCCTATAATAGATTGCTGACATGTTGCAGATGACCTACAAACGATGGAGAGAAACTATGGACATGCTACAGTAAACTGCTATAAATCACAGCCATTACAGAAACAGTACAAAACAATGGGTCTGATTTACTGAAGACAAATAGGATGTTCACATTGCAAGAGAAGTTGCACTTTGCAAGGGAACTCACCTCAGAGCTTAGTGAATGAGGTGAAGCCTTGCTGACTCATCCAAGTATGTGCCATCAAAAATGCTTTTTCTATTCTCTTTGACCATGATTGGGTATTCCTTGCAAAGTGAAACTACGCCACTTTTACTAAACTCTGGGACAAATTCTCTTACAAAGTGCAAATTCCCTTGCAAAAAGAACAGCCTACTTGCCTTTAATAAAATCAACCCCAATGCTTCCACACTCATCTGTCCTTTAAGAATTAAAGCCTGACATATACAATGCCAGATATAAAACTGAAATTTTCAAAACACAATTAGACAACATTGGCCAAAACCATTCTAGTTTCTCTTTAGGCTCTCGTTCACATTGACTGCAGCTTTGAAATTGTACGACTTCATCTGAAACCGCACGATTTCAAAGCCGCATGTCAGTGCGACATCGGGGTTGACTTGGAAGACTGCTGTGTGGCTTCGTGCACAGATGTCTATTCAAGCCGCACCCAAAATTGGCAAAAGTATTGCAGGAAATACTTTTTTATATCGATGCGGAACCGTAAAGTTGGCGTTGCACCAATTTAAACAGTGCGATTGCCGGCAATAGGATGCAACTTGTCATGCGATTTGACCTGTCAAGTCACATGACAATTCACTCGAACGAGGGCTAACACAGCAATTTCAAAGTCAAGAGAATCTATAATGATTTGCTAAGCTACCCTGCATTGCGATACTCATAAAAAAACACTAATGTAGCAGAGTTCAGATAAAGACTATTTAAAGAAGAAGTACAGGTATGGTTTAAGAGAACATCTGGATGGCTCCACACTGAGAAAAGATCTTTTTTTGTCTGATGCATGTAAAACAGCACCCAAACCCCATGGGGGAGGGGCAGGGGAAAGTCAAATTGTTTCACACTGTTCTAGCACTTAATTATGAACCCATGTCTCCTGTAACATGTATCAATAAAAGATTATCTTTTCTCGGAATGCAGCTATCGCCATTTCCGGATGTTCTCTAATTCACAGTGTTCAGCGTGATGAGCTGGGCTTTGCACCTTAACGGGAAGTATGTGGGATCTTGGTGAACAGACCAACCTGGAGCAGTGTAACTGTGTTCATAAATACAGGTATGGTATATTTTTACATAGGTGCACTGGTCCAGCTTGAACCAACGTAACCATGTATGTACTGCAGGGCAGTGACTTCACACTCTCAACCTCATCCAATCAGGGAACGCTTTGCATTCATTTAGGAGTTGCAAAGCATTCTCTGAATGGCGCCCATGCAAAGTCGCCGGCCTCCTGTGTTCAGAATACAGCAGGGTAGCCACTCGGCACGGGACCCAGGAGCAAGTGGAGATCACTAGAGTAGTGGTGTCTACTTCAGGGATTTTCAGCTTCTACGGTGATTGGCCAGGAATGGCATACACATAGTTACATTAGTGCCATACCTGCAAGTCTTCTTTAATTCTACATACAATTGGTTTATTTGGTAAAGGACTAAATACATGAAGTGAAAAGGTGAAGCTATGTTCATTTCAACTCATTCAACCATGCACAAAAGAAATTAAAATTTTTTACCTTCTCTTGCACATGCATTTGAACTAATGATCCTCCACTGGTATTTTGTATTACATTTTTAGCCTGATATGTTTAGTAGCGTTTCCCTCCCGGATACCAATGTACAAAAGTTCATTTATATTATGAAATCTATTTTAGGACTGACTGTCTTACATATGTATTCCCAGGTTTAGTGTACATAAAAGACATGAATCCATGCAACATCGTATCAATGCGGCATTGCATGCTTGTCGGTTCTGCTCACGTCTGTATTATGTATGATAAATTCACTTAGGGGAGCGCAACATGATCTTTTGGAAGGAAAGATTTTTGATAATTATATCTTGTTCCGCTCCCAATAAGAAAAGCCCTAAAGGCACTGATAGGAGTAGCTCTGTGAGATAGTTTAATGAAAATTTCTTATCTCACCGTATAACAGAAATAGTGAATGATAACTTCTCCCACTGAGCTGGGAATAAGGAAACTTGCTGTGTTACCTTGAAAAATAAGTTTATTTAGGTTATAACAGCCCCATTTTATGAAACTAAAAAATGAACCATGGATATTACAGCCTGCAGTAAAAAAAGCAGTATAAGTTAAATTGCAGTTACAGGTATTATCACTCTGACAATGTACAATCCTACAATGAACATCTTCTATTGAATATAACTATTACTTTATGTACATTTGGATTCCTGGGGTGGTAGAAAATCCATATATTTGTCAAGATCTGTCACTCTGGAGTAGATTTACTAAAACTGGAGCACTCAGAATCTTTGGCATCTGTGCATGATAGCCAATCAACTTCTAACTTCAGCTTGTTCAATTAAGCTTTGGCAATACAACCTGGATGCTGATTGGTTTCTATTGTAGAGCTGCACCAGATTTTGCACCCTCCGGTTTTAGTAAATAACCCTGTCTGTGTCAATGAACAGCATATTTGTCTACATTCAAACACCAATCTTGTTTAGGCTTCAACATCTGGACAGCTGGACTGATCTACTGATGGAGGTCACCTATGGGGTAGGGGCAATAAAATAAGTACTTAAAGGCTGCATACCAAATTTGGCTCAGTATTGTTGCACCCAAACTGCCTTTAATGTGATGTTAAACCCTTTTATTTTGTTCAAATATTTTATTCAATTATATTTAAACTGATTTACAAATAAGAAAAAGTAGCATGAAATATAGTCAGGAAATGAGTTACAACATAGGATGTCCAGCAATGTAAAAGTGGTCACAAGAACAATGATGTTCTGGCAACTCTTGTAGTCAAATCACAGTAAAAGAGACAATTAAGTGTGTAGGCCATGAGAGCATTACCACAGATAAAGATAGATACAATTCCATGGGTCAAACTAGCAATATGTGAGTGTGAAGAACCCTATGTGGGTTCTTCACACGCTATATAAATCCTATATAATAATAATACTAATATTAATAATAAGCAGGTTGAACCTCAGTTAACTGGTAAGGTAGGTAATATACCAAAGGGGGTGACTGAAGTAGGCCTTAGGTCTATAGGAATGCAACCCTGTCATGTTATGCAGAAACTATGAGAAACAGGAGGGAGAAAGTAGAGCATCCATGTTGTTATAGAAGCTTAAAAGAGAAGATAGAAGAAACTGAAATGAGGAAAGATAATGGGGGAAAAAGTAAGAGAAGGGGAAAGCAACAAAAAATCTGCTTAACCACTTGCCGACCGCTCGCCGCATATATACTGCGGCAGGCTGGCTCGACTGCGTGATTTCGCCAGCGGGGAAGCTGATTCACAGGGCCTGCAGCCACGATTGCCGCTGGGCACTTGCGATCGCTCCCCGTGGAGAGAGAACAGTAATCTGCTGTGTTGTTCTCTCTACAATCAATACAGAGTGCCTGTGTTCCTCCTATTTAGGATCACAGGGCTCTGTGTTGATTCCATAAGCCCACTCCCCTCACAGTTAGAAAACACCACCTAGACATACATTTAACCCTTGGTTCGCCCCTGGGTTAACCCCTTCCCTGCCAGTGTCATTATTACAGTAACAGTGCATATATTTAGCATTGATTACTGTAGTAATGTCACTGGTCCCCCCCCAAAATGTCAGTTAGGGGTCCGATCTGCCCGCTGCAATGTCATAGTCCCACTAAAAATTTGCTGATCGCTGCCATTACTAGTAAAAAATTATTAAATAAATAAATAAAAACTATATAAATCTTTCCCCTAGTTTGTAGACGCGATAACTTTTTCGCAAACCAATCAAAATATGCTTATTGGGATTTTATTTTACCTAAAATTTGTAGCAAAATACAAATTGGCCTAAAATGATGAAAAATTTTGATTTTTTAATTTTTGGGAATTTTTGGGAATGTTATATAGCAGAAAGTGAAAAATATTGTTTTTTCTTTTCAGAATTGTCGCTCTTTTTTTGTTTATAGCACAAAAAATAAAAATTATACAGGTGATAAAATACCACCAAAAGAAAGCTCTATTTGTGGGAAAAAGGACATCAATTTTATTTGGGTATCGTACCACCTCGCAATTGTCCGTTAAAGTAACGCAGTGCAAAATCACAAAAAATGGCCTGGTCATTAAGGGGGAAAAATCTTCCAGTCCAGAAATGGTTAAAAAAGGGTTTAATATCTACCCTTTTTAAAGAACATTTTTAGTATCTGATTTAATCATATACTGAGTATGCAGCTTCTTTGTTTTTTCATCCTTGCCTATGTTCCATTTTAAGCTGGTGACATGATCAATGCCCCAGGGTTCCTGTTTCAGGGTGGCCCCTTTCTCCTGAGGGAGCTGCCCTCACATGCAGAGACTAGAGTTGTGTCTCCCAACATTGTGCATGTCAATAGAAACACACGGTCCTTTAGCCTAGAATTGCCAGGCTTTTGCCTGCTCCACCCTCCTCCTCCCCACTTCCATTCTTCAAGCTAACAGACTGACACCAGATGCAATGTCCACTGTTAATTCTTTACTATGAAGATTGAAAATTCAGGGAAGCAGTAAGAGAAAGAGAGCAACAGCCAGCAGCATCGATAAGCGTAAAACTACAAGGGCTGGGGTGAAAATTTTAAATAGTTTACTAGGGGATATTTTTTTGTATTGTATTCAATGTGTTAAGCTAGAACATATTGAGGGTTTACATTTCTACTTTAGGAGGCTACATGGCAAAGCCTGACCCTGTAATAAAAATGCAAATAAGGCTATATGGTAAAAATCTATATTCCCTATACAGGTCAGTGATTTAAAGAACTGCATCAATAGGAACATATGTTTCTTGGAAAGGAAATTAGTATAAACTTCTAACGGGGAAACTTAGAGCAATAAAGTTGATGTGTTTGCACCTATATGCATTATATACTGTAAATTAAATACCTGCAATGTATATAAAAACAGTATGTTTGAAAATCTCCTACTGGAATTGCTTACCGTGCGAATGGCTGTGACGAAACACGTCAGGCTGGGACTAACGAAGAGCACATGATCATGCAGGCAGGGACCCAGAACTGGGCTGTTGTTGAGCACAAGGAGAGAATTGGATGTTTGTATCAAGGTGTATATTTGATTATGCTGATTTTACCCTGTCATTTTGTGAGTATTTTACATTTTTTTAAATAAATTGGTACACATACTTACTACACCATGTGAGTTTCTTCAATCCGTTTGTGATTTTTGTTGGATACCTTTTGAACTATATACATATGGGAGGTTCCTTGGAGATCTTATGATGCCCCAGCATTGATCACACTAAAAGCGTGTTTTGACCATCTGTCATAGTTGGTCTCGCCATCTGGTAAGGTGGATCTATATACACAAGTGCAGTTCGAGTGAAGTACTGCTTGCTTTTCTCAGTTAATGGAAGTATTTTGTGAGAGGACTTATCACATGTAATTTTAGATTCATTATTGATACATTACACACACTTGTTGTGGTGGACTGTTTTACACACTTTTTCTCAGGAATCTTTCTTCAATGTATGGATTTTTTTGTATTTGTTATAACTTAGTGGTGATTTGAATAACACTAATTCTTTTGTGTTTCACATAAATATATACATTATTGTTTGTTTTTAAGCACTGCACATACTGTATTTACACAAAAAATTTCACTTATTGCTCCCTTTTGGACTGTTAAATATACAATTGAAGGTGTTTTGTTATATCTGCATTAGGTAATACAAAAAAGCCCTTTTGATCCTGCCAGGAATCCAGTGAGCTTGTAATTTCTGTACATTTCAGCGGTGCTGCATTGAAACCTTAGACAGTGTTATCAGTCCTGCCTGGTTTACCTATTTGGACTACACAAGAGCTCTCCCTATGCTATGGAGAAGAGGATGGCTTTTTTTGTAGTCCTAGCAGGGGTGAGTACAGTGACAATGCTGCTCTTTCATAGATACGGTACAGTGAGTGAACATTGTAAATCTAGGACAGGAGGTGTGTCATTGGCAATATAACCAGGTATTAGTTAAAAAAAAGACAAAAAAAAGACGAAAAAAAGAAAACTATGCAGCCACCACACCTATGGACAGGTAAGCTGCAATATACAATAATATTTTTTTTTGTTCTTGGGTTTAGATACACTTCAAAGAAATACGAGACATGCAGAAGAAAAATGATGTAGGGAAAAGTCTAAGGGCCACAGGTTTATATCTTCGGTCAGACAGTTTGATTCCAGACATGTTAAACCTACATGTCCTTATATATTTTATTCTGACAACAATTTTTGTTTAACAGCAAATATTATCTTCAATTACTGGGCACCCCTATGGCATATGAAAATGTTTACTTAACCCCTTTAGTACTAACCTGGTCCCCTTAAAAAGAAGACAGTAGTCCTCGTCCCCTTTTGACTTTTAATATAAGAATAAAATGGGATTTACCATTCAACATACTGATCCATATGCAATTGACTATCTGAATTTATTACTAAACTGCGCAACCAACTAGCATTTTCCAGCAAAGAAGGTAGTACTTATCTAGTAAGCTATTCAAAGTACAGTGCACTACAGTGCCAATCCAAGTAAAAGTGTGATGTAAGAAAATAATCAATTTTTTTTTTCGTATCCCATACAGTATTATCCAAAAATAAGTGACATCGTGAAAAGTGTTTGCTGCCTATATTCATATAGGTATAGTCCACTAATTAAATTTTTATTATTTATATGAAAAATAAAACATAAAAATACAGATTTAAATGCCCTATACCTATTCACATAATAAGTAAGTGATTCCCTCCAATTATAGTGTACATACCACATTCCTTTTCCAATCAAGATTGTCAGAAATGTCGAGCCCAGAAGAAGACTGGGTGAAGATGTTAGAGGTGGCAAGGGGGCACTTGAATGTTACAGCACTGGAGTGTAAATAAGTGAAGGAGACTTTGAGCTTCAGCAACTAACTTCCTGGGTTGATCAGTGATTCAAAAAGTGCCCCAACAATTATTAAAAAAAAAAAAAAGAAAAGAAAAAAGTTGCCATGGCCCGCATTTTAACCTGAGACCTCTGCAGTATCTGGCAATGATTCTTCACACTGAGCTACCTTTGATGCTGGTGAGCACCCTGACTGATCAATTAGACAACCCTGCCTTGTGCCTTAACTTCTGCTAAACCTTGAACCCTTTCCTCCTTCCATGAACTTCCTGATTTAAGCCATATCTCTATACTTCCTGTTTGCAAGATTATTGTGCACTCTTCAGCCAGTATCTCCCTCTCATCTTTCCTGCTGCTATTGTGAAGGAATGTGATGAACACTTGTGAATTAGGCAAAATGTCTATTTTTCTATGTCTGTTTCTCTATACATGTACATATCTTCTCTGTCTTCCTTACTCAAAAATGGCCGTTACTAGATACCTCCCACCACCGACAATGGAATGTGAGAAAAAGCTGGAGCCTTGGCACAGTGCCTTCAAAAGAAGATAACATTCATGAACTCGAAGGGAACCACCTTATAACGGACATGACTAATCAGAAAGCTGCAAATCAGTATTATGCTAATATTATGCTTATGATTTACTAACATATGACACCGCCTACTAACTATTTAATACGCTGTACATTAGAAATAAACAGGAAGTATCATTTACCTGAACAATGTGTGTCAGTCTATGATATCCTTGTGCATGCACTCTAATTACCTATTTAATCAGATCCAGCAGCAAGAAATCTATTTTGAACCTGATTGAGGTTCGCGAAACATTTACAATTACCCTGACTACATGCTTTTTGTGGATGGCTCTAGATATGCAGATGAAGGAGGCAAGTACCACACAGGTTATGCTGTGACTTCTGAATTTGAAATCCTACAAGCAGAAGCATTATCACCAACTGTATCTGCCCAGGAAGCAGAGCTTCAAGCCCTCACTGCAGCATGCAAGATAGCAGAAGGCAAAAGAGCCAAAATTTACACAGACTCAAGATACGCCCTTGGAGTAGCTCATGATTTTGGCATCATCTGGAGAACTAGAGGGTTCCTGACAGCGGCCGGAACACCGGTGAAACATGGTCCTGCCATCAAACATTTAATGGATGCACTACTTCTACCAGAACAAGTGGCTGTCTTGAAGGTTAAAGCACATGGCAAGCTGAACTCTCAAGAGGCCAGGGGAAACCACCTGGCGGATAAAGCGGCTAAACAAGCAGCTACAAACCAATGAAAAATGGCCAAAGTGCAGAAGAGCAGAGTGAATCCTCAGTACAGATGCCTTTGGCAGTGCATGTGTCATCTGACAGACTATACTTAGCCTCTATGCAACAGGCGGCCTACACAGATGAAAGGCTGGAATGGATCGACAAAGGAGCAGAATACAAAGGAGATCTGTATCTGATGAAAGGGAAAACCTGTTTACCAAAATATATGTATCCATCAGTTGTCCAATGGGCACATGGACCTGCAGATCTCTCTAAGAACTTAATGAATTCACTGATCAGCAAATATTATTGGGCCCCGGGAATAACCACCTTAACCAGGAACTACTGTGCCTCATGTGCAGTATGTGCGAAATGCAATCCGGGAAGGACAGAAAAGACACCGCAGAAACATTTGGCGAAAACCCTATATCCGTTCCAAAGGATACAAATTGATCACATACAGATGCCAAAAAGCAGCCGATATGAATACGCCCTAGTGGTCGTGGACATGTTCTCAGGCTGGCCAGAAGCCTATGCAGTCACAAACATGACAGCTAAAACCACGGCTAAAAAACTACGTGGTGAGATAGTATGTAGATTTGGAGTCCCAGAGGTGATAGAGAGCGATCAGGGCCCAGCTTTCACAGCAACCTTAACAAAAGAGATTTGGGCAGCACTGGGAGTTCAGTTGGCTTTACACACCCCATACCACCCTCAAAGTAGTGGGAAGGTAGAAAGGATGAATGGGACTCTAAAGAATAGGATGTTAAAGATGGCCCAAGAGACTAACATGAGTTGGCCAGACAGTTTGCCTATCGCCTTGTTCAGTGTCAGACACACCCCCCGGGGGAAACATGCCCTGTTTCCCTATGAAATTTTGTTTGGTTCAGCCCCCAGACTTGGCTGTTACTTCCCACAGCAGTTGCAATTACAGTCTGATGTGTTAACTAGTTATGTTACACGTTTGTCTAAAGAATTAACTAGTATCCATTCTCGAGTATTTTCCTCCTTTCCAGATCCAGAAACAGACTCGGGAACGCACAGTCTTCAGCCAGGAGACTGGGTGTTGGTGAAGAAATTCGTAAGGAAAAATTCACTTGATCCCCGATACGAAGGATCATTCCAGGTGCTGCTGACTACAGCTACATCAGTCAAGCTAGAAGGGAAAAGCACCTGGATACACGCCTCCCACTGCAAGAAAACCCAATCTCCTGAAGACAAGATTCTGCCGGCAGCACAATGATTGTGCTGTATATCCTTTTTCTAATAAGTTTGATAAAAGCTCAGCAGGTGATTATCACCAAAACAGGTACTCAACAGGCGGCCATCACTAAGACAAATGGTATCACTACATTTTGGTACAATTCATCCAGCACACAAGTGGTTACGTTTACTTTTGATTTTTGTAGTATGATACCCAAATATTGCAACTGGTATAACTCAGGGTGGGCACTGCGGGCTTGTATGATGCCAAGCTATTCCGACCAGATATACATATGTTTAACGGATAAGTATTGGGGACAGAACTGTGCACATTGGGGATCAGTGGGATGGAGTACCGGAGGAGGCTGGGGGTATGAACCACAGAGTGCCATGAATAGGAAAGATTACATGGGGAAACCCCTCCTCAAACGTATGACCATCTGGAAGTCAGGGTGCAGTAATGACGGAGAAAGACTTGTTTTAAACATTGAGAATCCCAGCCCCGGAGATGCAGGACTTTATTGGTTGGGTAGGTACCCATCGAAGGGTTTACCTATAGAAAAATTTTACCTGAAAGACATGTATGACGCATCAAAACCAATAGAAAATCCCCTTAAACCTTCCATCACTACTATAAAAGATATGATAGCAATGGCAAACCCAACCTTTGAAGAGACAATGGCAGCTGAAACCAGGTTCTCTGACCCTAATCTGTGGCTTGAGTGGATGAGATTCAATGCACACAAACATAACAGAAGCAACTGCTATGTCTGTGGTAGTGCCAGGCCACATTTAGGGACAGTCCCTCTTCATATCCCACAAGACAGTGAGGAGTGTTTCCTCAGCCTGTACACTAATACGTCCACAGATCACTCTGCGTGTGAAACGTGGAAAAAGGAGTATCCTATAGCTACCAAACTTCCAAAGCCTGGAGAGGGCATCACAATATATCCTGGAAACTACACCAGGGTAAGGGAAGGTTCCTGGGTAACTTCACCGAAGGATACTGCTCTACCTATAGTAGTGTCTCGGCAAAGTTAGCACAGAACCAGGTCCAGTCCCTTGGTGACATATACTGGATCTGTGGGGATCAAAAGATTAGGACCAGATTAGAGGGAACCTGGACTGGTGAATGTGCCCTTACAAAGGTCATTATGCCTCTCCATATCCTAACAGAGGACACCCCTGATAAATACACTGACTCAGCACCCAACCACAGGAGGAAGCGAGCAACTCCCGCTGGAAGCTTTGATCCTCATGTGTACATAGATGCCATAGGAGTCCCAAGGGGGGTCCCAGATGAATTCAAAGCTAGGGATCAGGTAAAAGCTGGTTTTGAGTCTTTACTCCCCATAATAACCGTCAACAAGAATGTAGATTGGATTAACTACATATATTATAACCAACAGAGATTCGTGAATTACACCAGGGATGCCCTCCAGGGAATTGCTGACCAGTTAGCCCCCACTTCTTATATGACATTCAAGAACCGGATGGCCTTAGACATGGTGTTAGCTGAGAAAGGAGGTGTCTGTAAAATGATAGAAAAAACGGGAACCTGTTGCACATACATTCCTGACAACACTGGTCCAAATGGTAAGGTTACTCTAGCTATCAAGAAATTGGAAGATCTGTCGTTTGAGTTGAAGAAGAACTCAGGTATTATAGACCCTTGGGATCAATATTTTAGCTGGATGAGTAGGTGGCAGAAGGTGCTCGCCCAGATAGGAGTAACAGTACTGATAATCCTAGTTCTTTTAGCCCTGATTGTATGCTGTATTCTACCATTTGTAAAGAAGCTAATGAGCAAAGCTGTAGACAATAGCACACCTACATTTCTCCACCAAGAAGAAGAAGAAGACCGCCTTATGATGGAAGAGGACAAACCCTTCACCCCTCTACAGTCACTCCCTGTTCATAATTTCACAGTTCTATAGGGTTGTAGGGATAGACAGCACCTGACTGCCCTCTCCAGGCTGTATCGAGGGGGTTAGTGAACTAGTTACTGCCCTTCTCTATGTACAGCCCTAAAAAGAGTTCCGGAGGAGTTTGGGCCAGGTGAGTAGGCACTTTAGTATGAGGGACAGAAGAAATATAGCCATTTTAGGGGGGACTGTGAAGGAATGTGATGAACACTTGTGAATTAAGCAAAATGTCTATTTTTCTATGTCTGTTTCTCTATACATGTACATATCTTCTCTGTCTTCCTTACTCACTCAAAAATGGCCGTTACTAGATACTCCCCACCACCGACAATGGAATGTGAGAAAAAGATGGAGCCTTGGCACAGTGCCTTCAAAAGAAGATAACATTCATGAACTCGAAGGGAACCACCTTATAACGGACATGACTAATCAGAAAGCTGCAAATAATCAGTATTATGCTAATATTATGCTTATGACGCACTAACATATGACACCGCCTACTAACTATTTAATACGCTGTACATTAGAAATAAACAGGAAGTATCATTTACCTGAACAATGTGTGTCAGTCTATGATATCCTTGTGCATGCACTCTAATTACCTATTTAATCAGATCCAGCAGCAAGAAATCTATTTTGAACCTGATTGAGGTTCGCAAAACATTTACACTATCTATATTTTGCTGTCACTCGTTATCGACCCTTGGCTTGTTCTTCGACTACACTTCTGCCTGATCTCAACCTGCAACTACTTGTTCCGTACCTTTGGCTTGTTTACTGACAATGCTTCTGTTTCATCCTTACCTGCTTATCTGTTACTGGATCTCGGCTTGCTCACGTCCTGATGGGGTGATCCTGAGGACCTCCACCTAGTACTAACATGCAGAAAATCCATCTCTGCCATCAGGAGCTCTGGTGAACATCGGTTAGTACTTAGACTCCGCACCTCAGGTGAGCCCGTGTTATCCACCTGGGTGGCTCCCAGTGTAACTATCCTGCTGGTCGGTGGTAGTCACGCAACTGTTATAGCAACTGGCCTTTGAGCCTGACACCTGATCATGACAGAATAATTTGACCCAAGCATGGAGGCCATGAAAGCCATTATAGCAAATGCTGTGACTCCTTTTAGGCAGCAAATTGCTGAACTTCAAGAGTTCGGTGTTACCTACCAAGAAGAATTTTCCAGACTAAAAAGTGTGGTAAAAGGGTAACAGGCAGAAATTCATGCTCTGCATAGACTGTTGCTAGATTTATGTTCCCGAGAGGATGCTAACGCACTTATGCCTCTACCACTCAAGTTCAATGGGGACCGTCACCATTACAGAGGTTTCCTTAACCAATCCTTTTCAAATACAACCTGCTGCATTTCCTTCTGAGAAAAGGAAGGTAATGTCTGTTGTCAACGTCCTGACTGGGGATGCTCTAGCTTGGGCTTCCCCATATTTAAAATAAGACAGCGTCACTCTGAATAATTTTGAGACTTTTGTGACTGCAATGAACCTACGCTACTGCAGAAGCAATGTTGCATATTTTGCAACAGGGTAGGCACTCTGTTGCTGAGCCCACAGCTTAATTCAGATTGCATATACCACCTGGAACCCAGAAGGGCAAAAGTGTCAGTTCTGACAAGGGCTCTTTGAACAGGTAAAAGATGAGCTTGCCGGAGTGGAGACTTCTAATGATCTTGAGGCTTTCATCCAATTATGTATCCAAATCGATCATAGTCTTACAGAAATGAGGAAGGAGAGACTGGGAATGTCTGGAAGTAATGGTGGCATGCATTCTCTGCTAGTTAGTTTGTTCAGAGGGATGCAAAAGTTTTCTGGAATCTGACACCCCCCAAACCCATGCAAGTTGGTGCTATTAAGAGAGCAATTTCCAGCCAGGAGAAAGAGAGAAGATGCTCTGAGAACTTGTGTCTATATTGTGGGGAATTTGAGCATTCAACTGTTACTAAACCTATAACAGTAAAATCAGTCTGTATATGCAGTAAATCATGCTTGTTATACTCAGTGTGGAACTTATGAGGTTAATCCTCTGCATTGTGTAAAAAGGCTGTTTAATCCTGTATGCACAGATTCCCTCCTTCTTGCATTGTCCCCAAAACATTTTCAGATAAGACAGAGTTAGTGGAGTCAGTCTTCACATGCTTAGTTTGGTGTGTATTGCTATATAGTTTTTTTTTTCTTGGGAGAGTGCATGTGATCAGCCTAGGGCCAATCAGCACTGTCCAGACAGAGAAACAGGGGTCCTGCATCCTGATAGGACAGCCATTGCAGTATGAAAACTCCTCCTACAAGCTTTAACCAGGCACTGATAGAAGTCACAAGACTGCTATATGCTACTGATGAGTAAAAGGTATTTAGCAGTTAAAATTTACTAAAATGATGATTGCATTTCCATGTTCTGTGTACTGTGGGAGACCAGATATAGTGAATGCAGGGTCCCAGGTTTAGTAACACTTTAATTGTCCCAACAAAGTTAAAAGAACAATTGCTGGGACTGATGTTATAGTGTCCGAACAAACAAATTCAACTTCCCAGTCTATCTCCCCATTTGAAAGGTAACTACAACTATCATAAAACAAATTAATAGTACCTTTCTATCTTAAAGATGTACTCCCTTAATTTTACCCCTATACTAACTAATAGGTTAACCCAGATGCGTAACGAGATTATCAGTACCCATCTGTCTATGGGATTTATTCCTTCCATATACTAACCTGTGCCAGCACTCTCCATTCCACACTCCCAGACACATACACACACAGAGCCCAGCGGGTGCAATGTAGGTCCAAGTCAAAACACGGACACAGAATGATACACCAATCATCTTTATTTCCTCGTTCAGTATCTTAAATACAATATATTATCAGGATATGACGAACAATGTTTACAACATTACACCAATGGTAATAGAATGTGTCCACCCATTGCTTGTCACCAGTAAAGACAAACTAACCTTCATAGAATTGTTATGAACATGTTTGTCACTTTTAGTAACACCTACTAGTAAGTAAACACAATCTCTTAAACGTATATATCTGAAGATCATAATACAATCTTAGACTCTTTTCACACGGGCAGTGCGCCTGATGGGGTACGTTCTGCTCAGCGGGGGATCGATCCGCCGATCCCTACTGAGCAGGCGGATGACAGCTCTGCCTCCGCTCTGTGGGCAGCGATGGAGCTGTCAGATCCCCGCTCTCCTCTATGGGGAGATCAGATGAGAACGGACCACCTGTCCGTTCTCATCCGATCCTATCCGATCCAATCCTCCAGACGGATGAAAAATAGGGTTTCCATCCATCCAGATTTCACAGACAGGATTGGATTGGATAACAGCGGGTGTCAGCAGAGATGTCTCCGCTGACATCCGCCACTCCATAGGGCTGCATGGAGCATCTGATCCGGTCCGCCTGAAAAACTGAAAGGATCGGAAAGCCCTTGTGAAATGGGCCTTAAAGTTAGTTCCAATTATGTGGCAGACATATTTATCAGTATTTATGATTATATTTTGTAAAAAATTTCTGGGCAAATTGCCAAACTGTCTACAAATATCTTTTCTCATGCTCAGTATCATAGCAAAGAAAAATCTTCTGTGTTGTCACATATTAAGACTGTAAGCGAAAAAGCAAATGTTAAAGAATCACTCTAAGGTAAGTTATAGCAAAGGACAAAATTAAGCCAATGTTTAAGGGACACATCCTTACAACCTCCCCTTTTGTCACAATGTGACAATTTATAAATCCTTTCTCCAATATACATCATCCTGGACTGCTTTCCCATAAATGCATTATGAACATGAATATAACTATAAAACCAATATACACATTCAAATTACATATGGCAAGATAATGATACATAAATAAGGGTAATTTCAACTGTCATCTCAACTGTATAGCAAATGGTTATTAGAAACAAGGAGAGCATGACAGTAATAAAGTAATCTTCAGCAAAATAGAAAACATAAAAGTCTTTCTTGTATTGAGCCTTGAAAATGCTTATACATTTCCAGGTTGTACAAAGTCCACATTTTTTCAATTCTCAAGTTAATTTCCTAAACTTTTAAACACCTCATCCTTTGGGTTAGGTCACTTGGGTCTTCAGGCTGGAAACTCAGATCTCTCTTTCTCTCTTTCTCTGTCGTCCACTGGAACTTTCAGGCCATGGGTTGTCATTATGACTCTTCCTGCGGGCATTCCCAGGAACTTTTACAGGAGTCTCTTTTAACCTTGGACAAGAGTAGAAAAGTTTACTAGGATAATGGCTTAGCAAAGCTTCTGGAATCATCACAGGACCTCCTGTGGCATTAGAACAAAAAGGATTTCCATGCAAAGATTTAGTAATTTCTTCAAGGAGAACATCTGGATAGAGGCGTAAATAGGGGGGCAGATACTCCCGTCAACATGAATAACTACAGAATCAAATAAACTACTAGATAAAGAATATTTCCTCTTTTTTCTTCTTCTCTGAGGTGTTAACAATAATATTCTTGCCATTTTAAAGATTCAAACATAAATCCATAAGCATACGGAAATAAAATGTTTTATCGCAGCAGTTTTCATTACAAGACAGATATACAGGTGCATCTCATTAGAATATCATCACAAAGTTAATTTATTTCAGTAATTCAATTCAAAAGTAAAACATACATTTTATATAGATGCGTTACGCACAGAGTGATATATTTTAAGCTTACAGCTTGTAAAAACCCAAAATGTAGTATCTCAGAAAATTTTAATATTACATAAGACCAATAAAAAAAGGATTTTTAATAGAGAAATGTTGGCTTTCTGAAAAGTATGTCCATGTACAGTATAGTGTGCACTCAATACTTGATCAGGGCTCCTTTTGCATGAATTACTGCATCAATGCAGTGTGGCATGGAGGTGATCAGCCTGTGGCACTGCTAAGGTGTTATGGAAGCCCAGGTTGCTATGATAGCGGCCTTCAGCTCGTCTGCAAATTTCTAGGTCTATTGTCTCTCATTTTCCTTTTGACAATACCCCACAGATTCTCTAAGGGGTTTAGGTCAGGCAAGTTTTCTAGCCAATCAAGCACAGTGATACCATGATCATTAAACCAGTTATTGGTACCTTTGGCAGTGTGGGCAGGTGCCAAGTCCTGCTGGAAAATGAAATCAGCATCTCCATAAAGCTGGTGAGCAGAGGAAAGCATGAAATGCTCTAGAATTTCCTGGTAGAGGGCTGCGCTGACTTTGGACTTGATAAAACACCAACGCCAGCAGATGACATGGCTCCCCAAATCATCACTGACAGTGGAAAATTTTGCATTTCATTTGGAAATCAAGGTTCCAGAGTCTGGAGGAAGCATGGAGAGGCACAGAATCCAAGTTGCATGAGGTCCAGTGTGAAGTTTCCACAGTCAGTGATGATTTGGAGAGCCATTACATCTGCTGGTGTTGGTCCACTGTTTTTTTTTTTTTCTAAAGTCAGCTCAGCCCTCTACCAGGAAATTCTAGAGCACTTTTTTTTAATTGAATTACTGAAATAAATTAACTTTTTCAAGATATTATAATTTTATGAGATGCACCTGTATATTCAATTGAACATCTTTCTCAAAGCCAATATTGCAGCAGGATTCTATAAAGCATTAAAAGACCCAATCCCAGATTGAATCCAGAAGTGACCTGAGGGAAAAACACCTTTAGTTCCATTTATTCTCTGGACCAAAGTGGAATCAGGGGGTCCCAGAAAAGAACATTTTACCTAAGCACATATTCTGCCTCTGAACTTTTTTCCAAACTTTACAACATGATTATCATAAGCAAATGAAAACAGTAATGAATATAGGCAATATACCAATTATGTGGAGTAAAATCAAAAAGGCAGTCACCTAAACACTGTATCCAAACAAACATTCCCACCAAATCCTTAGCAACATGCATGTAACATTTGCAAACATTTATTTTAAGAAAGAATAGCGCACACATGCAAAAGAAATGACTATCAAATATGGAGACAATCCATATACAAAAATGGGGATTTAGTCCCACCATATGGCCATATCGTGCTCAAGCCCACCACTGCGTCAAAGTACCCCATTATCAGTGGGTCCTACACTATCCATAAAAAAGGGGTGAATCCAGCCTCTCTTACCCTTGGAGACAACACTCCTTGCTGGGAAAGATGTGCTAATGCACTACAGGGGACTCCTGTACTCTATTGGTGTCCACTATCAAGTAGATATAGGAGGAGTCCCCTGTAGTGCATTAGCACATCTTTCCCAGCAAGGAGTGTTGTCTCCAAGGGTAAGAGAGGCTGGATTCACCCCTTTTTTATGGATAGTGTAGGACCCACTGATAATGGGGTACTTTGAGGCAGTGGTGGGCTTGAGCACGATATGGCCATATGGTGGGACTAAATCCCCATTTTTATATATGGATTGTCTCCATATTTGATAGTCATTTCTTTTGCAAGTGTGCGCTATTCTTTCTTAATATACATGTTGCTTGGTCCATAGCTGCACTGGCTTTAGATATACATGTTCAGGGTTTGCTCCCCCAATTTTTTGCTTGTTTATTAAACATTTATTTTGGTCATGGTTGCTTAATCTTTCAGTAACTCCTAAAATATTCATATTATCACATTTTATTTACCAAAATTTTGTGACCAAACTTCTAATTCAGCTACCAATCCTAGGGGAATCTTTTGTAAATGTATTCGTTTTTTAAAAGAAAGAAATTTGGGACACAGAGGAACTGTATTTTTCATGAGGTAAACACTTATTGGTACACAGAGAATGTATTGTTATTAGTTACCTAACACCAAAAAAATTAAACATAACCCAAATTTATCCCAACACAGTTGTATTATTAGTATGTCTTGTTTTTTTTTTGTTTTTTTTTTTTACACAATAAAACACCTTCTCATTCCTTCATTCACTGGCCATCCATTTACTCACTCACTCACTCACTCACTCACTCACTCACTCACTCACTCACTCACTCACTCACTCACTCAGAAATAATTTTTTCCACCATAATTTGTGGGCATTATGCCCGGAATATATTTCCAAATATTCCCAAAGACTTGTTACAGCACTCAAGACAATGATGATGGGTAGCAACTCATAACAGTTTTTTTTTTCCAATTTAAACCCAACCAGTCAGTATAGTATTTATAACCTTATTGATATGTGATTTTTAATTTGTCAGTTTATACTTCTAGTCTTGTGAAATATTTTGGTATAAATTTTTAGATATGCATGCAAAACTTTAGGAGAAAAAAAATAAAACTTCCACCTCATATACTTGACATAAAACCATGTTTTAAAATAGCCCAAATTTCTTAGGTTAAAACTTGTGGTTTCAAAGTAGTTAAGCTATTTTCTGCAATTCTAATAAAAACTTTTTTTTTTCTTTTTTTTTTCTTTTTTTTTTTCTTTAAAAAATAAAGAGACATTACAATATATATAGCATGCAGTTTCAGGTTTCAAAAAACGAAAACCTTTCCCTTTCAGCAAGATAACACAAGTCCATAGTGTCCATCTTACATAAAGGCCCGTACACACTTGACGAAAATCGGACGAAATATCCTCCGATTTTTCTCTCTCTTGCTCAGCGTTCATTACCGTTTTTAGTTGACAGTGCAAAAATGTTCACAAAATTTCTTGTCCGATTTTTTTTTTGGCACATTTGTCCCTAGACTTACGGGTTGTCAGCAACTTCAGATCATGCGCGGTCTTTCGTATCCGATTTTTCACGGACGTACTGCATACACATTAAACGAAAATGGGTCGCCTGGGGACGGACGATAAAAATTTTGGTGTTTGTCCCTCCGCTTTTTTTTCGTTGAAAATGTCGGCATCGGCTGCTGAAAGTTGCGTACACACTAGCCAAAAATCGTACGATTTTACCTCGGACGGGAATTTTCGGGAAAGATTTTCTATTAGTGTGTACCCCACTTTATGTTCTTGATGTCAGAACATACTAAATAACCACCATGCAGTTATGCAGAGATGTCTGTAAATCCAAAGTTTTCTTTAGTTTAAAGGCCCGTACACACTTGACGAAAATCGGACAAATATCCTCAGATTTTTCGCTCTCTTGCTCAGCGTTCATTACTGTTTTTAGTTGACAGTGCAAAAATGTTCCCGAAATTACTCGTCCGATTTGTTTTTTTTTTTTTTTGGCACATTTGTTCCTAGACTTCCGGGTTGTCAGCAACTTCAGATCACGCGCGGCCTTTCATATCCGATTTTCCACGGACGTACTGCATACACATTAAACGAAAATTGGTCATCTGGGGACGGACGATAAAAATTTTGGTGTTTGTCCCTCCGCTTTTTTTTCGTTGAAAATGTCGGCATCGGCTGCTGAAAGTTGCGTACACACTAGCCGAAAATCGTACGATTTTACCTCGGACAGGAATTTTCGGCAGATTTTCTACTAGTGTGTACCCCACTTAAAGGCCCATACACACTTGATGGAAATCGGACTAAATATCCTCAGATTTTTCTCTCTCTTGCTCAGCGTTCATAACCGTTTTTAGTTGACAGTGCATAAATGTTCACGAAATTTCTCGTCCGATTTTTTTTTTTTTGGGACATTTGTTCCTAGACTTCCAGGTTGTCAGCAACTTCAGATCATGCGCGGTCTTTCGTATCTGATTTTTCACGGACGTACTGCATACACATTAAACGAAAATTGGTTGTCCTGGGAGGGACGATAAAAATTTTGGTGTTTGTCCCTCCGTTTTTTTTCATGAAAATGTCGGCATCGGCTGCTGAAAGTTGTGTACACACTAGCCGAAAATTGTACGATTTTACCTCGGACGGGAATTTTCGGTAGATTTTCTACTAGTGTGTACCCCACTTAACACTGCAGTTACAAGGTAAAGAGACACATCATTCCACAATCCACACATTCTGTTTTAGATTTCAAAAAACAAAAATAAATAAAAATGAAAAGTACCAATAATCTGTATATGAAAGAACAGAAAAATCATCAGCCAGATCAAAACTATAAAACAGCTGGCTGCAGGTGGCATTTATCCTATCAGGGTGTGTGGACTTGATGAGATGGGTCTGTTATATATATTTTTTTTTATTTATTACTCTCTCATCATGAACCCTACATCAAGTTATTATCAGACCTTAGTTTCATTTTTATAGAAAAAGTTCCCTCTTGGCTTTGCTAAGTATTATGCTGTATCATATTTATCAACCTCATGTTAATTTACAGTAACCCCATATTACAAATTTTCCTAATAAACAAAGGTTATCTAAACCAATTACAAGATATGTTTTTTTTTTTTTTTAATCGCACTGTTTCCACTATCAAAGGGTATTTAATTTGTGTTATTTTATAATCTGACACATTTAAATGTAACCTTCATTTAACCATATCTGGGAAACAGATTCAAAATAATTGTGATCACATTGTTTATCATTTCATTAATTATTCCAGCACATATTGTTATGACTAGTGGTAACAATAACAATATCATGTGTGACCTTGCCAGTTATCACCGATGTCCTCTCCAACACATTCTTTTTCATGAGAAACAGAAAAAGGGAGGGGGTCATGCCTGCACAGAGCTAACATGCACAGAAAAGAAATGGGACTACAAGCAACAGCAGAACCATTTACACACATACACGATTACCTTCTCTAAAACTGCTATAATTTTTCCAATTTTTTAGACAACATATGCTCTCACTTTCTTTTAACTCTCTTTAAAATTTCCCTACTTTAAGTTTCTCTTACCTTTACTAGATGTAGTGCCTCACCCTAAATTAAAATAAACTACTTAACACTTCCCTTTATGTCTAGTATTTTTTTCCTGTCACCCTTGATCCATCCTCCTCGCATAGATGTTTCTCTAATTATTTATTCTGCTCCATATAACCTGTTAACAGCACTATTCTTCCTTTTCTTATCTGTAATACTCAAATGGACAGCAGACAGTGACAACATAACATATAAACACCAATCAAAACAGCTGGAATAAGGAGAATAAAATAGGTACCCTTTGTCCTGAAAATGCCTTACCGATCTTAACTCAACCGGTTGATTATCATAAGCTCCCAGATCGTCTCAAGTTCCTATTTTGGATACTCAGGATCACCTGTACATCTTCTCGCAATCAATGCAATTTATTTGCAATATATGTTTTCTTAATACTTTACACAATGCCTTAGATAAATGTAAGACCGTCACCTTACCTCGGGAGTTCCTCATCCTGTAAGCAAAAATAGCAAATTAGGAGAGCAAACCTATGTTCCTTTGAGAGTGCAACTACCCTATGAGTAGGAAGGCAGACTGGCACTGAAATAGCGCCGGCTACACTTTTGTTAACTGCTTGTCATGCGCCTAAAAACTTAAGACTTAAAGTTGCACAGTCAGAAACACCCCATTCTGACTCTGTCAGTCTGCCAACCTATGCATTCACGCATCCCAGGGCAGACGAACCTTAGCCGAAGAAAGTGGTGTGTCTTAACAGCCTTTCAGAGACTTATTAATACATATACTTAACAGTTTTCTATTTGCATGCATATATAACCAATTATCACTTTAAGCAGTTTCATAAGCAATATATAAGTACTACATAAACAGTTATCACTTTAAGGTTATCTGGGCGTGTGGAAGGGAGTTTTCTATCCTACCTATGTCTCAATTAATATCAGCATAGGCTTCCTATTATCCCCACAAGCTCCCAGCTCCCAGCTTAAGTGGTCCTGCGCTACCTCAGCACTTGCGGCTTTTGTTTGAGAAGGAAGGGCAATCTGGTGCGAAAATATGCATTAAAGCAGCTTATCATATAAACAAAAAGAATCCCAATCAGCTATGTCCAATCCCACAAAAATATTAAATACTAAAAACACTTTTTTTAAATCATGGACAGTATGCATTAAAGCAGATTGCCGTCCAGTTCTTCTAAGCAGCTGAAGGGGACGTATGCACTTAAGCAGCTGCCATCCATTTCTCTTTTAACTCCTAACCCACTTTGAGTCCGTTATAGGAGGGCACCCAAAAAAGGTGGCCTCTACCTACCCCAAAGCACTTCTGACACCATTCTGAAAGGTAACTACAATGAGTTAATAGTACTTTTATATCTTAAAGATGTATTCCCTTAATATTACCCCTTTACTAACCAAAAGGTTATCTCAGATTTATAAAGAATTAATGGCACCCATCTGTCTAAGGGATTCCTTCCATATACTAACTTGTGCTGGCACTCTTCATTCCACACTCCCAGACACATACACACACAGACCCCCGCAGTAGCAATGTAGGTCCAAGTCAAAACACAGACACAGGATAATACACCGATCATCTTTATTTCCTAGTTCAGTATCTTAAATACAATATATTATCAGGATTTGACCAAGCAATGTTTACAACATTACACCAATGGTAATAGAAAGTGTCCACCCATTGCTTGACACCAGTAAAGACAAACCCACCTTCATAGAATTGTTATGAACATTTTTGTAACCTATAGTAACACCTACTAGTAAGTAAGCACAATCTCTTAAACGTATATATCTGAAGACCATTGTACAATCTTAAAGTTAGTTCCAATTATGTGGCAGGCATATTTATCAGTATTTAGGATTTTTTTCTGTACACAATATCTGAGCAAATTGCCAAACTGTATATCTTTTCTCATGCTCAGTTTCATAACATAGAAAATTCCTCTGTGTTGTCACATATTAAGACTGTCAGCGAAAAAGCAAATGTTAAAGTATCACTCTAAGTTAAGTTATAGCAAAGGACAAAATCCAGAGCCAGGGGAAACTTCATGAACATAGCGTTCACCCACAGAAATATTATTCAAGCAGGAAATAAATCTGCCCCTATTGATACGGAGACCGTTGATGGTTCACCTTTATCAGGACCTGTTACCCATTAAACAGTTCTAGTACTCCAATTAGAGCTGACCATTGTGAAACTACCAGCTTCAGATTACCTCCCCCAAATTTCTTGTCATCCAGGACATTCCTTGATTTTCTAGTCACAATCCCTCCATCAATTGGGGAGCACAGACTATACATTCAGCATCATATACATTGCGAGGAACATTGCAGAGAACCTCGTAAAACAAGTTCTCCACTGATCAAGGAATCACAAGTTGATGTGGTAACTATCCAGTCATATGACATCTTGCCTCCACAATACCATGAGTTCAGGATGTCTGTAATAATAAGAATGCTGATCATTTACCCCCTTATCGCCCACATGATTGTCCAATTGACTGCTCCCAGGAGCAGAATTACTCTTCAGTTGCCTATTCAATCTGTCAGAACCTAAATTAAAGGTGCTCAGGGAGTGGCTTGATAAGAATTTAGAGAAGGGCTTTATCCACTTGTTGAGGTACAGGGTGAAGAATAATTTGTGGTGGAGACAATTCTTGATTCCAGGATCTTTAGGAACAAATAACAATATCTGGTTTAATGGGAGGGATATGGGCCATAAGAAAATTCCCGGGAGCCTGTGGAGAACGTTCATGCCCATAGATTAAAAAGAGAACTCCACCAGAGGTTTCTTCACAAACCTTGACCTAAGAGGGATGCCCTCAGAAGAATGGAGTAGTGCCAGGGCCTGGACTTGGACCTGGGACCTCCACAGTGTCTGGCAATTACTCTTTTCACTGAGCTACCTGAGAAGCTGGACAGTACCTTGTCTGATCCATTGCACAACCCTGCCTTATGCCTCAACTTCTGTTGAACCTTGAACTCCCTGATTTAAACCATGTCTATGCACTTCCTCTTTGCCAGATTATTGTGCTCTGTTCAGCCTGTATCTCTTTCTCCTCTTCCCTGTTGCCGTCCATATTTTGCTACCACTCATTATCGACCCTTGGCTTGTTCCTTGACAATGCTTCTGCTTGATCCCAACCTCCAACTACTCATTACTGACCTTTGGCTTGTTTACTGACTACACTTCTGTTTGATCCTGACCCGCTTATCCACTACTGGACCATGGCTTTCTCACTTCCTGGTGGGAAACTTGGTACTAACATGCAGCAAACTCAATCTCCACCATCAGGAGCTCTGGTGAACACCAGTTAGTATTTAGACTCCACACCACAGGTGAGTCCCGTCATCCACCAGGGTCTGCCTGTGTACCTATCCTGCTGGTCAGTGGTAGTCAAACAACTGCTATAGCAACTGGTCTTGGACCCTGACCTCTGATCATGACACAAGCCTTCATAGTGGTATCCACACTCATGACAATTACTTGTTCTCAGACATGGCCTCAGTTCTAGGTTCATTGTAAAGGACTGGATTATGATGATGATGGAACAACTTTAATTGTACACTTGGTACATCAGCCCTAAATTGTACAATAAAAAGGTTGTCAGCACAGAATAATTAAAAGGTAATGCTTGTCTGGCAAACTTTTAAAATGGAAACCAGAACTCCACTGCCTGGCTTCAAATTAAAATACTAAATTTCATATGCAATGATTCAATATCATAATTTGACCATAAAAAGGAATAGAATATATGCAAAACTAATATTTATTCTTTTTAAATAATACATTGAAAATTTTTTATTTTTAAAATTGAATATTACAATTTGTAAAACCTCTATTTCAAAGTATTACCAAGGAAACAATTTGTCCTGGAGGCACTATTGTTTAGCCTGCTATAGGAAAATAGTCCTGCATTGTACGTATTGACCCTGAGAGACCATACACAGCCCAGAGAATCAGTGAGAGGTGGAGAGAGCCAGAGCCGGCCAGAACAAGTGTCAAGGTAATAATACAGCCTCTTCATCTAACCCCTAGCTTCTAACCCTTGCAGTGCAGGGATCCTAACTGCAAGGGTTTTTTTTCCAGCCCAGAGTTAGGCTTGGCATCCTGTGTGCATGCATGTCAGCTACTGTACATCTTCTTGGCTTTGGAAGTTAAGATGGCGGAAGATTTGAAATCCAGAAGAAGTCAAAGGGAAAATTCTGCCACCAGTGAGGGAGCTTACGGGTGTTGCATCGCTGGAGTGGAGATGGGTATAGTTCCACTTTAACAAGGGTCTAATTTTTGGTGTGTCTTGCCCCTGACCACAAAGAGACATACAATGTATAATGACTTTAAGCACTTTAAGCATGTAAAGTTGATATCACTGTGGTGGAAAAATATATGTAAATATAGCCTTTTAAATTCAACTTAATTGAAAACATTATTTTCCCTCATGGTGAACAGTGTTAGAAAGGGTTAGAACAGTGGATGTCAAATTAAAAAAGTATAGGTCCCCTTAACTACTGCCCTTGACACCACAAATTGGTTGTGCATAATGTTCAGAGACTGGGGACATGTTAGAGGAAATGATGATTAGAGACTGTTGATATGCTACTAGCTTGGTTGGAGACTGGAGACATGCTGCAAAAGACAGTAAGAAACTAGGAGCATGTTACATGCAGGGCCAGTGCTACCGCCCTGCAAAAGTGCTAAAATTTCTGTGTAGAAGTCCCCAGTGTGGATTACCTTGTTGGGACACAGTGTAGTGACATTAAAGAGATTAAAGAGATTAAAAATACATATTTTAGTTTTAAGAACAAATGGGTTTTAACTTACCTGCTCTGCATGATGGAATTCATGAATTTTCTTATGTATGTAAATTGTTATCCATTAGTACTATTAGTACCATTAGTACCCCATACATTTTAATATATTAGAAGACTACCAATGAGACATATTTATTGGTGGGACTTTTAAAGTACAATTAATATTTCCAGACACAAATTCATATAAAACTTACATACTCATTGTCATGTATGCATACATCAGTGAGGACCTGATCCAGGGGAACTGATCGTGAGGACTTCTGGGACAACTGCCTGATGAGGGTGTGAAACCAGACCTGTTGCCTGCCAGAAGTGGTGTGCAGATCAACTGAGCTTGAACTCTTGCTGCCCGCAGTTGATGCCTATAGAGACTGCTCCTTGCTTAGTAGTCATACATAGACCTAAATAGACTGATTCACGTGCACCACCTTACAGAAGGGCCCCAATGATAGCCGGCTAATAGTGAAAATTAGGTGCCAGATAATTAATTGTGCTAAATGGAAGTGGGTATTGGCGCTGCTCTCTAATCGAATTAGATATATGCAAGTGTCACCTTAAATAAATATTTAATTAAATAATGGGAATTTGTATATGTCATAAGGTTCAATTAAAAAATCAATACAAAATTATGCAAAATAGTGCATGTACAAACAGTGTTGTTTTAAGGCATTACACTATGGAGAATATTTTTTTCATGTCCATGGGAGATACGGTTACAGATTGGAGGGGAAGGGAGAGGAGTCGCCTTAAAGACAGATAAACAAAGTGGGATACCCCTGCAAAGGGGATTGATATCTGGTAAATGCAACCTCAGTGGGGGATTCAAGGCACAATGGGGTGTTTATTGGAAAAGTTGTTTTTTTTCACTGAAGTACCACTATGAACAGCAATACTCCGGAATAGTGGACCTAATTAGGAAACTAATACTTTTTTATGAACTGGTTTTTATGGACTGTATTATTTTTATTTGATGCAGGGGGATATCCCCTATTAAGTGGTTTGTTACATACCAATTTTTTCACTATACTGTGGTTGGACTATAATCTATTTGCACATAAACAATTTGGCACACAGACACTTTAATTATTGCACCTGTGCCTTTTTAGAATACTAATATTGGATATGCACCGGTTATATATATATAATTACATTGTATGTGTATTGTATTTTAACCACTGTTTGAACATGCACTATTTTGCACAATTTTCTATTGAATTTTTATTTGAACCTTATGACACGCACAGATTCACATTATTTAATTAAATATTTATTTAAGGTGACACTTTAATATATCTAATTAGATTCAAAAGCAGCACAAATATCTTCTTCCATTTAGCACAATCTTCCAGACGTCACTAAGGTGAATAGTTTTAGTGGGGGCAGCAGCTAACATTTACTTTTGTAACAGATAAATAGCATGGAATTATCCAATTTTTTTCTGTTGCCAGTTAATTCATAGCCACCTTCAGGAGTACCTCATTCAGGAACATTTGCGCATACCCATATCTGGAGTATCGCTACAGACTGCACTCCAGGACACTTTCTTTGATTGTGTTTTGCAGAGCTACTGTGAGTTTCTTTTAGTGCAGTTTAAGTTAATTGCCCCACTTAATGCTTGTTAGGACTGCCAGAGACGCCAACCGCCCCTCTGGTACAAGACTAGTAGTCTTGGTATCCTGGTATCAGGTGGAGGCACGGATAGGGTCCTGCAGCCGAAATATCTGGACCACAAAAGAGAGTGCAACAAGCAAATGCAGGGAACAACAAAATGAGTATGACTCATGGTTAGGAGCAGTAGGTCGGACGCCAGACCCCAAGGGATTGAAGTCCAGAATAGAGGTCGGGAGTGAGCCAAGACGAAAACAGGAGACCGTGCAATCTGAAAGGGGAGATCCAAAGAGTGATCAAGAGCGAGCCGAGTTCAATAACCAGTGTCGGTACAATCCAAAGGGGTGATCCAAAGAGAGGGCAAGGAAAGCCAAGGTCAGCAACAAAATAGAACATAAGCAGCGGTCAAACAGGAAGCAAAACCTATACTAAGGCGCCAGCAGGAAGTGGAAGAGGGTATTTATCAGTCACAAGATCAGGTAACTGACTACAGCTGGCCACTGTGTGGAGCAAGAGTCACATCAAAAGGTAGAAGATAATGAGAAGCTTGCCCAAAGCTGGAATCCCCCAGTGGCCCAGGCAGCAGGGAAACTACCCAGAAAACACCCGATCAAAAGATCAAATCCCGGCCAATGCTGGTATTCAAATTCATTTGGTCTAACGTGATCATTTATTGGTTTGTGTCCTGTGGTATCTTGCCTTGCCTTAATACACTTATTTTGTTTACCATCAAGTTGCTTGTGACCTATTTTCTGTGCACTATAATAGAGTGGTAGCATACTAACATTTAGGTTACACAGGTATGAACGGCCTTCAACCTATCACAAGGTGTGTCAGTAGGGATCAAGCAGCTTTAAGAATAGTGACAGAACAGAACAGGCCATCATATTACGTGGCTCCTGTGGGGTTCAGCTCTACATATATGTACTGGAACTAGGTATTGGAGGTATTTGCAATGAAAAGGTTGTAATTAGCCATTTGTTTATTGCTAGAGACTGGGCACAAGTATTGCAATAGACACGTAATTTAATCCCTGTATTCACCCTAATTCCTTAAATCTCGTACTATAATGAGCTACCAAATTAAGTTTAGGTAGCTCTGAGTCCATGGTCTTTAAAATTGCATAGTTGTCTGTGCTACTAAAACTGGCTTCTGTTAATCGTCCTCTAACTTGTATTGATGTGCAAGCAGTTTAATCTTCATTTTGTTATGATATCTTTAATAAAGTTCTGGTATTTTATCTTTTCTCGCTGATCAAGTCCATGACTTCAAATATCTTCACAAGTGTATGATAAGGCTCTGAAGCCAGTTGTTGGTGTTAGAACATAACTCTTACTTCTAAAAAAGCTTTTGTGCATGCCTGTTTCATCATATTCATTAAAGTGCTCTTTTAACTAAAACTCCCAACCAACTCTTCTGAGCCCACCTGAGCTCATTTATTGTAGAAACCCTCAATTCTGCTTCTTACTTATCTTAGGAAGATAGGTAGGACCTGCTCTGAGATATTACTTTGTTTTCCTCCTCTGGGCCAAAATCCTCTCCAGCACTGACCACACCTGCACAGTGAGCCTTTACGGATTTAGGTAGAGCCATTTCCTGAGACTGAAGACACTTGGGAAAAAGTCCTATACAATTATGAAGTATTTCTGAGATTCCAGGGGGTTCTACTATAGATTGGCTCAGGAGGTCTAAGAAGGATGGAGTAGTGCACTTTGACTAAAAATGTCTATACTAGTTTTTAAAAGCACACCACGAATTGTAAACCTTCCATTTTGTTCTTGCAATAATATACTGTATGTACATCTTATAAAAGCTGCTACTCTGAAAATATTAATGTTTCTTATATCAATTGGTGGTTGGTAAACAAGTCTGTGTAGACTAACACAAGAGGAACATGTGTGACACATTATCATGAGATAAAAAAAAAAGGAGATCAAAAGGTGTTCTTGCTCTGGTTAAGTGCAAAAATTAGAGTAATGCTCCAATTTAACAGCTAAATACAAATTATAAAGGATGTGTAATGCTATATAGACATACTTATGGTTTACTTGAGAATATGGTTATTATTAGTATCTTATGACTGGTAAATTGACTTATTACTGAATTATATTCCAGAATAATACCTAACATATTACAAAACAGGCAATTGTGTAGCTATCACAGGAATAAGAAAATAATTTTATGGATGTTCTCTATAGTAATTTCCATGCTAGGTCATTATTCTGACAATTATAACTATCAAAGTATGTAGATATACAATTACTATTCTATAGTTATAATGTGACTAAATTAAGCTTGAACAGGGAGACTTATAATGGACTGATCTCCTTACCCAAGAAGGTAGTAATAATATACCAACTTCATGAGAAATTGTGACTGAAAAGCCACAAAGGACTTTTCAGTATTAACAATATTAGTGCTGATATACTAGTCAAAGGAACAGCTAAAAGCAGTTAAGGAATATAATAGATTTTACAGATCATACAGATATAAATTGCAGTCTTGGAAACTTTATTTACCCCTTCTGCACAAGGAATGCTACATAACGTAACACCATCTCGCCCAGTCTATAGCAGAATGACTTTACCAACCCAACTGGACTTCATATGACATCCTTCACACCCTGCCACTCGTGTGTGCCCCTGGGGGCAGATGACGTAGGCTCTTTACCATGTGATCAGCTGTGTCCAATCACAGCTTATTACATCCAAATAAATGCTGATTATCTCTATTTACTTTCCTTAGCACTGTTAGTGTCTGAGGAAAGGAAAGCCGATAACCAGCTTTCCAGTTACACTGATCATTAGTGCCCTGATAATCAGTGCAGCCCAATCAGTGAAGCATATCAGTGCCCATCACTGCAGCATATCAGTGTCCATTAGTGCAAAAAATCAATGTCCATCAGTGCAGCCACTGGCGACCCAATGTCCACCGGGGCCCACCGATCGTTCCCGAGAGAGGCAGAACTGCAGTCTGCCTATTTAAACAAGGCAGATTGCCGTTCTGTGAGAAGAGAAGACAGAGATTCTGTGTTTCTGCTAAGCAGGAACACAGATCTCCGTCTTCCCACTGTTAATGCTTCCCCCACGCACAGGGCCTCTGTTAGAAATCACGGGGCCCCCTACAACCTACCTTACTGGGACCATATTCACCCCTCTCGAAAATCCTGAAGTTTGTCCCTTCACTCCAGCAGGAACCCCCCCCCCCAACACCCCAACCCCCACCCCACACACACTCACCTCCTCCAGCAGAAGCATTGATGCATCCAAAAATTGGAGATCACAGTGAACACAGAGCAGTGAGAGGACGATCTGGAGGGAGGTGGAAAAAGCTTCCTGCTCATTCATCACACTGACAGGAGATAACACTGCCAGCTACTGTCCAGGGGGAGACGAAGGGGAATTTCAGGACCCAGCAGACACAGACAGACTCTGCATCTGTCTCCTTCTACTTCAAATCTGGACACTGCCAGCATGTAGAACCGATCCCCCTGTCGGGTTGCTGGAGGGAGAAAGCTGACAGTGTTGTAAGTAGATGCACAGAAGTCTCAAGGCAGTACAGCTGGCTCTCCTCTCCTGCAGGTGCCTGGGCCCCTCTTCTGAAGTGACAGAGCTCGGGCCCAGGACAGGAGGGCGGGCTGTACTGGCTTATCAGCGGCCCTGCCCATGCATTTAGAAAGTACTCCCTAGGCACACATTTAACCCTTTGATTGTCCCTGATGTTAACTGATGTTAACCCCTTCCCTGCCAGTGTCATTAGTACAGTGACTGCATTTTTCTCTAGCACTGATCACTGTATTTATTAGTGTCATTGGTCCCTAAAAATGTGTCAAAATGTCAATAGGTGTCCCATTTAGTGTCGCTATAAGTCATGATCACTGCCATTACTAGTAAAAAAAATAAATAAAATAAAATTCCATAAAAATACCCTATAGTTTATAGATGCTATAACTTTTGCGCAAACCATTAAATATACACTTATTGGTATTTTTATTACCAAAAACATGTATCAGAATACATATTGGCCTAAATTGATGAAGAAATGTAATTGTTTCCATTTTTTTATTGGATGTGTTTTATAGCAGAAAATAAAATAATATATATATTTTTTTCAAAACTATTGGTCTTTTATTGTTTATAGCGCAAAAAATAAAAACCATAGAGGTGATGAAATACCACCAAAAGAAAGCTCTTTGTGGGAAAAAAAGGATATCAATTTTATTTTGGTACAGAGTTGCACAACCGCACAATTGTCAGGTTAAATACCGCCGTGCCGTATGGCCTGGTCATGAAGGGGGGTAAACCTTCCGGAGCTGAAGTGGTTGAATTCATTTTATTACCATACCCCACCATTTATACCAACATTAATTCAGTAATCCAGTCACCATGGTCAATTGTACCAGCAACAGGAGTGCCACATACTGAGATGCAAAATAACATTTTTCCATTGCTAGGCCTCATGCACACTGCTGCTCATAGGGACATTTTTATTTTCCTGTTTCTAAACACTCATGTTTGTTAGCCTATGCATCTATGCACAGGCATAGGCGTTTAGGGGAGTTTAGAGGCAGGGTCACTTAGGGGCAGAAAAACAAACACAACCAATGCGACAAGAAGCACCAAAATGTTGGCAGAAAAAATTATTGACTCAACCTTAATAATATTAGTGCTGATATACTAATCATAGGAACAAATAAAAACAGTTAAAGCGTAACTCCACTTTTGTTGAGAAAAAAAACATTCCCCTCTGGGTGGAATAATGATTTGTAATGTTGGCTCTAGATAACAGCCACCCATAGCCACATCCCTGAATACATTGGAGAACAAAAGCAAACAGGGGTAGTTTAGAAGTCATCCAGTCCATATGGACATAGGAGGCTAACAAACTATCTCCCTGTGTGAATTGTGTTTTTTGAAGGTCTAGAGCAGTGATGGCGAACCTTGGCACCCCAGATGTTTTGGAACTATATTTCCCATGATGCTCAATTACACTGCAGAGTGCATGAGCATCATGGGAAATGTAGTTCCAAAACATCTCCAAGGTTTGCCATCACTGGTCTAGAGGGTAGTCTGTAATGACATACAAATGCCAATTATAAAAATGATACATACTTTATTGAAGTGCATTGACAATACATATTAAATATTAGAGATGGCCTTGCGGTTCGCCCGGCGGTTGGTTTGCGGCGAATTTTGCTTGTTCGCTACCCGCCAATTTTGCGAACACATGGCGTTGTTCGTGGCGGCCATATCATGGGGAGAACTTTGACCCATGACACAGCCGTCAGGTGGAATGGGACAGCCAATTGAAGCATTTCAGCACATGGACAGTCCCCCTACCCTATAAATAGACCTGAGCTGTCGGCCATTTCACATTCTGCTTTTTGTCAGCGTAGGGAGAGGTCTGCAGACACTCTGTTAAGAATCCACAAAAGTCCTTTTCAGGGCTGGTATTTCGGTATAGGTCTACTAGTATCTTTTCAGGTTATGGGCAGGTATCCAGTCGGTGCTTTAGGGGCAGTTAGAGATCGGCAGCAGTGACACAAATCGCTCCGTTAATGTCCACAAAAGTCCTTTTCAGGGCTGGTATTTCAGTATAGGTCCAGTCTCTTTTCAGGTTAGGGGCAGGTATCCAGTCTGTGCTTTAGGGGCAGTTAGAGATCGGCAGCAGTGACACAAATCGCTCTGTTAATGTCCACAAAAGTCATTTAAAGGGCTGCAATTTTTTTGGTATTGCTGTGCAGTGCACTATATGGGGGGGGGGGGGGTAATCCACGGTATAATATACTTTGTAGAAAGCATATTATAGTGGATTAGTAGTATTATTGTGCACTGTGCAGCATTGTGACAGGTGTGGTGACTGAGCGTTGCTGCAGCAATACTACAAACAGTGACAAAAGCACTTATAATTGTATTATAACTGGTGTGATAGACCAATGCCCCCCCCCCCCCCCCAATATCACATATTGCAGTGGGGTGTTATCTCAGTATACTTTTACAAGTGTATTTGTGTCCTGCAACAATATTGCCTCTTTTGCTGGGTTAACTCTGATACACACAGTGCCAAACTCCCTGGCCAATTTTTTGAACAACTGGTGTGATAGACCAGTGGCCCCCCCAATACCACATATTGAAGTGGGGTGTTATTTAACAGTATACTTTTCAAAGAGTGTATTTTAGTCCTGCAAAAATTTGGCCTCTCTTGCTGTGTTGACTGTGCTACACACAGTGACAACAGTTACTGGCCAATTATTTGTAGAACTGGTGTAATAAACCTGTGGCCCCCCAATACCACAGATTGAAGCGGGGTGTTATCTGAGTATACTTTCATAAGTGTATTTGTGTCCTGCAACAATATTGCCTCTTTTGCTGGGTTAACTCTGATACACACAGTGCCAAACTCCTTTGCCAATTTTTTGAACAACTGGTGTCATAGACCAGTGGCCCCCCAATACCACATATTGAAGTGGGGTGTTATCTGAGTATACTTTTGCAAGTGTATTTGTGCCCTGCAACAATATTGCCTCTTTTGCTGAGTTAAGTCTGGTACACACAGTGCCAAACTCACTGGCCAATTTTTTGAACAACTGGTGTGATAGACTAGTGGCCCCCCAATACCACATATTGAAGTGGGGTGTTATTTAAAAGTATACTTTTCTAAGAGTGTATTTTAGTCTTGAAAATTTTTGGCCTCTCTTGCTGTGTTAACTGTGCTACACACATTGACAACATTTACTGGCCAAATATTTGTAGAACTGGTGTAATAAACCTGTGGCCCCCCAATACCACAGATTGAAGTGGGGTGTTATCTGAGTATACTTTCATAAGTGTATTTGTGTCCTGCAACAATATTGCCTCTAATGCTGGGTTAAGTATTGTACACACAGTGCCAAGCTCCCTGGCCAATTTTTTGAACAACTGGTGTGATAGACCAGTGCCCCCCCCCAATACCACATATTGAAGTGGGGTGTTATCAGAGTATACTTTTACAAGTGTATTTGTGTCCTGCAAAAATTTGGCCTCTTTTGCTGTGTTAACTGTGCTACACACAGTGACAACAGTTACTGGCCAATTATTTGTAGAACTGGTGTGATAAACCTGTGGCCCCCCAATACCACAGATTGAAGCGGGGTGTTATATACTTTTTTCCAGATATACTGCGATTCTCTAGAGACTTTTGTCACAGGGTAATTAAAAAAACATGACAGGCAGAGGAAGAGGCAGACACTTACGCAGGGGTGGTAGGGGTAGGGCAGGAGCTGTAGGCCGGAGCCAAAGTGTGAAGTTTAAAAAGCCGCGTGCAATTACGTCAAAGAACGCACCAGACTTGGTTGAGTGGCTCACTCAGCCTTCCTCTTCTGCACCCTCCTCCTCCTCTCTATCTGCATCCTCTTTACTCTCTAATGTGTGCACCCCCAAAGACACCACCACAAACACCACCACCACATACCCTCCGCTTGAGTCACTGGAATTATTTTCCGATCCATCACAAGACATTTGCGATGCGCAGCCATTGTTGGCATCGGATTAGGAAGAGGAGGTAGCAACAGCCGTCTGATGACAGTACCCAGATCAGCCCAAGGAGGTTGGTCCCCGCTGTTGCTGCCTACTCCGAGATCTCGAATGTTAGTGGTGGGGAAGGTGACGTGGATGATGACGTGTCAATGGATGTCACGTGGGTGGCCACAAGAGAGGAAGAGGAGGGGAGTTAAGAGAGAGAGACGGACCGGCAGATAGGGAGGAGAGGCAAGCAGAACTTGCATTGCACAAGAGGTACAAAGCAGACTGCAAATGTATCAGGAGCGAGCCATCAACCATGTACAGTCACATCTGGCGCTCCCAGGACGCCGGTACATGGCTCCGCAGTGTGGGCTTTTTTTAATGTGTCCGTTGCTGACAACAGTGTTGCCATCTGCAGCCTTTGCAGTCAATGCATAAGTCGCGGTAAGCCCAACACTCACCTAGGGACAACTGCCTTAAGAAGGCACCTGAAATCCCATCACCAAGCCCAGTGGGTGCAACACCGTCAGAACCCACAAAGCCACACTCCAGGCTCTCACTGTCCAGCCTCTTCTTTTTCTCCTACTCCTCTCTACTCACATTTGTCCTCCACTCCATCTTCCATGATGCCGTCTTCACGTTGTTCTGGAAAAAAGACAGGCTTCTGTGGGCCAAATGTTGGAGTGTAAAAAAAAGGCGTCCGACTACATCGGGTTAACGGCCGATGTGGACGCTCTGAGGAGTGATGAACCCCTGGACTACTGGGTGGGCAGGCTTGATCTCTGGCCAGAGCTTGCACAATTTGCAATGGACATGTTGGCTTGCCCCCCATCTAGTGTCCTGTCCGAAAGGACGTTCGGCGCAGCAGGGGGGATCGTGACCGATAAGCACACTCGCCTAGCTCATGACAGTGTAGACTACCTAACATTTATAAAAATGAATGAGGCATGGATCTCTGAGGAATTCAACACATGTGACCAGTAGACCTCATGAAGAAATTCCTCATGCCAGGCCACAAATATCCGCCAGACCGCCATCCACCCTCAGCAATTCCTGGTCCTTGGCTTCACTGCATACAGCGGCATAAAAGGCATTTCATGTCCATTGAATGGCAAATTTTTGTGGCCTTTCAGGGCCGACAATTATTTTTTCTGTGAATGCCTAATGTACCTCCAGCCACCAAATACTACATTCTTAGCTGTCAGGTAAACCCATGTGGGCAAATTTTTGGGGCCTATACAGGCCAACACTTACTTCTGTATACTGTGAATGCCTAATGTACCTCTAGCCACCAAATACTACATTCTTAGCTGTCAGTTAAACCCTTGTGGGCTAATTTTTGGGGCCTATACAGGCCGACACTTACTTCTGTATACTGTGAATGCCTAATGTACCTCCAGCCATCAAATACTATGTTCTTACCTGTCAGGTAAACCCATGTGGGCTAATTTTTGGGGCCTATACAGGCCGATACTTACTTCTGTATACTGTGAATGCCTAATGTACCTCCAGCCATCAAATACTATGTTCTTACCTGTCAGGTAAACCCATGTGGGCTAATTTTTGGGGCCTATACAGGCCAACACTTACTTCTGTATCCTGTGAATGCCTAATGTACCTCCAGCCATCAAATACTATGTTCTTAGCTGTCAGTTAAACCCATGTGGGCAATTTTTTGGGGCCTATACAGGCCGACACTTACTTCTGTATACCGTGAATGCCTAATGTACCTTCAGCCACAGAATACTACATTCTTAGCTGTCAGGTAAACCCATGTGGGCTAATTTTTGGGGCCTGGAATGGTTGACACTTACTTCTTTATCCTGTGAATGCCTAATTTTTCAGACTGGAATTGAAAATCAATGGGTCTGTAAAGGTTCCGCCAAATTGTGGAATGGATGCAGACCCATTTTACAGATGTGTGAATGGACCCTATATGTATTAGACATGTATTTACCAGCTGCTGTCAGTTCTGGCTGATTTATGAAAAAAAAAAAAATTTTTGCTGTAAAAAAAAAAAAAAAGAATTTAGGGCAACTTTTCCAATTGCTATACTTCTGTTATGACATTGTCCATGTGCTGGGACTATTTGTGCCCAGCTAGTACGTCTTTTGCAGCTGCATATATGACCAAAAGGCTTTTAAAGTTCGCCTCCCATTAAAGTCAATGGGGCCCGCCGCGAACTTGCGGTTCGCTGACTTTTGAGAAAATTTGCGGCTGACTTTCGCGAACCGCCCCAGCCAATGTTCGTCCATCTCTAGTAATATGTATTGTCAATGCACTTCAATAAAGGATATATCATTTTTATATAAGGCATTTGTATTTCATTACAGACTACCCTCTAGCCCTTCAAAAATCCCAATTCACACAGGGAGATAGCTTGTTAACCTGGATGACTTCTAAACTACCCCTGTTTGCTTTTATTCTCCTCTGGGTGATCTATGTACATTGCAAGGATTATTAACAACCTTCACTGCAGATTCCTACCTTTTGTTATCATTATTTGTACCTCTGTGCCCCTGTTCCGAATGAGTCTAATGGGAGTGGTTTCATAATTATCAATCAGCTGTGCAGCTGCAGAGCACTAATGAGGAAATCTGCTGGGCCTGCCAAATTACATTTTTGTTCCCGGATTATGTCTGAAATCTGATTTGTATCTTAAGCAGACTTCTGGGAAAATCGGTGAGCCAATCATACAAGCAGGAACATATGGTCTTTGATAACGCCCTGGAGGAGGGCGAAACGCGTCAACGCAATTTTCAGCTCACGTTTGAAGCATACGTCACTTCTGGTCTCGGTGGAACGCTAGCCGGGACCAGCGCAACCCGTGCAGTCACCGCAAGTCCAGAAGACCTTTCTGCATAGGAGATTGTATCTTCACTGAAGGCTTGTTATCACTCCTGAAATGTGAGTTTTTTTCTGCATTATTAAATAAAGCTTACGAAACAGGATTATACTTTCTTGAGTTTTTCCCTCCTATTCCCACATTCCCACTCCTATTCCTAGTCCCACATTCTTTGGCTTATTGAGGAAAGATTGGGTATTGGAGTCCACAAGACTAGTCTCAAAGGAAAAGAAAAGACTCACACCGGACTAAGTGCGTTTGACCCACATGCAATATTGCTAAGGGGTCCTGGCAGTCTGATAAGTGGAAGTATCCACGGGGAGTGGACCTCCTCACCATTGCACCTTATCTTTTTGGCACGGATTGTCACCAGTTTGTACAATAAAGAGCACTTAAGCACATTGCACCTTCACTGGCTACTAGCTTAAGAACTTTTTGGAACTTTAGTTATTTATTTATTCATTTATTCATATTTAAATTATTTATTCACCATTGTATGGTATATTGATTTGCCTTCTATCACGCATATGTATTTGCACTTGATTTCACAGCGCTGTATGATTCAGATTAGGATGAATTATTTAATTTATTAATTTACCATTCATTTGTTTATTTGCAATATTGCACAGTTTTCACCCACCTACACAAGAATTTTGGCACCAGTCACTTTATATATTCCGATTTGCGCTGTGTATCCTTTTTTGTCAAGCAGGAAAATATGTCTCTAAGGGGCGTTCAATACATATTCTGTGTACAGAACAACTCGAGGTAGCCATATTGCATTGCATTTTCGGAAAATTACAGCAGCTGCAGATTGAAAAGGAATGATAATTTTAATAACATTCAATTACAAATAAAATGTCGCAATTGTATACGCTATAATATTTTTTCTTTATTTGCTATTTTTTTCCCCTTGAAAGTGGAGTTACCCTTTAAGGAATATAATAGATTGTAAAGATCTTACAGATAGAAATTGCAGTCTTGGAAGCTTTATCTACGCCTTCTTTACAAGGTTTCATACCTTAAAGGCTTTAAAAACTTTCCTATCTACACCTTCCTAAATGCGTCTAAACATGCTTAAGCACTGGGCACACTTAGCACTTGAGAGTTAATTCATTTGAATTCCCTGAATAAATTATTTTTCTGGCCAATTAAATAAATGTGTGCCCAGGCGCTTGGTGTGCCTAAATGTGCCTAAAGACGTCACCCTAGTTTACAAGTGTCACGTGTATTTTCCTTCCAAAATGCTGCTACCAGGAGGAAAGGCATCTAGCAGAGTTAGCAAAACATCCAGTGTCTGTGAGGCCACAAATAGCCAGCAGGAACAAGTTATATTCTGTCATATTTTGCACTAGACAGTAGACACATCACTTTCTCAAAGAAATAGCTAAGCCTAGCACGAAAAAGGTAAAATAGAACTTGTTGCTGCTGGCTATTTTAATAAAGGAAGAATATTATTTTGCATTTCAGTGTGAAGCATTCCTTTTGCAGGTATAATTGATTGTTTGGGTGGAGACGAGACGAGACAAGCCAGCACCTGAGATGTGGAATGTGGAGTCTGATTCTGCCTGTAGCAACATGTGAAATATGTATCAATCACCGAGGTGTCATGAAATTGGTCAAGACAGATGCTGATTGTCCAAAAAAATAGACCCAACTTAAAGCAGGTATGCAGTTAATGAAAATCAGAAATCCTTACCTGCATGCTTGCTTTAGGTAAAAAACAAAGTACACTGCTCAAAAAAATTAAAGGAACACTTTTTAATCAGAATATAGCATCAAGTCAATTAAACTCCTGGGATATTATTATACAGGATTTATATAGTGCCAACAGTTTGCGCAGCGCTTTACAATGTGAGGGAAGACAATACAGTTACAATAAAAATCAATACAGGAGGAATTAGAGGGCCCTGCTCGTTAGAGCTTACAATCTAGAAGGGAAGGTCAAGTGAAACAAAAGGCAATAACCGTGGGGGATGGGCTGATGGAGAAAATGGAAGTATAGTTGTTAGGTGTGGGTAGGACAGGCTTCTCTGAAGAGGAGGGTTTTCAGGGATCGTCTAAAAGCTAATAAAGTAGGAGATAATCGGACAGATTGGGGTAAGGAGTTCCAGAGGTTTGGAGAGGCTCTGGAAAAGTCCTGGAGGCGAGTATGGGAGGAGGTGACGAGGGAGCTAGAGAGCAGGAGGTTTTGAGAGGAACGAAGAGAGCGATAAGGTTGGTATTTTGAGACTAGGCTAGTGATGTAGCTGGGGGCTAAGCTGTGGATGGCTTTGTAAGATGTTGTTAGTGTTTTGAATTGAATTAGTTGGGTGAGCGGAAGCCAGTGGAGGGCTTGACAGAGAGGAGTAGCAGACACTGAGCGATTGGTAAGGTGGATGAGTCTGGCAGCAGCGTTCATGATGGATTGAAGGGGGGATAGCCTGTGTAGAGATAAGCCAATGAGAAGGGAATTGCAGTAGTCTAGGCGTGAGATGACCAGGGAGTGAACTAGGAGCTTTGTTGTGTCATTGGTTAGAAAGAGGCGTATTTTGGAGATGTTGCGGAGGTTGAGGCGGCAAGGTTTGGAGAGTGATTGGATGTGGGGCTTGAAGTAGAGTTCAGGGTCCAGGACAACACCTAGGACCTTGGCATGCGGGATGGGCTGATAGTTGTGCCAATCGATATTGACAGAGAGATCAGGGGAAGGGACACGTGGTGGAGGAAAAATTATAAGTTCGGTTTTGGATAGATTGAGTTTGAGGAAGTGGTGTGACATCCAGACTGATATATCTGATAGTAAATTAGTGATACGTGAGGAGACTGAGGGAGTGAGCTGAGGAGTGGATAAATAGATTTGGGTATCGTCAGCGTAGAGATGGTATTGGACCCAGAGAGGAGGTGTAGATTAAAATAGGAGGGGTCCAAGAAGAGAGCCTTGGGGGACCCCAACAGAGAAAGAAAGAGGAGAGGAGGAAGTAGAATTGTAAGTAACGCTAAAGGTGCGGTTGGATAAGAAGAAAGAGAACCAGTGAAGGGTACAGTCACAGAGACCAAAGGCGTGGAGTTTTTTGAGGAGGAGGGGGTGGTCAACCGTATCAAAGGCAGCAGAAAGGTCCAGGAGTAGGAGTACAGAATAGTGTCCATTGGTTTTGGCCATTAGTAGATCGTTTGTCAGTTTTAGGAAAGCAGTTTCAGTGGAGTGTTGAGGCCGAAATCCAAACTGAAGTGGATCAAGGAGGCTATTCTCGGCAAGGTGGTCGCACAGTCGGTTGTAGACCAGACGTTCAAGGAGTTTGGATAAAAAGGGGAGCAAGGAAATAAGGCGTAGGTTGGTTCTAGTGAGGGCTTTATAAGTATGGGGCTGGGGCTGACTAGTGCATGTATTAGAGAGTTGGGGAGGATGCCAGAAGAGATGGAGAGATTGAAGATGTGGGTTAGAGAGTGTAGAATAGGGCCAGAGAAAGTGGAGTTACACTTTAAGGAATATAATAGATCTTACAGATAGAAATTGCAGTCTTGGAAGCTTTATCTACGCCTTCTTTACAAGATTTCATACCTTAAAGGCTTTAAAAACTTTCCTATCTACACCTTCCTGAATGCGTTTAAACATGCTTAAGCACTGGGCACACTTAGCACTTGAGAGTTAATTCATTTGAATGCCCAGAATAAATTATTTTTCTGGCCAATGAAATAAATGTGTGCCCAGGCGCTTGGTGTGCCTAAATTTGCCTTAAGACGTCACCCTAGTTTACAAATGTCACATGTATTTTTCTTCCAAAATGCTTCTACCAGGAGGAAAGGCATCTAGCAGAGTTAGCAAAACGTCCAGTGTCTGTGAGGCCACAAATAGCCAGCAGGAACAAGCTATATTCTGTCATATTTTGCACTAGACAGTAGACACATCACTTTCTCAAAGAAATAGCTAAGCCTAGCACGAAAAAGGTAAAATAGAACTTGTTGCTGCTGGCTATTTTAATAAAGGAAGAATATTATTTTGCATTTCAGTGTGAAGCATTCCTTTTACAGGTATAATTGATTGTTTGGGTGGAGACGAGACGAGACAAGCCAGCACCTGAGATGTGGAATGTGGAGTCTGATTCTGCCTGTAGCAACATGTGAAATATGTATCAATCACCGAGGTGTCATGAAATTGGTCAAGACAGATGCTGATTGTCCAAAAAAATAGACCCAACTCAAAGCAGGTATGCAGTTCATGAAAATCAGAAATCCTTACCTGCATGCTTGCTTTAGGTAAAAAACAAAGTACACTGCTCAAAAAATTAAAGGAACACTTTTTAATCAGAATATAGCATCAAGTCAATTAAACTCCTGGGATATTATTATTATTATACAGGATTTATATAGCGCCAACAGTTTGCGCAGTGCTTTACAATGTGGGTTAGAGAGTGTAGAATAGGGCCAGAGGGTGAACAGTGGCGGCTGGTGCTCAAAAACTTTTGGGGGGGGCGCAAACAGAAAAATGTAATAGGCATTGCTTTGCGGCAAAAAAACGCTGTAAAAAATTGCGTGACTTTGAGGTCACAAAAGTGTGAAAGGGGCCTTCAGTAATTAGGGTATAGCGTGCCCCCTTTCAATGCAGAGAGACCAGCGTTCCCCCTTCTATGCAGAGATCATCGTGCCCCCTTTCAATGCAGAGATGCCAGCGTGCCCCCTTTCAATGCAGAGATGCCAGCGTGCCCGCTTTCAATGCACAGAGACCAGCGTGCCCCCTTTCAATGCACAGAGACTAGCGTGCCCCCTTTCAATGCAGTGACCAGCATGCCCCCTTCAATGCAGAGATGCCAGCGTGCCCCCTTTCAATGCAGAAATGCCAGCATGCCCCATCCCCTTTCAATGCACAGAGATCAGCGTACCCCCTTTCAATGCACAGAGACCAGCGTGCCCCCATTCAATGTAGTGACCAGCGTGCCCCCTTTCAATGCAGAGATGCCAGCGTGAATATGCCTAAATAAGATTCTGATGTGTACATTTAATATCATCTTGGATCCAGTCTCATAACTTTAAATGACAGGAAGAGGAGCTGTGTTTTCTCTATCCCTGGCTCTCACTTCCCTGGTGTCCAACTCTGGTGTGGGGCCATGAATGATGAACAGGAGGAGACATAAGAGAGGGGACATGAGTCAGAGCTGGTTGTCCATAGAAGCCAAAAAACAAAATATTATATGCAGCTCTGTAAGGTAAATGCATTATATTCAGTCCCTAAATTAACGTCTAAATCACAGTGGCCTTCAAAGCAGCGAAGGATTGATCATGTTAACCACTGATAAAAGCAGAAAAGTTGGAACATTAACCATTTATTTTACTAACACACAGGCTTGTCAAACTAACGTTCTTCTTTTGGGCAGCTATCTTATTTCTTCCTTTAAGCTGAGCTCAGGCAGATATAAAACAAAGAACAATTTAATCCAGACTCACAGATATCAAGTACTGTATATGTAATAGCAAACACTAAATCCACCTAAGCTGTAACACGTTAATGTCATTTCAAAACAGGGTTGACCTTATTAATGCTGCACTTTCAGTGTCTAATCAGAAACTTGGCCAACCTGTACTGCTTTGCTGCATGCTTTATTGTACTGGAGTTCAGTAACTTAGTGGTTCTGTCTGGAAGGAATACATGAATCATAAGAAAAGAACAGAACAGAACTGCCCAGCAAACTTACCTGCTCCTTCCTTCCCCCGAACGGCTGTGTTTCTCCTCTGGCCGTCTCCTCCCTCTTCCTGGCTAATAGCCAGTAAAATCGCTTCTCTTTTCAGCCAATCAGGAAAGAGGTCTCACAACCTGCTTCCTGATTGGCTGGGAGAAAAATCAGTGTGATAATAGCGAATAACAGAATTGGGTGGGTTCAGGGCGCAGTGCTCTGCGCCCCGGGTCCACCCTTTTTGGAAGCCTATTAAAGCCTCTGACTCTAATCATGTGCTTCCAAAAAAAAAATCTCCTATTGAGCACCATGTGTCCGGCGCCCCTGCATGTAGATTAGGGGGCCGGGCGCATGTATGGGGGAGCAGCGCCCCTGCACCCCTATTGGACGGATCACCCCTGAGGGTGAACGTAGCATTTGCAAGGGAACAGGATTCAGAGAGCAGGTGGTTAAGTGGACGTTAGCAAGTAGTTTAGCAACCTCGTCTATAGTGGTGGGGTTGAATGAGGGAAAGTAGTGATTGCACCTGTGGACATGAAGCCTAAAACATGGAAGGTATCTGAACAGCAGTGATCTCCTCATGAATTGTATCAATCTTCTGTTTGAAGTGGTTGGCAATCTTCTGGGCAGTGAGTGAGTCAGTAGGTGGAGGCAGTGGAGGACAGAGTAGAGAATTAAAGGTAGCGAAGAGTTGCCGGGGGCAGAATGACAAGTTGTTAATGAGAGTGATAAAATAGGTCTGCTTGGCAGTGTGGAGACTGGAATTGTATTTTTGGAGGGCAGATTTATATTGGTTGAAATCTTTCTGAGACCTAGTCTTACGTCATAGGCGCTCAAGAGCACGGCTATGCTTTTTCAGAATTCTAGTGTTATCTGTTTGCCAAGGTTGAAGGGGTCGGGGCCTGATTCAATGTGTAGTGAGGGGGGCCAGTGCGTCCAGGGAGTCTAAAAGTGAAGCGTTGTAGAAAGAAGTGGCTAGGTTGGTGCAGGACAGGGGTGCGATTTTGTCATAGAGGTGGTCGGTAGCAGAGTAGAGAAGAGAAGGGTTGAGATGGCGTAGGTTTCTGCGGGTAACTGTAAGGTAGTTGGAGGGAGAGGAGGTGGAGGAGAGGGAGAGAGGGAAACTAATAAGGTAGTGATTAGAGAGAGGGAAAGGATAGTTTGAAAGGTTGTACGGAGTGCATAGTTGGGAGGTGCATAGGGGGGAGAAAACAAGGTCAAGGATATTGCCTTCAGAGTGAGTAGAAGCCTGTATCCATTGCTTCAGGTCAAAGGAGGAGGTTAGACTGAGAAGTTTGGAAGTGGCAGGAGTGTTAGTATTAATAGGGATGTTGAAGTCGCAGAGAATGATTGTGGGGATTTCAGAAGAGAGAAAGTAGGGTAGCCAGGCAGAGAAGTCATCAAGAAAGGTCGATACTGGTCTAGGGGGGGGCGGTAGATCACAGCTATTCTTAGAGAAACAGGGTAGCAAAGATGAAAGCAGTGTGCCTCAAATGAGGAGAGTGACAGACAGGGAGGTGGCTGAAGTACCTGAAAGGTGTTATGTGGGGCTAGAAGGATCCCGACACCCCCTCCCTTGCGTCCACTGAGTCTGGGGGATTGAGTCCAGAGAAGACCACCTTGGGCGAGGGCAACAGAGGACGCAGTGTCGGATTCATGAAGCCAGGTTTCGGTAAAGGCAAGTAGATTAAATGAGTTAGCGATAAAAAGGTCATGGAGAGAGGTGAGTTTATTACAGACAGAGCGAGCATTCCAAAGAGCGCAAGAGAAAGGGAGTCTGTTCTTGGGAAGAAGAGAGATGGGAACTAAATTGTGCTGAATGCAGCTGTAGCCAGAGGGTGCAGGGTAATGGGTGTGTTGAGCACAGGTAAATGATGGAGGCCCAGGGTTTGGGGATATGTCTCCAGAGGTTAGGAGAAGCAGAAAGGTGAGGGTGGTAATATGAGAGTGTGATTTATATGAAGGGACATGCCCCAGTGTCCTTGAGGTTTTGTGTAAGTGTGGATTTAGAAATAGCAGGAGATGGTGAGTGCAGTAATAAGGAGAGGACAGAAGCGACGGTGATATGTATATAGGCTGTGGGGTGGATAAGAGAGGTGAGGGAGAAAGAGTTTAAGGATAGAGGAAACGGCTGTAAGAAGAAGTGGTAGATAGTGCATTTTACAAGGAGAAAGAGCTGAAGGGGTAAATAAGGTCACCTGTAGTCTGTGTGGTATTTATCTCAGCCTTTTCTGTGTTCATTCACTTTGTGCATTCGCTGAAGTGCCAAGTCAGAAGTGCTCCCACTTATAGAAATAGCCCCAATTTGAGAAAGAGCCCCAACAGCAAACGTGCCCCCCCCCCCCTTTGCAAAGTGCCTTCCCCAAGTAATGCTTAGTTATATACTGTTAGAGGTGGGGGTGGGTGCTTTACAATCAACTAATCAGGAGTTGATAAAGTAAGGCTGGATAAACAGAGTAAGGTTTTCACTTCAGAAACAGATTTATAAGAGGACAGCTAATTGAGATAAGGCTAAAGGCTATAAAAGGCTATAAATTAAAGGTAAGAGATAAAGCATTGCAAAGAGAACAGTATACAGATGGTTAGGCATAATAAACATACCACATTTAAAGACAGAACATAAGAAGCAGGTTTCAGAATTTCAGCTTTGGATGGAGTGGGCAGCAATGTGAACATACCACATTTAAAGACAGAACATAAGAAGCAGGTTTCAGAATTTCAGTTTTGGGTGGAGTAGGCAGCAATATGAACATACCACATTTAAAGACAGAACATAAGAAGCAGGTTTCAGAATTTCAGCTCTGGGTGGAGTAGGCAGCAATATGAACATACCTGTGGAGAGACGGAGAAGAAGTTTCAGACGACACATTTAGATGATAAGTGCAGAGTCAGAAGTGCTCCCACTTATCACTTATCCCACTTATATTGATCTGATCAGTTAAATAGCAGAGGGGTTTGTTAATCAGTTTCAGCTGCTTTGGTGTTAATGAAATTAACAACAAATGCACTAGAAGGGCAACAATGAGACAACCTCCAAAACAGGAATGGTTTTACAGGTGGAGGCCACTAACATTATTTTTCTCTAATCATTTTTTCTGACTGTTTTTCACTAGTTTTGCATTTAGATAGGATCAGTGTCATTACTGGTAGCATGAGGCGATACCTGGACCCCATAGAGGTTGCAAAGGCAGTCTAACTCCTCCAGGATGGCACATCACTACTTGCTATTGCCAGAAGGTTTGCTGTGTCTCCCAGCGCCGTCTTAAGAGCATGAAGGAGATTCCAGGAGACAGGTGGTACTTCTAGGAGAGCTAGACAGGGTCGTAGAAGGTCCTTAACCAATCAGCAAGACCAGTATCTGCTCCTTTGTGCAAGGAGGAACAGGATGAGCACTGCCAGAGCCCTACAAAATTACCTCCAGCAGGCCTCTGGTGTGAATGTCTCTGACTAAACAATCAGAAACAGATGTCATGAGGGTGGCCTGAGGGCCCAACGTCCTCTGGTGGGCCCTGTGCGCACTGCCCGGTACCATTGAGCTTGATTGGCATTTGCTATTGAACACCACAATTGGCAGGTCCGCCACTGGCGCCCTGTGCTTTTCACAGATGAAAGCAGGTTCACCCTGAGCACATGTGACAGACGTGAAAGGATCTGGAGAAGCCGCAGAGAACATTATGCTCCCTTTAACATCATTCAGCATGACTGGTTTGGTGGTGGGTCAGTGATTGTCCAGGGGGCATATCCATGGAGGGATGCACAAACCTCTACAAACTAGACAATGGCACCCGGACTGCCATTAGGTATGTGGATGAAATCTTTGGACCCATTGTCAAACTACCCTGGTGCAGTGAGTCCTGGGTTCCTCCTGGGGCACGACAAAGAATGGCATCATGTGGTAAAAGCATGCAGCCAGTTCCTGGAGAATGAAGGAATTAATACCATTGAATAGCCCCCATGCTTGCCTGACCTAAATCCAGAGCTCAGTGATGCCCTGGTCCAGATCTGTGAGGAAATACCCCAGGACACCATCTGTTGTCTCATTAGGAGCATGCCCTGACGTTGTCAGACGTGCATACAAGCACTTGGAAGCCATACAAACTACTGTGTACCATTTTGAGTTGCTGCAATGAGAATTCAGCAAAATGGACTAGCCTGCTGCATCATTATTTCTTTGATTTTCAGGGTGTCTTGGAATTCAGCCCTCTGTAAGTTGATAATTTTCATTTCCATGAAACGATGGGGCATTCTTTTGTTCCTAACACATTACCCAGTCCATATCAGTATAGATATCCAGCAAGATATTTTTCCCCATTGAGATCTGATGTGTTTAAAGTAATTAACATTTTTAGAAGGAGAGGATGAAAATGGCAGGCTCTATGTTTCTGTCTTTAGATAGCAAGAGCTGATATCTTCAGCTGGAAAATATGTTCTTGGTTACTCCAACCCCTTTCAGTATTATTACATCAGTGTTAGGTAGGTAGGTACAGAATTTGAACACTGGATAATATAAGCATTAGTTACCAATCAGTTTCCATTTTTCCTAGTGAAAGATAATAACCTTTTTATTGCACATTCAAAATGTAAAATGTACTATATGGACCAGCAAATAAGATGAAACAAGGTTACTCTGAGTGCTAGAAAAGTATTTGAACGCACAACTAAAATCTCTTTTTTAAGAATCTCATGAGTAAAATCACATATCCACTGACAAGGTAGAGAGTATTAGTAGAAAAACAGCTAGTTAGTTGAATTGTTCTACTCTTCTACAAAGACATCCACGAGCTGGGCTGGCACCTATCAGTGTGGTAGCAGAGGCGGATCAGCTGACCTGGAGTGGTGCTTAGCATTCTTTTGCTTTGAGTGCTAGATTATTGTTTTCAGACAGATTAACTATGTAACTATGTATTAAGGGTTAGATCTCATAATAGAGCTTCTCATTTAAATGTGCTAGGTAAAGGAAATGCAAAAGCACATGTATTATGAGCCATGCATATTAATATTCATTGTTCTGGGACTGCCCTATTCTCAGCATGTGATTCTGTAGTCCAGGGAGGACTGCAGCAGTTGACATTGGAAAAGGCTGGACCAAAGCAGCTGGCACTGAAACAGACTGAACTGGAGCAGATGGCACTGAAAAAGGCTGGGCTGGAGCAGCTGGCACAGGAACAGGCTGGGCTGAAGCAGTTGGCACTGGAACAGGCTGGACTGGAGCAGCTGGTGCTGGAACAGGCTGGACTGGAGCAGCTGACATTGGAAAAGGCTGGACCAGAGCAGCTGGCACAAAAAAGACTGAAATGGAGCAGATGGTACTGGAACAGGCTGGGCTGGAGCAGCTGACATTGGAAAAGGCTAGACCGGAGCACCTGGCACAAAAACAGACTGAACTGGAGCAGATGGTACTGGAACAGGCTGGAACGGAGCAGCTGGCACTGGAACAGGCTAGACTGAAGCAGCTGGCACTGGAACAGATTGAATTGAAGCAGCTGGCACTGGAACAGGCTGGACTGAAGCACCTGGCACCAAAACAGGCTTACCCGACAGGTGGGACTGGAGACTCCTGGCACAGAGGCAGGTTGATTGCTTCTGAGGCGCATAGTCCAAATGACGTCCAAATGGCCTTAGACATCACAATTAAAAAATCTTTTAATTGTGCTGTCTAATAAAGTTGAATTTATGTATTTCTATTTGTCTATATTTTTAATGCATTTCAATATTTTTCAATTACAAAAGCTTGTATGTATAAATGCTTCTCCCTTCCTCCTTCTCCTTTTTAGACCTGTGGGTGAAATGTATCAGAGGGGGAGTTTTCCAGACAGGGATACATGTTTTATTCTGTCCAGTAAAATAAACGTTTTTCGTATGCTGAAAACATGGTGTGCTGTTGGTTTTCTTTTCCTTTTTTAGATTGTGGATTTCCCTTGCAGCCAGAGCAAGCTCCATCTGGAGTGCTGAATCTGCAACCTGTCGAGCAAACCAACTCTGGGGCTTAAGGCTGGCCATAATTGGTTCAAAATTTGGCCAGTTTAGCACGGATTGGCCGAATTTCAATCCATGTATGGGCAGGCTGGTTGCACAGAAGTCGATCTTCTGTACAACTAACCTGTCCTTATTTTTCCACTCAATTAGCACTGCTGGCTATAGCCAACAGTGTTGATCAGTGTATTCTGGTGGCTATAGCCAACAGTGTTGATCAGTGTATTCTGGCGCCTATAGCCAACAGTGTTGATCAGTGTATTCTGGTGGCTATAGCCAACAGTGTTGATCAGTGTATTCTGGCAGCGGGGAAGTCTCCCCTCTGTCAGAATACAATGACTCAGCAGGGGAGATTCCCCCATTAACCCGGAATGTGGGATTGGGGGAATAAGGCCTTTTTTTTTTTGTTTTCAACCCACTAGTTGAATGATAATAAAAAATGACTAATCTATGGGCTGCTTAATTTTTGTGACTTGAATCAAAGATAATTGTTAATTCATTGTGGGGTATATGTAACTGCACTTCCCAGTGTGTAAAGCATATGTTGGTTGATAGCTTTCCTTATAAATGTGGGTATATGATAAATGTGCTTTTTAAGTGTTTTTGTTCAAACTTTGCTTAACAGCATTAGGCTGCACAATACTCTTGTAAACACTGTCAGTTGAATATTTAAGAGCACCACAAATGTGAAGTGGCCATTAGCTAAGGCTGAACGCGCTCTTGAAATTGGATTGAGGCTTTCACTGCCAGTTACAATCTTTATGTTTTATTTGAACAGAGTTTCCTCAATCCTTTCAATGCCAAAAGGCCTTGCGGCTGTCAATGGATTAAATATACAGCATTCAGAAGTGAGTATTGGGCACCATTTCTATAATTAACATAAAAAAGTAGTTTTATGTTTATCCTTAATTTCTTTAAAATAAACTATTCTAAATAGTAATGGTTTTACATGCAAGTATTTGTGAGACACAGTACTTGTATCTGTCAACTTGAGCTATGATACTGGAATCATTTTAGACCACAATAAAACAAATCTGTGTTTAACCCCCCCCCCCAACAAAAATAGATACACTATTGGATGTCAACTGTTGTTTCTATTAGGCAAGCACAATTACTATACCGTATATACTCGAGTATAAGCCGAGTTTTTCAGCATGTTTTTTTATGCTGAAAAAGCCCCCCTTGGCTTATATTCGAGTCACTGGCTGACTTACTTTTTAAAAATGGCGCCGCCCGGCGCCAACATGTGACCACGAATGCGCATCATGCCCGGGAATAGTCGAACGTGTACGGGCTTTACCGAGCATCAGCGGTGCATGCGCGGTGATGTGTTGGCGCCAGGCGGCGCCATTTTTAAATCTAAGGCGCCTCACCGACAGGTAAGTGAGACTCCTCCGCAGCCCCTGCATTTCCTCATGACAGTCTCCTGTACCATGCCCGCAGCACTGCATCTCCTGTGCCATGCCTGTACCTACTGTGCCATGCCTATACCATGACTTGTGCCATGCCTATACCAACTCCTGTACCATGACCTGTGCCATGCCTGTACCATCACCTGTACCATGACCTGTGCCATGCCTGTACCATCACCTGTACCATCACCTGTGCCATGCCTGTACCATGACCTGTGCCATCTCCTGTACCATGGCTGAACCATCTCCTGTACCATGCCTCAACCATCTCCTGTACCATGCCCGCAGCCCCTGTTTTGTGTCTCGTGGTGGTCAAGTTGGGTTCAGTAGCTGCTGCATTTCCCACCCTAGGCTTATACTCGAGTCAATACGTTTTCCCACTTTTTTGTGGTAAAATTAGGTGCCTTGGCTTATATTCTGGTCAGCTCATACTCGAGTATATATATGGTATATTTTATGTGACATCTTGCTTTATCAGGTGTAACCTGGGCTGAATTTCCCTCACTGGAGTCAATATATACCGAATCGTTGATGCCCAACACATGCCTCCTAACTTTTTGAGATGGAAAAACAGGACACCTATCAGCAAAAGTGTGTAGGCATTGGGCACACCCCTGCCATGCCCCTAAAGGAGAAATATACAAAAAAAATGATAAGTTAAACCCACAAGTGCTTTTATTTTACCACTACTATTCCTTTATATTGGCTTTTGACTTTTACAAATGCAGCAATTTGGATATTGGATTAAAGGTTCAGCACTGGGAAACACCTTTTGAAAGATAAAAAGTACATTTTCAGGAATCAGGAAATGATGCTAGCTGGAATGGTGGAGTATGTTTGAGAGCAGACTTGTCTTGCCTCCAACAAGTAACACAAGATTGAATGCCATTTAGCACTTGTGCATCCATGTCTGGCCACCAGCATAGTTCCTGTAGTGTTTGCTTTGTTCTTATTCCAATTCCTAGGTGACTCTTATGTGAAAGTTGTAAAAGGTGCTCACCTAAGGGCTATGGTACGAGTATGCAATCATATTCTTAGACAAAATAGTCATCAGCTAAAGGCAGTTTATGTCTAATCCTGTAGTACAGTCATAAAACAGGGCTACCATTTTTTGAGTTTGGCTATTTGCTTTGTAGAATGTTCTGTAATTGTACTTGTACTGAACATGGAAGACAAAATGTTTGTTCAAGCGTAGATGACAAAACTGCATCTACACTATATCAGTAAATGCATCAATTTCAACATCCTCATCCTGTATACAGACAGTCCCTGAGTTATAAACTTCCAACTTACATAGGACTCATACTTACAAAGGGAGGGAGACAACAGAAAGTGAGAGGAAATCTACTCCAAGGAAGGGAAATTCACTCCTGTAAGAGTTATGGAGAAAATGATGTGTCTACCACTAAAGCTTTATCACCAATCCTTGTTTCCACAACAACCCAAAATTTTTAAAATCCAAATGTCACAGGGACAGAAAGTGAGATGAAATCTTCTGAACAGGTGCCCAGACAGTAAAACAAACGTTACAGGAGTGTTAACCCTTCCCTATGAAGCACCCTATATCTATTGCGCTAGATTAGTGTACATAGTTGTTGGTGTAGGTAAATTGGCCTGGCTGAGAGCTAGGCCTAGGCTGAATCTGGGTCAGAGATGAGTGACTCAGGGAGGCTGCATGACTCATCAAGCAGAAACTCTGGTAACTCCCCCTGCTCTGAAAAACCTTGGAGAAGCTTCCAGAAGTGGAAGGGGGTGTCTGGGAGGAGCTGCTTGGAGTATTGATGAAGGTCTCTACCAATCCCCAGCAGGTGGGCTGGCAAGGGGCTGGCACCTGTTAAACACTCTGGGGTCATGCCAGCAAGGGGCAGTCAGGTGGAAGATGGAGGAGGAGTGCGGAGGAGGCTGCTGGTGACCCTTGTGGGTGCCCCCTAATCTAGGGGGGCTTGGGTGCTGGAGGGACCCTCTAAAACACACAGAGAAAATCCTTCCTGGAGGCACGGGAGAAGGTGTGAGGACAGCAGGAGCAGGTCAGTATGTCCGGGAGTTCTCAAAAAAGTCAGCCGGGTGGGCTGGTGAGTGTGCAGTCTGGAAGGAGTGTGGGAAGTAGCCAGGAGGGATAATGAGAGAGGCAGCTGCAGCCAAGTGGGCTGGCAGGGCCTGAAGAGGTGGTGCAGGGATCAGTAGCCACAGGGATGTAAGCTGGAATTTTGACTTTGCTAAACAATCAAAAGGGGCCTTCCGTCCCTGCCTTTAAAGGACTATTGCTTGATCTGACTAAATGCTTTTGCCAGATTTGCTAAAAGTGTCCCAGCTGAGTCTGTGTTTTTCTGCAAGCAAGTGAGGTGCTGAAAGAGATGGAATGTATATAGCTGTATATAGGAAGAGTTGTCCCTGAAGAGTTTTCTGAAGTCAAGTGGGCATCCCATAATACCCCGTCTACCCATCAAAGTTTTTTCCCCTCAATCAATACAAAAACAAAGTGCTGGGCTGTTTTCTGACTCAAGGGTGCCTTTTGATGTGCCTTGCTGTGCACGTTGAGGTATCTCAGTTCACCAGCAGCTCTTACGTAGGGTGTGCTACACTTATGCTATCCAAAAAACTTTAAAATTATTTTTTTGGGCTGGAGTTACACTTAAAAAATATACCTGTTCAATCTTTTTTTTTTTTTTCTTTTTTTTAATCAGATAATTTTTATTTAAATTTTTTTTACATTACAAAACAACACTGAACACCAAAAAGAACAAAAAACTAGCGATAGAGCATCAGCAATACATTACATGTCCCAGCACACCATTAGATAGGTATGTACAGCAGTTACAATACATGAGTAGAATATAAACAGCAACGTTAACAGTGCTAATGCTCAGCGGCTGCTGGTAGTATCCCTGTTCCATAGGGAGAATTCAGAAAACCCATAGGTGTCACCAAAGTACCCCAGAGTAGAAGATAAATCGGGATTCTGCACCCAGGGGAAGCCTCCCCCGAGTCCTAGTAACCATGAGATGAGTCTATCGCCCACAAAAAAAAAAGGGGGGGATCTGGTGAACTGCCCAGTAGGGATGATCGAACTTTTGAAAAGTTCGGTTCGACCAGAACACCCGAATTTCCTGAAAGTTCGGTTCAGATTCCAGAACCCCATTGAAATCAATGGGACCTAAACTTCTGGAATCAAAAAACACAATTTTGAAGCCCTAAAACCCAATAAATGCCCCTATAAAGTACCTAGGGTTCTGGGTCATGCCCCAGGGACTATTAATCACACAAAAAAAAGTTCTTAAAAATTGTCATTTTTGATAGAGAGCCAATTATTGAAAAAAAATATTGAAAAAAAAAATGAGATTTCTTTGGATTTAGTGTCTGGGGGGTCTAAAAAGTGTACCTGTGAAGTTTCAGCTCTGTAGCATGTCCATAACCAGAAAAAAAAGTTTGTTTGTATTAGAATTAAAATAGAACAGGGATATGGCTCTGCTATTTTCACACCTTGCCGGTTTTGTAGCAAGCGTTTTTTTTGGGCATTTTTTGGGGGTCTTTGGAGGCAGGCATAACATCAGAACTTCTGTGTAGGGGTATATATACACACACACATGTATGTATATATACACATACACATATATAGGTGTGAAAGTAGCAGAAACCTATGCTTGCACTAATGAAATAATTAACACCCAGATGGCTTCTCTGCTATAACACCTATATGTGTGTATGTGTATAAATACATATAAGCGTGTGTGTACATATACCCCTATACAGAAGTTCAGATGTTTTGCCTGCCTCCAAAGACCCCAAAAAAATGCCCCAAAAAAACGCCTGCTGCAAAAACACACATGGGCGTTTTTGTAGCTGGCGTTTTTTTGGGCATTTTTTGGGCGTCTTTGGAGGCAGGCATAACATCAGAACTTCTGTGTATGGGTACATATACACACACACATGTATGTATATATACACATACACATATATAGGTGTGAAAGTAGCAGAAACCTATGCTTGCGCTAATGAAATATTTAAAACCCATATGGCTTCTTTGCTATAACACCTATATGTGTGTATGTGTATAAATACATATAAGCGTGTGTGTATATATACCCCTATACAGAAGTTCAGATGTTTTGCCTGCCTCCAAAGACCCCAAAAAATGCTTAAAAAAACGCCTGCTGCAAAAACACACCTGGGCGTTTTTGCAGCAGGTGGTTTTTTTGGGCATTAGCGGTGCAGCTTCGGGTACCTCCAAAGCATGTGCAGGAGAGTGCCCGTGTGAACCTTGCAGGGGCTATGCAAGCGCTGTGGGGTCCTATACATGTGGTGTAGAATAAATAGTTGTGTGAGCTTTTGAGAAGAGGACAGCGATACTTTGAGCACATTGTCAAGGATACCTGTCCATTCCTCCGAGGAAATGGGAGCCAGATCTTCTGCCCAGTCCTCCCTGCATTTAAGTGACATAGCTCTCGAAATTTGATCCATACAAGACGTGTACAATGAAGATATTTGCCCCTTTTTTACCGACGAGTTCACTAGATTAATAAGGATGACTGGATGACATAGACCCCACGTGGATGTTTTGGACTGTGAGGTAAGTGCGTGATGTAGTTGTAAATATTAAAAGAACAGGGAATTGGGTATGCCAAATTCATTGCGTAGTGATTGGAAATCCTTAAGGGTGCCCCCCCTGTACAACTGCGATATAAATTTCACTCCATATCTATCCCAGCGCAGCAAGCTCCGTAACTTGTCTAATTCTGGATAATTAGTATTATTCACAATGCGGGAATATTCAGAGAATCCCCCATAAGCGAAATGTCGCTTGGCCTGTTGCCAAATTTTGTCAAGGAGCATGAGGGTGGGAAATCTGGGAGAAATTCTCAGAGCGCCAGCCTCCAAGGATTCAACCAGTGCTCTATCCGCCAGATGCGCCACAAGGACTCGCCTGACGGGATCGGAGTCATCATCCTGCAGCCAGCCCGTAAGGTGCTGTAGCTGAGACGCCAAAAAGTAATAGTAGGGGTTTGGAACACCCAAGCCACCGCTATCCTTGGCCTCCTGTAACGTTTCCAGGCAAATCCTAGGAGATTCCTCCAGATGAGGGCACGATAAACCGTGTTCAACTTTTTGAAAACATGGATAGGGATCCAAATGGTTGCATTGTGCAATACGTACAGCAGCTGCGGGTTCCAGATCATCTTGATCAGATTGCATCTGCCCACTACCGACAGAGGCAACCTGATCCAGCTGGGCAGCTTGTCTTTAAACTTGTTTAATAATGGAAGAACATTAAGTTTAATATATTTCCCCAGGTCAGGGTGAATAATCACTCCCAAGTATCTGCATTGTCCCACCACCACGACCTGCGATGCCACAGGGGGCAGTGCTACCTCAAGCGGGTCCAGCGGTAACAAAACAGACTTGTCCCAATTTATCTGAAAGCCCGAGAAGGATCCAAATCTACGAATCAGCGACATCAATGCAACCAAGGAGCCCGAGGTATTGCCCAAAAACAATAGTGCGTCATCAGCATACAATGCAATTTTGTCCTCACCCCCACCCCTCCGAAATCCGAGTATCGCCGAGTCAGCCCTAACGGCCACCGCGAGGGGCTCTACCGCAAGTGCGAACAGCAGGGGGGACAATGGACACCCCTGCCTAGTGCCCCGGTATAACGGGAATGATTTAGAGAGCGAATTATTGATCTGCAAACAAGCCGTGGGAGCCCCATATAACAGCTTAATCCAATTAATAAACGAGGGTCCTAGACCGAAGCTCTCGAGAGCCGCCCACAGATACTGCCACTCCACGCTATCGAAAGCTTTAGCAGCGTCAAGTGACAGAATCGCTCTATGGCCACAGTTATCAGGGGGTATTTGCATGTTTAAATACAATCTACGTATATTAGTGGCTGTGGATCGTCCAGGTATAAACCCAGATTGGTCTCCATGAACCAACTTGGCAATTACTTTAGACAATCGGTTGGCCAATACTTTAGCTAGACGTTTCAAGTCTGTTGGTAAAAGAGAAATAGGTCTGTAAGATTCGGGGCGAGTCGGATCCTTCCCAGGCTTCAAGAGAACTACCACCACCGCCTCGTACATCGACGGCGGAAGCCTTCCCTCGTCATAAGAGGCCAATATGGTGCTAAGCAATTCAGGCAGCAAAACCCCGCTAAACGTCTTATACATTTCAATAGGGATCCCATCAGTACCCAGTGCTTTAGAATTAGGGAACGCAGCCAGTGCCTCCTAAATAATGGTTTTGAGTTCCTCCAAAGTAATGGGGGAGTCCAGCATCACCCGATCCCCCGCAGAAATCTGCGGCAGTTTCAGCTCTTGCAAGAAGGTCTGTAGATCCTCTGGGTCATAAGACACCTTGGAGAAGTACAGATCTTGAAAAAAAGAATTAAATCCCTGTAGAATATTAGGAGTATCTGTAACCACCTGAGCTGTGGGAATAATTAACCGGTGTACAATCGGGGAAGGCCGTTGTGCCTGTGATATGGTCGCCAGCATATGACCAGTTTTCTCCACCTCCTCAAAATGAGCCTGGGAGGCGAAGAAACGCTTATGGTCCACCTGCTGCTGTTGTATAGAGCGGAAAAAGCGTTGCGCCTCCAGCCAACGGTTCTGATTATCAGAAGTAGGGGAATGCAAGTAGTAACGTTTGGCCCGGAGCACCGCCTCACTGGCATCCCGAGCCCAACGTCTGCTCCTGGACTTAATAGTCGATACCTCTTTAATACATAGACCTCTCAAAAACGCCTTCATGGCGTCCCATACCATACCAGGAGCTGCAGAGTGTCTGTTATCAGCAAAAAAGTTTTCAAGATGGTTACTGAATTTAGCGTGGTCTGGAAACAATGGAAGCCAAAAAGGATTCAACTTCTAGTGCATGGGCAACCTGAACTCGGGCAACGTAAGGCGCACCTGCATTGGAGAGTGGTCAGATAGGCCTCTGGCTAGATAAGCGACCTCAGGTGTACAGGCCAGGACAGGGTCCGAGCCAAAGGCTAAGTCGAGGCGGGACAAGGTAGCTTGGGACAGAGAGAGGCAAAAGAAGCCAGCCTCCAGGGGATGTTTGCTACGCCAGAGATCCACAAGACCCAACTCCCCCATAAATCTAGCAAAGGGAGTGGGCGTTCTGGATCCTCCAGGGCAGAAACGTTTATAAAGGTCCAAGGTCGGATCTAGAACATTATTAAAATTGCCCAGCACCAAGACCGGCACCCAAGGGTGTTTCCCACTAAACCGAGACAGACACTCTAGCACCTCAAAGGAAAACGGAGGGGGAATATAAACATTTGCAATAATACATTGAAAGACATCCCACAGCCCCAGCAAAAATATAAACCTGCCTTGAGGATCAGTCAGGGTGTCCAGAGACTCAAATTTGGCTGAGGCTGAGACCAAAATAGAAAATCTCCTAGAGTACTGAGACTGAAATGAGTGGAATTGGACCAGGTATTTCCGAGTACGGAGGTACCCAGCTGTGTCCTGAGTCATGTGAGTTTCCTGTAGGCAGACAAAAGTGGGACTATGGTGAGACAGCAAGGTTAGTACAGCGGTGCGCTTGTGGGGTTCTCCAAGGCCACGCACATTCCATGAGATAAGGGATCCCTTGGTATTAGCCATGGGATATGTTACACATAGGAGTGGCCCAGAGCAAATCTGCAACTGGCAGGGAAGCCACCATCCAAGGGGGTGTCAAGCCTGGGAAGAGCATCAAAAGTTGCACAGTCAGTCGGGCAAGAGTACCTTGAATGTATGCAGCACGGGCATCGGGCAGTCCACAGTAGTGAGGGTCACCAGAGAAAAAACTAGAAAAGAAACAGTGGGACAGACAACAAAGAAGAACAACAACAACACAAAAAAAACCCATTGTGGAGGACAGCCAACAAGCCGATGTCCCACCAAGCCCCACAAGGAACAGTCATCCAACCCAAGTAGGGTGGGGGGGGGTAGGAGAAGAGGGCCCGAACTCGAACAATCCCAACAACCTTGGACATCCGAAAATAGGGCTCCATGAGGTAAGGCAGCAGATAAACCATAGCACTCCAATTAAACTATGGCATCCTGGCTCCTATAAGGAGGATAAAACACCCAAAAGTAGCGTCAAAGTACCAGTGCAGGAAGGGATCATCACTCCGCTGCCGCTCTAAGGTGTCGCTCCTGGCGGTCCAGCCAGTTAGCCGCCATAGTGGGATTCTCAAAAAAGTGGACGGTTCCGTTCGCCACTACTCGCAGTTTCGCTGGGTACATCATGGAATACACTAACGGGATGGCACGCAGTCGTTTCATAACTTCTGTAAACTTGGCCCGTTGTTTCTGTAAAGCAGCAGAAAAGTCAGGGTAAATAGAAATCTTGGCGCCCTGTATTTCCATGCAAGGATGTTGTCTGGCAAGTTTCAATATGATGTCCCTGTCTTTGTAATGCAACAGTTTCAATAAGAACGGGCAATCAGGGCCCCCTGGTGGTGGAGCCCTGAAAGGCACCCTGTGTGCTCGTTCCACCGAGAAGAAGGGGGAGAGATTGTCTTTCCCAAAGGTAGTAAGCAGCCATTTTTCAATAAAGTCTACCGGCGTTTTGCCCTCAGATTTTTCAGGGATGCCCACCAATCGCAAATTACTGCGACGCAGCCGGTTCTCCATATCTTCCAATCGGTTTATGGCCTCAGAAACCCCGGAGGAGTTAATCCGGACATCCTGCATGAGAGGGGGTAAATCATCCTCAACAGCACTGACTCTACCCTCCAGAGCTGTGGCCCGCTTGCTAATCTTTTGCATGTCTTGTCTGATATGCAATAATTCCTCACGCATGCTTTTAACCTCTGCTGACAATACAGTGATGGATGAGCCGTAGGTATGCACCGCATTTAAAACGTCCTGAAGTGTAGACGCAGCTGGATCACCACCATCCGGGGTTCCCCCTCCTGCCGTCAGCCCCGACAGAGTACTCACTGTGGCCTCCTGGGACGATTCATCCATGCCCTCAGGCCGAGGTGATAGTGCTGCCGTGGAGAGTAAAGTACCAGCCTGCGAGCCGGGCGAGGAGGCTGCGGAGGTGGAGAGGGGTTTGTGCCTAGATGGGTCATGGGCAAACTTCTCCAACTTGGACAGTGCTGTGGGCTGCTTGTCGCGGCCTGCACGCTGAGGGAGCGGAGCGCCTCCATGTTGGGCCTGCTTGGCCGCGGGAGTCCCGTCCTCTTTCTTCCTCGTCATAGCGTGGCTGGCGATCCGGGGTCCAGAAACCTGCACTGGGGGAAGGCAGAGGCGGGTGCGAAGTGAGCGTGCAATTGCTGCGGGTGTGCGGGTCCAATTAGCAGGATAATCACCGTCAGGATAGCGGAGCTAGTTCGAGGCACGTCTGCCTACATGTATGGTTCGGCCACGCCCCCACCTGTTCAATCTTACATACAAATTCAACTTAAGAACAAACCTACAGACCCTATCTGGAGGTAGGAGTAACTGCGCTAAACAGTCAGCAAGGATTGACATTTTTAAGCCTAATTTGCATTGTATTTTTTAGTTAAAATTGATTAGCTTTGCTGACCATATGGCTAAACAGATTTCTGTTTTGTTTTAACAAGGTAGTTAAAGAACTATGTTCGCCCCACAAGGTAAACTGTTGACTTCACAGGTATGCTCTCCATTTTTCTGTGCAGTAGAATACTTTTTTTTCTGTTTCTGTAAGGTTTCTGCATGCAAAGAAACAGTTTTCTCTACCTGGTCCGTATGACACTGTGGAAGGGGAAGAGCTAACTGTTTCAAAGCTGTGCTGGGCAGATCCTGACCAGTCCATGCTTGCATTTCCACATAGTACTGCTATCAATGGCTCCACAATTAAGGCATGATTGGCAATACATTTGTAATACCATGAAGATCTAAGAAAGTAGGGTCTACCGTAAGGCTTCATGTACACTATCAGTTTCTAAACTCAAGTTTTTCATTTTTTGCTAAAGCTCCAGTCCTAAACTAAACTCTATACAAGCCTGTGTGTCAATGTACACATTAGGACCTGCTGCAGTTAGGTGAGCTTCAACCTTCCTCTCACCAATGTGGAAGAATTTTGTGCAGGATAGGAATGTTTTGACCGTCGGCTGCAGGAAAATGCGGCAAAATCCCGGCTGCAGTAAATGTAGGCAGAGTATACATGAAGCCTTAACCACTTTAAGACCGGAAGATTTGACCCCCTTCCTGACCAGGCCCTATTTTGTGATTCGGCACTGTGTTACTTTAATGGACATACAAAAAGATGTCAGCGCTGCTATATATACATATGATAAAAAAGAAAAATATAAATAATATTATGATAAAGTGCTAACTGTGCCTTATCTGTGTAATGCAATAATCAATTCAATTCAGTAGATAAATAAATATATATACCAATGATAATATATCCGTAAGTGTATATAAAGATGCTATGCATAAATATTAGAGTCCATATAAATCATACATAATGTACAAAATATATAAAGTCCATATAAAGTGCTCTCAGTGCTCAAAGTGCTTAGTAAATGCTTCTTCGGGTGCTGCAAACGTGCTTCAATAGTGCTCCCCTGTGGTGACCCTACTCACCAAAAAGGTAATGGTCATAAGCCTGGGATTTAAATGTATGTCCTAGTCCCGTCTGTGTGGATGATGGTGGGGGGTACAGTGTCCCGATATAAGCTGCTTGGGCTGTTAGATGGCTCCGTGATTCAAATAAAAAGAAGGAATCTCCATGGTGAAGTATATAATTGCAATTTATTAAAGATAAAAATATCCACTCACATTAAAATAGGTTAGTTTCCTTCTAATCGTGTGCGGTACGGTGGTTCCAGTGTGTGTTCCACCGACCGGAAGTGACGTAGTATGCTCTGGTTTCTCTAGATGTGTTTCGCCCTCCCACTAGGCGTTATCAATTGACAATCGTTATTTAGATCGCACTTTACTTTTCTTACAAAATTCTAGCTAATGCTAGAACAGCTATGAGGTGTTATTGAGTTGTGAAACATTGGACAGATGTATCATGAGGGAAAGTGGATATGCTATCCTGGACGTCACTAATGCCAGGCACTCAGGACACAAGCCCTGCCTCTTAGTGCTCCAGGCACTGACATTGCAGCAGCTCATCATTGTTTTTATAAGTTTCTTTGTGTAGCCCCCTCCTAGTTAGGTGCTAGTATGGTTGCTATGTCTGCTTATCAGGAGAGCCTGATTAATAGTTAGGCCTGTTACATGTGTCCATGGTGTGATTCATCTGGGCTGAGGGATTGTCCCCACTGTATCTAATAGGGGAGCTTGTTGGACAGTGGAGGAAACCCAGCCAGTGACACACAGGCTTTTGTAACTATCCCAGTGTGTTGGCACAAGCAGTGGTGCATCCTGGGTTACGTTATAAAAGTCAAGGGCACATGTGACAGAGCATCTTTTGGCAGGAAGCCAAGTCCCAGAAGGAGGGTGACGGCTGTCTCCTATTCTGAAGGTGTGGAAAGTGGTCACAGGCAGTCGGCCTAGTGGACCAGCAAAGTGTGGCTGAACCCAGAGGTCCAATGAAGCTGAATGAGGAGGTAAAGGCAGAGCAACTCTGGAAAAACAGTTTCCGTGAGTACAGAGGAGCTTGCCAACGGGTCTGTCCAGAAAGGGGACCACTCCAGTGGCTAGAGTCAGCAGACGGGTGTCAGCACACAAACAGTGAGAGTAAAGGGGGTGCCAAGTTGTTAACCCTGAAGAGAATATTCAAGCAGGAACAGTCAATTTATCTTCACTTTAGTGGCAGGGTGAAGCAGCGGCCTTGCAGTATTCTACAATCAGTTGTCTTCAGGATTGTGCATAGTTACTAGATGGAGTATCTTACTCATACCTTCTCCCATCCCAGTTCTAAGTAGAACACAAAAAACCAAATCCCCTGGACTAATCATTGTCTGAGTCAAGAACTTTTAATGCCTTTTATCTACTGTCTGTTGTTAATGGTAACCCAGGGGACTCGCAAGGTGTAATTCTCAGCAGTCCTCTAGGGGGCGGTGCTACATTTGGGGGCTCATCCGGGATATCGCCCTGGGTTACTGGAATGGTTGCTAATGGCAACGACCGAAGAAAATTTTCAAAAATGTCACTTTTCTCTCAAGAACTGTGTTCTAATGCTCAAGAGAAGTGTGAGGCCTGCTCTACAGCGATGGTTGCTGACGGTAATGGAAGGATCTTTGTCAGAATTGCAAATTGTCTGCCCAAGTAAAGTGCTGGAGAGTGGGAAAAATGCATCTTTCTGTACAAATGGACAGTGCCTGCTTAACAGTAGAAGGTGCAAGTGTGGACGGAGAAAATGGTGGCCCCAGGGCACGTGGATAGGTGTGCCGGGGGCCATGCGTGTGCCAGAGCTATACAGGAAAATCTTAACAATGCATCCAAAGACTTCCAAAATAGTGGCCAAATGGATGCTGTAAAGAAAACTGTTGACCATGCATTCAATGACAGTGGGACATTTTTCCAATACAGTATGGCGAGTCTTGCCTGTACAAGTGCTGTGAATAGGAGTGTCGACCGTGCAATGCCTGACAGCGGGACAGTTCTACTACACAGCAAAGAGGGCCAGCTGGCTCAGAGTGATGAAGACGCAGCTGGGGCCCTGGTACAGGCAAGGATCGTGGATGCGTGCAGACTGAAAGACATGGTCGGCTTTACATAACTTCCATGCAGGCTGAGCTGAGATGGAATGGCATCGGAGGGGTTACTGTACCGCGCGGGAAAGCGCACGCTGGAAAGATCTGCCTAGCAGGAGGAGCCACCGCCAATCTGGAATCGTGGGCGGAGACCCTGCTCACGCACAGCCAATCCGGGGAAGGAAGGAAAGTCTATAAATTACTTCCGCCTTCGGGTGGGGCTGAGAGGGAGACACGTGTGTAGAGGAGCAAGATGGCGAGTACCGGAGCGAGCCTGAGTGCAGAGGCTATCCCATGTGCTGGTGGAGAACCTGCGGAGAAGACCGGAAAGCCGACAACATCAAACCTGTGGGATACAGGGGTGTGGATGGTGCCCGACAGAAGACTGGCATTGTGCACAGGAGGAGGCATGTAGCATTTGGGCCTGGTATGTCCTCAGTGCCTGAATGTGACCATGCGGATGCAAGTGTGGGGCCAGTGCGGGCATTGTGGCAACCTGCTGCTGCGGGTGGAAGAGAGTGGAGGTCGGCCCAGAAGATTGAATGTGTCTTGGGAGACCAGAGTCACTCACGCCCTGTCGGCTGCAGAGTCGGAACCTTTCATGGGCCGAGGAAGAGGAATGCTGAGGTTCCTTATGCAACTGGATTCTATGCAATCCGTCAGTGATCCAGGGTGCAAATGGAGAGAGGCCGAGTGTCCGAGCCAGGATGCATGCAGGTAGTGTGGGCCGGAGAGCGGCCACCTGGTGCATTGAAAGCTGCAGCGGCAGAGATAAAGTCTGCTTCTATACAGGCAGAGGGGAGAAGATGGCCAGCGGTGACCGAGGCTGCAAGAGTGAGTGTGAGCAGCGAGGAAGAGGCCGGGGTCATTGATGTGGGGTCTCCCAGCTTCCAGCATCAGTTTGGATCCTTGGAGGAGGGATTGGATGTCTGGAAGACAGAAGAGGAGACTGAATGGGACTGGGGGTCCGAAGATCAGAGCAGTCCAGCCAGTCTAAGCCCACCTGATGAGGAGGCTAGGGATTCTGTGGTGCAAGGTCAGTGTGCCAGGAATCTGGGGTTCTGTGAGGCCTATTCTAATCGGATCCCAGATTTGTCCCCACCAAGAAGCTATGTCCGGGCTTGGGATCAAAATGAGGCATATGCCTCCCTCATTCAGAGAGTGGAGACACTATGCTCCCCACCTGGCAGAGGGAACCATCAAACCCTCCCCAGACTTTCCAAGATGCAAAGAATGATACAGAAGAAAGTTGCATTGGAGTTTGGGTATGACTATCCATGAGATATGGTCATGCTGAAAATAGAGTTCCATGGGAACATGGGAAAATAGAGTTCCATGGGAAAATAGAGCTCCATGGGAGGTCATGCTGAAAATAGAGTCCATAAGAGAGACATGGTGTAATGAAGCAGTGTGGGATTTTCTTTTTGTCCCAAAACCCCACCGCAACCAATCTAGGATGGACTTATGGAAGACCTTCCAGTCGGTGAAGGCTAACTGGAATCATGGGCGGGCCATTCATGTGGACTGGGTGGAGGTCCACTGCCCAGATAGATCCGGCCGGCCTGGTCAATCCGTGTGCAGGACAAAGAGGGGAATGTAATGCAAATTCCCCCTCCGGATTATTATTGCTAAAAGACAGACTGCTGAATCTCTTCAAGGCTGGCTAGCCTGAGTTCAGAAGCTGTGGACTTGAAGTGTTCAAGTGAACTATTGCTGGGGCTCAACCCCCATTTCCATTGCCCCTTCCTCTTCTTCTCTTACAGGAGGGGTTGAGGGACATACAAAGTGCCACTTCCGAGTGGACTCATTTCAGAGGGCCGACCCTCTAATTTCTAAAGAAAGATACTGTAAAAGGTTTTGCCATTTATTTCAGTTTGCTATTGAGGAAATCCTTAAGGCCATCGGGCCAGGATCAGACTGTTCTAACAATCTAAAGGATCATATTATGGACTGTTTGGGCCAACGGGCCAAGAGTGGAACTGTGTCAGGCTGCCATCTAAAGGAGGATGGAGAACAGCCAGAAGCTTGTTTGGTGGGGAGTGCATTCTTCTAATGTGCCTGATGTATATGTTTATTTTGTACAGCAAATACCTTTGAATTTTTTTTCATGTAATTTATTATTGTCTATTTCTTCTTCCCTTTTCCCCTTTACCAGGTTTGTGGGATACTCCGTAGATTTTTACAGTAGGATGTTTGTAGGGGACGGCTGCCGCAGAGCCAATGGGGACATGGCTCATTTTTGGTAAAGAGGTGGATGTGGCACCCTCCTAGATAGGTGCTGGGCAGAAAAAGTATAGTTGCTCCGTCTGCTTATCAGGATAGCCTGATTAATAGTTTGGCCTGTTACATGTGTCCAGGTTGTGATTCATCTGGGCTGAGGGAGTGTCCCCACTGTATCCAATAGGGGAGCCTGTTGGACAGTGGAGAAAAACCAGCCAATGACACACAGGCTTTTGTAACTATCCCAATGGGTTGGCACAAGCAGTGGTGCATCCTGGGATACGTTATAAAAGTCAAAAGGTGACAGGGTGTCTTTGGGTGGGAAGCCAAGTCCCAGAAGGAGGGTGAGGGCTGTCTCCTCTTCTGAAGGTGTGGAAAGTGGTCACAGGCAGTCGGCCTAGTGGACCAGCAAAGTGTAGCTGAACCCAGAGGTCCAGTGAAGCTGACTGAGGAGGTGAAGGCAGAGCAACTCTGGAAAAACAGTGTCCGTGAGTACAGGGGAGCTTGCCAATGGGTCTGCCCAGGAAGGGGACCACTCTAGTGGCTAGAGTAAGCGGACTGGTGTCAGCACACAGGCAGTGAGAGTAAAGGGGGTGCCAAGTTGTTAACCCTGAAGAGAATATTCAAGCAGGACCAGTCAATTTATCTTCACTTTAGTGGCAGGGTGAAGCAGCGGCCTTGCAGCATTCTACAGTCAGTTGTGCTCAGGATTGTACATAGTTACTAGATGGAGTATCCCACTCATCCCTTCTCCCATCCCAGTTCTAAATAAAACACAAAAAAACAAATCCCCTGGACTGATCATTGTCTGAGCAAAGAAATTTTAATGCCGTTTATCTACTGTCAGTTGCTAATGGCAACACCGGGGGACCCGCAAGGTGTAATTCTCAGCAGACCTCTAGGGGGCAGTGCTACACTTGGAAGCAGCAGCATCGCCCCCACCGGACAGGCAGCCATATTTTATCATAGTAAGTAACGCTGCTCCCTATAGTTCACTGGCCTGGCCACATAATTTGGCTTTACTCTAGGTCAGCACTTCCTGCAGCCTCATGAATTCTTACAGGAAGAGCATACTTGTTAATGGGTTTTAATGAGAAAAATGAAAGCAGGGTTTGGAGGTGATTAGAGGGGGTGCTTTGCAGTGCAGAGGCAGTCAGAGAGGGGGGGTTGGGGGTGCAGAGATGAGAATAGAGGTGGGCTTGGGGTGCAGAGGTGAGCAGAGAGTGGCTTGGGTTACAAAGGTTAGCAGAAAGGGTGGGATGGGGTTTATAGGTGATCAGAGAGGGGGATTGAGAAGCAAATGTGATCTGAGAGGGAGTTTAAGGTACAAAGGTGAGCACAGGGGAGATTTGGGGTACACAGGTGAGAAGAGGGGGTGCAGAGATAAACAGAGAAAGGGAGATTGGGGTGCAAAAGTTACCAAAGGGGATGCAGAAGTAAGCAGAGGGATGATTTGGGGTGCATAAGTTAGCAGAGGATGTTTTGAGGTGCAAAGATGAGCAGGGGAGTTGTGGTGCAGAGATTAGCAGAGAAGGTGGGTTGCACAGGCAAGCAGAAACAGGGGTTTTGGGGTGCATAGGTTAGCAGAGAGGACGGGATGGGGTGCAAGAGTTAGAAGAAGTGGTTGTTTGGAGGGTGCAAAGTGAGGAGGGGGGGGGGGGGTTGGAGTGCCGACCTGAGCAAAAAGAGGATTGAGATGCAAAAGTGAGTAGAAAGTGGAGTTGACTACAGAGGTGAGCAGAGGGTGTGCAGAGGTAAGCAGAGAGGGGGGTTTAGGGTGCAAAGGTTGGAAGAGGGGGGTGCAGAAGAAAGAAAAAAAAAAGAGGGGTTAGGTGAAAAGGTGAGCAAGGTGAGACTGGGTTTCAGAGGTTGTCAGTGAGAGTGGGTTGTATTGGTGAGCAAAGAGGGGGGTTTGGGTGCAAAGAGAGGTTAGCTCAGGGGGAATAGGGTGCAGAGATGAGCAAGGGGGTGGCTTAGACTGCAGAGGTTATCAGAGAGAAAGGGGTTGGGGAGTAGAGGATAGCAGAGAGGGGGGTTTGGGTGAAAAGGTCGAGAGGAGGAATTTGTGTTACAGAGAGGGGAGTTTTGATTGAAGAGTTGAGCACAGAGGGGTGGGGGAGTTTTTTCTTGTGGGGGTAATTTTTGCTGGAGGGAGTATGCCTGAGGGTTTTTTTTTTTACTGGAGATTGCATGTGAAGGGGCATATTTTTCCAAGAAGGGGGGGGTGGTTCTGGAGATTTCTGCTTAGGGGGAGGTAGTAGGAGATTTTTGCTTGATGACAATTTTTGCTTGGATAGCAGAACCCTTGCACTCTATTTGCTGAAAGCAGAGCTGTCATAAGTGTGCAATTTTTGGCACAACATACAGAGTGCAGAGGTCAGGATTACATAACAATCCGTGTACATTACATACTCAGGACTGCCATACTGTACATTGTGCTGTGTACTTATGGCAATTCCACTGTATATTACATACTCCTGACTACTGGACACTTCACATTATACACTCCTGGCTAGAGGTGAGCTGGTGTCAGTCCAAACTGTCCAAACAAGTCTGCCTCGTAGCTGCACCCATGCAATTGGACAGGGATGCTTGTGATGTCATAGACCTACTTTGGAGACATGGCTTTTCTTTTCTGTGTCTGCATGCTTATTACCCTAAGGAAAAAAAATGGTACCTGCCAAAAAAAAAAAAAAAACTACACAGCTGATAGCTATTGCCCTCTAGTACAAACGGTAAGGGGGTATCCTGCTGCTAACCTTATTTCTGTACTGCCATACAGGAAAATAACTGCTGTCTGAAAATAAAATGTACACTCAATTTACCTAAACTACATTTCATAAAACTCCATGCAGCCAGATTTAGCAGGTTCTTTAAACTGTTTGGGTAATAAATACAGACTTTGGTCACATAATTCTGTACTGTGCAACCTTCCTCTATTGTTCCAGTAACAGAGAGCATTGTCATACTTTTAAAGTGATTCCAAAGTCTAAACATTTTTTACCTTAAAGCATTCCTTGCATTAAGGTAAAAATGCCCCACTAGTCCCTCCCTGACGCCCCCCCCCCCCCCCAGAGCCCCCCACACCCCCACCCAAAGTCCCTAAACACTTACCTGACTCCACTCATGATCCAGAACTGTCCTGTCTGCAGCACTGATCTGCTGAGTTCAAGAGACACAGGCAGCAGCAGCAGCCATTAGCTCCTTTTGCTCTTAGTCTAATTCTGTGAGGGGGAGCAAGGGACAAGGCCCGAGATGTGTGTGTCTATAGATGAACACAGGCCGGTACAGAAGTGAACCCACAGGGGTGCCCCCATACCACACGGCTTGCTATGGGGGCACCTGCAGGAAGAAAGAGGGGACAATGCTGACAGGGGACTGCCAAAAAAGGTAAGGTACTGCTCTGTGCAATATCTTTGCACAGAGCAGATAAGTCCAATATAACATCTATTTTATTTTTACCACTTTAGCTCCTAAAGATTTACCCCACTTCATGACCAGGCTATTTTTTGTGATACCACACTGCGTTATTTTAACTGACAGTTTGCAGTTGTGCGACACTGTAACCAAATAAAATGTATATCTTTTTTTTCCCCACAAATAGAGATTTTTTTTTGGTGGTATTTGATCACCTCTGCATTTTTTTTATTTTTCGTGCTGTAAACAAAAAAATGGCGACAATTTTGAAAAAAAAATAAATAAATAAACAATAATAAATAAAACATATCCTATAAAAAAAAAATGTAAAAAAATCGAATTTCTTCATCAATTTAGGCCAATATGTATTCTGCTACATATTTGTGGTAAAAAATATTAATTGGTTTGCACAAAATCTAAAGCGTCTGCAAACTATGGGATACATTTATGGAATTTTTATTTCTTTATTTTTACTAGTAATGGTGGCAATCAGTGACTTATAGCAGGACTGCGAAATTATGGTGGAGAATTTGGACCCTTAGTGCCGGGTCACACTTGTGCGATGCGGGAAGGCTGCAAATTCGCAGCCTGTTCCCGCATCGCAAACGCACATCTGGCAGCTCACACTGCTATATGCGATACGCAGGGGGTGTCAATTAAATGTTAACGACACCCCCAGTTTGATCGCATATCGCAGTGCGATCTGACAGTTCACACAGGATCGGATCGCACAAGTGTGAACCACTGTGCGATCCGATACTGGTGCGGCTGAAAAAAGGGGTCATGTGCGACTTTTGTGCGGGTGCAGTGCGAATTTAGCTATACAAAGTGTATGGCTGAATTCACACTGCACATCCGATCGCATGTAATGAAGGAGCAGTGCGCTCCGATATTACATGCGATCGCCGCACACGCTATAGTGTGAACCGGCACTTAATGAAACTTTTGACACTTTTTGGGGACCTGTGATACTAACACAGTGATCAGTACTAAAAATATACACTTTTACTGTACTAACAGTGGATGGGAAGGGATTAACATCAGGGGTGATCAAAGGGTTAACTGTGTGCCTAGCTAATGTTTTCTTACTGTGGGGGACGTGCTTTTACTAGGAGAAGGCATTGATCCATGTTCCTTCTTTGCAGAGACACAGGATCCATGCCTTCTCTCCTGTCAGAAGGGCAATCTGCCTTGTTTACATAGGAAGACTGCTGCTCTGCCTGTGTAACGAACGATCTGTGAGTCTGGGCGGACATTAAGTGCACAATCACAGGAGGAGCGAGCTGTTGGCGGAAGTGCACGTTTACATACATACAGTATACATGATCTGTGCACAGCTGCCACCCTGTAGCAGTAAAGCTACAATAGGATGGTCAGCAAGTGGTTAATGAAAAAGCAAAAATTTAGATTTTAATATAATTTTAAATTTGTTTTTACAAGTTCAGATTTGTGTTTTTAGAAAAAAAAAGTATACCACATACCACATCAATAGGGGTTTAACTAGCAAGTATAACAGAGTTAGCTCTAAAGGGGTGCTGGGGTGAGCTACAATTCCCCCCACCCCAGATTTCAGTCATGGACTAGTGACGTTGGTATCAATAAGTGGAAGGGCTGGGTTGCAGTACACACCCTCAACAATGCCAAGTGCCCTGCTCCTATCCACCCTACTGCATCATTCATTTCTATAGTGGAGGGGGCGGACCAGGATGCAAGGTATCATTGTTTGCTATGGTGATAGCGGTCAGTCTATGAAAATAGATAATGTTAGCCCAAGGTGGGGACTTAGAAGAAAACAGAAGTCCTGCTTTCATCCAGACCTGCTCTGCCTTCTGCCATAATGCTGCAGCTGCATTGAAGATTTGAAGGTGGGACTCTATTTGTGAAGGGAGGACTAAGGAGTCTGTTGTGAAGGGGGCTGTCTCTGATGTCATGGGAGCTAACTCTGAAGTGATGTGGTGGACTCTGATGTCAAGGGAGGATTCAAATGTGAAGAGGGGCTTTAATGTGATGGGAGGGAACTATGACAGAGATGATAAAATGAAGGTGCGTTGATAGTATGTCCTCCTGAAGTGTTTTTGATTGCACCCCCAGATTACACAGGCTAGATCTGGCCCTGTATCTTAACTAGAGTCATCCAGCAGTTTATATATTCTAAATAAGTTGAACTGCAAAATATTCATGATTAAATGAAATATAACTTAAAAATAGTAAGCAAAGTTTTTCTATTCTTTCTTGGCACATAGATCCATTATACAATTTACGTCTTATTATGTCATTAGATTTCCAGCTGCTCCATGATCCTTAAGCATTTGCCAGTCTGCATACTAATATTTTTCCATGGTTTACCTCCCAGTAACTTTGCCATTTTCCTTCATTTTTAATCCAGGGTACATGCTGTATAATGAGAGTGACCTTTCCATTGTCCAGGTGAGTTCATACCTTTGTTTTCCATTTCGTTCTTTTCACTCTCTTGGTTCTCCAGTGTCCTCCTGTGGATTTCCTATTACTTTTACTTGACATCTAACTGTTCTTTACATTTTATGTGTTATTAAACCCCTTTGGATTAGTTTCCAGTTGCCATTGGTAATTTTCCCCTTGTATTTTCCATCACTTGTCTCATTCTTTTACATGTCTAAACAATAGGAAACGGAAGAGGGGGTGTACAACTGCAAAACTGAGAAGCGTGGAAAAGGTAAGAAGACCCTCATTGCCAACTGCCAAACTATGCTAAATGGCAACAACACAATATCTACACAAAAAGTTGTACATGTATGAAAGGCAATGAAAATGACAGTGCTCACACGTGTAAAGAAACTGAAATATTTTCTGTTTTCGTTTTACTAATTTATGTTGTAGGGCTTTACAAATAAATGGTGCTGCATAACAGATGTTACCTTTTAAAGGAAATGTATACAGATTCTACACGTTCCTTATTCATTACAGCCAAAATTTTACATTTTAAAGGGTAACTCCACTTCCGTGGGGAAAATAAACGCAAATAAAGATAAAACAATATAGCGTATATGTAGCACCCTTGTCTTAATGCAAGGTTGCTATTGAAATTTAGTTGCTGGGCAGTAACTAGCCTGGCTGTAATTATACTGTGGTCAATTGAACTTCCTCTCTTAACCACTTGCCGACTGCCTAACGACGATTTACGTCGGCAGTCAGCCCCTCACAGGCAAAGTGACATAGGTCTACGTCGCTAGCCTGTGAGGCTCTAGGGAGCGAGGCGCGCTCCCGCTCGCTCACAGACCCCCCCCTGCCGGTCACTCACGATCGTCGGTTACACCGGGAGAAAGGCAGGCGGCTAATGTAAACAAAGCCGCCTGTCATTCTCCCCTGTGTAACAGCACAGATCACAGATGCTATGTAGGACCGTTGATCTCTGCTGTTACATCACAAGCCACACCCAATCACAGTTAGAATCACGCCCCTAGGGACACACTTAACCCCTCCGGACGTTGGGCGCCAGATGTAGCGGACCCCCAGAACCCCCTAGGGCCTAGTGATGACCCCCAGAGGCAGAGAGGGCCTACATACCTCCTGTGGGTGTGGATTGTCAGGCATGGTGGGTAGTGATGCGGGTAAAAGAAACGATGGGCGCCAGTCACTTTTATGCTGAAGTAACAAAATAGTTTATTTCTTCTCAACAGGACAAGAATAAACTGGGGGAGAGAGGGGTAGGGCTCAGGACACCCTTAAAGAACAGTCAATATGGCAGACTCCAATTACAAAAAGACAGGTACTCAGACAGCGGTACAGGATAACAGACCTTGAGATTCATTCAGTATCCTTAAAGCTTCAGATTTATCTGGGAGGCAACTCCTCTCCACCAGATTCAATCTCTTTTGTGGTCTGTACTGGCTGGACAGCTGTCACCTTTATGAAACAGGCAGATTACTCACACAGATTACTGGATGTCTGTGGATGTTCTTTTCCATGTGGGTCGCTGGCTCTCCTCAGCAGAATCCTAGGCATGTGACTAGGCCCCAGGCTCCAGGCCTAGCCAGCAGCAGCACAATAGCACACACCCTCCCCGAAAGGGATCCGGACGGGAAGAGAACGATTATTGGACCCCCCCTCAGTTAAATAGGGTCTCCCAGAATGCAACAGCCAAACTGTAATTGGCTGAGAAAGGCATGGACATTAACAGTTTGTTTAACTGTAATTCTCACTCTAGTGTCAGAGGCAACAGTGCCACCTACTGACGGAAGGGAGAAATGCAGTCAAACCCAGATTAAGAGAGGAAGTTCAATTGACCACAGTATAATTACAGCCAGGCTAGTTACTGCCCAGCAACTAAATTTCAATAGCAATCTTGCATTAAGACAAGGGTGCTACATACAGTGCCTTGCGAAAGTATTCGGCCCCCTTGAACTTTTCGACCTTTTGCCACATTTCAGGCTTCAAACATAAAGATATAAAACTGTAATTTTTTGTGAAGAATCAACAACAAGTGGGACACAATCATGAAGTGGAATGCAATTTATTGGATATTTCAAACTTTTTTAACAAATAAAAAACTGAAAAATTGGGCGTGCAAAATTATTCAGCCCCCTTAAGTTAATACTTTGTAGTGCCACCTTTTGCTGCGATTACAGCTGTAGGTCGCTTGGGATATGTCTCTATCAGTTTTGCACATCGAGAGACTGAAATTTTTGCCCATTCCTCCTTGCAAAACAGCTCGAGCTCAGTGAGGTTGGATGGAGAGCGTTTGTGAACAGCAGTTTTCAGTTCTTTCCACGGATTCTCGATTGGATTCAGGTCTGAACTTTGACTTGGCCATTCTAACACCTGGATATGTTTATTTGTGAACCATTCCATTGTAGATTTGGCTTTATGTTTTGGATCATTGTCTTGTTGGAAGACAAATCTCCATCCCAGTCTCAGATCTTTTGCAGACTCCATCAGGTTTTCTTCCAGAATGGTCCTGTATTTGGCTCCATCCATCTTCCCATCAATTTTAACCATCTTCCCTGTCCCTTCTGAAGAAAAGCAGGCCCAACCATGATGCTGCCACCACCATGTTTGACAGTGGGGATGGTGTGTTCAGGGTGATGAGCTGTGTTGCTTTTACGCCAAACATAACGTTTTGCATTGTTGCCAAAAAGTTCGATTTTGGTTTAATCTGACCAGAGCACCTTCTTCCACATGTTTGGTGTGTCTCCCAGGTGGCTTGTGGCAAACTTTAAACAACACTTTTTATGGATATCTTTAAGAAATGGCTTTCTTCTTGCCACTCTACCATAAAGGCCAGATTTGTGCAGTATACGACTGATTGTTGTCCTATGGACAGAGTCTCCCATCTCAGCTGTAGGTCTCTGCAGTTCATCCAGAGTGATCATGGGCCTCTTGGCTGCATCTCTGATCAGTCTTCTCCTTGTATGAGCTGAAACTTTAGAGGGACGGCCAGGCCTTCGTAGATTTGCAGTGGTCTGATACTCCTTCCATTTCAATACTATCGCTTGCACAGTGCTCCTTGGGATGTTTAAATCTTGGGAAATCTTTTTGTATCCAAATCCGGCTTTAAACTTCTCCACAACAGTATATCGGACCTGCCTGGTGTGTTCCTTGTTCTTCATGATGCTCTCTGCGCTTTAAAGGGACCTCTGAGACTAACACAGTTCAGGTGCATTTATACGGAGACTTGATTACACACAGGTGGATTCTATTTATCATCATTAGTCATTTAGGTCAACATTGGATCATTCAGAGATCCTCACTGAACTTCTGGAGAGAGTTTGCTGCACTGAAAGTAAAGGGGCTGAATAATTTTGCACGCCCAATTTTTCAGTTTTTTATTTGTTAACAAAGTTTGAAATATCCAATACATTTCGTTCCACTTCATGATTGTGTCCCACTTGTTGTTGATTCTTCACAAAAAATTACAGTTTTATATCTTTATGTTTGAAGCCTGAAATGTGGCAAAAGGTCTAAAAGTTCAAGGGGGCCGAATACTTTCGCAAGGCACTGTATACAATTGTGACACAAGTCATATTGTAATTGAATGTTATTAAAAAAAATTACCTTTTCTTTTCAATCTGCAGCCACTGCAATTTTCTGAAAATGCAATATGGCTGCCTGGAACTGTCCTGTACACAGAATGTGTATTGACCACACCCCAGAAACATAAAACAACAAAAATGAGCTAACATGAGCATGCCAACATCCTGGAACTAATTCAAAGAAAAAAAAAACACAATTGGACTAACCGTTTGGGTCAAAAATTGTCTTTTAGGGCACAAAGGATAGACTTAGATGTCAAAAATTGTATAAAATTCCACATTTATTGAATTCCATTAAAAAACACAACAAATAAAAAGCAACACATAAGGAAAAAACTCAACCCAAAGGGGGGTTGTGATTAATCCCACGGGTGAAAACATCTAAATGGTTACACATAAGTTTAAATAGGTATACAAGTAGCGTCAATATAAAAGAATACGTCTGTATGGAAGGTCGAGGCATTTCGGGGATTGCTTCGTCAGGACCATTTACAGACAGAGATTCTTCGAATAAACAAAACAAACAAGAAAAATGAATACAGAACATTATATGTATGTGGTACAAAGATATAATGTTCTGTATTCATTTTTCTTGTTTTTTTGTTTGTACCACCATTTTCTGTTTCCTTTCAATAAAAGTTTGTATACAAAAAAAAGAACATTATATGTATGTGTAACTGGCAATATAGCAATAATACATAACAATCAATAGACATTAGCAGATTAACAAAATATAATAACCAACCTCCTCCATATGGGTAAATTGGCTTTTTATACAATTCTTGACATCTAAGTCTATCCTTTGTGACCCGAAAGTTGATTTTTAGAGCCCTGCAGCTGCTACAGCTGGTTGATCATTATGAAACCACTCCACTTTGTTTAAATCCTTGTAATGTACATAGATCACCCAAAGGGGAATGTTTTTTTTCCTCAAAAAAGTGGAGTTACGCTTTCAACATTTCTTGTCAAGTAATAATGAATATTGCATATTAGTATTATACAGTTGTCAATAAAACCAACAGATTTTTCACATCTTCACCATCAAAATGTTTCACCTAAGCCCCTTATTTAAAGAATTGGAATCAGTCATCAGAGCAGTGATTAATTCCCTATCAGGAATCTGCTAAATCTGAGGTTTAAATCAGAGGAGGGAGCTGCAAAACAGGCTTCCTTTGCTGGGTTGTCTCTAGTTAACTAATTGTGCTTTGGGAATCCTTGGTATAGCAATAAATATGTATTGGTAAAATAAAGATTGTGTATATATAATAAAAAGATATAAACAGTTTATCATGTACATGGTGAGAGGCCAAAGTGATGAGAGGGCTTCCCTTGGGGTTAAGCTCCAAGCACGCCTGAAGGTGGGAACAGGAAGTGCCTAGCTCAAAGAAGTATGGGTTGCCTGATAAAAGACTGCTTGTGGAGATGTCCGGCCAGAGAGTAGCTGGACAGGACACCCAGGTATTTGGCAGTGACACTGGAACCCCCATATGGTAAGGCAGGTCCAGCACAGTGGCAGAAGGCAGGTGGTACCATAGCAGGCAGCTGGCAAACTGGCAGAGCGGAGATTAGAAGTGTAGTCAGGACAGGTGCCAGGTTTGGATGTCAAGACAGAAGAGTGGTCAGAAAGGCAAGCCAGAGTCATACACAGGTGAGTAGAGAAGCAAAGTCCATAGAACAAGCCAAGTCAAAACTGGGAATCAGGCAGAAGACAGCTCCAGGAACAAACCGAGCCAGTAACAGGAAATCCATAAGATACAAGAAACACAGGAACAAGTGCACTGGAGAGCAGGAGATCAACCAGCAATTTCTGGAGGTTGCTGACTCCCTTATAAAGGCCGTTTGGTGCCAGTCCTGTGTGACGGGCGTGTGCTAGTATGCATTCCTAATGCATTCTCATGCATTTCCTGTGCAGACAAAAGTGCCCATGTAAAGTACTGGCAGGAATGCTAGGTCTTCTTCCCAACATATGTTTGCCTTTATTTTGAACAGCATCCTGACACTGTTTAAAACTGTACTACATTTTCATTGTTTTACTATATTATTCCAACCACAGTCATATATACTCAAACACCAGTCAAAGTGTGACGCAGAAAATTAATCTTCAGTGACATGTTGCATTTTATGGTCTTGTGCGCTGTAAAAAGTTTATCAACTAGATGAATGAAGCTTGACAAGAAAATTCTCAACGATATCCTTGAATGCTTTCCAGGTGATATTTTCTGGCCCTACTAACATATCTTTAAACTGTTTGTCATTGATGATATATCTGATCTGTTGACCAAAAAAAATGCCTTCCCTAATCTTTGCATCAGTTATTTCTGGAAACATTTGTCTCAAATAATGAAAACCTTCATCTTCCTTGTTCATCACTTTCACAAAATTTTTCATCAGTCTGGGTTTTAACTGAAGCATATATTTTTCAAGTCAACTGCTTCATGTGCCTAGGTTTTCTGTTCTGGAACCAATTTCTTCCAGACTGGCTATTTATTTTTAATGTAACATAATTCTTTTGCACGGCTGTCCCATTCACATATGTAATAACAGTACTTGGTATATCCTAGCTGCATTCCAAGCAGCAGAGCCACTACTTTTAGATTTCCACAGATATTCCAATTGTACTTGGTCTACTGGATGTGCTTAAACAACAGTTCCATGTTCTTGTATATTTCTTTCATGTGTAACACATAGTCAACACTATTGAAGGGTGTACATTGTTGTTATATAACAAGACAGCCTTGAGGCTTAAAACTGATGAATCAACAAAGAGATGCCATTTTAGTGGGTCATGCTCACAACCCAATGCTGTGAGAAAACTGTCCATGTCAAGGCTGTCAATCTGTGCAAAGAAATTTGTTAAATCATTTTGGTGGCTTCAAAAGACAGAAGTTTTCATACTTGGTGACAGCAAACACCAGAATATGAAAAAAACTAGAACAACATGGACTTTATAGGCACTAGTAAAACGAATTCATAAATTGTATTAATTAAATATACCAAAAACGTACAATATATACAAAAACTCATATCATCATTGTTAAAATCAAAGACAGGATTATAAAGTTACCCTAACCAAACCATATGTGTCTAACCCTGGTGGGTGGGGATGAAATGTCCCCCATGATAGACACTACGGATATGGTTGCACAACTGATTGGAACAAAGTCCAAGCTCTACATGTTTTGTGAAGTAGCGCTTATTCAGGAGCTCTTCAAATCATTCTATATAGAATAAAGTAGAAAAAAAAAAAGTAAGCACATGTGGATACATCCAATACATAGTACAATACCATCACCATAAACACATATGATAAAACTTGCTGTATCACGGACCCAAGCATAGACCGTCATGCATTGTAGGTATAGAGTGAATGTGGGGACACACATTGTTAGTCACCAATATAGCAAAAAAAAAAGAAAGAAGAATATTAGTATTCAACCATCCCCAGAGGTGCGTGGAAAAGTAAGTGTCACACAGGACACACCATGTGAAAACAGTGAAGAAATGACACTTTTCTACAATGTAAAGTAGTGAGTGTACAGATCCTATAACAGTGTAAATTTGCTGTCCCCTCAAAAATAACTCAACGCACAGCCAACATTGTCTAGACCGCTGGCAACAAAAGTGAGTACACATCCTCAGTTAAAATATCTAAATTGGGCCCAAAGTGTCAATATTTTGTGTGGCCCCCATTATCTTCCAGCACTGCCTTAACCCTCTTGGGCATGGAGTTCACCAGAGCTTCACAGGTTGCCATTGGAGTCCTCTTTTACTCCTCCATGATGACATCACGGAGCTGGAGGAGGTTAGAGACCTTGCACCCCTCCACCTTCCGTTTGAGGATGCCCCACAGATGCTAAATAGGGTTTAGGTGTGGAGACATGCTTAGCCAGTCCATCACCTTTACCCTCAACTTCTTTAGCAAGACAGTTGTCGTCTTGGAGGTGTGTTTGAGGTCGTTATCATGTTGGAATATTGCCCTGCGACCCATTCCCTGAAGGGAGGGGATCATGCTCTGCTTCAGTATGTCACAGTACAAGTTGGCATTCATGGTTCCCCCAATGAACTGTAGCTCCCGAGTGCCAACAGCACTCATGCAGCCCCAGACCATGACACTCCCACCACCATGCTTGACTGTAAGCAAGACACACTTGTCTTTGTACTCCTGGTTGCCGCCACACACGCTTGACATCATCTGAACCCATTAAGTTTATCTTGGTCTCATCAGACCACAGGACATGGTTCCAGTAATCCATGTTCTTAGTCTGCTTGTCTTTAGCAAACTGTTTGCAGGCTTTCTTTTGCATCATCTTTAGAAGAGGCTTCCTTCTGGGACATGCAGGCAATTTGATGCAGTGTGGGCCCTATGGTCTGAGCACTGACAGGCTGATCCCGAACCCCTTCAAGCTCTGCAGCAATGCTGGCACCACTCATACGTCTATTTCCTAAAGACAACCTCTGAATATGACGTTGAGCACGTGCACTCAACTTCTTTGGTCGACCATGGCGAGGCCTGTTCTGAGTGGAAACTGTCCTGGTAAACTGATGTATGGTCTTGGCCACCGTGGTGAAGCTCAGTTTCAGGGTCTTGGCAATCTTCTTATAGCCTAGGCCATCTTTATGTTGAGCAACTATTCTTTTTTTCAGATCCTCAGAGAGTTCTTTGCCATGAGGTGCCATGTTGAACTTCCAGTGACCAGTATGAGAGAATGAGAGTGATAACACCAAATTTAACACACCTGGTCCCCGTTCACACCTGAGACCTTGTAACACTAACAAGTCCCATGACACCAGGGAAGGAAAATCACTAATTGAGGCCCAATTTAGACGTTTTCACTTAGGGGTATACTCACTTTTGTTGCAAGCGGTTTAGACATTAAAGGCTGTGCGTTGAGTTAATTTGAGGGGACAGCAAATTTACACTGTTTTACAAGCTGTACACTCACTACTTTACATTGTAGCAAAGTGTCATTTCTTCAGCGTTGTCACATGAAAAGATATAATAAAATATTTACAAAAATGTGAGGGGTGTACTCACTTTTGTGAGATACTGTAACTACCATGTACATAGACAAGGTTATGTCTTGAAACAATCGCATCAAAATACATGAAAACTGATATCAGCAAAATGAGTAGCATCTGTGCATGGGAGTTGCTTTTATAGCCTTTCCAACAGCATCCATATAGCCTAAATATGCCTAGGCATGTCCAAACTGTACCAGTTCCACAAATGTTATGCGATATGCCATTAGTGCGGGCATGGACATGCGTGAAGTATACAAGCCATCTTATAATAAAAACAAAAATTTGCAAATACATTAACAGTACGTAATAGGTTAAATTACATTTTAAAACGGTACATGATAGGTTAAATTACAAGTTATTTTCATGATTAGCAGGTAAGAATCTATCATACACCTAAAGTGTATGCCTTAAGCCCCGTACACACGTACCGATTGTCGGCCGTAAATATTCGGCCGCCGACCGATCGGCCGATTGTAGGCTTGTTAGTATGATGTTTCCGACAGCCGACAGCGCATTTTCGGCCGAACAGAATCTGGCGTGCAGACTTTAAAATTTTATGTTGGCCGTCACCAGAACGGCCGATTGTTCGCCAGTCAGTACAGAATTCGGCCGACAATCAGCAGATTTGCAAGACTGGGCATGCTCAGAAAAGAAAAAACACATGGAAAGTTAACCATCACATGACATCACTTCTGCAGTCGGCTGTTGTTGGCCGACAAAATTCGTGTGCAGTCTTTTGCAGTTTTCAACCAACAGGACAGCCCTGGACAAAAGACGGCCGATCGTTCGGCCGACGATCGCTACGTGTGTACGGGGCTTTATACTCACTGCTCCTCATTCCCCCTACCTCCAGACAACTGTAGCCCACTACACCTATCCTAGCTGCCACTCACACTGCAAACCCCGCCTATCAGTCAAATTATCTCACCCCCTCAGCAATTGCAGTCCATGCTGCATGCATTCTGACAGTCTCCCCTTCCCCTCATAGTGTCCTATACACACACACACCCCATATGCTTTGTGTTTCATCAGACCATGCCTCCAATAGTGGGAAAGGATGAGGAAGCTCAGTGCAGCGTTCAGACTCTGCCCACACTAGTTGGATTAGGCCATGACCCAGATTACAGGAGAGGATGGGGGAGCACTGATGTAATGCCTGCATTCTACAATTCTTAATGTAAGTAAGAAATATGTACATGGCATGTGTTCAGAGTAAATGAAAAGGTGAACTAACACCCTACACCCTCCCCACGCGGAGAACCGTTACATCTGGGACAGCCTCAGATTGAAGGTATCACATTTATAGCCCAAGATTAAAAAAAAACTTCTGAGGGGAAACGAAAAACAAAAAAGGTGAGTCTGAGTTGGGTTGAGTTGAACTGGACTTTAAAGCAAACCTGTCAATAGAAATAGGGTAGCTGCCATTGCTCACCTTTTTAAGCTTATAGTACTTTGGCCATACTCAGTGTAGAGCTTAATGAGTCACTAACCTTAAACAAGCATGCAGCCAGTGAAGACAAACATTACAGTTTATTTTCATTACTATATTTGAACTTGGCGGGTGGCTCAGTATGCAGTGAAGCCCTCAGCTTATGCACGACAGGCAGAAAACTAGAGACATCTATAATAACTAAGTAATGGCAGCCTACTAAAGCTTTTATTTAGACAATGTGCTTCTTTAAGTTACTATTAATTATGGCATGCTGTAATCTAACCACATAGCTTTTAATCAGTGCGGTTTTCTAAGTGCACTGTGTAAACTGGCACAATATGAGCAAATCAGAAAAAAAGGTTAATGCATTTTTCTGGTGTGGAGAACATTACACTTTCCCAAATGTTTCCTGCATGCTGTAATTATCTCTGTCTGAGGCTAATTCAGTGGGCTGCTGTGTGTACTCCCACAAATGGGTAATTTAATACAAATGTATCCTGCAGACATGTGGACTAAACCAAACATTATCGATGGTGCTATTTACAAAGCTAAGTGGAAAAAAATTATCACAAGGTCAGGAATCACATTGACAGAGACAAATGCATTTTGCACACTGTGCTTTTCCCAGGTTAAGCATGCTTGTTAAATAGCCCTAGTTTAAGTCTACTGGACCTTATTTGTAATTTCTGTTTATATTCAGGAGGAGGTTGGCAATTAATGGATACAAAAAAAAAAAAAAAATTGTGGTAAAAAAATTAGAATAACTTACCCGAGAAGAAAAAATGACGCTATGTTCGATTACCAGACCCTGGTGGAGCTGCTAGGTCTCTTTCACACTAGCGGTACGGGTACCTGTAGACATGCACAGGTGTTCCTCCAGCCTGTAGGTGGCACTGTAACATTGTTACAGATGGAGAGGTGTTGATTAATGGAAATGTCCCCTTGTGAACTCCATCAGTCTTCTCAGTGCAGAGGATAGACCCTTGATGTCTTTATAAGTTGACATGTACAGTAAATGTACCTTCACATAGGGTTTTTAGACCCCTTGTGATTAGTAGCAAAGTAAAATGAAAAATAAAATGTTTTTGAAGGAAATCCTGACCCCTATGCATGCATGGACATTCATGTAATAAGCATGTGAACAGAGATCAGGTAACACATATTTGATATTGCCAAACAGGCTGGAGTCAGAGTAATAATTCTATGAACATTATTTCAGATTCAATACCTTTTAAGTAAAAAAGTACTATAAGTACAAAAGCATATAAAAAGTTAAATTGTATACATTTTGGCACTAGGTTTAAAAACGCAAGTACAGATATGAGCACATTAAATTGTTATGAATAGGAGAATATGTGTAAATACAAACAATATGTAGATACAAAAAATTCTAGTAGCGCAAACAAGGATGATAAGCTCACTCCCCAATCACAATCACTGAAAACTTGATAAATCCAGTAAAGACTATAGAAATAAATATAAAAAATAAATATAAAAATAGTCCCAACATGGATCAGTCCACCAAAGCAGCGTTGAAAAACGTATGACAAATAACGATATTCACACTGATGTATCCCTTGAGAAATCCTAATCGGTGCAGAAATAAAGGATCACCTTGACCACCACCACTGTGCTCTGAAGGGGGGAAGGTAATGCACACTCACCGACTTCACTGGCCCAGTGATTCTCACCACTGAGCAAACAAGCCACAATACAGCCACTTCCGCTCGGGACTCCAGATTGGGACCAATCAGACCAATGACAGGCTCTGCTGCATCCACTTGGGGTTCTGGGATAGGACCGATAATGGGCTCAATCAAATACAATGGACATGCAAGGGAAGGAAGGAATAGAGCTCCACTAGTGTGATAACGTATAATACTGGCTTTATTTCAAAATACACAATATCTCACACTCACATGACATCAGTTGGATAATCGCATGTCTGGAGGTGTGTACCCATCGGGACCCGTATCCTGACTCCACGCCGCGGACCGCGCCTTCCGGGTGCTCACACTCCTCGTACACTCTGACTTGGTTACGCCGCCTGGCCACGCCCCAAACATTAAATTGTTACATAAAATTGTATGATATGCAACCTCACACAAGTGATGAGTGATCCTGTCGGAGGGGACTCTGTGTGTTCTAGATGTCTTTGGGGGGTCTGATGACAAGTGAGGTACTTCCTCAAAACTAGCGTGTTACAGTATACTGAGGGAGGTCTTTATCAAGGCAAGTAAAATGTGTGCTGCTAAGATAGAAGACCTGAAAAATAGAAATAGGTTTAGAAATGAAAGTTTACAGATTAGAGAGTAGAAAGGGCTATCATTTATGGTTAACGCTAAACTGGTGAGCTGCAAAGATTTTTAAAGTGATAATGAACAATTTTGATTTTCACATGCGCAAATAATTAGAGGATTCATTTATACCTGGGAAGTCTCTATAAAGCCACAGTAAACGATCATTTTCCCACGTGTTTCAGAAACGCACTGCAAACATTATTATTTGGTAATGTTACCCTAAGCGCAGAGTGTTTTGCTGTATGTTTTGTCACGCAACAAAAATGCTATAAATGCACCAAAAAGTGCAGTGAAGAAATGCTCCATGCTCTGATCCAAAATACGTTTTGGAGCCTCTCTGGGGCATTTGTCTTGCATAGGGCAGCCCATTTAGGTAAATAGGCTGCCCTATGCGCGACCAGCAGAAACAATCTACAATGTGCAAAATGTGTACAGGAACACGAGTTCCCCCTATGCAAAGATGTTAACAAGGCCTTAAACTTTGTCATAACTATAGAATCTGTTTACTCAACACAGTCTTGTCTTTTACATTTTACAAAAAATGTGAATTATAGACACGTGCAATTCGTTTCGGTCCAAATACAAATTTGGCCAAATTTTTGCTATTTGTTGAAATTAGTTAAAGTTGGTTTGGTTTATTTGTTTTCTAATGAATTCCAAATTCTCAGAACGATTCGAATTCTGTTTGAAGAATAGCTGGTTGTTAAGCATAGGGCCGGGAAGCCAGCCACCGTGTCTTTAACAACCGATGACTCATCAGCTGTCAGCAGGCTTCCCCACTGACAGCTGAAATGTAAACAAAAGAATGCGAGCAATAGAAAATTCTGAAAACAAAAACAGCTTGGGTCCCCCCCAATCTATACCAGGCCCTTTGCTCCACGCCAAAGTTTAAGAATGAAACACATGGGCCCCCCCAAAATCCATATTAGAGGCCAGCAAAAGGGGGGGGGGGTGAGTGAGCCCCAAGGCACCTGCCGACCCCAACCCCAAGGCACTTTGTCCCCATGTTGATGGGGACAAGGGCCTCTTCCCTACAACTCTGGGCTGTGGTTGTGGGGGTCTGTGGGGGGGGGGGCCTTATCAGAATCTGGAAGCCACCTTTAACAAGGGGGCCCCAAGATCCAGCCCCTCCCCCTATGTGAATGAGTTTGGGGTACATGGTACCCCTACCCATTCACCAAAACATTGTACAAAGTGAGTAAAGACAGTACACAAGTTTTTGACAATTCCTTTAATAAAAAAAAATAAAAAATAATGTCCACCAAAGTAGATCCATCATTAATCACGCCGCCCACCACACCGCTAGACCTGGAAAAAAAAAAAAAGAAGAAAAACCTTCGGTCTCACCAAACGCTTCCCGCTGACTGCTTGCTCCTCCGTCTGAAGTTTCTTAAATAGCTAAAAGGGGGAGTCACCTGATGACGTCAGCGGGTGACCCAATCCCCTTGGGAGCTCATTGACCCTTTGCAATGAAAAAAAGATGAAGCAGATGTGTTTTTGGCCTATAGACACATATTGTGAGGCCCTTTTAAAATACACAAGACAATGAGCTTCAACATGTCAGCAAATGTAAAAACAAATGCATGCAGAGGCAGACATATTGTTTGTGTAATCTGTGCAGCTGCACAAGGGCCCTTTGGGATTAAGGGTCCTGTTTATGCTAAATGTGCTTCAAGTGGGCACTGCGACCCATCCCACTATCACATAAACCTGAATATGGCTGACTTCTATCTAGCTGTCAATTGATACACAGTGAGTCAGTGGTTAGTAGTTGTATAGTGGTTCCCAAAAATTTGTCTCTGCTGACTCTCTATGCCATTGCACATAAGGTGTAACTGGTCCCTTACTGAAAAGCTAGAGTTGGACACACACGTCAAAACCATTACCTGCTTTATAGTATATAACTGACTGGATATAATCTTAAATAAATTAAGTAGACCTTTAAGGTTGCCAAAAATGGATCAAAATTAAGTCGGCTCAGCAAGGACTGGATGCATTTCTGTGGCCACTCTCTCTTACACTACATTGAACAAAGAAAAACAACATTAAAATCTGTCAGTGGGATGGAGCCAGCTAATCTAGTATTTGTGTACTGTGCTACTCAAGGAAGTATGCCTTAGCCAGTTGCCGACCACCCGCCGCAGATTTACTGCGGCAAGGTGGCTCGGCTGCGCGAACCAACGTAACTGTACGCGCACCCGTCGTCCCCGCGATGTGCTGACTTGGTTCAGAACCGATTAGTCATCAGGTCCAGGCCAATGATTTTTGGCCGGGACCTGGTGATCAATTCTGACCAATTGCAGAACGTCCTGTGCTTGTGTAATGTAAACACAGGCACAGGAAATGATGCAATCTTCTCTCCTGGATCCCTTTTCGGTTCCAGCGTGAGAGAAGAGAGCATCAGACAGTGAGTACACAAGCACTACACTGACACCAGTACACATAGGCCCACATTTAACCCCCTGATCACCTCCCAGTTAACCCTTTCACTCCTTGTCACAGTGTCACTATATACAGTATACAGATAATTTACTAACTGACTTCAGTTAGTGTGAGAGACAGTTAGTGGTAGTTCGAGGCAGTCCCAGATAGGTTTAGGGTACCCGCCATACATCCCCTAATAAAGATTTAACCCCCTGATCACCCCCAGTTAACCTCTTCATTGCCCTGTCACAGTGTCACTATTATAGTGTACAGATCTTTTTTCTGATCACTGTATTTGTGTCACAGGTGACATCAGTTAGCGTTAACATTAGTTAGCGTCAATACAGATTAGCGTCAGATTGTCCACCGCATATTTAGTAATACATTTTAACCCTTTGATTGCCAGACACACTAAACACCTCCATTACTAGTATAGTGTCTGAGCAGATCAATATCTTTGATCTGATCACAACTATAATAGCGTCCCCTATAGTTTAGTATAGTGTTCCCAAAATGCAGTGTTAGCAGGATCAGCCCCAACACCTGCCAGCACCTGCGTTTAGCCCCTCTGCCCATCCCCCAAGAAGGGCAGTATCACCAGATTACTGTCACTTCCAATACTGTACATAGCACACTAAAATGCAGCCTTAGCAGACTAAGGGAATGCACTAGCAGTTACATTTTTTGGTACCGGTTCAAACAGTCCTTGACAACCAGGTGCTTTTTTACCTGATTCGCACTAGGTACCTAAAAATTTATTGGCCAAAATGTCAAAACAGAGGTAGACTAGTGAAGAGGCTTACACGATGCTGAGCATGACAGATTAAAGCAATGGGAAAGCCTCACTGTCAGAATCAGGCTCAGTATTCGAAACTGTAGAGAGCAGCGGCACCCTGACAGATAGCTCTGACGACAGGGTAGTTGTCCCTGCTTAGGTCAGGCGTACCTGACCCTGTTCTTCTGTTGCTGAGGTGCAACAATCGAAGGGGTTCTTGTATGTCGGTACTAGTGCCGCCCAACCTTCTGGTGAACTGGCAAGCACCAGCGGCCTAGTACAACCTGGTTGTAGTCAAACCAGCACTGCAGTATCACTGTTGTGAGTTAGTGATGTCGCGAACCTAAAATTCGCGGTTCGCGAACGGCGAACGCGAACATCGGCAAATGTTCGCGAACCGGCGAACCGGGCGAACCGCCATAGACTTCAATAGGCAGGCGAATTTTAAAACACACAGGGACTCTTTCTGGCCACAATAGTGATGGAAAAGTTGTTTCAAGGGGACTAACACCTGGACTGTGGCATGCCGGAGAGGGATCACGCAAAAAAAAGTTCTTAAAAATTATAATTTTTTGATAGAGAGCCAATTATTGGAAAAATTAAAAAAAAATAAAAATAAAAAATTTCTTTGGATTTAGCATCTGGGGGGTCTAAAAAGTGTACCTGTGAAGTTTCAGCTCTGTAGCATGTCCAGAACCCCTAAAAAACAGCATTTTTCTTATATTTTCAGGAATATGGCTTCTCTGCGGCTGGCTTTTTCTCTTGCAGGCATTTAGCGGGCATTTTTTTAGGCAGGCATGTCATTTTTTGTATTTAGTGTCTGGGGGGGTCTAAAAAGTGTACCTGTCAAGTTTCAGCTCTGTAGCATGTCCAGAACCCCTAAAAAACAGCATTTTTCTTATATTTTCAGGAATACGGCTTCTCTGCGGCTGGCTTTTTCTCTTGCAGGCATTTATCGGGCATTTTTTTAGGCAGGCATGTCATTTTTTGTATTTAGTGTCTGGGGGGTCTAAAAAGTGTACCTGTCAAGTTTCAGCTCTGTAGCATGTCCAGAACCCCTAAAAAACAGCATTTTTCTTATATTTTCAGGAATACGGCTTCTCTGCGGCTGGCTTTTTCTCTTGCAGGCATTTATCGGGCATTTTTTTAGGCAGGCATGTCATTTTTTGTATTTAGTGTCTGGGGGGTCACAAAAGTGTACCTGTCAAGTTTCAGATCTGTAGCATGTCCAGAACCCCTAAAAAACAGCATTTTTCTTATATTTTCAGGAATACGGCTTCTCTGCGGCTGTCTTTTTCTCTTGCAGGCATTTATCGGGCATTTTTTTAGGCAGGCATGTCATTTTTTGTATTTAGTGTCTGGGGGGTCACAAAAGTGTACCTGTCAAGTTTCAGCTCTGTAGCATGTCCAGAACCCCTAAAAAACAGCATTTTTCTTATATTTTCAGGAATACGGCTTCTCTGCGGCTGTCTTTTTCTCTTGCAGGCATTTATCGGGCATTTTTTTAGGCAGGCATGTCATTTTTTGTATTTAGTGTCTGGGGGGTCACAAAAGTGTACCTGTCAAGTTTCAGATCTGTAGCATGTCCAGAACCCCTAAAAAACAGCATTTTTCTTATATTTTCAGGAATACGGCTTCTCTGCGGCTGTCTTTTTCTCTTGCAGGCATTTATCGGGCATTTTTTTAGGCAGGCATGTCATTTTTTGTATTTAGTGTCTGGGGGGTCACAAAAGTGTACCTGTCAAGTTTCAGCTCTGTAGCATGTCCAGAACCCCTAAAAAACAGCATTTTTCTTATATTTTCAGGAATACGGCTTCTCTGCGGCTGTCTTTTTCTCTTGCAGGCATTTATCGGGCATTTTTTTAGGCAGGCATGTCATTTTTTGTATTTAGTGTCTGGGGGGTCACAAAAGTGTACCTGTCAAGTTTCAGCTCTGTAGCATGTCCAGAACCCCTAAAAAACAGCATTTTTCTTATATTTTCAGGAATACGGCTTCTCTGCGGCTGTCTTTTTCTCTTGCAGGCATTTATCGGGCATTTTTTTAGGCAGGCATGTCATTTTTTGTATTTAGTGTCTGGGGGGTCACAAAAGTGTACCTGTCAAGTTTCAGATCTGTAGCATGTCCAGAACCCCTAAAAAACAGCATTTTTCTTATATTTTCAGGAATACGGCTTCTCTGCGGCTGTCTTTTTCTCTTGCAGGCATTTATTGGGCATTTTTTTAGGCAGGCATGTCATTTTTTGTATTTAGTGTCTGGGGGGTCACAAAAGTGTACCTGTCAAGTTTCAGCTCTGTAGCATGTCCAGAACCCCTAAAAAACAGCATTTTTCTTATATTTTCAGGAATACGGCTTCTCTGCGGCTGTCTTTTTCTCTTGCAGGCATTTATCGGGCATTTTTTTAGGCAGGCATGTCATTTTTTGTATTTAGTGTCTGGGGGGTCACAAAAGTGTACCTGTCAAGTTTCAGATCTGTAGCATGTCCAGAACCCCTAAAAAACAGCATTTTTCTTATATTTTCAGGAATACGGCTTCTCTGCGGCTGTCTTTTTCTCTTGCAGGCATTTATCGGGCATTTTTTTAGGCAGGCATGTCATTTTTTGTATTTAGTGTCTGGGGGGTCTAAAAAGTGTACCTGTCAAGTTTCAGCTCTGTAGTATGTCCACAACCCAAAAAAAACAGCATTTTTCTTATGATTTTTAGTAGAAAACTAATGCAGTGTCTTTCCAGCTGTCTTTTTTTCTTTCTGGCAAGCTGAAATATGATATGCCAAGGCAAACATGCCTATCAGTTGAGCTATGACACAGACAACACTGCACACATGGGGAAATATGTAAAACAAAAAACAGGAAAAGGAAATTAGGTGACGGTAACAAAACATGATATTGTGATTGGCCAAATAAAAAGTCACCTCGCGATGAGGTCGCGCCAAAGTCGCGCTAAGTCGCGCCAAAGTCGCACTGGAAGCGACGCTACTTTAGTGGTAGCGGCAGTGTAAACCAGCACTAAAACATCCAGTGTGTGAATACGATCAGGTATGATGTTTTATCGGTCAAGTAGTGTAAGGGTTACGCCCGTTGCCCGCTTCACAGTGACAGACCAAACTCTGACAGACCAAACTCCCCGTTTAACAGTCAGTCAGTCCATTTGCACAACCGCAAACTCCCAATTTGCACAAGGTTGGATACCAAGCTAGCCATGTCCCGTTCCTTGTCCTCACTGACATCATTGAAGGTCTCTTCCTCCACCCAGCCACATACAACACCAAGGGTCCCCGAAAGGTGAGAACAAGCCCCCTGGGACGCCTGCTGTGGCTGGTATTCCACCTCCTCAAAGCCACCTTCCTCCTCTGACTTCTCTTCTTCAGACTCCTCTCTCTGCGTTGCCACAGGTCCAGCAATTGACAACGACAAGGCTGCTTCTGGTGGTGATGAGGACCACAACTCTTCCTCTTCATGCTCATCTACAGCCTGATCCAGTACTCTTCGCAGGGCACGCTCCAGAAAAAATGCATATGGGATGAGGTCGATGATGTTGCCTTGGGTTCGACTGACCACCAGGGTTGTCATCTCCGCAAAAGGACGCATGAGCCTACAGCCATTGTTCATGAGCATTCAGTAACGCGGCCAAAAAATACCCAGCTCCGCAGAAAGAATGAAAGAAAATGAATGTTTTTTTTTATGAAAAATTATCCTGCGGATCGCTTTTGGTCTGTACACAATGAAGCAACGACCTTATCATCTGGGGTGTGCCAACACAATCCTAGAGGTGATCGCTTCATTGTGATACGCAAGCCCCTTCACCACGACAAGGTAACGATCACGAAGGGGAATTGACACATGTATGTGCCTTTTTTTTTGTTTTTTGTTTTTTTGCAGCCACAGTGTAGCACCAGAGGCCAGAAAAATTAGGCATGTACACATGCATGAAAAAGTAGGTATTGTTGCAGCCGCTGCTGTAGCAGCGGCCTGAAAAATTGAGGTTTTAAGGCAGAAAGTGCACTAAAACATTGCTGCTTGAACCGTAGTTGGTGGCGGAGACGTCACGTAAGTCATCCGGCATGCAGAGATTGATTATATACAGCAGCGTGTGGACCATTTTTAGGCCAAGGCATCTCAGTCATCACCAGGCCTTTTTTAGTCAAATGCATCCCCCACTGTCAGTCCCTTCGGGATCCATGCCTCATTCATCTTAATAAACGTGAGGTAATCAAGACTTTTTTGACCTAGGCGACTTCTCTTCTCAGTGACAATACCTCCTGCTGCGCTGAAGGTCCTTTCTGACAGCACACTTGAAGCGGGGCAGGCCAGAAGTTCAATGGCAAACTGGGATAGCTCAGGCCACAGGTCAAGCCTGCACACCCAGTAGTCAAGGGGTTCATCGCTCCTCAGAGTGTCGATATCTGCAGTTAAGGCAAGGTAGTCTGCTACCTGTCGGTCGAGTCGTTCTCTGAGGGTGGACCCCGAAGGGCTGTGGCGATGCATAGGACTAAAAAAGCTCCGCATGTCCTCCATCAACAAGACGTCTGTAAAGCGTCCTGTCCTTGCCGGCGTGGTTGTGGTGGTAGGAGGAGGATTACTTTCACCTCTTCCCCTGTTGGATTCCCGTTGTGCTGTGACATCACCCTTATACGCTGTGTAGAGCATAGTTTTTAACTTATTTTGTAGCTGCTGCATCCTTTGCGACTGCCGGTAATTGGGTAACATGTCACAGACTTTCTGCTTATACCGGGGGTCTAGTAGCGTGGCCACCCAGTACAGGTCGTTCTCCTTCAGCCTTTTTATACGAGGGTCTCTCAACAGGCATGACAGCATGAAAGACCCCATTTGCACAAGGTTGGATGCCGAGCTACTCATGTCCAATTCCTCGTCCTCACTGATGTCATTGAAGGTGTGTTCTTCCCCCCAGCCACGTACAACACCACGGGTACCAGATAGGTGACAACGAGCACCCTGGGATGCCTGCTGTGGTTGGTGTTCCTCCTCCTCAAAGCCACATTCCTCCTCTGACTCCTCTTCCTCACACTCCTCTTCCAGTGTTGCCGCAGGTCCAGCAATCGATGGTAAGGCTGTTTCTGGTGGTGGTGATGGTGACCACAACTCTTCCTCTTCCTCTTCACGCTCATCTACGGCCTGATCCAGCACTCTTCGCAGGGCACGCTCCAGGAAAAAAACATATGGGATGATGTCGCTGATGGTGCCTTCAGTGCGACTCACTAGGTTTGTCACCTCCTCAAAAGGACGCATGAGCCTACAGGCATTGCGCATGAGCGTCCAGTAGCGTGGCAAAAAAATACCCAGCTCCGCAGAGGCTGTCCTAGCACCCCGGTCATACAAATACTCGTTGACCGCTTTTTCTTGTTGGAGCAGGCGGTCGAACATTAGCAGTGTTGAATTCCAACGTGTCGGGCTGTCGCAAATCAAGCGCCTCACTGGCATGTTGTTTCGCCGCTGAATATCTGCAAAGTGCGCCATGGCCGTGTAGGAACGCCTGAAATGGCCACACACCTTCCTGGCCTGCTTGAGGACGTCCTGTAAGCCTGGGTACTTCTGCACAAAACGTTGCACAATCAGATTCAACACATGTGCCATGCACGGCACATGTGTCAACTTGCCCAAATTCAATGCCGCCAACAAATTGCTCCCGTTGTCACACACCACTTTGCCGATCTCCAGTTGGTGCGGGGTCAGCCACTGATCCACCTGTGCATTCAGGGCGGACAGTAGTGCTGGTCCGGTGTGACTCTCTGCTTTCAGGCAAGTCAACCCCAAGACAGCGTGACACTGTCGTATCCGGCATGTGGAATAGCCCCTGGGGAGCTGGGGGGGTGCAGTTGGTGTGGAGCAAGACGCAACAGCAGAAGAGGACTCAGCCGAGGAGGTTAGCAAAGAGGATGGAGTAGGAGGAGTAGAGGAGGTGGCAGCAGGCCTGCCTGCAAGTCGTGGCGGTGTCACCAACTCCTCTGCAGCAGAGCCACGCATTCCATGCTTGGCAGCCGCCAGCAGGTTTACCCAATGCGCAGTGTACGTTATATACCTGCCCTGACCGTGCTTTGCAGACCAGCTATCAGTGGTCAGATGGACCCTTGCCCCAACACTGTGTGCCAGACGTGACATGATTTCTTTTTCCACAATAGAGTACAGGTTGGGGATTGCCTTTTGTGAAAAATAATTTCGGCCGGGTACCTTCCACTGCGGTGTCCCAATAGCGACAAATTTTTTGAAGGCCTCAGACTCCACCAGCTTGTATGGTAAAAGCTGGCGGGCTAAGAGTTCCGACAAGCCAGCTGTCAGACGCCGGGCAAGGGGGTGACTCTGCGAGATTGGCTTTTTGCGCTCAAACATTTCCTTCACAGACACCTGACTGTGGGCAGGTGACGAGCAGGAACTGCTGAAGGTGAGAGGCGGAGGGGCGGGTTGTTGATAGGGGGCATGGAGGACAGCAGTGGTTGACGTGGCTGAAGATGCTGGACCAGGAGGAGGATGGTGGCTTTCAGTTTGTGTGCTGCTTTTACTCATGTGTTGATCCCATAGGCGTTTGTGATGTGAGATCATGTGCCTTCGCAAAGCAGTTGTACCTAGGTGGGTGTTGGACTTCCCACGACTCAGTTTCTTTTGGCACAGGTTACAAATGGCATCGCTGATATCAGAGGCAGACACACAAAAAAAATGCCACACTGCTGAGCTTTGCAAGGACGGCATTCTGGTGGTGGCAACAGCTTGCGTTGATTGGCGTGCTGTCTGGCTGACCCCGGGTGCCGAATCTACATGCTGTCTGACTGCGCCACTAGCTCCTTTCGATGACCTCCTCCCCCTGCTTCCAACTCGTCTCCTCCTCCTCTCTGTCTCCCCATCTGAACTTTCCCCCTCTTCTTCTGCTCTTCGAGCAGGCACCCAGGTGACATCCACAGACACATCGTCATCATCAGCCGCTTCACTTGACAACTCAGCAAAGGCAGCAGCAGCAGGTACAACATCATCATCATCACAATGTACGTCCATGTGTATAATGCTGCCTGACTGAGACATATCCCCGTTATCTACATCCTCTGGCACTAATAGTTGCGCATCACTTATTTCTTCAAACTGATGTGAAAATAACTCCTCTGACGGATCAAGTGAAGCGGCTGTGGTGCTAGTGTTGGTGGTGGTGCCGGCGGGCTGGCGAGTGGTAAATTGAGAGGTGCCCGAAGCTGAGCTGGAGGAGGATGGTGCATTAGGGTTCCGAGCGGAAGCTGTAGACGATTGGGTGTCCTGTGTAAGCCAGTCAACTATGGCCTCAGAATTTTTTGAGTTCAGGGTCTGTGGTGGCCTCTGAACACTGGGCATTATTCTAGGGCCTAAGGAAATCACAGCACCACGACCACGACGGCCCTTGCGGGGTGGCCTGCCTCTGCCTGTCATTTTTTTTTTAATGTGTTGTTACTGTTGTACTATGAGTGCAAGCTGCTGTGCCACCTTATATATCAGTGGTGGGTGGGCAGTGGCACAGTACACTCTCTGTGGACCTGACAGCAGTCACTGGCACCCAGGCAACTGCAATTTAAAAAATATATATATTTTTTTTTACTTTGCAAGCTGCTGTGCCACCTTATATATCAGTGGTGGGTGGGCAGTGGCACAGTACACTCTCTGTGGACCTGACAGCAGTCACTGGCACCCAGACAACTGCAATTTAAAAAATATATATATATTTTTTTACTTTGCAAGCTGCTGTGCCACCTTATATATCAGTGGTGGGTGGGCAGTGGCACAGTACACTCTCTGTGGACCTGACAGCAGTCACTGGCACCCAGGCAACTGCAATTTAAAAAAATATATATATATTTTTTACTTTGCAAGCTGCTGTGCCACCTTATATATCAGTGGTGGGTGGGTGGGCAGTGGCACAGTACACTCTCTGTGGACCTGACAGCAGTCACTGGCACCCAGGCAACTGCAATTTAAAAAAATATATATATTTTTTTTACTTTGCAAGCTGCTGTGCCACCTTATATATCAGTGGTGGGTGGGCAGTGGCACAGTACACTCTCTGTGGACCTGACAGCAGTCACTGGCACCCAGGCAACTGCAATTTAAAAAAATATATATTTTTTTTTTACTTTGCAAGCTGCTGTGCCACCTTATATATCAGTGGTGGGTGGGCACACAGTGGCACTGCAGTGGGCACAGTACACTCTGTGGACCTGACAGTCACTGGCAGCCCAGGCAACTGCAATAATAAAAAATATTTTTTTTTTTCAATTTATTGCAACAAGATGCTGTGCCAACGTATATATATCAGTGGTGGGCAGTGCACTGCAGTGGGTACAGTGCACTCTGTGGACCTGACACAGCACTCACTGCAATTATGACAGAGAAAAAAAAAATATTTTTTAAAATGCCAGGTACTGTGCCTGTGCCACCCGAAATGAGTGTGGTGTGCACACAGTACAGTCTGTGGTAGGTCTGTGGCCTCTCACACACAGCGGGCAGGCAACTGCAGTGTACAATAGATATATATATATATATATATATATAAAGAAAAAAATCTATTACCTTACCAGCCCTTGAAAGGGCTTTTGGGGACACTATATATATATATATATGTATATATATATAAATAAAAAAATCCTCAATTACCAGCCCTTAAAAGGGCTTTTGGGGACACTAGATAGATATAGATATATATATATATGAAGAAACAACTCAATTACCAGCCCTTAAAAGGGCTTTTGGGGACGCTAGGTATATATATATATATATATATATATTAAAAAAAAAAAAAACACAAATACCAGCCCTTAGAAGGGCTTTTTGGGGTGCTGATATTACAGCAGTAGTGGACCAAGAACACTGCAAGACCAGGAACACTGACTAACTGTCCCTAGCTTAACAGCAGCAGCAGCAGCAGCAGCTCTCTCCCTATTCTCACTACACACACTGCTTCAGAATGATCTAAGATGGATGCTGCCCTTGCTTATTTATAGGAGGTGGGAGGGTGTGGGAGGGAGGTACGCTGATTGGCTGGAAATGTGTCTGCTGACTGTAAAGTTCAGGGTCAAAGTTTGCCTCAATGATGTCTTATGGGGGGCGGACCGAACATCGCATATGTTCGCCGGCAGCGGCGAACGCGAACATGCTAAGTTCGCCGGGAACTGTTCGCCGGCGAACAGTTCTATACATCTCTATTGTGAGTTCCAAAAGTGCAGTTAAAGCTGGTGTGGTGGCTAGCACAAGTAGTGTACCGCAGCCACCAAGAATTCAAAGACAGGCCCGTAGAGCCCATAATGTCCTTTCTGATATGCTTGCAAATCTTGATTGGGAGTCCACCACTTCTTCAGCGCCCGTACTTCCCCCATTCACTGGCCAACCCAGAATTCAGGTGGAAACAGCCGATTTTACTCCACTTGATTTTCATGAGCTGTTTTTCACGGAAGATCTGTACAGATCTATTGTGGACCAAAACAATTTGTATGGTGATCAATTAATCGCCGCAAATCCAAATGTTATCCTTGCCAGAGAATTTGCATGGAAACATATCACTGTTTCCGAATTTAAAACCTTTCTGGGCCTATCCCTCCTCATGGGCATTACTAAAAAGAGTATGTAGCGGTCATATTGGTCCACTGACCCAATTCATCATATGCCTGTGTTCTCTGCTGCCATGGCCAGGACTAGATACAAGCAAATCTTGCGGTTTATGCACTTCAGTGACAATAAACTCTGTCGCCCTCAGGGTGACCCTGGATATTACCGGCTCCACAAAATTCAGCCCCTCTTAAATCACTTTAACCAAAAGTTTGCAGCCTTTTATTCGCCCCAAAAAGCTTCTGCGTTGATGATTCCCTGATAACATTTTCTGGCCATCTTGTTTCTCCACAGCAAGCATGCCAGATATGGGGTCAAGATGTATAAGCGCTGTGACACGGCAACAGACTATACATGTAGTTTCTGGATTTACGAGAGAAAAGATAGCAATGTGGAGCCCTCTTATTGCCCAGACTACATAGGGAGCAGCGGCAAGATTGTTTGGGACATGGTGTCAATATTATTCAGAAAGGGGTACCATTTATACGTGGACAATTATTACACAAGCATGCCACTTTTTAGTCACCTTTTTGATTCTGGAATTTGCGCATGTGGCACCGTGCAACCTAATCGCCGGGGCTTCCCCCAACGGCTTGTAGATTCCCAACTTAGACAGGGAAAGAGAGTCTGCTTGAAGTGTAATCAATTTCTTGCAGTGAAGTGGAGATACACACGGAATGTTTTTGTTCTGTCCTCCGGTCATACAGATACGAATCAACAAATTGCAACGGCGACTGGTGTTGTTGAGGATCCCCTCTGTGTCCACGAATTCAACCTTAACATGGGAGGGGTGGACTTCAACTACCAGATTAAGGTGCCATACTTAATTGCCTGTAAGGCTAAACGCTGGTACAAAAAAGTGTCTGTATACTTATTCCAATTTGCTCTGCTGAATGCTTATGTGCTATACAAAGTGTCAGGAAGAAGTGGATCCTTCCTAAAGTTCTAGGAAGAGATCATCACAGCCCTTCTGTATCCAGAAGGTGCTGTGGCCCAAATTTACAATGCAGATGCAGTAAGCTGGCTGCATGAGAGGCATTTTCTGGATGTCCTCCCTGTTACCCCTACCCAAAAAACACCCCAAAGAAGATGCCATGTCTGTAGAAAATGCGGATATAGGCGTGACACCTGCTATTTTTGTCCCTCCTCTTCTGGCCAACCTGGTCTTTACATCGGGGACTGTTTCCGTCGCTACCACACACTAGTAAAGTATTAGTATAGGGTACAGCACGGTACAATCTAGGGCACACTTTCACACAGGGTCTCGAAAGATGTTAGATGGCTATCACATTTTGAGAGACCCTAGCCTGGAACATTAAGAGTTTTTTTACAGTTACAAAAAAAATGTAAAAAAAAGTTACAAAAATTAAAAATAAAAAAGCCAAAAATAGTTGTAGTTTTATTGAGTTCATTTTCTAATCTTACTCTTTTATTGTACTTTATAATATAGTGTTATACTGTAATGTTTTATTGTTACTGTTTTTCATTGTTAACCATAGTTTGCTTTGCAGATACCACCATTCTATTGCACTGTATGCTATTATAATGTAATGTTTTATTGTTACTGTGTTTTTTATTGTTAACCATTGTTAACCATAGTTTTCTTTGCAGATACCACCATTCTACTGTTTTACTGCACTGTATACTATTATATTGTAATGTTTTATTGTTACTGCATTTTATCATTAACTATTGTTTGCTTTGCAGGTACGCCCATCAGCTGCAGCACTGATTTGTTTATTTTGACAGCAACAGAGTTTGCTCCCAGCATATACCTAAAGCAATGATTGCAGCACTGTAGGAGGGGATTTCAGTTAAAAAAAAAGAGCATATATGGCGAAGCATAGGAGATGAGGTGGACACAGAGAGCAGATCTCCCCTATGCCATATATTTTTTAACAATTTTCCTGGTAAAGATTTCTTCATCCACATCAATCGATGCGAATGGAGGAATCAAAAAAGAACATTGAATGTATGCCCATCATTAGAAGTGGTGGATGCTGGGAAATCTAATGGTGGGCATACCACACACTTTATGGCAGAGACTTCTTCATCCACATCGATCGATGTGAATGGAGGAATCTGCTAGGTTCCCTTTTTTCGTTCAGCCCACAGGCTGCATGAAAAAAAGAACCTTACAACATATGTCCAACAAGGGCCAGCAACATACTGGTATGTCACTGGACTTTGAGTGGTCATCATTTAGGCAAAATCTTGGTATTTTTTTACAGCCAGTGGTCGGCTTTCATGTAAAAGCAATGCTAGCAGATAATTAGCCACTAGACGGCTTTTACAAGCAGTGGGAGGGGGCTCCCCCCCCCCACACCACCACCACCTTCCAAGTTTTTCTCAGGCTCACTTGTCCCACCGGGTAACCCAAGACTTCAGCCGGTGGTTCCGTCAGCTGGCCATAGAGCTGATTGGAGACCAGAATTACTCCAATCATACCTATGGCCTAAGATACCGGAAGCTACGAGCATCTTATGACTTTGATTTCGCCAGAAATAAACAGCGCCATTGGGAAATTGGGAAAGCATCTTATCACACCAATCTAGGTGTGGTCAGATGCTTTAAGGGCAGAGGAGAGATCTAGAGTCTAATAGACCCATTTTTTTTTTAAAAAAAGAGTACCTGTCACAACTTATTGTCATCAAAGGGGATATTTAAATTCCCTGTGATAACAATAAAAATGATAAAAAAAAAAAAAGAAAGGGAAGGTGTCAAAATAAAATAAAATAGGCAAATAAATAATATTAAAAAATTTAAAGCACCCCTGCCCCCATGTTTGCGCGCCAAGGCGAATGCAAACATCGTGTCATATGTAAACAGCAAATGGAACCATGCATGTGAGGTATCGCCGCGAACGTCAGATTGAGGGCCATAATTCTTGCAGTAAATCTCCTCTGTAAATATAAAGTGGTATCCTGTAAAGGCTTTTAAATATGTATGTCGTTTGTTGCCGCTGCATGGGTGTGCACAATTTTAAAGCATGTCTTGTTTGGTATCTATGTCTCTAAGATCATCTTTTATAATTTGCCAAACAATTGGGCAATCATTTTTTTTTATTTAACCCAAAAATTGCTTTTGGAAAATCTCTGCGCAAATACCGTGTGACAAAAAAAATTGCAACACCCACTATTTTGTTTTGTAGGGCCTCTGCTTTAAAAAATATATATAATGTTTGGGGGTTCAAAGTAATTTTCTAGTAAAAAATAATAATTTTTTCATGTAAACAAAGTGTCAGAAAAGGCTTGGTCTTCAAGTGGTAAGAAGAGAAGGTGATGTGTGGCATAACCTTCTAATATTGGGCATAAAATGCCAGGGCAGTTCAAACATCCCCCAAATGACCCCTTTTTGGAAAGTAGACACCCCAGGCTGTTTGCTGAGAGGCATGTTGAGTTCCGGAAAAATTAAAACGTTTTTTTTTGTAACACAAAAGTGTCACTAAATGATATATTGCTTACACATGCAATAGGTAAATGTCGAATGACACCCCAAAATACATTCTGCTGCTTCTCCTGAGTACAGGGATACCACATGTGTGAGACATTTTTGGAGCTTAGCTGTGTACGGGACCCCGAAAACCAATCACTGCTTTCAAGCTTTCTAAGGGCGTAAATTGTTGATTTCACTCCTCACTACCTATCACAGTTTCGGAGGCCATGATATGCAATGATAGCACAAACCCCCCCCCCCCCTCCCCAAATTACCCCATTTTGGAAAGTAGACACTCCAAGCATTTTGCTGTAAGGCATGTTGGGTTTTATGAAATATTTTATATTTTTTTTTTTACACAAAGTTGTCGCTTAAATTATATATTGCTCAAACATGCCATGGCTATAAGTGAAATAACACCCTAAAATACATTCTGCTGCTTCTTCTGAGTATGAGGATACCACATGTGTGAAACTTTTTTGCAGTCTAGCCACGTACAGGACCCCAAAAAACCAATTACTGCATTCAGCCTTTCTAAGGGCATAACTTGTTGATTTTACTCCTTATTACCTATCACAGTTTCGGAGGCCATGAAATGCCAAGTACAGTAGTTTGTCAAGTAGTTAAAGTGTAAAGCTGGCCATACACGGATCGAAATTTGGCTGGTTCAGCCAGCTGGCTGAATGAAACAAAAAATGAACCATGTATGGTCAGCTTAACACCTGTGTGATTACAAGGAAACAGGGAAAAACTGGGTCATCCTTTTCCTGACTCATATACCACATGATAACTGGAAACGACAATAGAATGTAAACCTATTTACTAAGTCACTGCCTTGGAACTAGAATGGAACAATTCACTCCGTCATCTTCTCTTAAAGTCAAAAGTCTTGGGCTTCATGACACTTTAAATTTCTTCAAATGTGTAATTATTTCTGACTGTGGAGACCTGCTGTAGAAAAAAAAAAAAAATCAGTCATTATCCTGCAGGGTCATAAAGACAGGGTCAGTTGTAAATTAAATGATTAGCATTTAAAAATCCCAGGTCTTCTTGCTTACCGTTCTTTCTGTGTTCACTCATAATGAGCGGAAGTGTTCCAACAGTGTGGCATGTCTCGAACTTTCAATGTCTTAATGTCACAAACATTCTGTACCTTCTCTTACTAGATTTTAAGCAAACCTTCTTACAAACATTTAGTATGATCTTTCAGAAACTAAATACACCAAAGAACAATCTAATCAAATTCATTCTCATCAATCTGCTGTTTGCTGTGGGAAAAATCCTTTAAAGCCTAAGTTTACTCAAAGTGAAAAAACTGAAATCATCACAGGGGACATTATTTACTATTTGTCTGACGTGTCCTCGGTACTGATGGCTACTGCATTGGTTGAAATCTTCCGCATCCGATAACGGCTAACCCTTGCTGTAATTTTTCAGTGTGGTGGAAGCTAATAAAGCCCTGTGACAAGCACTCATCAATGCCGACTATGCTGGTGTAGCACCCTACAGGTAGGTGCTAGGTAAACGTATAGTGGGCCTTGTCTGCCTAACAGCAGGGCCATGATTTCTTTTGGTTAGGGTGTCATGGTTTCCAGGTGTGCCTGCTGAAGGGGAAGTCTCCCCACTGGCTCCTGTGAGAGACTTCTCATAGGGTAGTGGAGGAAGCCCAATCAGAGGACACATTCAAGCTTGTAACTACCCCAGAAGGCAGATTATGCTGCAAAGGATTCTGGGAGTGGGTTTAAGTTTGGGGGAAGCGCGTGACCTGGCATCTTTGGCGGGAGCAGAGTCCCAGGAGGGAGAGAACGGCTGTCTCGGGATGCCGCCCAAGAATCCAGAGAGTGCTGAGTTGAGCTGAGGGGATCCGGTGTGCCGAGAACCAGCGGAGAGCGAGAGGGGTCCAGTCCCAGGAAAGCCTACACAGGTCGTGAGTAGTGAGGATTGCCCCTGGGGGTCTGCCTGAAGAGTTAGAGGAGACCACTCCTGAGGAGGTTCTGGTATCCAGTGTCCACTAGCTGTAAAGGGGGTACCTAGGTTGAGGACCCTGAAGTAACAGAGGGGGTACATAGTCAGTGGACCCTGAAGAGCTAAAAGTGTAAAGGGGGTGCCTGCGGTTTGGACCCTGAATTGTGCAGAGTACCAGTTGAGAGTTGCAGCAATACAGTAATTCACAGCAAGCTACCTCCAGCCAATGCCAGGCTGGAGAGAGTGGTCCATGACTTTGAGTCGGCTGGCGTTAAGGCAGCGTTAACAGACATTTTCTGGATAAAGTCCCGAATTGTATTTAGTTAAGCCTAAAGGAGTATCCCACTCATTCCCTTCTCCCATCCCCTTTATCTACAATAAAACCACAAAACCAAGATGCCGGAGTTGTCAATGTCTCAGTCTAATCTTCATACCCAGGGTCGCAGCTCACATGGGCTGGAGAGGTAACCGGTAACAATGGCAGACCCACATCAGGCCCAATGCCTGGAAAACCTGCTACACTAAGTTTTTAAAAATGAAATCCAGTGGCACCTTACTGACCACTCCCAGTGGAAGTGGAGGTAGAACAGCGATGGAGTAGAGGGAAGAGTTAATTGTGGTGCATGTAGAATGCTGTGTCGAGTCGGGAATATGAACAAATAGTGCCTAATAGTGGGAGGGGCATATAGGGGTATGTTTAAAGGATAAGTTCACCTTTTAAAAAAAATAATAAATGCACCCCTTTTTTTTTTTGCAGGAAAAAATCTGCATTTATTTTTTATTTTTTCTAAGGAGCCTGCAGAGCATTGCACCTGCAATCAACAGATCACGGGTGCATCCATGTCCAGCTCCTGCAGACTCTCCGACACATGCAGGTAGTAAATTGAGAGCAAAAGATCAATGGACTACGAGGACTGCTCTTTGGAGCTCTTTGAAAACTACAAGCTCCCCAATGGCTGGCGGTACATTCACAGGAAACTCAAATAGTGACAATGGGTGTGGGGAGAAGAACCCCAGTCCGCTGTCACAAGGAGGGGTGGGGAACCAGGAAGAGCTGCAAAATAGGGTAACATGTTCCAAAAGCAAACTTATCCTTTAAATAAAACCTCAGCCTATTCTCAGTAAAGAGTGCACATACAGAGGCCGGGAGTAAGTAGCACACAGAGTGCAGGGGTCAGGAGTAAGTAAAATAAAGAGTGTTTCCCAAGGAAAAATCCCCCCCCCCCTTTCCAGTACAACTCCTCCTATCTCCATGAAAAACCACCTCCAGCATAAATTCCCCTCTCCCTCCCTGAATTGTACTCACTGTACCTTGCCTTTCAGCTGCATCTGCTGATGAGTTCCCGGGGTCTCAATGCCACGACTGCCCACGTTTTTTCTTGCCTTTATGTTAAGTATGTTGCAATTGTTAGAATACAAGGACAATGAATGGATAATCATGACAATACAAGTACGATTGTGACAACACACAATCACAAGGGAGATTTAGAGTCATAATATTGTGCTGTGACCTACTGGGGGCCCCGTGGACAGGACAGGTATGAGGAGGTAGTTGGACAGGTCAGGTATAAGGAGGTAGTTGACCAGATCAGATGTAAGGAGGAAGGTGGACAGGTATTGGGAAGTAGGTGGATGGGTCAGGTATGAGGAGGTAGGCGGATAGGACAGGTATGAGGAGGTAGATGGATAGGACAGGTATGAGGAAGTAGGTGGAGAGGTCAGGTACTAGTGTAAGTACACATTCAGTCACCTTCCCTTCCTTATGTGCAATGATGCTTATACACCCCACCACCTCTTGCGTAAGCATACGTACAACCACTTTCCTAGGGGTCAAGGAAGAAGGAGTAAATTAGGACTGATTAGGGTAAACCTAAGCTTTAATACAGGGTTAATGGGAAGAATTTTCTTTTATTTTACTCTGTATCTCTAATTACCACGTCTGTTACTGTAGGTTCACATTAAGCCTTTGACTGCTGAGACATTTTTTCTATTTTTCATATGCATTTAAGTCCCATTAGGGATTTAAAAAAAAAATCACAAATCAAAAAAAATATTTAAAGAAAACAAAGATCCTATTAAATTGATAGTATTGTTGTGTTTGTGTGCTCCATTAGCACAGGTAAAGGTATATTTTTCAAAATGATTTAGCAATGACAGTTAGAATAAAATCTCCTAAATCTCTTCCATTATTCAGTTTCCATTTAATATGAAAGAAGATTTTTTCAATCATCCATCATTTACATATTGTACATGGGTGAGGCAAGCTCAGGCTCACACTCCCAGCAAAAGATAGGAGAGTCAATATAATAGGACCAGGGGAGGATATCATTACAAATGGTCTAAAAGTCATCAGCTGGATGTTCAGGTGCCCAAAATATCTATATATTGTGCAAAGAAGGCGCACATCTGCATGATATAAAATATAGAGTATATCCTTTCATTCAAAGAAAAATAACTTCCCTGACCCAAATCCCTATCAAGGTCTCATCGTTGTATAATATGTACCATCTTCATATTATATAAAGAGTTCTCAGTTAAGCACTTCGATTTCTTAGCACTCCCTGGTTGTTTTAGTAAAGTATACAGCATAGACACTTTCATTATGTCTTTTATTACATGATTTTCTATAGAATACTTACAGGTTACATAGAAAAATGGCAAACAGTAAAATTGAAAAATACCTTCTAGTTAAAAAATGACCAAAGGCTTGTTTGTTTTTTTTTGTTTTTCTTTTAGCTCTTGAGTTAACTCATTTTAGTGAGGATCTTGGATGCTCCGCCGCTTGGAATATTGTCTCTTTTTCTGGCTCCAACTCTGCTTCTCCTACACTCCTCTTTCCTTTTCTCTGCCCCCCTCCACCCCCCCCTTTTTTTTTTTCTCTGCATCCTATTCTTTCTTACTCACTTTCTTTTTTCTCCTCCTGTTCTCTATCCTTTTCTTCTTCCAATACTACTCCAATACACTAGCATGTATCTCAGGGGTGACATTTTTCTTTCTACTTTGCTGAGATAACCAACCCCTCTGGATTTTTATGCAATGCTGCTTCCATTACTGGGTTATTGCAAAAATTTGACTCACTGGTAGCAGGAGTAATAGTGCCTTATTTTTGATTATGCTATGGTTATACCTGTACTCTTATGCCTACCATACCTCATGCTGTACCTTCGTCACCATACTTGTTTTTGCCTTGTATGTTGATTTTTCTTAATAAAATGTAATGGAAAAAAAAAAAAGACTAAGGCCCCTTTCACACATGCTGTCCGTTTGTCCGTTTTTCATCCATCCGTTGACGGATGAAAAACGGACATCAATGCATCTCTATGTAAAAACGGATGACAACTGATGATCATCAGTTAACATCCGTTTTCATCCACTTCCGTCAATGTCCGTTTTTTTGAACGGATGAATGCCCTATTTTTCATCCGTCAAAAAAACGGATCGGACGAAAAACGGATGACAACGGATGAAAAACTGATGTCAACTGATGACAACGGATGACAACGGATGAAAAACTGATGTCAACTGATGACAACGGATGAAAAACTGATGTCAACTGATGACAACGGATGAAAAACGGATGAAAAACGGATAACAACTGATGAAAAACGGATGAAAAACTGATGAAAAATGGATGAAAAACTGATACATTTGACGTGACTGAACTGATGAACTGAACGGACTGTATGTGTGAAAGGGGCCTTAAGGCTAGGGCTAATTATAGCTGCTAAAGCAAAGTCTTGCAATTGGAGCAACTGATCACAGAAGGCAATCTCTCCTTTGTATACCTGCAGTATTTGACTTGCCAGGGATGTCCACGATTGGCAGGGAGCTCCTGGACACCACATCACTGAAGTGGAGAAGAGTATATTCCTGCTTTCACCACTTGAAGACCAGCCCTATTCTGACACTTTTTTTCTTTACATGTAAAAATCGGTATTTTTTTTTGCTAGAAAGTTACTTAACCACTTAAGCCCCGGAAGATTTTACCCCCTTCCTGACCAGGGGGTATTTTGCGATTCGGCACTGCGTGATTTTAACGGACAATTGCGCGGTCCTGCGACGCTGTACCTAAACGAATTTGATGTCCTTTTTTTCCCACAAACAGAGCTTTCTTTTGGTGGTATTTGATCACCTGTGCGATTTTTTGATCACGCGCTATAAACAAAAAAAGAGCGTCAATTTTGCAAAAATAACAATATTTTTCATATTTTTTTTATATGAAATTCCCCCCAAAAGAAAAGTAAAAATCTAAATTTTTTAACATTTTCGGCCAATTTGTTTTATGCTACCTATGTTTGGTAAAAAAAATCGCAAAAAGCGTATTTTGATTGGTTTGCGCAAAAGTTATTGCGTTTACTAACAAAGGGAAAGATTTTTGTAATTTTTTTTTTAACACGTAATGGCGGCGATCTGCGATTTTTTTGCGGTTCTGCGACATTGCGGCAGACAGATCGGACCCTTGACTGACATGTTTGACACTTTTGGGGTTACCAGTGACATTTCTACAGTAATCAGTGCTATATATATATACTGTTACTGTAAAAATACACTGGCAGTGAAGGGGTTAACTTTATTTGAGAGGGAGGGGCTGTGTGTGTCCCTAGGGGCGTGATTCTAACTGTGATTGGCTGTCTGTTGAGCTGTAGTTACACTGATCAACGGTCCTACATAGTAAAACTTTATGATCAGTGTTTCTACACAGGGGAGAATGACAGGCAGCTTGTTTACACAAGCTGCCTGCCTTTCTCCCTCTCCCCCGACGATCGCAGAGTGAGCGGCGGACATCGGGTCCGCCGGTCACACGCGCGCTCGCTCCCCAGAGCCTCACAGGCTAGTGACGTATATTTACGTCACTTTGCCTGTGAGGGGCTGACCGCCGCAGTAAATCTACTTGCGGCATTCGGCAAGTGGTTAAAAGCCCCACACATTATATATGTATTTTAACAGAGGTCCTAGACCTAGAGAAAAAAATGATGGTTGTTGCAATTTTATATGACACGGTATTTGTGCAGCATTTCAAACGTATTTATATGTAAAAAATACACTTTCTTTTTTTTTTTTGTTTTTTTAAAGTAGACTTTATTGAGAAAAAAAGCAGAACAGAGTCAAAGACTAACTGTACAAACCACAATATTATGACTGAACAATAAACTATCACCAGGTACAATTTCACATAGTTGGATGGGGGAGGGGGTGGAATCTCAAACTTATCCAAATAGTAATGAATGGGATAGTTGGATGAATCTTAATGAGAAAAAAAAACAACATAACACTATCTAATGCTATAGACGAGGGGGGGGGGGGGGGGGACCCGATAACCAAGCATCTTTTAGTGAGATGGAATCTCAAACCGATGGTCACCCATCGGAACCGATGTAGTTGAAAGTTTTGTTAAAGGATACTACACTTTCATAAATTCCAATGCCAAAAAACACAATGTATAACATAATTTTTTGGTAAAATATAAAAGATGATGTTACGCCGAGTAAATAGATACCTAATAAGTCACGCTTTAAAATTGCTCATTCTCGTGGAATGGCGACAAACTACGATACCTAGAAATCTCCATAGACGATGCAATACATTTTTTTACAGGCTTCACAGACCTCCCAGTCTCTAATCAGCTCTGGGATAAGACATCGCAACCACCAGCTTCAATGCTGGGCTTCCTGATTGCACGAGAGAGCATCATGGAGAGGCACCAGAGGGAGTTGGGGGGGGGGGGGGCAGTCTAATTAGCTGCTAGAATTGCTTTTAATTCGTAGAGCCTCACCGACTCTAAGAAACAATACTGGAGTTATGGCTGACAGCTGCAGTCAACACCCCAGTATAACCTGTGCAGTCAATTAGGTCCATGTATGTGATTTGGTGACAAGTGGTTAAGGTAGGGTGGCTACATACTGTACTTGCCTGTTATGTTTTTCTTTCCTCATTTGCTGCAAAATACCTAAAGAATCAAGAAGAAGCAGAAGCAGATCTGTGATGGTGTGGTCACTTTGTGTATCTTGGATTGCTGCTTGGCGTTTTAGGACACTGTGCCAATGCAGGGCGTCCCTTTATCTCCCGTAGTCACCTTTGCTGCTACGCCCCCCAGCCAGTCCCGCTGTGGGGATTGGCATCCTCTCCTAGCAGTAGCCTTGCTGTCAGAACCTCAGCTGCTTGCTGCACACACAATTTGGGAATGTACTTATGCGATGTGTCACCGCTGTGAAGGCATTGGCGTAACGCATAAAGGGGGCGGAGCCTGCGTACCCGACGTGGCATCTCTTCCTTGTACTGTCACAAGCTCGATAAGCATGCACTGCCGAGTGCTGTATATGTAAGTGCAGCTATTTACCCATTAAACTTTTTGAGTTATCAAAGCAGAGAGCACTAGATCTGTCTTCCTTTATTTCCTTTATATGCCATATTGTGTCTGGAGGTGGAATGCTGGATTAGCCCCCCTGGTTTGCTGGTTAAACTCTTCCTAATTGAGGACATAAGCTGTTAATGGCCTGTGTCTTCCGGGTCTAAAACTAAGGTGAGAGGCCACTGTATATGGTGAAGGGAGCTTTTATCACTATCACGGAGGTGTTATCTGCATTTGGAATATTGAATTCATTTAATGGACACTTTTGTTTGCACTATTGATTTGCACTAATTGTGATTCATCTTATGGACATTTTGCACAGTCATCTTTTTTGATCCAATACACGTATCACATTTATTTATTGCGGTGTATATATTCTATCTGGCGCAACACTGTTTTATGTTTATTTGTCTTTGATTGTGAGGTGAGAGCACAGGTTAGTGTGAGCTGCTGGATTTGTGCACTATATATGATTAGATCTTTGCACTTCTTTATATTTTGATACACTGATAATAATTTTAATCCCGTTTTTACGCTGATAGTTTTTTTGATTTTACGTCATTGCATTGCCTACCCCCTTAGCATACATACATAATATGCTCCCCCCATGGCCCCCTCCCCTATTCAATGGGGAAGAGGGATGGGATAGGGAGGCTCTTCAGTCACATTACCACTGAATAAAACATGGTATAAAACTATTTTTTGTGGGGAAAAAAAGTAAAATGTGATACTTTAAAGTGATTGAAAAGTCTTGTTTTTTATTTATTTTTTTTAAAAATAACAAACATGTTATACTTACCTCCTTTGTGCAGTTGGTTTTGCACAGAGTAGCCTGGATCCTCCTCTTCTCCGGTCCCTCATTGCTGCTTCTGGCCCATCCCTCCTGTTGAGTGGACACAGGGAGCTGAATTGCAGCTCCCTATGTCCATTCAGACACGGAGCTGCCATTCGGCCCCATCCCCTCTCTCTCCTGATTGTCCAACTGACTTTGATTGACAGCTGTGGGAGCCAATGGCGCCATGGCTGTGTATCAGCCAATCAGGAGGGAGAGTCTCGGATGGCCAAGGGACTCATGGACATCCCTGGACAGAGATGGGGCTCAGGTAGTATTAGGGGGTGCTGGGGGGGCTGCTACACCCAGAAGGATTTTTATCTTAATGCATAATGCAATAAGATAAAAAAAATCTTCTGACTTTACAGCTCCTTTAACCCCCTTAGCGGTATCCCCGAACGTGACTCGGGGTGGATTTTTTATGCTAGGATCAGTATCCCCGAGTCACACTCGGGGTAGATGTGCAGAGCGTGCAGCACTGTCCCTTACCTTCTCCTGGCGATCCAGCGATGATCTCCCATTGCTGTGATCGCCAGCCGAGATCCCCGCCGCTCGTCCGTCGGTCTGATGACTTCCTGGTTCCGTTCCCTGCAGCAGCAATGGTGCATGGGAGCGGAACTGGGAGGGAAATTCAAATGTTGCACAAAACACAAACTCATAACATTTATATTATATATATATATATATATATACACACACATATATATATATATACGCACACACACACACACATATATATATATACACACACACATATATATTTATATATATATACAGTATATATATATATATATACTGTATATATATATATATACACACATATATATATATATATATATATATTACATAACGCATGATTTATAATCTAATCAATAATATAATTTTATTATATAATATAATATATATATATATATATATATATATAGAGAGAGAGAGAGAGAGGGAGAGATATTATATATTATATTATATATTATATAATAAAATTATATTATTGATTAGATTATAATTCATGCGTTTGTGTTTCAAATTTATCACATCTGGGATGTCTACTAGAGTCTTGTTTTGGTCAGGTTTAAGTCAGTAATTACTAAGAATTGTAGGTCTATAATACATAACGCCAAATTTCCATGCAAAAAATTCTACTGCTTTTGGTACATAATTCCTGACATAATCATACCGCCAGGGAGGTTAAGTCTGGATCCACACTTGAGCGTGAGCATTTTCATGGTATTTTGCTGCATTTCTAACCCACTTTTTAGAGCTTTTTTTCAGCCATGAGCTCTTTTCTGCTTTAGGTGTTTATTGTTTTAGAAAACTGAAAGCTAATTACAAGGAAAATACATGAAATTACACATTTTCAGGCACTCCCTTATTGAAACCAAAAAGTGTGATCATGCTCCAAAAGAAGCTCCTATACTAGATGACTTTAGGACTGTATACTGCAGGAGCATGGCAGTGAAGAGGCTGTGGGGATGGGTCAAGTTGCGAAGAGGACTAGACCAGTGGTCTCTAAACTGTGGCCCGTGAGCCAGATAAGGCCCTTAGCTTGCCTTAATCTGAACTTCCAGACACTATTCCTCCACTGACACCGATGAAATGGTACCATTCCTTTCACTGAAACCAATGACGGGGCACTCTCACTTCTAATGACACTAATGACAGGGCACTATTCCTTCCACTGACACCAATGATAAGGCATCGTTCCTGGCACTATTCCTTCAACTGACACCAGTAATAAGACATTATTCCTTCCACTGACATCAATGACGGGGCACTCTTACTTCTAATGACACCAATGACAGGGCACTATTCTTTCCACTGACACCAAACATGGGGCACCATTCCTGCCATTGACACTAAGGACAAGGCACTATTCCACTGACACCAATGATAAAGCACCATTCCTTCCACTGACACCAATGATAAAGCATCATTCCTTCCACTAACACCAATGATAAAGAATCATTCCTTCCACTAACACCAATGATAAAGCACCATTTCTTCCACTGACACCAATGATAAAGCACCATTCCTTCCACTGACACCAATGATGGAGCACTATTACTTCCACTGACACCAATGATGGAGCACTATTACTTCCACTGACACCAATGATGGAGCACTATTACTTCCACTGACACCAATGATGGAGCACTACTCCTTCCTCTCTCATCAATGATGGGGGAACATTCCTCCACCTAATACCAATGATGAAGCACCATTCTGTCTTCTACTGATCACAGGGGTTATATAATACAGGGGTTATATAATTGTTTTACTCCCACTGACTAACAAATCTGACACATTATCCTGGGGCATTTTATCCTCCCACTGCCCCCCCCCCCCCCACTAAAGTCTGAAGGACAATAAACTATAGTAGCCCTGTGTAGAAAGTTTGAAGACCCCTGCCCTGGACCAAACCAAGCAAATTACCCTTGCTGTCCAGGCACAGCCCCACTGCAAAGGGACATTTTTTAGTTGCCTGGAGATGGGCATTAGGTCACCATTGTTTGATGTCCTCTTTCTGTGTGGCCTTTAGATAAAAAAAAAAAACAGTCTTTTAAAGTGTGTTGTGTGGAGTTTCTGCCTACAGGGTGGCTCCTTTGCTTTGCAGAGTCCCCTGTGAGCCTTTCTGAAATGCAAGGTCCTAGCTGAGACTGAATATACTGCTTGGTGCTGTGCTCAGGGTTTGTGAGAGGTAGTGCTGACTTAATTAGGCTTCACCTGTGCACTACCCATAAATACCTTCTCATCCCACAGCTTCCTGCCGGATCTTTGTGCCTTGTGCCTCTGAGAAAGCGTTCCTTGCTGTGTTTGTTTGCTTTGCCTGTTGCCGAACCCGTTGCTACCGACTACTCGCCTTTGAACCTTTGCCGCCTGCCCTGACCTCTGCTACGTCCGACTACGCTCTTGCCTACTCCCTGTGTACCACGCCATATTAGCTGCCAGAGAGGTCGAGTTGTTACTAGGGGACACGACCTGGTAGTTACCGCCGCAGCAAATCCATCCCGCCTTGCGGCGGGCTCTGGTGAAGACCAGTAACTGCTTAGAACCGGTCCTCTAGTACAACCCGTGCCATCGCCTCTCTGGTCCAGAGGATCCACTACCAGTCCTGCCGGTTCGTGACAGTAAGATCCGGCCATGGATCCCGCTGATGTTCCCCTGCCAAGTCTAGCGGACCTCACCACCATTGTGGCCCAGCAGGGTCAACAGCTGGCCCAGTTGACCGCTATGTTGCAGCAGCTCCTGCCTTCTCAGCAACAGCCAGCACCTCCGCCTGCAGTTGCCACCGGTTCCAGAATCCGTTTGTCCCTACCAGACAAATATGACGGAGATCCAAAGCAGTGCCGTGGGTTCCTGTCCCATTGCTCTCTCCACCTCGAGCTACTGTCCAACCAGTTTCCTTCTGAGCGAGCCAAGGTAGCCTTTATTCTCTCTAGACCAGATTCCATCAAGCCTTTCTCTCTTGAAGTGGATGCCTCCTCGGTGGGAGCCGGAGCTGTCCTCACCCAGAAGTCCTTCAGGGGCAAGACTTCAACTTGTGGCTTCTTTTCGAAAACATTCTCTCCCGCAGAGAGAAATTACTCCATTGGGGACAGAGAACTGCTGGCTATTAAATTGGCACTGGAGGAATAGAGACATTTACTCGAGGGCGCCACACATCCTGTGTACATCTTCACGGACCACAAGAACCTGGCTTATCTCCAGTCTGCTCAGAGATTAAATCCTCGTCAGGCCCGTTGGTCTCTGTTCTTCGCCCGCTTTAATTTTGAGATCCATTTCCGTCCGGCTTGTAAGAACATTAGGGCAGATGCTCTGTCTCGCTCCTCTGATGTGGTGGGCGAAGAGTTAACACCTCAATATATTATCCCTCCAGAACGCCTTATTACAGTCGCTCCCGTGGACCTGCGCCTTCTTCCTCCTGGCAAATCCTACGTACCTCCACGTCAGTGGTTGCGAATTCTCAAGTGGGGCCACGCCTCCCCTTTTGTCGGTCATCCAGGGGTGCTAAAATCTCTCCAACTAATCTCCCAAAGGTACTGGTGGCCTTCTTTGGAGAAAGATGTCTCGGACTTCGTCCAGGCCTGTATGATTTGCGCCCGGGATAAATCGCCTCGCCAGAAACCAACGGGCCTCCTCTTGCCTCTACCTGTTCCTTAAGTTCCCTGGTCTCACATCGCTATGGACTTTATTACAGATCTTCCCTCCTCCCATGGCAAGTCCGTTATTTGGGTCGTGGTGGATCGCTTCTCCAAGATGGCTCACTTTGTACCCCTGCCCGGTCTACCCTCTGCACCCATGTTGGCCAAACAATTTTTCCAACACATCTTCTGTCTCCATGGCCTTCCCAAACATATTGTCTCGGATCGTGGGGTACAATTCGTCTCCAAATTCTGGAGGGCTCTATGTGCTCAGCTCGGGATCAAATTGGACTTCTCTTCTTCGTACCATCCTCAGTCTAACGGCCAAGTAGAACGGGTGAACCAAATTTTGGGTGACTATCTGCGTCACTTTGTGTCCTCACGCCATGACGACTGGGCTGATCTACTTCCCTGGGCGGAGTTCTCCTACAACTACAAACAATCCTCTGCTTCTAACAAGTCTCCTTTCTTTGTAGTTTTTGGCCGTCATCCTCAAGTTCCTCGGTACCAAAAAGAGAGGGAGACCAAAGGGGGGGTACTGTTACGCTGAGCGCTCTGGGCCCCCTGCCGCAAATCCATCCCGCCTTGCGGCGGGCTCTGGTGAAGACCAGTAACTGCTTAGAACCGGTCCTCTAGTACAACCCGTGCCATCGCCTCTCTGGTCCAGAGGATCCACTACCAGTCCTGCCGGTTCGTGACAGCAATCCTGGAATTTGTGCAGAAACAGGCTTTTTTGTGTGAGTTCCCAGAAACGCATGAAAAACATGCCAAAATGCGCACCATGCTTGCATTGCCATTACTTCTTAACCGCTTGCCGACTGCGCACAGTATGTTTACTGCGGCAGTCAGCCCCGGCCAGGCAGAGTGACGTAGATCTACGTCGCTAGCCTGTCACTGGCTTTTGAGCCAATAGCGGGCGAGCGCGCGCGCGCCCGCCCGGCTCGTTCACAGAGGAGTCAGCGCGTGTGACCGGCGGACCCGATGTCCGCCGGTCACACTACGATCGTCGGTAGAGCGGTAGAATGGTGGGCGGCTTATGTAAACAAGCCGCCTGTCATTCTCCCCTGTGTAAAAATGGAGATCAGATGGTTCTACTATGTAGAACCGTTGATCTCTGTTTTTACAATAGGAGACATGTCCCATCACAGTTAGAAACACACCCCTAGGACACACTTAACCCCTCTCTCTCCAATACAGTTAACTCCTTCCCTGCCAGTGTCATTTTTACAGTAACAGTACATATGTATAGCACTGATTATTGCAGTAATGTCACTGGTACCCCCAAAAGTGTCAAAAATGTCAGTCAAGGGTCCGATCTGTCTGCCGCAATGTCGCAGTCCCGCAAAAAAAAATCGCAGATCGCCGCATTACTCGTTAAAAAAAAACACCAAAAATGACAAAAATCTTTCCCTTTGTTAGTAAACGCGATAACTTTTGCGCAAACCAATCAAAATACGCTTTTTGCGATTTTTTTTACCAAACATATGTGGCATAAAACAAATTGGCCAAAAATGTTAAAAAATTTGGATTTTTAAATTTTTTTGGGGGGAATTTCATTTAAAAAAAAGTGAAAAATATTGTTATTTTTGCAAACTTTACGCTCTTTTTTTGTTTATTGCGCATGATCAAAAAATCCGCCAGGTGATCAAATACCACCAAAAGAAAGCTCTGTTTGTGGGAAAAAAAGGACGTGAAATTCGTTTAGGTACAGCGTCGCACGACCGCGTAATTGTCCGTTAAAGTTACGCAGTAAAAAATCGCAAAAAATCCCCTGGTCAGGAAGGGGGTAAAATCTTCCGGGGCTTAAGTGGTTAAAGAATATGTAAACCCAGAATTTCATATTCCTGATATGTGCCTGCTGTGCCAAGTACTTGTATGAGAAAGTATTCTGTTCTCTTTGTATTGCTTCCTGTATGTGAAATCCCTGGTGTTCCTGCCAGTCCATCTGCTTTCCAATAAAAACTGATCACACTGAGCAGGAGAACACACCATGGTCAGTTCTCTAGCTATGCTGGGAACTCAGCCTGCTCTCCTCCAATCAGGGCCAGGACAAGGGGTGAGCAGGAGGGACGGCTGCCCTGGACACTGTGGTATTATTTGAGGTGGGGGTGGGGGCGCCACAAGGAGATCGGGGGAGAGGGGATTTTTTTTGTATTGAAAGGGGAATATGGGGGCAGCAGGAGGTAAGTGTTGTTCTAGGAGAGGAAATTTAGGGAGATGGTAGGAAGAAAATTTGTGCTGGAGCGGATGGGGAGGGGGATTTGTGCTGGGAAGGGGGGGGGGATTTGGAGTCTGGGAAGGGAGATGTGTACTAGGAGAGGAAATGTTAGGAGGATTTGTGCTAGGAGGGGTGATTTTATTGGGGATGAAGGGGCATTTCAGCTGGGGGTGATGAGGGGGGCAAAGATTGTACTGGGGATTTGTACTGGGAGGAGGGGGGAGGATTTTTGCTTAGGGGCAAAGCAAGCAGATTAGTGTTCAGTTTTTTTGGGGGGAGGGGGGATTTTTGCTGACACATAATGCTGTGGGGGGGGGGGGGCGGGCTGGTTGGCATGTTTGCCTTGGGCTCTAGATGCCCATGTCCAGGCACTGCCTCCAATGATCAGACTTGTCCTGACACCCCCCCCCCCCCTCTGCACAGCCTTTCACCGAGCAGTGTGCTGCTGCTTCTCCTCCCCCAGCTCTTATGCAGCTAAAAACAGAGGGAATGTGGTCACTTATAGAAAAAGGCAGGAAATAAATGTATTTATCATGTTTTTTATATCTAGATTTTTAATTTCTATTTTAAACATAATGGGTTGTTTTACAAGGTGAGGGTTTACATATACTTTAATGGCAAAAGCAGTCGCATGAAAAATAGACATGGCTCACTGCAAAAAAAGAAAAAAAAAAGCGCAGGCACCACTTTTGGGTGTTTGTCGTGTAGGGCAGTCAGTTCAAGTGAATGGGCTATCCTATGCTGTTGCGCGAAAAATTTACTTAACCACTTGCCGACTGCCGCACGACTATTTACGTCGGCAGTCAGCCCCTCACAGGCAGAGCGACGTAGGGCTACGTCGCTAGCCTGTAAGGGTTTTGGGAGCGAGCGCGCGCCGCCGGAGGCGCACTCCCGCTACCGCTCGGTCACGGTCCCCCCGTACGTGTGCCCGGCGGACTTGATGTCCGCCGGGCACTCGCGATCGTCCGTGACAGCGGGAGAAAAGCAGGCGGCTAATGTAAACACAGCCGCCTGTCATTCTCCCTGTGTAAGAATGATGATGAAACAGTTCTACTATGTAGGAACGTTGATCACTGTTCTTACACACACAGCCACAGCCAATCACAGTTAGGAGCACGCCCCTAGGACACACTTAATCCCTCCCTCTCCAATACAGTTAACTCCTTCACTGCCAGTGTCATTTTTACAGTAACAGTGCATATGTATAGCACTGATTACTGCAGTAATGTCACTGGTAACCCCAAAAGTGTCAAAAATGTCAGTCAAGGGTCCGATCTGTCCGCAGTCCCGCAAAAAAAATCGCAGATCGCCGCCATTACGCATTAAAAAAAAAACAACAAAAATGACAAAAATCTTTCCCTTTGTTAGTAAACGCAATAACTTTTGCGCAAACCATTCAAAATACGCTTTTTGAGATTTTTTTTACCAAACATATGGTAAAAAAAAATTGGCCTAAAATGTTAAAAAATTTTGATTTTTACATTTTTTTTGGGAATTTTATATAAAAAAAATTTGAAAAATATTGTTATTTTAGCAAAATTGACGCTCTTTTTTTGTTTATAGCGCATGATCAAAAAATCGCACAGGTGATCAAATACCACCAAAAGAAAGCTCTGTTTGTGGGAAAAAAAGGATGTCAAATTCGTTTAGGTACAGTGTCGCACGACCGCGCAATTGTCCGTTAAAGTCACGCAGTGCCGAATCGCAAAATAGGCCCTGGTCAGGAAGGGGGTAAAATCTTCCGGGGCTTAAGTGGTTAAAAAATACGATGCATTGCGTCATGCAGGTATGAATAGGGTGTTGGAGTTGTGATGTCCTCTAGGGGCACTCCTGGTTAGAGGTTCAGGGAAGCACAGAGTGTAAATAGAATAGAACGTGTGTACACACTAATCAATCACTAGGGGGCGCCTTGTCTCAGTGTAAGAGGAGACTCTCCCGCTGTATTACATATCAGTGTACAGCAGAACAGTGGACCCAGCACTACCATCCCCGGACCCCTCCCACCGGCTCCGCCCTTTACTACTTCTTAGCAGCCCCACTCTCTGAAAGGAAAGCTTTTGGAATGTACCAAATATAGTCACAACAGGGGAGCATTTCTTACATACAGAGTCATTTCTAGCTACAGGGGCGTCTTTTTTCATCATTAAACTCTGACCCTAGAAGTTTACTATATAGTGATAACAATATATCTTGTATATGCCCCCCAGATCATCGTTCGTAATAGTCCCTATTTTCTGGAGCACAGCTGACCCCCCTATTCGAGTCTTAGTTCGCTCCATTGTAATATTCCAATTAGCAGAGATCGCTGTTGGTCGGCTGGCCGGCTGTCTCCTCCTTACTATGCGAAGTGCCCCCCCCAGTGGCCACCCGTACAAACAAACTATGCCCATTGACAGCTACGGCTCAGCAGCGCTTGTGTGTATCCAGCCGGGAAGGGAGGCAGCTCTGTGCTGTGTGTGAGAGAGTTAGGGAGAGCGGCTCTTCTTCCTCAACTCCCCCGGTGTAGTGTCATCAGTGTGATCGGAGCCTAGGATGGTGAGCACGCCCCGCCCGGCATTTCCTCTTTCTGCCCCCTCATGAAGAGGTTATGTGAGCGGACTGGCCGGGCTGTCACAGCGGAGCACGTCTGCGGAAGAGAGACCAATACAGAGTAAGGAAGAGACCAATACAGAGTAAGGAAGAGACACCAATACAGAGTAAGGAAGAGACACCAATACAGAGTAAGGAAGAGACACCAATACAGAGTAAGGAAGAGACCAATACAGAGTAAGGAAGAGACACCAATACAGAGTAAGGAAGAGACACCAATACAGAGTAAGGAAGAGAGAGAGACCAATACAGAGTAAGGAAGAGACCAATACAGAGTAAGGAAGAGAGAGAGACCAATACAGAGTAAGGAAGAGAGAGAGACCAATACAGAGTAAGGAAGAGAGAGAGACCAATACAGAGTAAGGAAGAGAGAGAGACCAATACAGAGTAAGGAAGAGAGACCAATACAGAGTAAGGAAGAGACACCAATACAGAGTAAGGAAGAGAGACCTATAATACAGAGTAAGGAAGAGACACCAATACAGAGTAAGGAAGAGAGTGAGACCAATACAGAGTAAGGAAGAGACACCTATAATACAGAGTAAGGAAGAGACACCAATACAGAGTAAGGAAGAGACACCTATAATACAGAGTAAAGAAGAGACACCTATAATACAGAGTAAGGAAGAGACACCAATACAAAGTAAGGAAGAGAGACCTATAATACAGAGTAAGGAAGAGACACCAATACAGAGTAAGGAAGAGACACCAATACAGAGTAAGGGAGAGAGACCAATACAGAGTAAGGAAGAGACCCCAATACAGAGTAAGGAAGAGACCCCAATACAGAAGAGAGACCAATACAGAGTAAGGAAGAGACACCGATACAGAGTAAGGAAGAGACACCGATACAGAGTAAGGAAGAGAAACCAATACAGAGTAAGGAAGAGACCCCAATACAGAAGAGACACCAATACAGAGTAAGGAAGAGACACCAATACAGAGTAAGGAAGAGACACCAATACAGAAGAGAGACCAATACAGAGTAACAAGTGGAGGAAAGTTCGGGAAGAGAGAGAGAGGAACGCCCAGCACACCAAGCCGGTGAGTGCCCACCCTACCGGGAACTTTACTACTTATTACTACACTCTGGGACCCCTTCACCTACTGAGGGCCACTTCACCTAATGGGGAACCCTTCACTTACTCCTCCATCTACTGGGGGCTCCTACACCTACTGGGGAACCCTTCACCTACCCCTCCACCTACTGGGGGCCCCTACACTTAATGGGGAACCCTTCACCTACCCCTCCACCTACTGGGGGCCCCTACACCTACTGGGGAACCCTTCACGTATCCCTCCATCTACTGGGGGCCCCTACACCTACTGGGGAACCCTTCACCTATCCCTCCATCTACTGGGGGCCCCTACACCTACTGGGGAACCCTTCACCTACCCCTAAATCTACTGGGGGCCCCCTCCACCTAGTGGGAAACCCTTCACCTACTGGGGGACCCTCCATGTACTGATGGGCTCTTGCTGTACTTGTGGCCTCTCCATGCACTGTAGGTCTTTTGCTGTACATGTGGCCTCTCCATGCACTGTAGGTCTTTTGCTGTACATGTGGCCCCCTCCATGCACTTTAGGGCTCTTGCTGGACTTGTGGCCCCTCCGGGCACTGTTGAGCGGTCTGTGTACGGGTGGCTGCTCCATGTACTGATGGGCTCTTTGTGTACTTGTGGCCCCTCCATGAACTGATGGGCTCTTTGTGTACTTGTGGCCTCTCCATGAACTGATGGGCTCTATGTGTACTTGTGGCCCCTCCATGAACTGATGGGCTCTATGTGTACTTGTGGCCCCTCCATGAACTGATGGGCTCTATGTGTACTTGTGGCCCCTCCATGAACTGATGTGCTCTATGTGTACTTGTGGCCCCTCCATGAACTGATGGGCTTTATGTGTACTTGTGGCCCCTCCATGAACTGATGGGCTCTTTGTGTACTTGTGGCCCCTCCATGAATTGATGGTCTCTTTGTGTACTGGTGGCCCCTCCCATGCACTGATGGGCTCAGTGTGTACTGGTGGCCCCTCCCATGCACTGATGGGCTCAGTGTGTACTGGTGGCCCCTCCCATGCACTGATGGGCGCAGTGTGTACTGGTGGCCCCTCCCATGCACTGATGGGCTCAGTGTGTACTGGTGGCCCCTCCCATGCACTGATGGGCTCAGTGTGTACTGGTGGCCCCTCCCATGCACTGATGGACTCTGTGTACTGGTGGCCCCTCCCATGCACTGATGGGCTCTGTGTGTACTTGTGGCCCCTCCCATGCACTGATGGGCTCTTTGTGTACTGGTGGCCCCTCCCATGCACTGATGGGCTCTGTGTGTACTGGTGGCCCCTCCCATGCACTGATGGGCTCTGTGTGTACTGGTGGGCATCTCAAGTGAGTTAGATTTTTCCAGAATGGAGTCACTCCTACACAATAAGATCTCATCACCTATTTTATACTACTTGGACTGATGTACCCATTCACTGGGGAGTGATCTGTTTTAGCAGCAGACCAATTCTTGTCCCAGTTCTGGCGCTGGTAGATGTCTCCGTGCACAGTCTTAAGGGCCATACACACTATAAGATTTTCTGAAGACCTTTTCCTTCAGATTTACCTTTTCTATGTAGTGCAAGGGCCTGCCAGATTGCATACACATTGAAAGTGTTTAGGTTTGACCTCATATTATATGGTTTTGGTAAATCTAAAGGAAAAAGTCTTCAGAAAATCTTATAGTGTGTATGGCCCATTAGTCTGAGTGGCATTTCCAGAGTCCTACTGACTTACAGTCCGAGCTCTAGCTGGCCACACATGTTGCTGTCTGGTTGTACAATCTGTCAGATCTCTAAAGCTGGCCATACATGACTCCAATTTCAGTTGATCCCTGTATATTAGCTGAAATTCAAGCCATGGGTGACCCCACCTGGCTCAACAAACCTATAAAAACTGAAGGAGCCGGGTGGAAAAAAGTCAGCCAAACGTTGAGTGCAGCCAATCAGCTGGAGCCACTGTGCGAGTATTCTGACAGCTGTGGGTGCCCTGTGAGACTACAATAGTTGGCAGCTGGATATTCCCCCATTCATTTTGTTTGGATGGGGGAAGCCCTCCTATACAGAATGTTATCCTACTTATCACTGTTTAGTAAACTGTAAAGAAACCCTAAAATCAGATTGTAAAGTTTTTAGCGTGTTAACATCTGGTCTTTACTCGTGATTGCAGCCAGAAAATGGTCAGAATTATTAATGTGAGCAGTGTATCAAGTCTGTGTAGTCAGATATCCCCATCTGTCTTCCCCTGGATTGGGAAGGGTTAACTGTGCTATCCTAGGGGTTCCCCATTGTCAATGTAGATGATCCGAGTCCAGCCTTGTCCTTATTGGGGACAGTCCTAGTCTCAGCCTTGCAGGGTTTCCAGGTGTTCAAATTGCCCTTTAGCTTCAGATCACATAACATAACTAATTATCTGTCAGTGATTTCGAAGACTTGCTCCTTTAAAAATACTTTGCAATCCTGGACTGCTAGTAGAATTTCCTGCGGAATAGTGTCTGTGCTCGTCTGTCAGCGGTGTCTTAGCCTTCTAATATTTGTTGAAAAGCTCCATTTACAAAGTAAATCCCTGAGATTCTATTAAGCATATGAACACATGTGAGGTTCATGCTGGATGTTCATAGACAGTATTGTGTGTGATGGCCCTGAACAACTGAAATACATCGCTTAGATGCCCTTGGAAATTCATTTACAACGTTTTCTCCTGTGACTGCATACGATATGAACAAAACCTGAACATCCTTGTGGGAAAAGTAGTTGGATGTGTGAAATACAGTGCATTCTATATTATAGGGAAGATTTACTACAACTGGTGCACATAGAATCTGTGCAAGGTAACCAATAAGCTTCTAACTTTGGCTTATTTAATTCAACTTTGACAATAAAACCTAGAAACTGATTGGTTACTATGCAAAACTGTACCAGCTTTATTAATTCTCGCTGTGACTACACTAGTAGAGTATTGTTGACAATGATACCCCAGCCAGCTTAAAAGAAAAGAATTGAATGTGCCCACCCTTTCATATACAGTAAACCCCCGCTCCATCGCGGTTCAGTTTTTTGAGGTCCCGGTATATTGCGGTTTTTTCTGTAATGTTATTTTACTATATAAATCATTAAAAATGAAATATTTTTGTGTTTTCCATAGCTCTTGCTATGTCTCTCAGTATCTTTTATGTGTTTAAATGAGTTTCTATTGTTTTAAAAGTGTTTTAAAGACCTTAAAATGCTTTTACACGTACAGTGACAGTAAAAAAACATGCCTACAATGCATTTTAATAGGGTTTTTCTATTTAGCGGAATTTCACTTTTCGCGTCTGGGTCCGGAACGTAACCCCCGCAATGGAGGGGGGTTTACTGTACCCACTTTTTATTGCCCTATTCTCTTTGGTCAGGACTTGCCTAAATTGGCACAGTTTGCTTTTCCGTGTTGCCTACGGGGCACTGGGTGATTGCTAGACCAGAGATTTCTTTGTTTTTTTTCCAGGGAATATCAAGTTGCCCTAGGTAGGGGATCAAGAAGGAATATCTTTCCCCTGGTGGAGCAAATTGGACCCTTTTCTGCCTTCCTCTGGAACAACTGTGTGTTTTTTAATGTTCTTTATCTGGAGGTATTTAATGTTCTTTATCTGGAGGTATTTAATGTTCTTTATCTGGAGGTTTTTAATGTATTTTTTTTTTTTTTTTGTGGTTGAACTAGATGGACTTTTTGTCTTTGTTTTTAACTAAACTATGGACTATAAATTCATATTTACGTTTTTTAGCATCAGTTACCTTTTATCATATTTAATACCGTTGCACAGTTAGATGCTTTCTTCTAGTGTATGTTAGTATTATACCTCAAAGCACATTTACAGTAGACAAACTCCAATCTGGTGCTATGGTTTTCAGCAATTTGTATTGTCATGTTCAGTTTGGCTGTAATTTGGTCTCAGTGGTGAATTTGTCAGGGGATGTGATTCCTAACATGTTGCATATGATCATTTGAAAACCTAAAAATGAATTTGGGGTCCTGTGATTTTGTTTGGATTCTGTCTTTAGCATACAAACAAGCAACGTTTAGGGGCCATGCATCATCAGACGTGATAAAGGGCCCATTGTGTAATGCCTGATGAAGGGTCCCTTTGCACTCCTAAAACCTTTCTTATTTATGTGAATATGTCATAATGAAAAAAAACTTGCACTTTGAGACAAGCTGGTTGGTGTGCTGGCTACATATCGTATCCATGTTGGTACATCGTAAGTGGTCGGAAGTCATTTCAGCCCCCTTTTAACCACAAGGGCAGTTTTAGTATGATGTGTGAGAGGAATATACTTCATGTCTGTGTGGATTGGCCCCTCTCTCCAAAGGTTTAACAGAACTCTAGGGTTCTCTGGGGGTTCCTTGAGCAATTTCACCCTCTTGGATACGTAACCAATGACTGGTTTTAGCCATCTAAAAAGGGAAGATCTTCCCAGTGGCCACAAATGTAAGGAGTCTTCTTGCCTCTGACCATCACACTAATGTACCATTGGCTTAAAGATGTGGTAGCTATTAGCAGGGGTTCACTGGGACTGAAAAGTTATATTAATGGGTTCCTCCATGTTGAGGAAACTTATGTGGATTTTGGACCACGAGGGCGACACAACTGATTGAGGTCATAACTCAGCCCCACTTTCTTCTCAATGATCTTACACCACAAACTGTGTGCTTCAAGCTCCCAACAACTTCTCTTTTAGCAGCAAAGGCATTGTCCCCCCCCCAAACCCCCCCCCCCCCCCCGGTCATATTCTGCCAAGCAACAACATCTTGAACATGCATGTAGCACTTTGCTCGCTCTTGATTTGTAGAGTGTAGGTTCCTGGGCTTGCCCTGAAAGGCTTGGAGAGGGGGTGAGGCACGCGGCGCTATGGTTAGGTGATCTCAATTCAGGGGAGCCCCACCTAGTACTTTAGGGAACCTTGCTTCGGTAGGTCCCCAAATAATGCCTGGTTTCGGCTGGGTGGACCATGAGTACCCAGTCCTTGTCAGGAGTCTTGTGCCGTGAAAGTTCAGCGCCAGGGTCCTCTCTCTGCAGTGGAAGACCATGTGGTAGACCTTATGTGCTTTTTGTGTGCTCCTTCTTCTTCTCTTTTTTTTTTTTTTTTTTTTGCACCTGATGCTAGTTGTGTGTACGCGGAGCAAAAAACCCCCCCAAAAACCTGATTGTGACTGCCCTGCAATCATGTTCAATGTTTAGGGATTAAAGCTGGTGGTGGGGAGGCACCTCCTCACCACCAGAGAAACGTCCTCTGAAATGCAATCCACTGCGGTTTGCTTCTCAGTGGGCATCACTAGTGTAAATTAACCTTTTTATTATTTTATTCCAGCAAAAGAGTAAAAAACAGCATACTGTATAACATTTCATCAGTGATTTGGCATTTTTGGGGTTAAGTTTCCTTTTCCTCTCGCTAAATGTGCCTGTGTTGGGGTTAAAGCAGATGATCCCGTGCCACACAAGAATGTTTAATCAGCACCCGTGCAGCAATTGTTAACCAGCTCTTCCTCTGTCACCAGCTTAGGGAGGGTTATTGAGGTCATTCAGTCTTGCAGAGTTTAAATTGGACCACTGTGCAAAGAATTAGCCGGTTTCTCTTTCACTGAGCTTTATTGTATAGCGGAGATGGAGGGGTTCCCTTCTGAAATGTTTGCGCTGCGATTCCATGAATTTCTATCCGTCCTTGCCTGGCTGGTTAGGTTTTATATAGCAAGCTGCAAATCCATTTCCATTGACTACAGCCAGGCTGGAGGGAATTTCTGTCAGAAGCCTGCAGAGTGTATTTTAATCATTTTGGATGAAAAAAGGTTTCCTGTTAAAATGTAATATTTATTGTACTAGGAAAAGGAAGTTTGTAAGGAAATACTGGTCTTGTCCTCTGGGGAGCGTCTGTTAACTACAGGGTGACCCTGTGCACCACAATAGCAGTAGTGCTGATCAGTGAGCCTGACAACCAGTCTGGCATCTTCCTTCATAATGGATAGACAGTGGATATAAAAAGTCTACACACCCCTTTTATAATGTCAGGTTTCTGTGATGTAAAAAAATGAGACAAAGATAAATAATTTCAGATCTTTTTTAATGTGACCTACAAACTAATACTTTGTTTAACCACATTAAAGCGGAGTTTCGGCCTAAAAAACGACTTTGGGCCATCCGCTTGCTGACATTCACCTGCAAAAGAAATGGATAGTCACAATTTTTTTCTTTTTTTTTTTTCTCTACTTACCTTGTTTTTGAAGAAAGTATACTTACCTTCCTTCCACTTCCACCCTCTGCGGCCACGGCCCGCGCCGTCACTTCCTGCTTGCGTTGACTCCTGGGAGCTGAACGTCATCGCTCCCAGGAGTCAATGCGCCTGCACCGGCCCCGCTCGTTCTGGTGCAGGCGCATCATTCCCTGCTAAACAGCCCCTGGGCATGCCCAGAAGCTGTGCCGGGATGACGCGCCTGCCTCGGAAGTGACGAGCGGGGCCGTTTCAGAGCATTCTGGGACGAAGAGGACACGGAAGAGGATGCCCTGGCTTCAGCTGGCCACACCTGAGATGGCAGCGCTGGACAAGAAACTTTCAAGGTAAGTATTGCTTCTAAAAGGTAAGTGCGACCTGGGACAGTGCAGAGCCTATCCATTATGAAATGCACTAGCCCTGACTGTCCCGGGGGTATTTTTATTGAAAAAATGTTTCAGAGGCTGGAACTCTGCTTTAAGACCGCCTGCCGCAGATTTACTGCGACAGGCTGCCTCTCCTGCATGAACCGACGTAGACCTACGTTGGTCGCACCCGTGGTGCTGAGGGGATGCCAATGCATGGGGTTGGCGGCCGTGATTGCTGCCGCCGGGCACCCGCGATCTCTCCCCACTGAGAGGACGGTCAGCTGTTTTAAACACAGATGACCGTTCTTCTTTCTGAAATGATCAGACCGCCTGTATATATTAGGATCACGAGTCTCTATGATCATTTCACAAGCCCATCCCCCATACAGTTAGTAAACACTCCCCTAGGCTCACACTTAACCCTTTGATCACTAACTAGTTTAACCCCTTCCCTGCCAATGTCATTATTACAGTAACAGTGCATATTTTTAGCACTGATTACTGTAGTAATGTCACTGGTACCCCCAAAAGTGTCATGAACTTTAATGGCATCCCAGTCTTAGTCCGTAGGGTTCAATATTGAGTTGGCCCACCCTTTGCAGTTATAATAGCTTTAACTCTTCTGGGAAGGCTCTCCACAAGGTTTAGGAATGTGTCTATAGGAATGTTTGACCATTCTTCCAGAAGCGCATCTGTGATGTCAGGCACTGGTGTTGGATGAGGATACCTGGCTTGCAGCCTCTGCTCTTATTCATCCCGAAGGTATTCTATCGGGTTGAGGTCAGGACTCTGTGCGTGCCAGTAAAGTTCCTCCACCCCAAATCTCATCCATGTCTTTATAGACCTTGCTTTGTGCACTGGTCCAAATCATTTGGTGGAGGGGGGATTATGGCGTGTGGTTGTTTTTCAGAGGTTGGGCTTGACCCCCTAGTTCCAGTGAAGGGAACTCTTAGGGTGTCAGCATACCAAGACATTTTGGACAATTTCATGCTCCCAACTTTGTGGGAACAGTTTGGGGATGGCCCCTTCCTGTTCCAACATGACTGCGCACCAGTGCACAAAGCAAGAAGTCATCAGATCGCTATTTAAAAGACTAGGCACTCTGTCTTCATGGCAGCTCAGTTTTCTTGTATGCACAGGACAGTGTTACGGAGCTGGTTGCTAGGATGCTGGCAGACTGGCCTGGCCCCTTGCATCCTAGCAACCAATGACAGTGCACATTGTCATTGGTTGCTAATATGCAGGAAACTATGCCACAGCATTATTGGTTGCTGTGCCAGCATCAACATAAGGGGAAGATGGGGTGTTAGCAAAAATGGAATGTCCATGTGACACAATCATATCAGTGATTGTACCAGCTTTTGAATGTTTCCAGGGTAGAGGGGGTCCACAAATGGCCGCATCAGGCATGCAATGCCTATGCAAAAATGTGGGCATTGAGTCCTTTGTTCAGCGTTTTACTGAATGGGCACTGCAAAGGAATATGACTTGCCCTGTCAGTGCCAACATGTTCATCTTACTGTTGGGGTTGGGGGCTGGCACTTTGATGTGCACTAGGTGAAGACTTGATGGCTATCAAAGGAAGGGCCCCCCCCCCTTTGTTGGATGCTGTGAGTATGGGCCCATAATTCTAGGGAGCGATTTTGTGAGTACAATCTGATTTTATCAGCCTCCCATTCCATATGGCTGCTTGCCATCCTTCTAGTGTATGCATAGTGTGAACAAGCGCCCGTAATGTGCCATTCAACTTGGGTTCAGTTATTTAGCGTGCATTCACAATGAACTTGGCGTTCTAAAAATACCGTACTGATGAAAGCAGCTCGCAGTTCTGTGGCATTATTACAGGGTAATTAGCAGCCGTAGCCTCTTCCTCATCAGACTCTTATTGAAGTCTCTCTACTTAACCTTTGCCCCTTTAGCGGCTAGCTTGTAGAAAGTGATTGGTGCTCACGTGTGGCGTTAATGTTTCACTTTGTACTGTGTGTAGACTGTCACATACAGAGGCCAGCTCCGGTGACGCAGGAGAGCAGTGTAGCTATAATAGGACCTAAGCCTCTGATAACAGATTATTAGTGTGGAATTATTGCAGTGTATATGTTACACATCATGGGACGACACAGGTTTGATCTAAAGGTTTATAATCTCTTGATCTTCTGCCATTGTATATGGGGTTTATTAGATGATCTTTTCACGAGAGAAAATCCAACTGTAATCCAGCAACTTTACATAAGGAAAAAAAAGTCATCCCTACTTATGGATATATAGTACCCGGGTCATAATACCGAGAATACATAAGTGTGGCCTGTGTCCGAGAACAGCCCATTCTGCTTACTGCGGGAGAACTCGCTACACATGAACAGACAGGGCAGGACACAAATCTGCATGCAAAGCAGTACAAACACATGTTAATTGATGGTACTGCAAATAAAAATAAAAAAACAGCCTGTTAAGGAATACTTGCCTTTTTGACAGGTGGCAGCTCCAGATTACTCTTTAGCTGTGCTTATGTGGCTGCTGGTATACTCTGGGTCACTTCTGGGTATGTCTAATGTCCCGTCTCCCGCTACTTGCTTTGGTTCCAGCCACCAATCATTACAGGACACTAGCAGTGACTGTAGCATCGCGCTGCAACTAAGTGAAGACTGAAGTCGCTATTCTCCGGAAAGGTAAGTATTATTCCTCTTGTGCAAGCTTTCTGCAGTAATTTGCCTTAAAATGTGATTTGATCCTCATCTAAGTCACAAGAATAGACAAACACAATGTGCTTAAAGAGGAGCTCCAGGCTCCTTCAGAAAAAAATAACAAGTCAGCAGCTACAAATCCTGTAGCTGCTGACTTTTAGGCTACATTCACACCTGAGCGTAGCGTTTTTCCTGCGTTTTTCCTGCGTTTTTCCTGCGTTTTTCCCGCGTTTTTCCCGCGTTTTACAGGCGTTTTACAGGCGTTTTTAGATTGAATAGAGACCAATGGAAAACGCCTGTAATCTGCCCAAAAAGAAGCTCATGTACTTTTTTGAGCGTTGGGCGTTTTGCTTACAGCGTCAAAACGCTCAGATGTGAACAGGGGCCATTGATATGAATAGGATTTGTCTTGTTGGGCGTTTTGAGAGCTGATCCTAGAGCAGAAAAAGTCCCCCCAAAACGCCCCAAAACGCCTACATGTGAACGGAGCCTTAATATTGGGACACTGACCTGTCCAAGGTAACCCGTCTTCACCCCAGCCGATTTGCCATTGCATGTTAGGCAAACCAGCAGTGAAGCTTGGCAGCTTCACAGCCAGTTCCCTACTGTGCATGCGCAAAGCACGCTTTGCTTTGTAAATGGCCCAGCGGCGAGGGTAGGAGGAGGGGGGGGGCAAACTTCGGAGGGGATCTTGCCGCTGCGAGATCACCTAAAAGTGGGAGCGGGTACCTGTCAAAACCAGGTACCCACTTCCCCCCCCCAAAAGTTGTTTAACTACACAGGGCTCTCTTCTGTCATTTGCTCAGCCAATCAGCGGGTTCCGGCTATAAATCATGTATTCATGTGATCCAGAGCATTATAAGTTGGACGGTCCTGAAAGAGTTAAGCTGAGTTAAGCACAAACAATTCAAATTTCTCATGTCTTTATTGAACACACCCATTAAACATTTACAGCACTGGAGGAAATAGTAAGTAAACCCAGGCTAATTACTTCAATGAAAGCTATTTGTAGTCCGTAGTTTGCACATCCGGAGTACAATTAATGATATTCATGTAAATATGTGGTTTAAAGCTACTTTGATAAAAGACACTCAGACAATGCCAGATAACCTTACCTCCCAAATGATTTCCTTTTGGGTGTCAAATAACCTATTCCATTTTGGCCATCTAGTTGACCCTATATTCTGTAATTTACTCCAGGAGATCCAAGAAAAGCAGGATCTTCCTCGTAGAGCCTATTGTGGTTATCTCCAGATTCGCCACCATGCACTTTCTTTTGCTCCTACATTGCAGTTTTCTAAACTGTCCCTTTTTGAGCTACTAGTCCTTGTGGGTCTGTCACAAAAAAACGTAACCGCTGATATTTAAAAGCTCTTGAATGTATATCCCTTAGCCACTGGAGGAAAACACACCTATATGCTTAAAGAGGAAGTAAACCCTCCTCTGTAACTTGTACCTATAGGTAAGCCTATGATCAGGCTTACCTATAGGTACTGTAAATATCTCCTAAACATGTACCGTTTAGGAGATATTTACCTTGCATGCAGCCAGTGACGTCACTGGCGCATGCGCTTTGAAGGAACGGACGCTGGTGCCGTTCCTTCAGAGCTCCGTGCCGCGACCGTCGGCACGGGAGTGACGTCACCGCGGTTCCGGCCAATCAGATGGCCGGATGCCGCGATCAGGAAGACGGGCGACTGGACATGTCGCCCGTCATACAAGTAAGCGGACAGCACGGCGGGGGCTCGTTCTAAGGTAAGTATTTCATGATGAGCTAGTATGCAAGCTCATTATGTGTTTCTCTTGCAGGTTGCAAAAAGAAAAAACAATTTTTTGGGGGTTTGCAACCTCTTTAAGTGGGAACAGGCAATTGGGGAGGAATTTCCACTGGAGACATGGCAGGTAGTATGGTCCCAAGCGGTTAAGAGCTCCATTTTGTACCCTATAGAAGAAGAATACCTATACATTATTGTATTTTTGGGACTTGACTCCTTCCCGCCTCTGAGACATTTATCCCACAGTCTTGGACCGTTGTTGCCGGTGTCATAGAAGTCGAGGCAAACTGCTAAATGTCTGTTGGCACTGACCACTATTAGAGCCATTATGGCGGGTAGTTCAAGACCTTCTCCAATGCTTGTTTAGCGTAGATTTTCCCTTCTCCCCTAAACATTTTTTTTTTTTTTTATTAGGTCTACCCCCATCCAGGTTGCCTAGGCTTGCGAAGAAACTGGCATACCAGATCCTTACGGCAGCCAGATGCTTAGTGGCCTTTCATTGGAAAAAACAGTCCCAGCCTACTTCAGTGGAACTCTATGCTAGGCTCAAGGATGTGGAACTTAGGGACTCTCTTACAGCACGTCTTACTGACAGAGTAGAAGGTCATAGGGCAGTTTGGGAGCTTTGGCACCTGCGGGAGTGTCCCCCGATAGTCCGGTTACCTCCAATGTCTCTAGCCCCTTAGTCAGTGTCCCCTGTCCTTGGGAGTGGAAAGCCTGGAACTTAACTTTTCTCTGTCTCTTTTTTCTTCGGTTCTTGGTTTTTTTTTTCCCCTTCTATTTATGGTAGGATGCCTGACAGGACCTTCTGAAAATAGCTACTCCTGATTTAAAAGCAGAAACTTGCAGTATATTTTGCCTTTTGGTTGGCGATTTAAATTTTCTTGCAAATCTTCTTGAAGGTGTTTGAGTAGTGTTTAGAGCTGCAACTAACGATTATTTTCAAAATCCATTAGTTGGCCCATTTTTATTGTTTCTATTAATCGAATAATAACCTTAAAAAAGTGTGGTGTATAATTTAGTTATTATGTAAAGTAAAAAAAAAAAAAAAAAAAGGCAATGTATTCTTAAATATCTATATGCAGTGGTAAATATAAATAACCAACTATATGGTTAGGTAGAAAAATCTCTAATCCACTCTGAGAGTAACAGACAATACAGTAAACCCTCCTCCATTGCGGGGGTTATGTTCCGGACCCAGCCGCGAAAAGTGAAAATCCGCGAAATAGAAAAACCCTATTAAAATGCATTGTAGGCATGATTATTTTACTGTCACTGTACGTGTAGAAGCATTTTAAGGTCTTTAAACACACTTTTAAAACAATAGAAACTCATTTAAACACATAAAAGATACTGAGAGACATAGCAAGAGCTATGGAAAACACAACAATATTTCATTTTTAATGATTTATATAGTAAAATAACATTACAAAAAAAAAACCCAATATACCGGGACCGCAAAAACTGAACCGCGATGGAGCGGGGGTTTACTGTACACTGTATATACTAGTAGAGGTTGAATCATGTAAATATCATCAGACTCAGAGATACAATTTTTTATTTAAAGAAAAAAATATATAAAAAGACTGTTTTGCCGATTTTAAGACAGAACTGTATTATATTAGGGCTCTTTCACGCGGTCCGCCTCCGTATGCGGATCCGTGTTGCTCAGCGGGGATTGATCCGCGATCCCCGCTGAGCCGGCGGATGACAGCTCCATCTCCGCTTGCGGAGAGGGAGGTGTCTCAGCCCCCGCTGCCCTCTATGGGGGATCGGATGAGAGCGGACCGCCTGTCCGCTCTCATCAGATCCGATCCGATTACTGAACGGATGGAAAAATAGGGTTTCCATCCGTCCAGATTTCATGGACAGGATCAGATGCGGATGGCAGCGGGTGTCAGCGGAGGGGTCTCCGCTGACATCTGCTGCCCCATAGAGCTGCATGGAGGATCCGATCAGATCCACCTAAAAAACTGACAGGCGGATCTGATCGGATTGCCCGTGTGAAAGAGCCCTTACTGTATGTATGACCACTCCCTTGTCATAGGCAGGTGGTTTGATAAAAGCTCCCTGCGCCTGCTGTCGCTTATGCTGAGCATACAAAAACAATGTCTTCCTTCAAAAAAAAAATTTAATTTTAAGAACGTTCTTTCGATTTTCTAATAATTAGTGGGATCAGATCGACGTTTGTTTTCGACCACAGTGATGGGAAAATTTGAAGGAGCAGAATAGAAAACTTCTTGGTCAAAGGAATTGTCAGACAGTGGATGTGACTTTTGTTCAGAAATGACATTCTTTTTAAAACTTAAAGTGGCTCTTTAGTTTTTTTTTTTATCTTTCCACCTAATTAAATCCTCTGCCCTTGTTGTTTTAAATTTGGGTAGTAAAACAATTTGTTGATGGGAAAATTAAAAAAATGCAAATCGCTGCAAAAACGCACTGCATGCTTTTCTTCTTCAGCTTTTCCTATTGAACCAAAAAAGCACAGTTTTCCTTTGAAAAAGTCCTTGACCCTTTCCAAATACGCAGCGGCTAAAAAAAAACATAGATGTGAACGTGTCCCATAGGAAACCATGTTAAATAAACTGTAGTGTGTTTCTGCAAAAAAAAATGCATAGGTTTAGTAGCAGCAGCATGCTTTTTTTTTTTTTTTTTTTTTTTTTTTTGTATCATCTGTCATAATGGGGTTCAAAAAACTAAAAATGAGCCCTTTAGGCGTCATGTACACTGCTACTTGTAAACGGACGTTTTGGAGCAGTTGGGCATTTTTTTCAGAAGCCCCTGAACCCTCCTCTATGTTATCTTATCTGTCCATGTACACAGGGTCGTTTACAGTCATTTAGAGGCAGTTGAGTTCAGTGTCGTTTTTTGGAAAGCAATTATTTGCGTTCAGGATGTTCAGAACGTGTGTTTACCGGTGTTTCAAATACAAAATGTGACCGAACGCGATCAACCGCGTTTAGCGCTTGCGTTTTTCCATTTTAAAGGGGAATGATTTTTTGACCTCTAAAAACGGATCTGAGCGCAAACGCCAGCTAAACGCGGCTGCTAACGCGACAAAACTGACGTTTTAAACGTCCTTTACATAGCTGTAAAATTCCAGCGTTCAAAGGACTTTTTAAAACGTCCCGTGTACATGTAGCCTTATAGTACAAAAAGCAGATAATTGCAACTAAAAGGGGTTAATTTATACTATGAAACAGTGAAAATAATATATATTACTTGTATCATCTATATAGTAAATACACCCAGAAGTAGGATATATGGGCATTTTCACTAGGAGTCAGACCTAATGAAGGGTGGAAGGGAGATATAAATCTTTCATATTAAAGTAATACTAAAAGCTGAAACTTTATTTTTTTTTCCCATCAATATGATCATTTTAAATATAATACAGTAAACTTTTACCAGTATTGTGCAATTCCTTTACATTGCCTCCAGTCTATCCGCCTCCACCTTCACTGGGTTTAGGTGCTGATCTTTAAAGTGTCTTTAAAGTTTGTTGTTTGAAAAAATCATGTTCTACTTACCTGCTCTGTGTAATGGTTTTGCACAGAGCAGCCCTGATTTTCCCCTTCTAGGGTCCTCCACCAACGCTTCATACCTTCAAGTGCCCCAATAGCAATGCAAAGTATAGTATAGCTTGCCCCTATAGCGAGGTTAAAAAAAAAAAAAAAAGTCTGCCTTCAGAACTTCCTGCCCAGGACTACATGTCCCATGATGCATTGCTCCCCACACATTCACAAGTTCTCAGGCACTTAACCACTTGCCGACCAGTCACGTTGACTGTACTGCGGCAAAGTGGCTCGATTCCGTCCAGCGACGTAGACCTACGTCGCTGGACTCCTCCCCCTGTAGGCGGCGCTCGCGCGCCGCCGGAGGCGCGCTCCCGCTGTTTTCAGTCACAGCGGGAGTCGGGCCAGGGGAGGAGCGATCGCTGCTGCTCTTCCCCGATCGTCGGGGGATCGAGTCTGGAGATCCGCCCGCTTGTGTAAACAGAGCGGGCGGATCTCCTAAGTGACAAGCAGTGACCGATTGCAGTGTTCAGCATAGCTGAACCTGCGATCTGTCCCTGTGTCACTCAGTCACCCCCCCCCCCCACACACGTCAGTAAGCACCAGGCATACATTAACCCCTCCCTCTCCAATAAAGTTAACCCCTTCCCTGCCAGTGTCATTTTTACAGTAACAGTGCATATTTATAGCACTGATTACTGCAGTAATGTCACTGGTACCCCCAAAAGTGTCAAAAATGTCAGTCAAGGGTCCGATCTTTCCGCCGCAATGTCGCAGTCCCGCAAAAAAAAATCGCAGATCGCCGCCATTACGCGTTAAAAAAAAAAAAAACACCAAAAATGACAGAAATCTTTCCCTTAGTAAACGCAATAAATTTTGCGCAAACCAATCAAAATACACTTATTGTGATTTTTTTTTTTTACCAAACCTAGGTAGCAGAAACAAATTGGCCAAAAATTTAAAAAAATTTTGATTTTTAAATTTTTTGGGGGGAATTGGGGGGAATTTCATATAAAAATTGTTAAAAATATTGTTATTTTTTCAAAATAAACGCTCTTTTTTTTGTTTATAGCGCAAAAAGTAAAAATCGCACAGGTGATCAAATACCACCAAAATAAAGCTCTGTTTGTGGGAAAAAAAAGGACGTAAATTTTGTTTGGGTACGGCGTCGCACGACCGCGCAATTGTCAGTTAAATTCGCACAGCGCCGAATCGCAAAAAGTGGCCCAGACGTAAGACAGCAAAATCCTCCGGTGGTAAAGTGGTTAATGACATGTATGGATGGTGTACTGAGCTGTATGTGTGCTGCACTGTGTATACTGACATGTATGGATGACATATAGAGCGTTGTGTGTGCTGCACTGTATTTCCTGATATGTAAACAAATAATGCATTCTGTATACAGGCCAACTAATCGGCTGACCAACTAATAATAGATTATGAAAATAGTTGACAATCAATTAGTTGTTTCAGCCCTAATAATCTTATATGCTTCAACATACTCTTGTGATGTTTGAGTTTGTTATTATTCTCGTTGTATCACTTGTGTACCCTTGATCTTGTTTTTTTTTTTTTTTGTTTGCTGTTTTATTTGTATGCTGATGACCCTGTGAACTGCCTACCACCTGTTTGTGTGTTGTTTTTTTTTTTTTCTTTCTTTTATGATAAATTAACAAAAATTTACTAAATTTGTTAATTCTAAAAAAAAAACACTCAGACATTTTAATGTTGGTATTCATAAGTAACATCGGCCTGGTCAGGCTAGGCAGCTTGCAGGTCCACCCCCAGTATTCCGGAGAAGACAAAAGTCCACCTCCTCCAGACATCCCTCCACCCTCTGATGTGATGGGGGGACTCTGATGTGCAGTTAGGCTCCGTTCACATGTTAGCGTATGGATCACGGGCAGAACCGGCGCGGTTCCGCCCGCGATCCGGAGATTATTGCAAATAGCGGGACGCCTGTGCGTTGCTCGTTGATTTGCAATAGACCCCCAAACGCTGAGCGATGTTGCCGCGATTTCCGCCTGCCGAATCGCGGTAACATCGCGCAAAAAAAAATCGCGGGACGCATTACGACCAAAAAAGTACAAGAGCTTCTTTGGATCGTATTGCGTCCCGGATTTGCAATAATCTCCGGATCGCTGGCGGAACCGCGGCGGTTCTGCCCGTGATCCATACGCTAACATGTGAACGTAGCCTTAGGGTTATTCTAACAGGCAAAAGGTTTTCTTGTTTGTTCACCTTAATACATTGCCTGAATTAAGGTGAAAAAACTTCCACTACCTGGAATTCCAAATACTTACCCTAGTCCTCTCTCGATGCAGCTGTGTGCCCTGACTGCAGTAGTGCTGTTCTCTCTCCTACTCACAGGGGAGATTGAGAGCAGTGGAAGCAATTGGCTCTGGCTGCTATTGATCAAATCCTGTGAGGGGTAGCGTGGCCAAGCCGGGCTATGTGTCTCTATGGATGCATATAGCCTGGGTCGGGAGCAAGCCTGCACGTGTGCCATCACAGCAAGCGGCATATTATGAGCGCAAAGCGCTGGTGAGGAAACTCCAGAAGGGGAGGTTTGGGGCTGCTCTGTGCAATATTCTTGAACAGGGTAAGTAAAGCTGGATAGAAATTTGAAATGTAAATTCTTATGAAAAATCAGTTCTAAGAAAGTTTGTTTAGTTTTCAAATCATTAGTCAGGTCAAATTGATGCTCGTTTTCCACGACAGAGACAGACAAAATGTTAAAAAGCGAAAAAAATCATTCAAATGATAAACAAATGAATTTTCATACAAATTTTTTTATTTTAGGAACAAAAATAGAAGCCTTTCCTATCACTTTAATTTCATCAAGCTTTTTGTTGTGTGCTCAGGTTTTACATTGATAAGTACCATTTTTAGATTTTTGTTAAGTGTTTTAGACTTTAAAGTAGAGATCGACCGATTATCGGCAACACTGATATATCGGGGGCCAATATGCACTTTCCCTGATATAACGGACTTAGCCCCTGAGGTTACTGATATTGCTAATATTTAGGGAAAATGCTGTACCGGGGTGATGCCTGCAGGTAGAGGCATTACCCCGGTACTGGTGTCCATAGCCGATGGTCAGCTGACTTGTAATGACAACTGATGTAGCTGAGAAGCTGCTCGGCTGTCCTTACAAGGAGCGGGAGGGGAGGTCCCGCTCCCCCATCCCCCTGTTGCCTTTCACGGCTCACCTGAGTCTCCCGTCCCACTGGGAGACCAGGGCATCCTACCTCCACTGCCGCCGCCAAAGAGAAGACCCGGTGTAGCATGAAGATATGTATCCCTGCCGCAAATGAGCATGCGCCGGTCTCCATGTAAAAAACCCAGAAGTGATGTCATGACATCACTTCCGGGTGCCGATTTAAAAAAACTGACAGCATTCAAAACAGCCAAACTTGGCGTTTTAAATGCTTTTCAGTGCCGAGGAGGGGTTTGGGGTCTTTTAGACCCCCAGATCCCTCCACAAGGAGTACCTTTTAGAAAAATATAAATAAATACAAATTTTTTTTACATGTCCGAAAACATTGGCCGATATCCGATGACCAAAATATCGGTATCGGCATTAAAAAACGATATCGGTCGATCACTACTTTAAAGGTTTGCAACTGAGAAAATAAATGCTGCTTTAGATCTTTATGGCAAGCTTCCAAGAGAACAAGCTCCTTCTGTGTCATAGAGGTATTCATCCTGGAGCTGTTGTTCTATTTGCCTATACATGATGCTCATTGTGCACTGAACAAAATCTTCAAATTTGCCAACATGCATTATCTTATAGTGTGTGTGTGTGTGTGTGTGTGTGTGTGTGTGTAAAAAAAAAAAAAAAAAAAAAAAAAAAAAAAATATATATATATATCACTAAAAGGTGTAAAACATGACAAGTAATAGACTCCTTTCTGTTTTTAAATTCCTATTAGTTCATTCACCTTGTTCACAAGTGAGACTCTGTGGAATAACAAGTTGAAGTGTGTTGGTGTACATGACGTTACAAAGAACTGGTATGCTTGTGTTTCTCTCCAAGCTGGAGATGTCCGTATTCCAGAATGTCAGAACTTGTTATTCCACTATAGCTGGAGGTACACAAGTAGCTACATGTTCTGCAGTTGTGTGACCTAGATGAGCATGATGCAGAACAACCCAACTAATAGTGGCCTAATTGTGATTGTAGTGACTAAAAGAAAGATGAACCTCTCCATTGGAAACATTCACCAGTCAGCCTGCATATTCAGAGGAGCTGTAGACATTGCTGGAACAGGGTGCCAAATTATGGACTGATGGTTTTTTGGAAGCAAATTAAGATTCTATTTTTTAATGCATCATGTCTGAGGAAGCCATATTTAAGGGGAAACATGTAGAGACAAGTTTTTTTGTAGGTTACATACTTGTAGCATTTCTAACCCATAATATGCATCATTTAAAGTACAAATATGTGGTTTTAAAGGACTTTACTTTAAGAGCCGGTTCACATAGGAGCGACCCGACTTGCCGGGGCGACCTGTGAAGTCGCGGTGCGCAGCTCGCACCACGACCTCGGAGTGGCCGGCACAGACTTCATATCATTGAAGTCAATGCAAGTCGCTCCAGGTTACCCCAAAGAAGCTCAGGACCCTTTGTCTAAGTCGGAGCGACTTGTGTCGCTCCTATTAGAACGGGTCCTGTGCTACTCTATGGCAGGTGACCCACGGCGACTTGTCAGGCGACCAGGTCTCCTGACAAGTCGCCCCAGTGTGAATGGGTTCTTAGATGTTGTGTTTTTTTTTTTTTTTATGGAAATCTCTAATAAATTTGTCTTGATTACTGGCACCTTAAAGGAGTATTACAGCCAAAGCTTGTTTGGCTGTACTTCTACGGATCACAGAAGTGCAGTTCATTCTGCACTCCTGTGACCTGTTTTCAGCGACTGATGTCTCAAAGATGGTTTAGGCTCAGTAAAAATCGTGGCCATATGGTCAAGATCCGCCCACATGCCTGTACGGGGACCCACTCCGCTACTGAGAGCCTGAGGCGGCTGCTCCCGCTCTTCCACGGCTCAGCGCTCCAGGGAGCGTGTGTGTGTGTGTGTGTGTGTGTGGGGGGGGGGTTGAGGGGCAGAGAGCCCATGACTGACAATCAGCAGCTCTCTGCTCAGAGATCTGTGAGAACCGAGCGATCGGCTGTGTTTGATGGCTTGGCTCTCAGTCTTAAAGGCATCGGGGGACAGACGCAGCATTGGACCGAAGCTACATCCACCTATGTATGATTCTTGAAAAAACACAAATGCAATACTTCTCTTTTCAAAATCCCAAGTAAACATTCTCTTGTTATTCTATATCACTCGCAAATGGTCTACCTGAACAGCCCATTTATGACATTTATGATCACTGCTGAAAAGAAATTCAAAGCAATTCAGAAGGATGAAAAATATCACTGCATGGGGACAGCATCCAAATCAAATCTCATGGTAGCAAACCCTATTTTTTTCATACCTATATAGTATTAAAACATAACTAATTGCAGAAAACCTCTGTAGCACATTTCCCCATGATTTACCTCTTTTTAAAAAGCATTTCAAGTACAGAAATCTACCTATTGATCCTGCAAAAAAAAAAAAAAAAAATCCAGTGAGCTCCTAACTTCCTGTTATTGACTGACAATGCTGCATGGAAATCCCAAGCAGCGCTGTAACTCCTGCTTGATTTCTCTACTTTTGGGTCACAGAACTGCCTAATCTCGCCCCTCTTTGTCCTTTATCATATTCATACATTGATTTCTCTTCCAGCAAAACAAGCCCCTGCCTTGATTTCCAAAAGTTTGCCCACACACTGTGTAGAGAAAAATGATTCAGTTCTGGGTGGAGTGCCTATGCTGGTAGGAACAGACCTCCTAGCTGCCGCCCTTACCAAAAATTTACAAGCCTGATGATGACCTCACTAGTAGTAATACATTTTATTTTTTTTTATAAAAGGATCAATGTAAACAAGGAAAATTATGCTGGGATAGGCTCTAGAGTGGGACAGGAAGGGTTGGGGGTCATTTTAGGTCATGCGTATACAAATCCTCATACTATCTAATTTCCCATGTAGTTGCCTTAGGTCAGTGATTAGCCCAGTTCAAGAGCTGTTTAGTACTTTGCATGTGCAGCCTAGTCTCTAAAGGACTTATTAGATATGTGGTCTCTCTGTAGGCTTGTAGGGGTATTTCTTTTCCATTAGGGCCTTGGTAAAAATGTTGCAAATGTGCAGTACCGTGTGGTTCCTCTTTCTGTCTGTCTGAGAAGACCTGGTCACTGAATTGCATACAACATGTTCTTGGACTATACTTTCGGTCCTAGTAGTAGTAACATAGAAAAGAAGTGATGGCAGAAAAAAACTGAGTAGTCCAAGGAGTCTGCCCAATTTTTATATATATTTAGGCTTTTTTATATGCAAACTGTTTATACTGAACAATCCCAGGCAAACAGTTGTTCCTGCTGTGATGTATGATTTGGGTGGACTTGGCTTATGCATAGTGGATCTCTTGTTTGGAAGGGCTGTTCTTGAAAACTTGGTTTTCTGTAGACAGGCAGCCTTCACCCCACATACAGTACACCAGTAATGTGTTCTAACATGTTTCGTCCATGTGTTCCCCCTTGGATGCCAAGAGCTGCTAGAGTGGCACAACACATGCATGAGGGCAAGGAGTGTCTAGCTCCGATTTTATCCAAAGAACTGGAATATTTGGGTCTGACTCTGGATTCGGCTCTAGCCAGAGTGTTTCTTCCTCTGAACAATCTCCAGAAGTTGCATGCTGCGATTCATCTACTGCTGTCCTGCAGATTGTCCTCCCTCTGGACTTGAGTACGGGTGGGGGCCTGATGGTATCTACCTTCACGGTGTCAACAGTCACCACAGATGACAGTCTGTCTGGGTGGGGAGGTGTCCTGGGACTGAGCTCTGCTCAGGATTGTTGGACGCTGGAAGAGTCCAGATTACCGATCTATATCTTCGAAGTTCAGGTGATCAGGCTGTGCCTGGATCACTGGACGGATTGTCCCTGGGGGCTACTGATACGTTTCCAGTCAGACAAAGCCACGGTGGTGGTCTATGTCAATTACCAGGGCGGAACAAAGGGAGTATTGGCAGCACCGGCAGTAGCCAACATCCTTTGGTGGGCAAACCGCTTCGTTCTGGCCCTCTCCACCATACATATGCCAGGGGTGAAAAAGCTGGCAGGCGGAATATCATGATCGGCAGGCGTTGGACCAAAGTGAGTGGTCCCTTTTATCTGGACAGGTTTCATCAGATATGTCTTTGGTGGATCTGTTGATGTCCTGGCTCAAAAGAAAGGTACTGAGGTTTGTGGCAGGGTCACTGGATTCTTTGACGGAATACCATAGAGGCTCTGGTGGCCCCCGTAGGGCTAGTATCCTCTGATTTACTCTTTTCCTCCTTTCAAGCTTCTACCATGACTTTTACACAGGATTCCGGTCATTCTAGTGGCCCCAGACTGGCCTCGCTGGTCTTTCTCCGCCGACCTGGTGTAATGGGTTGCCGACGTCCTTTGGACACTGCCTTTCAGAGAGGATCTGCTGTCCCAAGGGCTGATCTTTCATCCTGCTTTGCAGTTGCTGGCTTTGACGGCCTGGCTTTTGAAAGCCAGGTGCCAAAGGATAAAGGTTTCCCTGGGTTGGTGTTTCCATGGTCATGCAATCTTCTCCTTTTTGGTGAGGCAAAAATGAAAAAAAAATGATCAGTGTGAAAGGGCCCTTAGAATATGGTCAAATATCTGCTTCCCTGTTTAATTTCCTTTAAAAGTTCCTAGACCTTTAGATTTAAATCATTTACCATGTATTTAGGATACCTGCCAGTTACAATAATTCTCTCCTAGAGCATGTATTCCTATCGGTCAGCGCCAGTGGTACATTGGTGGTGAGTAGTGCAAAAAGAAAGGGTCAAGCTCTGCAGCTGATGTGATAATTGTGTGGTAAATCTTCTCTGTTTGGTTGGTTGACTTATGGGTGTTGAACATGACTTCATGGTTTTTTACAATCTCAGCAAGAGCCTAAAGCCAGTTAAGTCTTGAAAGGAACGGTCACTAAAGGCCCGTACACACGATAAGAAAATCTGTAGGGAAAATTAGTCCGACAACTGATCTGCCGATTTTCGAATTGTTAGTATGGTGCTTTCGACAGCCAACTCCGTCTTTTCGGCTGACAAAATCCTGATGCGCAGGCTATAAAATTTTTGTCATCCATAATACAACGTCCGATTTTTGTCTCATTAGTACAGATTTAGACGGAAAAAAATCTTAAGAGCAAGACTAGGCATGCTCAGAGACGAAAGAATACATACAAAGCAATCCAACACATGACATCACGTCGTACGGGAAAATTTGTATGAAAATAACCTCTTCACTTTCCACTAGCATGCCACAAAAAACAGACGACAGATCGTTCGATAATTTGATCGTGTGTTCGGGGCTTTAGTGCCACGTGTGATAGAAGTGTTTCAGAAGACTTGGACTCCTTTTTTATTTCCTATGTAATTCAGCTGGGAAAAAACAAATCGCACAAAAGATAAATTGATCAGTATTTTGTCTTTGAATGTTGCCGATTCATTTTAGTTGGCACTGTAATTTGGGGTCTCCTTCATCTTTAAATAGAACTTTCTACATAATTGTTTTTGCGGTGTGAAGTATGACGTTGCTTTGCATAATGCCAGCTAAGGCCATAATTTATATTTACACTGACAGAACACCGTTTTATTAAGATTAAGAAAAATGCACCAACATAATATGCACTGCTTTACACAGTCCTAGCCTTGAAAACTCTAGACATTCCTTTTCATTACACAATACATTTCAAAGCACAATGGTTTAATTACACAGCCAAACATTAACGTCGCACAATAATACAAAAAACTTTTCAAAATGGCTATCTATTGTGTCCCTATTCCTTTGGAGTTCACATACACCTTCTGAATAGATATACAGTGGGGGGAAATAATTATTTGATCCCCAGAGATGAAATAATTCCATAGACAGGTGTCTTTTATACACATTAGAAGCTCCTTAAATTGCCAGGACTAATCTATGTACCACATGAGCAGTGCTCATGTGGTACATAGATTAGTCCTGGCAATTTAAGGAGCTTCTAATGTGTATAAAAGACACCTGTCTATGGAATTATTTCATCTCTGGGGATCAAATAATTATTTCCCCCCACTGTATATCTATTCAGAAGGTGTATGTGAACTCCAAAGGAATAGGGACACAATAGATAGCCATTTTGAAAAGTTTTTTGTATTATTGTGCGACGCCAGTCTGTGGGAGCTAAAATTATTGCTGCTTGGTAGGGGATCAAATACTTATTTTACTCACTGTACTTCAGCTCAGTCTATAACATTTGTATCATGTGTTTTTTTTTTTTTTTTTTTTTCCTGGATTTTTGGTTGATAGTTCGGTCTCTCTCATTTAAAATACACCCATGATAAAAATAATAGACCCTGCATTTCTTTGTAAGTGGGCAAACTTACAAAATCTGCAGGGGACCAAATACGGTAATTATCTTTCCCACTGTATGACTTTCTCCACTGGTCATGCCTAAAGGCTACAGTGTCTAAACTAATACCCATTGTTTGCCATGATGCCAGTATATTTTGCAAGGCAAAGCAAAGAGCTGAAAATTAACATGTCTGAATATAAAAATCTTTCTGGCAGAGAACACATGCATTACATATAAGTGAATTGATCCTTGTCTCTGTTATTTACAGGGCATTCTTGCCTTTTGATGCAAATAACTGATGCTAAAATATTAGGGAATCAGAGGTGAGCATTGTCTCTTCTTTCGTAATTTTTTTTTCATATATCAGATTTCATATACCTAAGCTTGATGTTTAAAATGGTCTCCTGCCATGCACCTTTACATGGGAGAATTGGATGCAGTGGCGGCTGGTGCTCAGTAATTCGGAGGGCGTCAAACCAATGCGCAACCCCCCCCCCCCCAAACAAACTGGTTGGGTCAGTCAGGCGACATATTCCTCCCCCCCCAAACAACCCCCCCACCTCCTTCTTCTTCCTGTTGAGAGTCGGGGAGTCTTGGATGACTGTGTCGCTATCCTCCTCCAGCCGCTGTGTCTTCTGCCTCTTCCTGGCCACTGGGCAGTAAGATCGCTTCTCTTTTCAGCCAATCAGGAAAGGGTTCCGACAACCCTCTTCCTGATTGGCTGAGAGGAGAGTCAGTATGACAATAGCGAATATTCATTCGCTATTGTCACACAACTGGGTGAGCTCGGGGTGCAGTGCTCTGCGTCCCGAGCCCACCCCTTTTCTGAAGCCCATTAGAGCCTCTGGCTCTAATTGCGTGCTTCAGAAAAAAAATCCCCTTTTTGGAATCCATGCATCCGGCGCCCTGCATGTAGATTAGGGGGCTGGACGCATGGATGGGGGGGCGGCGCCCCTGCGCCCTCAATGGATGGGCTGCCTCGGATTTGATGTCACAACTTCCCAGCAGTCTTCCTACTCTGTCCCCTGTCTCAGAAATGTTAGTTTTAACTATTTTTTTTTTTCTGGCAGATCTTCAGTTTGCCCTGTCTAGTTCTGCACAGCTTATGTCTGAGCTCCTCTCAGCTGGACCCATGCCTCCATTAACTTCAGTGGAAACCCATCTGTTGGTGTATAATGCTTTGCTGGGCTTTCCGTTGAGGTGATAGAGGTCACAGCAAACGTGTGGGTGCAGCTTTGGCAGAGGCTCTGCGGCACCGGATGGGCCATAAAGAGAAGCACTCCTAATGGCATAATAGCAGGTTGTTTTCTGATGAAGAGGAATACTGATCTGATCTATATTGGTGATATTCTTGGAGAAAGTTTTTATGTCTTACTAGCCCGTCTGGTGACACAGGGGCTAAGTGTGAGGTGAGAGGCTAATGAGACTGGGTGGAGGATTACCAGCACATTGAAGAGCACTGAATGTTTATATCTTGTGCATGCTTCACCATAATTTGCACCTGTGGACTGCTCTCCTCGATATCATCTTCATAATCCATATTTGATAGCGCTGCACTTTTTGTTTCGTCTGACGAAACGCGTAGGGCGGGTCCATTGCATCATAGCGTCACTTCCGGTTTCAGGACTCCACCGCCGTGGAACATGAAGCTTCCCGGCGTTCGCTACTGATCCGAGGCAGCTCTCACAGTGAGTGGATGCTACGTATTTTCTAGCTATTGTTGATCCAATACTTCATGGGGCTCCCCTCTTTCTTTTTCCATATGGAAACACGCCAACTGGTGCCTTGTTGACCGTGGAGGGGGACCCTCGGAGACGCACATTGGCCTGACTTCTATATGCTGCAGGTTGTATATACAGTGCGACACCTAGTGGTCACACAGGTGACTGCAGCTGCCATCTTACCTTAAGGGATTTTTTTTCCCCTGGTTTTCTCACCACTTTTATCACTAAATGTTCTTTATTGGCATGTTATACTCACACAAGTAACAGAGCCAGGATTATTATCCAACACACGATTTATTCTACTTCTGCACTGTATTTATTTATCACTAAAATAAATTCACTTGTCTATGTCATTAATTTTAATTTATTGCACTTCAGCACTTTTTGGTTGAACCTACCACATATTAGGAGATTTAATCGGTTCCATTTGAATCTACCCAAATACACAGCATATATTTATTTATTTTACCTCTTTTATGGTTTTATGGGCTACACCCCTTTTATTTATGAATTGATTGCATTTAATTGCACCTTAATATTTATTGCACAAAGGTAGCGCCGTTTTCAACCCTTTCTTGCACTTTACCTATATCTTGACCCCTTGGGGTTTGGTTGTTGGCTGCTTACACCTGATAGCCATTCACGCTTCACCGCACACTCCATAGCGCTGGTCACTTTTTGCTTTTACCCAAAAGTAGTGTCTGTACTATTTTGGCGACTTCAGGGCGATTTTCAATCGACATCTGTGCATGAACCTGTACAGATGTCTGTCAAATCGCCCCCAAAGTCGCACTGATATGTGAGTTTGAAATTGTGCACGTTCAGCTGAATGATTTCAAACCCACCCTCGGTGTGAACTGCTGCCGTTGCCGGCAATAGGCTCTAATTTGACATGCGATTCGACATGTCAACAGGGCTTCATGTTCCATGAAAGATACCCTGAAACAGATTGCAAAATGCAGTGCGCTTGCCAGAATCGCATTGCATGGGTGTTTACACCCATGCAATGCGATTGGGTGGGGGGAAAAAAAGTTGTGGGGGGAAAAAAAAGGGTCCTACAACATTTTGGTGCAAATTTGATGCAATTTGAGCCATACAAAATATATGGCTCAAATTGTATCGCACAGACATCACGTGATATGCACAGGAATGCAATGCTTATTGATGTAAATAACATGCGGTGTTCAGCATGCACCAGTGTGAACCCAGGCTCTGTTCCATGAACAACACCATGAAACAGAATCCAGGCTTAAAAAAAGCAATTGAATAAAAAACATCAAACACCAGTTAGCAGTGTTTTTTGGCATTTATCAGTGTTTTACAGCTGAAAAACGCCACACAAAACCCACAGGTTTTTTTTTTTTTTTACAGCCAGAAACTGCCCCTGCTAAAAACTGCTGATAACAGCCTATGTGTGCATGGACACAAGGGATAACATGCTGGGGAGTTTATTGGCTGTAGAAAAAAACATCGGACTCCAAAAACAGCAGCTGTACAAATGTCCAGTGTGCATGAGGCCTTAAAATCAGTATTTATTTGCTAAAAATTACTTGGAACCCCCAAACAATATATTCTCTGAAAGCAGAAGCCTGGAGAATAAAATACTGATTTTTGCAATTTTTTTTTTTTTTTTTTATATAGCACAATATTAACACAACAATTATCAAACACAACTTTTCAATACACTTAAGAGCCCATTCACACTGCCGCGACTTGTCAGCCTGACAAGTCGCGGTCCATTGAGTAGTACAGGACCCGTTCTAATAAGAGCGACACAAGTCGCTCCGACTTCGAAAAAGGGTCCTGTACTACTTTGGGGCGACCTCGGAGCGACTTGCATAGACTTCCATTATGTGAAGTCCCTGCAAGTCGCGTCGCGGTGCACGTGACTTCACAGGTCGCCCCCCGAAGTCTTGTCGCCTCAGTGTGAACCGGCTCTTAATGCTTTTTCGTGCACACAAACACAATGTAATACCCAATTTTTTGGTAAAATATAAAAAATGTTACGCTGGCTAAATGGATATGAAGCATCTGAAGATGTAAAATTTTGCACATTCATGAAATCGCGACATACTACGGTACCGAATAAAAATAAATTAACTATATCTCAAAAGGTCATGGTTTAAAAGCCTTTATAGCTTACCAGTTTAAAGTTAAACATGAGGTGTGGCACTATAATTATTGCTGTCACTCTGATGTTTCGAGACGATACCTTACGTGTGGTGCAGTCATCGTTTACATAGGTGTTCGCTACCTACATGCAAGCTTTGTAAAAGGGAACGGGCATCTGTATAGTGATCAGGCCGCTTTTACTGGAAAGCCACTCGCCAGCTGAAAAAGATTATACTAGGATCATAGCTATAACTGTTTCAAGATAGATAGATAGAGAGATATAGATAGATAGAGAGATAGATATCTCTCTATCTATCATAATGTATGCAGTATCTCACAGAAGTGAGTACACCCCTGACATTTTGGTAAATAGTTTATTCTTTATTTTCATGTGACAACACTGACAAAATGACACTTTGCTACAATGTAAAGTAGTGAGTGTACAGCTTGTATAACAGTGTAAATTTGCTGTCCCCTCAAAATAACGCAACACACAGCCACAGCACTGACAATGCTGACCCCCTACCCTTTCAACCTCTGCAGCAATGCTGCCTGCACTCATACGTCTATTTCACAAAGACAACCTTTGGTTATGACACTGAGCATGTGCACTCAACTTCTTTTGTTGACCATGGCGAGGCCTGTTCTGAGTGGAACCTGTCCTGTTAAACCGCTGTAGGGTCTTGGCCACCGTGCTGCAGCTCAGTTTCAGGGTCTTGGCAATCTTATTATAGCTAGCCTAGGGCATCTTTATGAAGATCAACAATTCTTTTATTTAGATCCTCAGAGAATTCTTTGCCATGAGGTGCCATGTTGAACTTCCAGTGACCAGTATGAGAGAGAGTGATAACACCAAATTTAATACAGCTGCTCCACATTCACACCTGAGACCTTGTAACACTAACGAGTCACATGACATCGGGGAGGGAAAATCGTTAATTGGGCACCATGTGGACATTTATACTTGGGGATGTACCCACTTTTGTTGCCAGCGGTTTAGACATTAATGCCTATGTGAGTTATTTTGAGGGTGCAGTAAATTTACACTGTTATACAAGTTGTACACTCACTACTTTACTTTTAAAAAAGTGCCATTTCTTCAGAGTTGTCACATGAAAAGATATAATTTACAAAAACATGAAGGTTGTACTCACTTTTGTGAGATACTTTGTGTGTGTGTATTTAAAGCATACTTGTGCTCTCCCCTCATTTAAAGCAGTAGTAAACTGGCTAAGGGCCAGTTTACACCACATGCAGTCCAGTGCATTTTTTTTTTCTGCATCAAGAACGCATGGATAGTAGTTTATATGGTTTCCAATGGCATAGTTCACACCAGTGCAGTCAGTTCCAAGTGTGTTACAGTTCCAGGAAAGAAAAGTAGAACATGCTGCATTTTTCCTGTACTGGAATGCGGTAACGCGCATCAAAAATTCACCAGACCCCAGTACAGTGGAAAAAAACACGAAAAAGGAGAAAAAAAAGCATATGGAATGCATCAAGAAGCACAATGAAAAACGCTTTAAAAACGTGCATGCAGAAACGTATGTAGTGGACCTGAAGTGCGTTTTTGTGGTGTGAACAACCCTAAAAGGGGGAAAAAATGGTGGCCCCTGCATATTTATGCCATAATGTGCTAGTATTCACAAAACTTACCTCTTTAAAATGAAGCCCTCCAATGGCATGCTGTCACTGCTGCCCGGGCTTCCATCCTCACCCGGACTTTCGTATGGGTCCAGGGGCTTCAGGATGTGCACGGGAGTGACCTGGCACTCTACATTCTATGGTACACGGTGTGCCCTGAATAAGGAGCGTCACTGTGTGTGTGCGGGTGATGCCATTGGCTATTGCTGTTGTGAATATCCCCTAAATGGTGCACGCTTAGGACATATACATTGGTACATACTACAGGTAAGCCTGATTGCAAGGTTACCTGTAGGTACAACTTCACATACAGGGTTAACTACTGTTTAATAAGTTAAATATACTGGCTATGGTAAGATTTTCACGCTCGGTTATCTGAAATTTAACTTCAATGAAGGTAGTTCAGGCCTCTTAGCATGTTGTCCATGGAAAATCTTCCCTGAGCTGGCAGCATTGTGTTTGTTTTTCGTCACTGTGGTTTGGCATCTTTTTCCTGGTGTTTTATGCCAGCTCAAAGATGATGCAGCTCTGTTCCACTCCTTAATACAACATTGTAATGATGGGCAAAAAAATATGAAAAAAAAACAGACTAGTCTGCAACAGTCCTCCATAAAGGCATTGGTCATATCACCTGTGTGTGCAGGCAGAGTAGACCATTGCATAAAAATGAACTCCTTTTGTGCATGTACATGTTTTCGGTAGATGCAAAGCGAGCGAGACTTTATTTTATTTTATTTTTTTCCAATTTTTAGTTTAGCGAGCATCTCCACTTTAATTGGTCTGTGGTTACTTTTTTTAAGCTGAACCTGGAACGAAAATGCTGTATTACAGTGGGGTTGATTTGCTAAAACTGGAGAGTGCAAAATCTGTTGCAGCTGTGAATGGTATCCAATGAAGGCTCCTTTCACACTAGTGCCATTTGGGAGTCGAATTGTGAGACGACCCCCCCCCCCCCCCAAGTCGCAGGACATGTGAAATTCAATGTATTTCTATGATAACCAGTACTACTGACAATACAGAAGTCGCTGCAACTTTAGAAAAGGTTACTGCACCCTTTTGATCCAGCTTTTGAGGCGACTTTGGTACAAAGAATGTAAAGTCAGATCAAAGTCGCATAAAAGTCCTGACTTTTTGCAGACGCATTAATGTAAAAGCAGCCTAACTTCAGCTTGTTCAATTTGTTTTACCTAAAGAACCTGGAAGGTGGTTGGTTTCTATGCAGAGCTGCACCAGATGTTGCACACTCCAGTTTTACCCCCAAAGAGTTGTGTCCCAGTTAGCAAGGATGTAAAGTCCCTCCATACGAAACCTAATTCTGCATGCTGGGAGCTCCCTAAAGTAGGGTACACACTGTACGAGAATCGTAAGAAAAATTCTGTACGAGGCAGGATTGTTTGATTTTCGAAAACGCCACTTTCGTAATCTGACTTTCCAAAGGGAAATATGTTAACCCCTTCCCGCCCCCCCCCCCCCCCCCCCCACCATATGCAACATGTACGCTCACAGAAGTGGGTCTTTTTCTGTGGGGCCGCATATGTGTATTCCTTTGTGTTGAAAGCGCACCGCATAGCGCGCTACCAACACAGACGCCAGGCTCCCAAGAAAATCCACTGTTTCATCACATTGGATTTGTTTTGTGGACTCAATATACAGTGCCTTGCGAAAGTATTCGGCCCCCTTGAACTTTTCGACCTTTTGCCACATTTCAGGCCTCAAACATAAAGATAGAAAACTGTAATTTTTTGTGAAGAATCAACAAGTGGGACACAATCATGAAGTGGAATGAAATTTATTGGATATTTCAAACTTTGTTAACAAATAAAAAAACTGAAAAATTGGGCGTGCAAAATTATTCAGCCCCTTTACTTTCAGTGCAGCAAACTCTCTCCAGAAGTTCAGTGAGGATCTCTGAATGATCCAATGTTGACCTAAATGACTAATGAATCCACCTGTGTGTAATCAAGTCTCCGTATAAATGCACCTGCACTGTGATATTCTCAGAGGTCCGTTTAAAGCGCAGAGAGCATCATGAAGAACAAGGAACACCAGGCAGGTCCGAGATACTGTTGTTGTAGAAGTTTAAAGCCGGATTTGGATACAAAAAGATTTCCCAAGCTTTAAACATCCCAAGGAGCACTGTGCAAGCGATAATATTGAAATGGAAGGAGTTTTAGACCACTGCAAATCTACGAAGACCTGGCCGTCCCTCTAAACTTTCAGCTCATACAAGTAGAAGACTGATCAGAGATGCAGCCAAGAGGCCAATGATCACTCTAGATGAACTGCAGAGATCTACAGCTGAGGTGGGAGACTCTGTCCATAGGACAACAATCAGTTGTATACTGCACAAATCTGGCCTTTATGGAAGAGTGGCAAGAAGAAAGCCATTTCTTAAAGATATCCATAAAAACCGGAACACACCATCCCCACTGTCAAACATGGTGGTGGCAGCATCATGGTTTGGGCCTGCTATTCTTCAGCAGGGACAGGGAAGATGGTTAAAATTGATGGGAAGATGGATGGAGCCAAAGACAGGACCATTCTGGAAGAAAACCTGATGGAGTCTGCAAAAGACCTGAGACTGGGACTTGTCTTCCAACAAGACAATGATCCAAAACATAAAGCAAAATCTACAATGGAATGGTTCACAAATAAACATATCCAGGTGTTAGAATGGCCAAGTCAAAGTCCAGACCTGAATCCAATCGAGAATCTGTGGAAAGGACCCAAATACAAGTACTGAAAAACCGTTTCGGCTTCAAGTGGAATGAAACAGCAGTGAGATACTTGGGGACATATATACCGGCAAAATTAATACGGGTCTATGATCTCAATTTCTTGCCTCTGATAGTAACGACCAAGAGACTCCTAGAACAATGGCATGGAGGGATGCAGTCATGGTTCGGTAAATGTAATTTGTTGAAGATGATCGTATTACCAAAATTTCTTTATATCTTTTTCGAGCATTGCCAGTTAAGATACCAAATAGATTCTTCAAGGCGATACATTCTTTATTCGTAAGGTATATCTGGTCTCACAAAAAGCACGTATAGCACGGGGAATCCTGAATCTACCAAAAAAAAAAACTGGGGGCTTAGCATTTCCAGATATACGAGCATATTATCAAGCTACACATGTAAGCAGAATCTTGGAGTGGTGGCGGCATTCGGAGTCTAAATTATGGGTAGAACTGGAACAAGCACAAACAGAGGTGAACTTGAAAAGAGCTATATGGTGCTACCGAGATTTACCTAAAAATTTAAAACAACATTTAATAATCGGAAATACACTACGTATTTGTACGAGACCAAACATATACTCTAAATTGACAACGGATAGATCCCCTTTATTTCCAATATTGGGCAATCCCCAGTTCCCCCCGGGACTAGATAATAGACAGTTTACAATATTAAGGGAAAAAGAACAGGAACAGGCTTCATCATTCCTAATACAAAAAAAGTGGCCCTCAGTGACCAAATTGATGGACGGGGAGGGACCATATAATATGCCCTTTTGGCAAGCAATTCAACTACACCACTACCTAGTTTCCATATCGAAACCAGAGGACTTTGATAGAGTGCTAACGAGATTTGAGCAGGTTTGCGTAAAACCAGGGAATCTACTACGCACTCTATCAATCGCATATGGTCTACTGACGAACCCAGAAGATCAACCGGAATTACCTTGGGTGAGAAAGTGGGAGACAGACTTGAATTGTGTCTTAACAAATGAACAGATCCAGAGGATATTGAGGTTTATCTTTGGGCCATCTACTGTAGATGTACCAGAACACAGGAGATGAACTACAAGCTTATAACAAGATGGTACATCACGCCCAAGAAATTACACAGTTGGTACCCAAATGAATCTAATTTATGTTGATGTGGAAAAGAAGTGGGCACACTGTATCATATCTTCTGGACCTGTTCTAAGATAAAAACATACTGGGCAGGAGTGAAATCTATAGTTCAGAAATTTGTGGAATATGAAATAGAGGTGGTGACCTTTTTTTTGCTAAATATATCGGACATACCAGCAAATAAATATGAAAGATCGGCGATTCCCCACCTGATAAATGCGGCTAAGGCATGCATTCCGGGCCTTTGGAAAAAAACACAACCTCCCTCGGTAGCCGATTGGATACACAGGATAGAGGATAATAGGAGATTGGAAGAATTAATTGCCACGGCACAAAATAGGCAAGAAAAATATGGGAAAATTTGGGAAATATGGAATCATTTTATATGCTCTGAAGAAGGGAAACAATATATGGCAAAATAAAATAAGGGAATAACAAGAAGAGAGAGGTGACTCCTCCATCTCTGTTCGCAAGATTATAATTTTATTTTTTGTTTTGTTGTTGGGGAGAGGGTGGGAAGGGAGGGAAGGAAAGGAAAAAGAAGGGAATTTAAGGAAATGGCAAAAAGAGATGTTATATTATACATTAGGATGGAAAAGTATGCGATATCAGAAAAGTTATGTATAATTTTATAAATTCCTGAATAAAAAGATAATATTTGAAGAGAATCTGTGGAAAGTTATGTATAATTTTATAAATTCCTGAATAAAAAGATAATATTTGAAGAGAATCTGTGGAAAGAACTGAAAACTGCTGTTCACAAACGCTCTCCATCCAACCTCACTGAGCTCGAGCTGTTTTGCAAGGAGGAATGGGCAAAAATTTCAGTCTCTCGATGTGCAAAACTGATAGAGACATACCCCAAGCGACTTACAGCTGTAATCGCAGCAAAAGGTGGCGCTACAAAGCTATTAACTTAAGGGGGCTGAATAATTTTGCACGCCCAATTTTTTAGTTTTTTTATTTGTTAAAGATTGAAATATCCAATAAATTTTGTTCCACTTCATGATTGTGTCCCACTTGTTGTTGATTCTTCACAAAAAATTACAGTTTTATATCTTTGAAGCCTGAAATGTGGCAAAAGGTCGAAAAGTTCAAGGGGACCGAATACTTTTGCTAGGCACTGTATTAGATTCTTTCCAGTTTGTCACTGATTGTAATAACTGTTAGCACGGCCAAAAAAAACTTATACAGAATCAATATATTGCCCGAAATTTCAACCCATCAGTTGTCTACTTGAATCTCATTTAGTTATTATTGGAGAATCGATCATTAGAAGGTTAACTCTGTTTTCCTGTTATTATCCCTCAAACGATATGAACAATTGGCACCTGCCATGACTGCCCGTTTTGGTTTAAATATATTTAGATCTAGCCATCGCTGTGGGTTGCAGACTGACCCATTTGCACAAAATAAGATTTGGGGGACCTCATATACTCATGTATGGCAGCATTACTTTTCAAACCTATTTTAAAACATTCATTCGTTATTTGAAGGCCGCAAGAGTAGGAACACATTTCTCTTTGGCACAATTTTCCCATTACCAGTTGTTAGTGATTGATAGTATGAGGATGTCACCAATGACAGTCTAGCTAAAGTTTTCCATCATTTTAATTTTTCTTACGTCTGATAATTGCAGGACGGTTCACATCAGTTCGTATTGTGGACCAGTACTATTCTAGCCTTTTGGTAATCTTTCAATTGCCTGTCCTTATATCCTATTTGATTTGGTGTCCTTGGAATAACAAATAAGGTTTTTCTTTACTCCTTTTTTTCTCTGGTTGTTAAACACATTTGGTCATGGAGAAGTAAATGTATAACTTGTGTCAGTCTCTTAAACTCCCTTCTGATCTGTTGGAGATACTGGGCTTGCCATTTTCCGTAATGGGAGAAGTTTTCAAATTGTGCCGACTGGACCGCTGGGAATAACTTTACTCTCGGTCACAAACAGATTGCTTGTCCCTTGATAGGGCTGATGATGCCCATTACATTTGGCTTTTCTTATTCAGCCCAGCAGTAAGTATTGTTCCACATTGTGCAGCTGTATCTGGAAAGTAAAGCTAGTGTGCAATTAATCTGCTGTGTGACTTTGAATTACCTTGCCTGTTCTCCTGTGGGAGTAGCTAAGAGCCACCTGGTGCACTTGCAATATTATCGCCAAAGTGTACTTGATAATAACACGTGCCCTAAAATGTTTTGTGTGTGTGTGTGTATATATATATATATATATATATATATATATATATATATAATATATATATATTTGTGTGTGTATGTATATGCAGGGCCTTGCAAAAGTATTCACCTCCTTGACTTTTTACCTATTTTTTTTTACATTACAGCCTTAAGGTTCAATGTTTTGTTAATCTGAATCTTATGTGATGGATCAAAACACAATAGTCTAAGTTGGTGAAATGAGAAAAATATATAAATAAAACTATTTTTTAGAAATAGAAAACAGAAAATTGGCATGCGCGTATGTATTCACCACCTTTTTGATATGAAGCCCATAAAAAGCTCTGGTGCAACCAATTACCTTCAGAAGTCACCTAATTAGTGAAATGATGTCCCCCTGTGTGCAATCTAGGTGTCACATTATCTGTCATTACATGTACACACCTTTTTTTGAAAGGCTCCAGAGGCTGCAACACCTAAGCAAGAGGCACCACTAACCAAACACTGCCATGAAGACCAAGGAACTCTCCAAACAAGTAAGGGGCAATGTTGTTGAGAAGTCAGGGTTAGGTTAAAAAAAATATCCAAATCTTTGATGATCCCCAGGAGCACCATAAAATCCATCATAACCAAATGGAAAGAACATGGCACAACAGCAAACCTGCCAAGAGACGGCTGCCCACCAAAACTCACGCCCGGGCAGGGAGGACATTAATCATAGAGGCAGCACAGAGACCTAAGGTAACCCTGGAGGAGCTGCAGAGTTCCACAGCAGAGACTCTGGTATCTATACATAGGACGACAATAAGCCATATGCTACATAGAGTTGGGCTTTATGGTAGAGTGGCCAGAAGAAAGCCATTACTTTCAGCAAAAAACAAAATGGCATGTTTTTGAGTTTGCTTAAAGGGGGGGATGTTTTTCAGCATTCTTGAGCAAAACCTGTACCACTCTGTGCGTGATTTGAGGCTAGGATGGCGGTTCACTTTCCAGCAGGACAATGACCCCAAACACACTGCTAAAGCAACACTTGAGTGGTTTGAGGGGAAACATGTAAATGTGTTGGAATGGCGTAGTCAAAGCCCAGACCTCAATCCAATAGAAATCTGTGGTCAGACTTAAAGATTGCTGTTTACAAGTGCAAACCATTAAACTTGAAGGAGCTGGAGCTGTTTTGCAAGGAGGAATGGGCAAAAATCCCAGTGGTAAGATGTGGCAAGTTCATAGAGACTTATCCAAAGCGACTTGGAGCTGTGATTGCCGCAGAAGGTGGCTCTACAAAGTATTGACTTTAGGGGGGTGAATAGTTATGCACATTGACTTTTTCTGTTACTTTGTCCTATTTGTTGTTTGAAGATTTTTTTTTTTATTGCGAAGCAAAGTTGTGGGCATGTTCTGTAAATTAAATGATGCAAATCCTCAAACAATCCATGTTAATTCCAGGTTGTGAGGCAACAAAACACGAAAAATGTCAAGGGGGTGAATACTTTTGCAAGGCACAACCTGGATTAGTCACAGGAGAGGATGCAGGTAATGCAGGAGCCCAGGCTTATGTAGAAGTCCCAGATCCACCGCATTCCCTTGGGAAAAGAGCAGAGTTTACTGGCTCCCCGGGGCACAGAGGACGAACATACAGCCCAGGCTGCTGTCCCGCTCCATCCACTCGAACAGCTCCACTGCATCCAGCTCCTGCTGAGAGCAATGACAGTCCCCCCATTCTGTTGGTGGGAGGCTTCCGGGGGTGGCACAGGCTGCTGGTTCCCTTACCTCCTACCGCTGACCTCTTCCTCACTGTGTAGGTGGGCTCCAAGGGGAGGAAGACCAGCTTGGTGGCGATGCAGTTACGGCATGCAGCAGAAGAGCAAACACGGCTCCCTGCTCGGGCATTGGGGAGGAGGGGGACAGCGGCCGCCAGAGAAGAGGAGCCCGGCACCCCGACTATGCCACTCACACGGGGCAGGACATTGCAATCCTGCACGGCCTGCTGCTTGCTTTCCAGGAAAACCACGGAGACCGGGGAGGGAGGGGGGGGTGGAGAGAAGAATCAGCTGGCCAGTGCCCAGAGCTGCATGTCTGGCACGGCGGGCAATAATAGTTGGTGAGTGGGCTGGTAGAAGTGGATTCTGGTCACCATGGCGACCTGGCGCCTGGGGTTTGTTGAGCCCTGTATTATCTCTCTCGTCGACCACAAAATATGCAGCTCTGTTTGACCAGTTTTGTCATGCACATGCTTTAGGTGCAAAGCCAGATTCAAATTTGTAGATTTCTGTGTAACCTGCCCTGCTCACTGGCTAGTAAATGATCCGTGTGATTCAGTGGTGGTCTGTTGGGGGTACGTTCACAGTTCACGTCTATCTGCTTAGAGCACTGGGACAGGCTTAGGCGGTGCAAAGCAACCACACCTGCTTTAGGAAAAAAACAGTTTGGCAACAGAATCTGTCTCTTGCAGGTCTGTAATTTGTTTTCAAAGCTACAGATATTCTTTAAATAGCAGATGTTTTTTACCCTTTTATATTGATGCTAATTCAGGTACTTGTTTTGTGGAAAAATAGGTGAATCGATCCAGTAGTATAGCACAAACTGCCATTATATTATTTTGCTATTTATTCCAAAACTCCAAAGCTGTATAGATTTTTTATTTATTTTTTCACAGATCTTTTATACTGCCAACACCTTTGCTGCAGGCAGATCATGCTAATACGAGTGAGAAGTGTGTTTCCATAGATATTGGAACTGATGAATTTGTAGCCAGTGGAGCTCCACTGAAAGCGTTCCATGTACTTTTCATTTCATGCTGCTTCCTTACCTGTGGCCGGCTGGAGTATTATTATATCAGGCGGTTGAAAGATCATATATATATATATATATATATATATATATATATATATATATATATATATATATATATATAGCTGTGTGTGAGATGGTAGGATTCACTGTGAGCTAGGGCTGGGCGATAAATCGATTTAATCGGTTTATCGATTTTTTTTAGTTAGAAACGTTTTTTTTTTTGGAAACTCGAGTTTTTTTGTATAATACTTTTTTCTCCCTTGCAGCCGAACTCTGCACCGCCGCGCCTGGATGTGACATCAGCTGCGGGGCAGGCGGTGCGCCTGTACAGGCCGGGGGTGCGGCGCGCTGTGATAGGTAAAGTCTCCCTGGCCTGGATGTGACGTCAGCTGCCGGGAGAGGAAGCGGGCGGTGCGCCTGTACAGACGCACCGCCCGCTTCCTCTCTCGGCAGCTGACGTCACATCCAGGCCGGGGAGACTTTACCTATCACAGCGCGCCGCAGCCCCGGCCTGTACAGGCGCACCGCCCGCCCCGCAGCTGACGTCACATCCAGGTGCGGTGGTGGGGAGTTCGGTGGCTAGTAGGTGGCGCCGCTGTATATATATTGTTTACAACAGAAATACTGCTGGGGCCATGTCAGTGGACAGTTCTCCTCATAGCCTTTCCTGATCTGCTGGCACTTCTCCTTGTCTTCCTTAGTGTCATCCATTATTACCGGGAATGGACTTTTATATAAAAGACTGAACGTTCTAGATTTTGTTTTATTGGGAGCCGGAACCAAAGGATTGTTTATTGGAACACGAGGACCGCATGGGTTCTGCTCTGCTTTGTACATACAGAATTTATTAAATGACTTTGGACTAAAAAAAAAAAAAAAAAAAAAAAGATACTGCTGGGGCTGCCATTTGCTGGGGAGTCATGTGGAAAGATGGAGTGCTGAGCCAGGAGGGGGCCCCCAGGTGGAGGGGGGTGCTGCCTCTGGCTGGCTGTGTGGTTGAGGTGTGTGTTCCTTCGCCACAGTCAGTACTAGTTGCTGGCATTCCTAAAGCTAGTGAAGCGCAAGCACCCCAGTGAGCTGTACTGTGAGCAACCATTCCCCTTAGAAACAAGGATCAGAGGTAGTGGGGCATCTGTACGTTTAAAGCTCTATAGGCAGACAAAGGGAAAGAAGCAGCCAGGCACAGGACCCAGCTAGTTTCCAGAGATTCCAGGAGGGATTACACCCCTTGCTTTAGGAGGACTGTGAGATTCTGTATTTAGAGACTGTGGGGTGAGAAGGAGTGGAAATACAGTTGATGCAGTGTATGTGACGATTTACTGTTAAAGAGACAGCGCCACATAAGAGAGGTTTCTCTTGGGTAGTCTAAGGATTACCTAAAGAGACAGGGTCCTCAATGTATAAAGTTAATGGATTATTGGCAACCTGGACGTTTCCCATATCCCATCAAAGTTTAAATCCCCCAATAAAAATAAAAACAATTACATTGACTGTTTTCTGACTGCTGTTGACTGTTACAAATGCTGGTTGCTTGGCTGCCGGGCTGGAATGCCACCCGCCTGGCTGCAGACACAAGGTGAACCTTTTTTTAACCACTTTACCACCGGAGGATTTTGCGATTCGGCGCTGTGCGACTTCAACTGACAATTGCGCGGCCGTGCGACGCCGTACCCAAACAAAATTTACGTCCTTTTTTTCCCACAAACAGAGCTTTCTTTTGGTGGTATTTGATCACCTGTGCGATTTTTACTTTTTGCGCTATAAACAAAAAAAGAGCGTTTATTTTGAAAAAATAACAATATTTTTAACATTTTTTTTATATGAAATTCCCCCCAAAAAAGATGTAAAAACCAATTTTGAAAAAAAATTTTGGCCAATTTGTTTTCTGCTACCTATGTTTGGTAAAAAAAATCGCAATAAGCGTATTTTGATTGGTTTGCGCAAAAGTTATTGCGTTTACTAACAAAGGGAAAGATTTCTGTCATTTTTTGGTGTTTTTTTTTTTTAATGCGTAATGGCGGCGATCTGCGATTTTTTTTTTTTTTTTTTTTTTTTTTTGTGGGACTGCGACATTGGGGCGGACAGATCGGACCCTTGACTGACATTTTTGACACTTTTGGGGGTACCAGTGACATTACTGCAGTAATCAGTGCTATAAATATGCACTGTTACTGTAAAAATGACACTGGCAGGGAAGGGGTTAATTTTATTGGAGAGGGAGGGGTTAATGTATGCCTGGTGCTTACTGACGTGTAGGGGGGGAGGTGACTGAGTGAGTCATGGACAGATCGGATGTCCAGCTATGCTGAACACTCCGATCTGTCACTCCCTGTCACTATGGAGATCCGTCCGCTTGTGTTTACACAGGCGGGCGGATCTCCACACTAGATCCCCGGCGATCGGGGCAGAGCAGCGGCGATCGCCGCTGCTCCTCCCCTGGCCCGACTCCCGCTGTGAATGAAATCAGCGGGAGCGAGCCTCCGGCGGCGCGCAAGCGCCGCCCAGAAGGGGGAGTGTCTGACGACGTTAATACTACGTCGTCAGACGATAACGAGCCACTCTGCCGCAGTAGTATTACTGTGAGCAGACGTAAAGTGGTTAAAACTAGTAGCCCTCAAGGGGGTAGCGCTACAAACCTATTTAAAAAAATGCAAAGCATATATGCCTCATTTTCAACTGTGTTCTATGGGGCCATGTGACAGGCAAGGTCCCTCCTCTTTTTCCTTAGCATTGGTTTCGGGTGGTCTAATGTCTAGTAGTCTATTGTTTTGGGATTCTACGCATTTTAACTCTTGAGGAGTTAAAATAGCAAAAAAGTTGCACTTTTGACACTATATCTGATCTCTGAAGTCATTTTTTAAGTGCATTGGAAAAAAAATCGAAAATCTAATCGAAACTCGAATTTTTCTTTAAAAATCGAAGATTTTTTTTTTAGGCAAAATCGCCCAGCCCTACTGTGAGCTTTATTTATGAAACCATTTCTAAAGAAGTCAATTCTTGTTGCCGGTACCAACTAATCAGTCTAGATTTAAAGGCAAATCAAGGAATTTGGTTATGGGCAAGAAGAGCAACTCTTATGTAGTAGGGCCCATGTAATTATTAACAAGTGCAAAAAGGATTACAACCTAGATGGACTGACTGTGTGGTGTTCTTAAAACTAACTTGTACTGTTATGGAAAGGTAATGGGTTCACTTCTGCTATTTTAGCCAGTGGAACTAGGTAACAAAGCTACAGTATCTCAGAGAAGTGAGTACACCCCTCACATTTTTGTAAATAGTTTATTCTCTTTTCATGTGACAACACTGAAGTAATGACACTTTGCTACAATGTAAAGTAGTGAGTGTACAGCTTATATAACAGCGTAAATTTGCTGTCCCCTCAAAATAACTCAACACACAGCCATTAATGTCTAAACTGCTGGCAACAAAAGCGAGTACACCCCTAAGTGAAAATGTCCAAATTGGGCCCAATTAGCCATTTTCCCTCCCCGGTGTCATGTGACTCATTAGTGCTACAAGGTCTCAGGTGTGAATTGGGAGCAGGTGTGTTTTGGTGTTATTGCTCTCACTCTCTCATACTGGTCACTGGAAGTTTAACATGGTACCTTAATGGCAAAGAACTCTGAGCATCTGAAAAAAGAATTGTTGCTCTTCGTAAAGATGGCCTAGGCTATAGGAGATTGGCAAGACCCTGAAACTGAGCTGCAGCACGGTGGCCAAGACCATATAGCGGTGGAAAAGGACACAGAACAGACCTTGACTTGGTCAACCAAAGAAGTAGAGTGCACATGCTCAGCGTCATGTCCAGAGGTTGTCTTTGGCAAATACGTATATATATATATATATATATATATATATATATATATATATATATATATATATATATATATATATATATATATATATATATATATATATATATATATATATATATATAAATATTTTTTTTTTTAAATAGAATTGTAATATATTTTACTTTTTAGTTATCATGAATATTAAATGAATAGTAGGAATTTAAAAAATACAATCCAGTAATCTAAAATAAGTAATTTAATAAAATTCACCCAAATTGGACATAGAAAATAAAATACTTCTAATTAAAAAACTTATAGATGCTGCACAATACAGTAATTGAAAAGAAAAAAAAAACAGGGAAAATATAAAATGGCAAAGACTAAGAGCACAGTTTGTTGGCCGACCGATCGGCCATCTTTTGTCCAGTGTTGTTTGTTGGTTAAAATGTGCTCTAGACTTGCACTGGACTTTTGTTGGCCAACAAAAACCAACTTCAGAAGTGATGTCATGTGATGGTTGACTTTCCGTGTGTTTTTTCTTTGAGCATGCCCAGTCTTGCTCATCTGATTTTTGTCTGCTGAAATCTGTACTGACTTAGGAACAATTGGCCGTTCTGTTGTTGGCCAACAAAAATTTTATAGCATGCACACCAGATTTTTTTTGGCCGAAAATTCGCAGTTGGTTGTCGGAAGCATCATACTAACAAGCCGACAATCGGCTGATCGGACGTTGGCCGACAATTTACGGCCAACAATCTGTGCGTGTGTACGGGGCTTAAAATAGAAGCATAAAACAAGACAGGGTACGCAGGCTAATAGTAATTTACTGCTAACAACAAACCTTTAGGTGTTTCAAAGCTTGTCATCAAAGTAAAACAGCAGCTTCCAGTCAACGATACCTCATCACATAATGGGACAACTGGAAATCCAACAGGCTAACGTGTTTCAAGGACTTGCCTCTTCCTTAGAGTCAGAACTCTGGGGAGAGGCACGTCCTCAAAACACGTTAGCCTGGACTGGAAGCTGCTGTTTTTTCTTTGATAGCTTAAAAGGTTTGATACACCTGTCAGTTTGTGTGTAGTGTATTTATTTACCACAGTTTTATTAAAAGATGTCTTGGAATAATGCAGGAGGCCAGTGCGCCATCTGTCTAGTTTATTTCAAACAGTGTATCCACTGGCTTCCCTAGTTGTAAGAGGGCAGCAAGGTGAGGCAGGTCTAGTGAAGCCAGCAGGGAAAAATATAGGCAACAGTTTGGGGCCCCAGAGATTGTGGGGTTGATTTACTAAAACTGGAGAGACTGAAAAATTTTGTGCGGCTGTGCATATTGGCAAATCGGCTTCTAACTTCAGGTTGTTTAAGATAAAAGCCTTCTGTGTGCATCAGCCCCCCTAACACTTTCCTGAGGTCTCTCCAGCTCCAGGGATGTTGTAGGAATCTCTTGGCTGTCCAGCACCCCCCCCCCATTTAGGACACCATTGGCTCCTGCTGCTGTCAGTCAAAGTCAGGCAGCCAATGAGAATAGAAAGAGGGTGGGACCACAGCTCCATGTCTGAATGTAACAGATGGAGCTGTGACTTGGCTCAGGTGCCCCCAAGCTGCAGCTTGCTCTAGAGGCACCCAACAGGTGGGAGAGGCCAGGAGCAGCAAAGAGGGACCCGAGAAGAAGAGGATCCAGGCTGCCCTGTGCAAAACCACTACACAGAGGAGGATAGTATGACATATTTGCTTTTTTTTTTTTTAATTAAAAATAAGACTTTACAATCACTTTAAACTTTAACCAAAAACCATGGAAGCTGATTTGGTTTAATGCAGAGTTGCACCAGATTTTGCATTCTCCAGTTTAAGTAATTCAACCCCTGTGTTTTCTATTTTGCAATAAAAAAAATGAACTACCCAACAGCAGAATTGGCAAAAGCCTGGGCCTCGTTTCAGTTTCATATCGCTTTAATTACAAAGTTACTGTGCAATACAGCAGTTACTAATAAAGTACTACCCAACAGAAATTCTGCCAGAAAACCGTTCTTTTGTCTGTTTCTCTGTAAATATATTTCAACTTAAAGCCGAGTTCCGGCCTCAAATACCTTTTTTAACTAAAAATACCCCTATAATACTAATCCATCACCCTTTACAGAACCGCTATTCTCATACTTACAAGGTGTACAGTATTGGATTTTAGTCAAAATCTTACTTTTAAAAACGCCGTCTGGGTGTAGGCATCTGAAGCCGCAGTGTAATCTGCTGTGTCCTTCTTCCTGATTTCAGGAAGTGTTCTGGGAGTTTTCCAGATTCCACCCTCCTGGGAGTGATGACAAACAGCTCCCAGGATGCAATGCAAAGACGGAAGTGATGTCGGTGGCCGTGGCCACAGAGGGGGGAGAAGGAGTAAGTACAATAAAAAATGCCCTGAAAATAAGGTAAGGGACCTCCGAAAAAAAATGCCCAATTGTTGATCAGCATAGTGAGCACTCCAGGAATCACTAAAGTTGCAAATTAGGCCAGAACTCCACTTTAAATGTAAAATTATTGTGCAAAAAGTAAAACTAATGCCCTGTACACACTATCAGATTATCTGAAGACTTTTGTCTTCAGATTTACCTTTTCTATGTAGTGCAAGGGCCTGCCAGATTGCAAACAATTTGAAAGTGTTTAGGTTTGACCTCATATTATATGGTTTTGGTAAGTCTGCAGACAAAAGTCTTCAGATAATCTGATAGTGTGTACAGGGCATAAAACGAACAACCAACAAAATGGCAAAGGGACTGCCCTGACCTCTATTCTGTTATGTAAACTTATTTTAAGTTTGAAGTTTCAACTTTATAGTTCACTGTAATATTGAAATATAATGCAAAAGTGTCACAACCAGCCAATTAAATTATAGTGCAAAAGTGTCACAACCAGCCAATTTTAACATAGAAGACTGCACTGTGCTTCTGCTTTCTATTTAAATAAAAGTGGCAGAGAGATAATGGTTCCTCTTCTCGTCAAGAATAGGAGATGCTAAACTGAATACTCTCACTCTCTGTACTGGTGCTTGGGGCAGAAAAAAATCTGCATCCAATCTGTGCGAGCAATGGAAAACATTCTTTGTTCATGCGCCAGTACTCAAGGGGATTGTCGCTTCTGCCGATAGGCTGTTCAGAGAAATAAATCTCCAGCTGTTGGGTAGCTGCAGTTATTGTGACACTGCTATAGGCTGGGGTGCATTCATGTAAAATTTCTTCAAACATATCAGATAGCGAGGGAGTGTGTTCCTTTTCACTTGTATGCAACCATTTCTCTGGTACACTTTCCTCTTATCTGCATCTCCAAACTCCTTCACCAGATGCTTCCATCACCTCCATTTGTGCCTGTATCCTTTCCCGTGCAAGCTGCTTTTTCCCTGCATTAAAATAATGTTCTTTAAACTGAGGATCTAAAACTGTTGCAATGCAGTACAGAGGGTTGGACTCGGTGTCTTGAAACCAGTTGTTAAAGCGGAGGACAGTCAGGGCTAGTACATTCCACAATGGCTAGCCTCTGATCTGTCCCGGTTCACACTTACCTTTTAGAAGAAATACTCACTTATAAAATTTCTTCCACAGCGTTTCCATCTCTCTTGTGGGCAGCTGAAGCCGGCGCGATCCTCTTCGGCGTCCTCTTCCGTGTTTTCTTCTCCCAGAATGCGCCTGCATCGGCCCAGAAGCTGTTTAGAAGGGAATGCGGCGTCGCCCCAGAAGTGACGAGTGGGGCCGGTGCCGTCGCATTGATTCCTGGGAGCGATGACGTTCAGCTCCCAGGAATCATCGCAAGACAGGAAGTGACGGCGGAGCCTCGGCGCTGAGGGAGGAAGTGAAGAATATGTGAGTATATTCGATCTCCAATTACAAGGTAAGTATAAAAAAAAAAAAAAAAAAAACATACCTAACTATCCAATTCCTTTTCAGGTTAAGGAGACCAAGAGGACGGGCACAAAAAAAAAAAGGTCGATTTTGTGCCCGGAACTCCGCTTTAACAGACTCCAGTAGAGGTTTTAGCCATTTTTACGCCATGGTCTGTTTCTGGCTCTTTTCGTAGCATACACTTCAGTGCAGCAATCAAGGGAATAACTTTAGAAATGGAAGCATTAGCTGAGCTTTTTTTTTGTTAACTGTTCAAATAGAGCTAGAAGAGACAAACTATTTTTTCAACTAACAACCACTGATCTGTGCTCAATGTTGCTGGCAGCTCGTAATCTGCAATGTACGCAGCTAAAACATGCTTTCGTTCGAGAAGTAGGTGCTGTTCCAACGAGTGGCTACATCTTTCTGCAGTCGTTTTGGTGGCATTCTAAACTGTAACTGCAAGGCTTGTAATCTGGAATAAGCAAGCAGAGAATGCCTAAAGTGACCCACAATTGTTCTTCCTTTTAAAACTATATCTGATATGGTGCGCTGACTCTGCAATCCCTCATTCGCAGCCAACTGTAGCGTATGTGCCATGCACGGTATGCTTTTAAGTTCACTGTCCTCCATAGCCTTTGCCATGTTCCGTGCATTATCTCGGACAATCAGATGCACTTTAGACTTCTCAATGTGCCAAGTGTCGAGCATGGTTTTTAAAGAATCAGATATTGCTGCTGCAGTGTGTGATCCAACAAACTCACGTGTGTTAAGTAGGTTGTTTAGCAATTGAAATTTGGCATCTATCCACTGCCCTGTCAGGCTAAGCATGCTCGTTGGACTGACATCTGAACTCCAAATGTCAGTAGCATAACTGAGAGCTGGGATGTCGCTAGTCAAGAGCTCATGAATGTGTTTTGCAACGCTGTCAGACAATTCCGGTAGACAGATATCTGCAAAGTAGCGTCTGCTTGGTATTGTGTAACGCGACTCAATATGTTGCATGAGCCTACAGAATCCAATGTTCTCTACAACAGAGAATTGCTGGTCGTCTAACTCAATAAATTCAATAATTTTATCTGTAATGCCATCTGCTGTGGGACTGTCACTTGTACATTTTGTAGCCTTTTTTGAAGATTTTGGCCACAGATGGTGTTGAACTTGATGTGCTGGATGTGCTTGGGGTACTTTTTGAAAGCTGTGTTTTCTTGCATTCTGGATGATGTGTTTTCAGGTGGTGTATCAAACCTGTTGCCCAAAAATGGCTTGGCACTGTACCCCCTCTTGAAATTTCAGCTAAGCAAAGACTGCAGATTGCAAATTTGTTGTCTTTATTAGAAGCATTAAAATATTTCCACACTGCAGACATGGTCCACCTTTGCTGATAGCACAGAAGAATAGCATAGACTGAGCTATAGTGGGAGTGAAATCTGAGGACTAAAAAATCTATTTTCAAACAAAACCCAAGGCAACCTAACCAATCATCATTGTATAACAATGCAGCTATTTTGCCATGCAAGTTAAGTTATGTCTGCAGTGCAGTGCATCTTTTACAAAAGAAAGAATAAATAAAAATACATTGATTGATTGCATGCTATTTAGAAAGATGGATTTAGTATGGTACTAGTAGAACTGCTACTATTATACTAACAGAGCAGGGTATTTTAAAATGCACTACCCTTTTGTTAGTATAGTATAAAAAAACATACTGCTGAATGTCTCTTTCTAAATAGCATCCAATCAATCAATCAATGTTGTATTTGTATTTTATTTCTAGTAGTTTTCAGTTGGATGTCAGTGTATTGTTAACTTTTAGGAGAGAGCAATTGGAAAGATCTCCAGTGGCAATGCTCACTGGCGAATAGTAGTAGTAGTAGCTACACAGGAGGGGCGGAGCCCACACTCCAAAGCAGCTTTGTATGCACCCGTCTCCGGTGGTGAACTTACTCCCAAGTCCCAACTGCAGGGAATGTGCAGGCCGGCCGCACCGCAAGTGACATCACCCAGTGGCGCGGACACTGTGCATGCGTAATTATCGGCACCTTTTTTTTTTTCCTTTTTGCGCAATGCCTAAAACACCTAAACTTTTTTGGCAGACAAAATTTTGGTGCACCTTTAATTTAAATCTTCTAAAGCCACATTTGCCCATGCTGGTGTATGGCTATCTGTATCCTGATCCTTCATCGCCCCACTTACTGAATAAGAAAAGGCCAGTAATCGCCCAACACTTTTTGTGAAACCAGGTAATCCTAGACACGCTACCTGGTTTTTAGGGCTACAGTGGGGGTCTTTAACGTGCTGCTTTTTTTCCTCATAAGCATTACTAGTAGCAGTGAACATTTCAATGGAACCCCGCAAATTAGGTCACACACCAACAGCTGCAGCGACACCTTAATGATTGCGGTGATATGTAGTTTAAAAGCAGTGACAAACGTAACAAGGGGGGTGATGTATGTGTTGTTGAAGCGTTAGAACATCTCTCAGGCTTTTACTGCTAAATCCCCTCATAGGAGAAAAGCATATTTATTTAAAAGTGTTAGGACTTCTGTCAGACATTTTTACATTTTTTTTTTTTTGCTCTCACTTGTCTTGTTGTCAGGGCCTGGACTTTAACCTGGGTCCTCTGCTGTGTCTGGCAATTACTTTTCTCTCTGAGCTATCTGTGATGCTGGAAAGCACCCTGTCTGATCCAGACAACCTTGTCTTGTGCCTTGACTTCTGCTGAACCTAGAACTCTTTGCTCCTCCTGTGAACTTCCAAATTTAAGCCATGTCTCTGCACTTCCGGTTTGCCAGATTATTGAGCTCTCTTCAGCCAGTATCTCGCTCTTGTCTTTCGTGCTGCCGTCCATATTTTGCTACCACTCACTATTGACCCTTGGCTTGTTCATCGACTACGCTTCTGCCTGATTCCCAACCTGCAACAAAATGTTACTGACTTTTGGCTTGTTTACTGACTACTCTTCTGTTTGATTCTTACCTGCTTATTCGCTACTGGACCCCGGGCCTGCTCACCTCCTGGTGGGGTGATCCTGAGGACCGCAACTTGGTACTAACACTCGGCAAAATCCCTCTCCACCATCGGGACCTTTGGTGAACACCGGTTAGTACTTAGACTCTGCACCTCAGATGAGCTCGCACCATCCACCACGGTGACTGCCTGTGTACCTGTCCTGCTGGTTGGTGGTAGCCCCACTACTGCTCTAGCAACTGATCTTTGAGCCTGACCCCTGATTGTGACACCTGGTTTACTGGTACCAACATCTCATTTGTTGACCTTGTTTACTGGTGCTGGAAGTGAAGATAATAGAACTGTTAGGCTTCCTGTTGAAGGCTAAAAGCATTTTGGTTGGAGCTGGGTTCTTAAGGTTTCCATCCAAAAGGTTTCATAGTTGCAAAATTGAAGCTTTTGCTTTTGACCCAATCTGCTTCTTGTGTTTTTTTTTCCCTACAATTACATGTACACTTTGTATATGGTGAAAAGGGAATGGCAAGTTCCCTAGTCCTCTTCAAAACAACCTCAATACAAGGAGCTGGGTCCCTCCAGCACTTCCATAGATAACTTCTCTGGTGGCTGTGACCTTCTGTAAAGTCAGCAGCTTGGCCAGTAAGGATCTAGCGCCGACCCTTGTGCATTAACTTTCAATGACTTGATTGGGATTGTGCGCCTGCTATATATTGAAGTATTGAGATGGTTAGGAGGAGGGGGGTGCTGGTGGAATTTTAGATTACTCATGAACATTCAGTTTAAATATTTTTTAAAAGTAAACTTTGTTCTGTTTTATGCCCAGTACACACGATCCGAAAATCGGACGACGTTCCATCCGTTTTTGTTTGGTTGCTAGGAACTCTCAATTATATTCGCAAATGGGAGAGGTTACTTACGATACAAATTTTTGTCGGACGATTATTCAAAAGCTTCCGGTATGCGTAACCACGTTGTAGCGTGTGAGGGGAAATGATGTCTACTGCTCATGCGCTGTCTACTGCTCACCATTTTTTTCGGACGAACAACATACTGAGAATACGATTATCGTACAATGTGTTATAATACGATCAAAATTTTTATGCTTGCACGACCGGATAATATCGGGCGAACTGTCGTGATCGCCTCTCGTAAGCTGTGTACTAACGATCAGATTATCGTCCGATCTATTCACAAGCGTTATTTTTCGTCTTATTTTCGGATCGTGTGTACGGGCCATTAGTGGTTGGGTGTATTGCTACTGTACTTGTAGAACTGTATTGTTATACTTTAATAAAAATAATTTGCAAAAAAAAAAAATTTTTAAAGTATTCCTCAAGCCATATAGATAGATTTTGCAAGGACCTAGAGGGAAAAAAGGGTGTTCTTGATTTTTGTACCTCCCATGATATTAGTGCTATTGCTTATAATAACTTTAGTTTCTAAATTAAAAAATAACCTAAAATAATGTTTGTTTTTTTTGTTTTTTTTTTAATTAAACCAAATACAAAATAATCTCCAAAACCACCCTTAGGCTCCTTTCACACGGCCGCTCCGTGTGAAAGGTCCGCTGCGGGACTTTTTTTTTTTTTCTTCCACGGAGCGGATGACATTTCTGTCATCCGCTCCGTGTGCCCGCATATCATCCCGTCCGTTTGCGGATGATATGCGGACATAATGTATGTCTATGGCACTGCGGATGTCAGCGGATAACACCGCTGACATCCGATTTTCCTTCCTTTCCGTGTTTTACACGGAAGAAAAAATGGGTTCTGTTCCATTTGTAAAAACGGAACAGAACTGAATGGAGGAAAATCGGGTGTCAGCGGATGGTATTCCGCTGACATCCGCAATGCTATTCACTTACATTATGTCCGCAAATCATCCGCAAACGGATTGGATGATTTGCGGACACACGGAGCGGCCGTGTGAAAGGACCCTTAGGTTTTATCCTTTTAAATATTTTAATTACTAGAGTAAACAAGTCCTATTAATCTACAGTGTTCAAATTCTTCATATTTGCAATTTGCAGTTACTTATAAGGCTCAAAACATTTAAAGGTAGTAATCGAGAATATCCAAGAAATACAAATCCCAGCAAAGCCTTACTTTAAGCCAGTTGTAAGCTTTCAAAATGTGTGAAACAAAATTGACCAAAACCATCATAATTTTAAATCCTTTTTCCTGCTTTGCGTGTACTGCGCTGTGTCAGTTTGACCTAGTGAGAAATAATCCATGTGGAGGAGAACACGCTTTTTATGTTCTAGCTGTAGGTTCAGAAGAAGTAGTGGTCTGTGATTACAGATCCATAGCTGTATCTCCAGCATTATCGTGCTGCTGCACAGTCTGACGTTCAAGCTCGGCCCCTGGTGACAAGGGGTTACAGGTAGTTCATGTCTATACAATGGTCTCTAATTTGATTTATATTTCCGTGTTGTCCACACAGCTTGCTATTTTTAGTAAAACTGTCTCTTGTACAAAATTGACATTTTTTATTGAGCTGCCTGTGGTTTTCCAGTTATGCATTTTTACAAGTGAGTACTCAATGTGTGTGCCCTGTCCTATGTTTAGTATAGCTCAGTCATTTCTTGGGTTGGAATTAAATGACAAACTGAACCTTTGTGCAAATGGTAAAAATCACTTTCTTGTTGGCTGTCCATGGAAAAAAACATGTACATAATTAATTAATTATTTTTTTTTATTTTTTTACAAATTCTTTATCAAGAAGGTGGCATCCAATACATCTAGATAGCAATATCAAAGTAGAGATACACCATAGTAAGAGTGGAACCATAGACAACCAATGAGTAGGCTTACAGTACAATATAGCAGTATGAGATCCAAAACATGTAGGCTTGGCAGGCTGTCTGCAGTAGTACAAAGCCAAATAAAAACTAGAGCTAGATCCTATTCAATAAAGGTAATATGAAGCATATAATGCCAAAAACGGTGCATATGCAAAGCACAGAGGCGCACCACCCGAGATTAAGAATTTATTGTACATTTTTTTCCTAGAATATCCCCCCTGTAACCCATAAAGAAAATACACATTGATCCCATTGATTGTCTTGGTTGTGCACTTCCTTTAGTATCCTGACAAAGATCTTCTACCAGCAATCATGGCAGCATTTTCGCTCTTTGCAGCCGCTGGGACTAGGACGGTACGCAAGGATGAACAGGGTGGAGGCTATGTGCGGTGACAACTCTAATGCCCCGTACACACGTACCGATTGTCGGCCGTAAATATTCGGCCGATGACCGATCGGCCGATTGTAGGCTTGTTAGTATGATGCTTCCGACAGCGCATTTTCGGCCGAACAGAATGAATCTGTCGTGCAAGCATTAAAATTTTTGTTGGCCAACACCAGAACGGCCGATTGTTCCTCAGTCAGTACAGAATTCGGCCGACAGACAGCAGATTTGCAAGACTGGGCATGCTCAGAAAAGAAAAAACACACGGAAAGTTAACCATCACATGACATCATTTCTGCAGTTGGCTGTTGTTGGCCGACAAAATTCGTGTGCAGTCTTTTGCAGTTTTCAACAGACACGACAGCCCTGGACAAAAGAAGGCCGATCGTTCGGCCGACGATCGGTACGTGTGTACGAGGCTTAAGTCTCACCTACTCTGTACGTCCTCCACATACAGCCATCCTCCGCACTGCTAAGAAAAAAATATAGTAAATAAAAAATTATATTCTTTCAACTGTTTTTTTTTTTTCTATGTGACTGTTTAACCTTAGAAAATGGGTTACATTAAAAACTCTGTTTTTAATGTAACCCATCGTGCCAGGCCATCATATTCATTTATATGAAGACCAATAAATCTGAAATTGTGTTGCGCTATCAATATAAAGCGCACATAGTCAAAAAACCATCCTCCAAGAAAAATAGTATGTATACATCAATAAAAGTGCAACTGAAAAAAATCATAAATAGTCCAATGAAGTCCATCAATTAGCAGAAAAAACTCTTGTGCAAAAAGTTCATATACATACAGTATCTCACAAAAGTGAGTACACCCCTAAGTGGAAATGTCCAGATTGGGCCCAAAGTGTCAATATTTTGTGTAGCCACCATTATTTTCCAGCATTGTCTTAACCCTCTTGAGCATGGAGTTCACCAGAGCTTCACAGGTTGCCACTGGAGTCCTCTTCCACTCCTCCATGACGACATCACAGAGGATGGGTTACTGTACAGCCAGCATGATCCACAATAGGCAATAGTAGGTAATGGACACAATGGAGAAACTCCTAATGTATTAATTAAAAGTTCAAGCTTTTACTGAAGGTTAAAACTACTTACAACTGGCAGTATATTTGCATGTAGTACAGTCATACACGTGCAACACCCCGACGGGCGTGATGACGTCATTGCTGTAGCTTCAGCTGATCAAGGGGTAGAGGAGTATAGCCACCATATTCATTTTAATAAAACCTTTTCGTTAAAATTAAATCAAATAAACTTGAGCACATTATAGGTGCCTGTGTGTCCCTTTAGAAGTACAACCCCCTATCATTTTCAAGCTTCTAGGCTTCTTGGTAGCGTTAAGGAGTAGCCTGCTCTCTTCCCTAACACCTTTCTCTTAAACAGTGAGCCTGCCCACCATTGCAGTAGCCCCATAGGAAGGAAGATGAGGTGGACTTTAAGGACAAAGAAAGTGTCAAAGATTGCAGATTCTAGTGCCCTTGGTGAGGGAGGTACTGCAGTGCTCTCTATATGGCATGAGCAGGCACCTCTTTGTGCCTACACTCCATTGATTTTACCTTTTGAGTGATCAAACAGATATGCTTTCACTAACCTATGAGCTGGGAACTTCTTCCTTTTATGTTATGTGATTTTTGAATATGCCCAGATCAAACGTGGGTGTGTATATATGTATGTATACATGTGTGTGTGTGTGTGTATGTATGTGTGTATATATATATGTATGTGTGTATATATATATGTATGTGTGTATATATATATATATATATATATATATATATATATATATGTATATATGTATATGTATGTATATATGTATATGTATGCATGTATAATATGGTTTTCTGTGTTCTTTAACTACCTCCCACCCGGGCCATAGTACATAAACGGCCGGGCGGGAGTCTCGTCCTTCTGAATGGACGTTCCGGAACGTCATTCAGAAGGAGAGAGATCGCGCCGCCACGGGCACGCGCAGCGGCGCGATCTCGATGTGCCTGTGTCCCTCGGACACAGAGCAACATCATTCGGCAGGAGGGCCCTGTGATTGGCCCTCCTGATCACATGACGGCTGTGTCCAATCACAGCCGTCATGTAATGTAAATAGAGCCGTTGTAACGGCTTCGATCTTTTCTCCTCCTGACAGATCCTGTCAGTGAGGAGAAGAGAAGAGGATCGGTGCTGCTGCGGGGGTGATCAGTGAGTATTTCTAATTACTCACTGATCACAGGGGGGGTCTGTGCTGGTAATCAGAACATTGATTACCAGTGCAGCCCTGGGGGGGGGAGGGGTGCCACTAAGCCACCAGGGATGCCCACCCATGACCACCAGGGATGCCCACTATGGCCACCAGGGATGGCAAGCAGGGCTCGGAGAGCCCCCCAATGCCCTCCCTATCAGTGTTGCCCACCAATGCCATCTATCAGTGCTGCCCACCAGTGCCCAATATTGCCCATCAGTGCCCCCCATCAGTGCCGATCAGTGCCACCCATCAGTGCCGATCAGTGCCAATCATTGCCGCCCAACAGTGCCGCCAATCAGTGCCCATCAGTGCCGCCAATCAGTGCTGCCTATCAGTGCCCATCAGCACTGCCTAGAAGTGCCCACCAATGCTGCATATCAGTGCTATCTATCAGTGCCACATATCAGTGCCCATCAGTGCTGCATATCAGTGCTACCTATCAGTGCCCATCAGTGCTGCATATCAGTGCCACCCCATCAGTGTCTCCTCATCAGTGCCTGTCAGTGCGGCATCATCAGTGCTCATCAGTGCAGGAAAAAACATATCTATTTACAAAATTTTATAACCTAAACAAAAAAACATTTTTTTTTTTTTCAAACTTTTCAGTCTTTTTTTATTTGTGCACCAAAAAAAAAAAACCTGACGGTGATCAAATACCACCAAAAGAAAGCTCTATTTGTGGGGAAAAAATGACACAAATTTGGTTTAGGTACAGCGTTGCATGACCGCGCAATTGTCATTCAAATTGCAACAGCGCTAAAAGCTGAAAATTGGTCTGGGAAGGAAGGGGGTTTAAGTGCCCTGTATTGAGGTGGTTAAGAGCCCATTCAGACTAGCGCGACACGACTTTGGGGGGCGACCTGTGAAGTCGCGTGCACCGCGACTTCGGCGCGACTTGCAGAGACTTCACGTAATGGAAGTCTATGCAAGTCGCTCCGAGGTCACCCCAAAGTAGTACAGGACCCTTTTTCTAAGTCGGAGCGACTTGTGTCGCTCCTATTAGAACGGGTCCTGTGCTAATCAATGGACCGCGACCGAGCGCGACTTGTTAGGCTGACAAGTCGCGCTAATGTGAATGGGTTCTTACAATTTGAATCTACAGTACAGAAGCAACATGTGCATTTGTTTTGCATTATTTATACTTGGAACTAAAGCAAGGGAAACATGGAGATTTCCACTGCCAGAGGACAGAACTATATCTGACATGGGAAATTCAATTATGGCTTTGCCAATAAGCAGACGAGGGCCCGAGGCCATGTGAAGTGTATCAATAGCAAGCCTGTGTCACAGGGCCTGCTACTTGTGTCACGTCTGCTGTCACCACATTGATTACATTGTTTTTCTTGCTTTGTTAAAACTGCCTACTCTTGCTCCTGTCAACTATCTTCTTTCTGTCTGTCCTGTCAATATCTAGGAGGGTTTCATCTGTCCTCTGCTGATTAACCTTCCGTACGTGCTCAGTGAGTAATACTTCATTTTAATTTAAATACCCTACTGGTGCCTTGTTTATACTGAGTAATACCAGCTTTTTAAAATACCAGTTATAAAAACTTGAGCTAAAGAGAATTAGCTTGTCCGTAATAGGCAGTCAGGTGTTAAGCTTGTCCGACACTTCTTGATTACAAACAGTCTAATCTCCAACAGGGCTGCTGTTATCTGATCTAAATATTCAGCATCTGCACCCAATGGCCAAGTAGATGTCTTCTGTGGACCTGAAATGTGGCACAGGTCTTTTTCACATGTGTACTACAGCATACACCCATGCAAGGTGCCGGGTTTATCTGCACAGTTGTTCTGTGTATCTCCGTGCAGGCAGTCCCATTAATGCGAGTTGGGATTCATTGGTTGCATGGACACAGCTGTTGCTCTCAATTTGCCAGCTGTGTGGGTGTTTAGCCCTGAACGCAGACACTTTGCACACCTACATGCCTATCAGATTGGGAGCAGCCACTGCGTCACAACTGACATAAATGGGACTGCCTGCACGGACATGTTCAAAACACCTGTGCATCCCTGTGTAGGTAAACACGGACCTCACAATGGTGTACACTATATAATGTGTGTGTGTGTGTGTATGTATATGTATATGTATATATACAGTGGGTACGGAAAGTATTCAGACCCCCTTAAATTTTTCACTCTTTGTTATATTGCAGCCATTTGCTAAAATCATTTAGGCTCATTCTTCTTCCTCATGAATGTACACATAGCACCCCATACTGACAGAAAAACACAGAATTTTTGACATTGTTGCAGATTTATTAAAAAAGAAAAACTGAAATATCACATGGTCCTAAGTATTCAGACCCTTTGCTCAGTATTTAGTAGAAGCCCCCTTTTGATCTAATACAGCCAGGAGTCTTTTTGGGAAAGATGCAACAAGTCTTTCACACCTGGATTTGGGGATCCTCTGCCATTCCTCCTTGCAGATCCTCTCCAGTTCTGTCAGGTTGGATGGTAAACGTTGGTGGACAGCCATTTTTAGGTCTCTCCAGAGATGCTCAATTGGGTTTAAGTCAGGGCTCTGGCTGGGCCATTCAAGAACAGTCACGGAGTTGTTGTGAAGCCACTCCTTCGTTATTTTAGCTGTGTGCTTAGGGTCATTGTCTTGTTGGAAGGTAAACCTTCGGCCCAGTCTGAGGTCCAGAGCACTCCGGAGAAGGTTTTTGTCCAGGATATCCCTGTACTTGGCCGCATTCATCTTTCCCTCGATTGCAACCAGTCGTCCTGTCCCTGCAGCTGAAAAACACCCCCACAGCATGATGCTGCCACCACCATGCTTCACTGTTGGGACTGTATTGGACAGGTGATGAGCAGTGCCTGGTTTTCTCCACACATACCGCTTAGAATTAAGGCCAAAAAGTTCTATTTTGGTCTCATCAGACCAGAGAATCTTATTTCTCACCATCTTGGAGTCCTTCAGGTGTTTTTTAGCAAACTCCATGCGGGCTTTCATGTGTCTTACACTGAGGAGAGGCTTCCGTCGGGCCACTCTGCCATAAAGCCCCGACTGGTGGAGGGCTGCAGTGATGGTTGACTTTCTACAACTTTCTCCCATCTCCTGACTGCATCTCTGGAGCTCAGCCACAGTAATCTTTGGGTTCTTCTTTACCTCTCTCACCAAGGCTCTTCTCCCCCGATAGCTCAGTTTGGCCAGACGGCCAGCTCTAGGAAGGGTTCTGGTCATCCTAAACGTCTTCCATTTGAGGATTATGGAGGCCACTGTGCTCTTAGGAACCTTAAGTGCAGCAGAAATCTTTTTGTAACCTTGGCCAGATCTGTGCCTTGCCACAATTCTGTCTCTGAGCTCTTCAGGCAGTTCCTTTTGACCTCATGATTCTCATTTGCTCTGACATGCATTGTGATCTGGAAGGTCTTATATAGACAGGTGTGTGGCTTTCCTAATCAAGTCCAATCAGTATAATCAAACACAGCTGGACTCAAATGAAGGTGTAGAACCATCTCAAGGATGATCAGAAGAAATGGAAAGCACCTGAGTTAAATATGAGTGTCACAGCAAAGGGTCTGAATACTTAGGACCATGTGATATTTCAGTTTTTCTTTTTTAATAAATCTGCAACAATGTCAACAATTCTGTGTTTTTCTGTCAGTATGGGGTGCTATGTGTACATTCATGAGGAAGAAGAATGAACCCAAATGATTTTAGCAAATGGCTGCAATATAACAAAGAGTGAAAAATTTAAGGGGGTCTGAATACTTTCCGTACCCACTATATATATATATATATGTATGTATGTTTATATATATATATATTGTAACAGGAAGTCAGCTAAATCTGGGAATGTAGTCACAGGAAGGAGATACATTTCCACCTGATTTAGAAAGTCCATTAATTAATTTAGGGTGTTGGCTACAGAGCTAGCCAGCAGGAAGTTGAAAGGCCTTCACCTGTTCAGAATGAGGGAGTTAAGGCTCTATAATTTGTTCAGAGAAATTCCTATTGTTTGCTGCCTCCAGAAGCTGTGTCCTGAAGCCATGTGGGCTGGGAGCAGGAGGACAGTCAGCGTGTGCCTCCCGACAGGATGTGTGGGCCTGGGAGAAGACCCCCCGGAGTGATGTGTGCCCGGGACGGTAACCAAGGGTGAATACGTCTCAAAGGTGAGAAGACGAACTGTTGATGTGAAAGAAACAAAGGACTGTGTTGCCCTGTGAAGCTATTATAAAAGGACTATTGAGTGTCCGCTGTAGGACAAGGAAGTCTGCCCGACGGTAGGTTGGAGACAGACACTTAGGCAGGTTCCAGTTGTGAGAAGGTAGCCGCCCACAGAGGCAAGGATTTATTTTCTGTTTTATTTTATTTTGGATGTTTTGCTGCATACAGCCTGGTGAAGAAAACACCATTTAATAAACCACACTGTTTGTTTGCAAGCACTTGTCGGCTACCTCTCTGGGAAAACGCACCCCCCAAGGGGTCATCCACACCCGCCACCGAGCTAATCCCTTACATATGGTGGAGGTATGCAGTGGGCAGAAGCGAAGATCCCTGCAAGGAAGTGCAAATGTTTGATGAACTTTGTCTGGTGCATGAGATTGCACAATCTATGTGTGCAGGAGAGAAGATCCTGACAGAAAAAAAAACAAAAAAAAAAAAACGTGTTTTAAAGAGACAGGGGTCTCAAAATTTTTTGATGAACTTTGTTGTGTCTGGTGCAAGTGACTGCACAAACTGTGTGCGCAGGAAAAGAGATCCTGCAAGAGAGAGAAAAACTACATGTGTTGAAGAGACAGTGGTCTGAAAATTGTTTGCTGGACTGTGAAAAATTTGTTTGTGGAGTTATTGAAGATGGGGCGGTCCAAACGCCTGAAAAATGCAAAGATAGATGAAATGAGAGACCGGATTCTATGGATGGAGGGGATGTTGCCGTCTGAACCAGCCCCATCCATGCCTAAAGAGAGTCTACTAAAGAGGAAGGTTGTTGTCCCTAGCAACACTGATGAAACTGCTATGGAGACGCAGTGTGCTCAGATGAAAAGTAAACTCAAAATGGAGGAGATGTTGAAACATCTGATTATATCAAATGCAGCTCAACAGCAAGCAAATGCAGCTCAACAGCAGGCAAATGCGGATTTTCAGCAGAGCTTTGCAGCTCAACAAAAGGCTCATCAAGAGAGCATGGCAGGCTGGAAACAGAGACGCCAGCAGCCAATGGAGGCCATCGGTTTGGAGGAAACCGAGTATGTGTGCAGGGCTGAGTTGGATGCCTTGCAACGGAAAATGGAAGAAAAGGAACAAGCCTTGGAATTGCTTAAAATGGAGCATAGAAACTTGCAGGAAACAAATGAACTACTCAAGTCTCATGTGTCACAGTGGGAAGAATCCACTGCTCTTCTTTTGGTCGAGTTGCAAAAACGCAGAGAGACTATAATGGAGAAAGATACCATCCTCATGGAAAAGGAAAGTGAAATTCAAACTTTGCAGAAGCAAAGTATGGCTGATATGTTGGAGTTGCGTAATCAGCTGAAAAAAAGTCTTCAGTCTTTGGGAGCTACAAAAATAGACCTGCAGGAGTCGCAGGAACAGAATGTTGCTCTGGAAGCGACATTGTCTCTCAGCGACAAAGAGAAAAGTGAAAGAGAGGCTAAATTACTGAGTACTGTGTATGAGCTCACTACTTTAAGCAATGTGGTAGATGAATGGCGTGCGGACTGTGAAAGTTGGAAAGGGGAAGCCCAACGTGTCCAGCAGCAGTTAAAGGAGAAAGAAGCCTGTGTGGCAGAATTACATTCTTATTCCCAGATGCTAGCCAATGAGGTGAAGGCTCTTATGCAGGGAAAAGGAGATTGTGAACATAAGAGGGAAAAAGTAGAGGCACAGCTTCTGGAATCGCAAGTCAAGGTGTCAGAAGGTGACCGATTGTGTGCTAAGCTGTCAGAGAAGGCAAACCGACTGCAGGTTGAGTTGGACAATGTTACAAATCAGCTTTCTCAAGCAGACAGCAAATCTAGAGAAATTGCGGAAGATTTTTCTATCTTGGAATCGCAGCTGCAAGACACGCAGGAACTCTTACAGGAAGAGAGGTGTCAAAGGCTGAGTTTTAGCACAAAGCTCAAACAAATGGAAGATGAGAAAAATGGCTTCCTGGAACAATTAAAAGAGGAGGCGGAAGCAAAGAAAAACCTATCAGAGCAAGTCGCAACATTGCAAGCTCAGATAGCGGATATGAAAAAACGCATGGAAGAAAGCGTTGGTTCATTACAGTGTGTTGAAGATGTGAAAAAGAAGTTTGATCAGATGCTTGGTGAAGAGAAGACTGTGTCTGCAAAATATGCAGAAGAACGCGCACGTGCAGAAACGGAGGTGCGTGATAACGAGAGCAAAGCCCTGTTCTTGGCTCGCTCTTTGGAGGAAGCTCTAGAGTGTAAGGCTGAACTAGAAAGTGTTAAACAGCTGCGTACAGAAATGGAAGAATTGGTCAGCTCCAAGGATGATGTTGTGAAAAGCGTTCAGGAGCTAGAAAAGTCTAAGCGAGCCTTAGAACAGCAAGTAGAAGAGATGAAGATTCCGTTGCAGGAACTGGAAGAGGAATTCCAGGCAACAGAGGATCTGTCCCAAAGAGGGGATAGTGTGCCTGATGCAGTTTTTAAAAGGATCAGTGTTTTGGGGTCTGTCCTGAGTGAGCCTCAGAAATGTGACGACATGTGGCTTGAATCACCCCTTTGGAATAAACCGTTCCTTCAAAAACTTCAAGCATTGGAAAATGTATCATTAGAACTTCAGCAAACAAAGGAGCTGAGTAAGAAATGTGGTGATTTCTCAGTTCAGGCTGAAAACCTAGTGGAGAAAACTAAGGCTGTTGGTGAAAACGTGAAGCAAATGAATAAGTGCCTTTCAGGGAGTGTTTCCAAAATGGAACTGGTGAAAGACGGGTGGCAGAAGTTTGATCGTGATCTTGAGATGCATTCCACGTGGAATTCAGATAGAGAAAAAGAACTAGGTGACCTTGAGCGGTCAAATAGTTCAGCAGAAAGTGCATTGAAGAAACCTGTAAAAGAATGTGTTGCAGTTCCATGCTTCTTCACTGATGCAGAGAGGAGGTCTATAATGGATACCACCCAGATCGCTGGGTTCAACTGTGTTGTTGCCTTTGACCCCTATGTTGGTGGAAGGAAAGTTGATGATGTTCTGGTTGGCTACTTCTGTGAAGAGTTTGGCAAGAAATATAAACTGAATATCAAATCAAATAGTAGGCCTTTACTGCGACTCGCTCAGGAGGGCGAAAAGTTTAAGAAGTTGATGAGTGCAAATGCTTCAGATCTGCCTATGAATATGAAATGTTTGAATGATATTGATATCTCTGGGAAAAGGAACAGGGGTCACTTTGAAGAAATGTGTGACAGCCTGTCGTCTCAATTGGAAAATCCTCTGCACAGCATCTTAGAGCAAGCAAAGCTCAAGAAGGAAGATCATTCCCTTTTACAACAAAAAGTCAATGATTGTGTACAGCTGTATGGAGAGGCAACTCAAGTCACAGAGGGATGTCAAGAGTCCCTACTTGGAACAAAGCTTAGTGAAGCAAAGGTTCTCAAAGTTTTGTGGAAAACATTTATGGATTGCAGAGAGAGGCGTCTTAAGAATGTTGAAGACATTAAGACTAGCCCAATTGAGTTGCCTATGGATCACGGTCCTCCGTGGTGGATTGGACAGACGGTTATGAGGGACAAGCTGTCTGACATTTATGAGAAAGCTGTCAATGAAGATGACAGAAACGAGAAGGAGCGAAATGATGCCAAAAATGCAGTTGAAGAATGTGTATATGAGATGAGAGACAAACTGTGTGGCATTTATGAGAAATCCGTCAATGAAGATGACAAAACAGTTTCATCCGGAAGCTTGAGGATAATAGGAGGCTTATCAGTGAGTCAGCAGTGCTTGACACATGCGTGCCTGGAAATCTGTGTCCCAACCCTAGGGTTGAAACAAGAGGGGGGGGTATGTAACAGGAAGTCAGCTAAATCTGGGAATGTAGTCACAGGAAGGAGATACATTTCCACCTGATTTAGAAAGTCCATTAATTAATTTAGGGTGTTGGCTACAGAGCTAGCCAGCAGGAAGTTGAAAGGCCTTCACCTGTTCAGAATGAGGGAGTTAAGGCTCTATAATTTGTTCAGAGAAATTCCTATTGTTTGCTGCCTCCAGAAGCTGTGTCCTGAAGCCATGTGGGCTGGGAGCTGGAGGACAGTCAGCGCGTGCCTCCCGACAGGATGTGTGGGCCTGGGAGAAGACCCCCCGGAGTGATGTGTGCCCGGGACGGTAACCAAGGGTGAATACGTCTCAAAGGTGAGAAGACGAACTGTTGATGTGAAAGAAACAAAGGACTGTGTTGCCCTGTGAAGCTATTATAAAAGGACTATTGAGTGTCCGCTGTAGGACAAGGAAGTCTGCCCGACGGTAGGTTGGAGACAGACACTTATGCAGGTTCCAGGTGTGAGAGGCAAGGATTTATTTTCTGTTTTATTTTATTTTGGATGTTTTGCTGCATACAGCCTGGTGAAGAAAACACCATTTAATAAACCACACTGTTTGTTTGCAAGCACTTGTCGGCTACCTCTCTGGGAAAACGCACCCCCCAAGGGGTCATCCACACCCGCCACCGAGCTAATCCCTCACAATATATATATATATATATATATATATATATATATATATATATATATATATATATATATATATATATATATATATATATATACACACACACACACGTATGTACTTACATACAGACATACATAGACAGCAGCCGTTTAAGTGTTTTGGTATATTGTAGTGTCTCACAATCAAAAAGTTATGCGCTTTTCCTATGCATTAACACGTGTACACCAAAGTCTTGTGCTCAAGAAACTGCAACCCCTTCAAGTCAATATTGTTAGAGACATAGGAACGAAAATTCACATATTATCAAATGATAAGTGAATATCCGGAAATACTGCATTCATGCATACAAGTGCTACAACAAATATAGAAAACTGTGAAAATTATTTCAAATGGATGCTTAAATGTGTCCAAAAACAGTTTTTTTTTTTTTTTTTTTCCAAACTAAAAGCCCAGTGAAGTCAGGTAATATTCAAGGGCCATCCACCATGTAGTGTAGCAAGCCACGTGAGATAATATATATGCACTCACCAGAGCCCCAAGGTCACTTGGACCAAACAAGCCTTTTATTAAACCACTAAGATTGGATTTGTTCATCAGTTTTTTCACCACAGTTTACATGCTTCTTCAGTAATGATATCCTCCCATCAGACAGATAGACCTAAGCATTGGGAAATTAACAAATAACATTTTTTTTATTAAAACGGTATTGCACAATCAATTTTGTTAACGCTCTACATTAAATCTGCTTACAATAAAATGTGCCCAGACTGGCACCAGCTCAATCGGCCTGTACAATGCCACTGATCTGAATATCTCCTCTGGATACTGTTTGCCCCTCCGTTACCTCGTAGTGCCCCGGGGTGCGTTCCTCTAAAAATCGGATGTGACGTCACTGGTTCTTCACGGTGGCAGGCAGCCACTAGCTCTCTATGCATTTTGTCTATTGGACATCATCAGGAAATCCCCTGCACTACATGGTGGATGGCCTTTAAAGAATAACAGACTTCATAGTGGACTTTTAGTTTGAACAGAACTGTTTTTGGACACGTTTGAGCATCATTTTGAAACTTTCCATTTTCCATGTTTGTTGTGATATTCAGTTATAATTTGATATTTTTTGTTTATAGGTCACTAGCAATATTGATCATGTTTTGAAAGGGTAGCAAAGTCTTTTACACCAAGACTTTTGTGTACATGTATTAATGCATAGAAATGGCAAACTTTTTGATTGATTTGCTAAAACTACCATTGTTGGATGAGAATATGTCCACTTCAGGACCTTAACTGGAAATCTTCATGGTTGATTTCTGAATGCCAAGATGAATCGCCAAACCATAAAATAAAGAGCTATATGGTTGCATGTATATGAAAGGCCACGTTTACATGAGCCTATACATGGCAGAAGCAAGGAGGTGGCTTTTCCCTGTATAATTATTGGCCACACTTTTTTCCATTATCATTAGGAGTGAAATCCACTCCTAAGCCCCCACACAGTGGAGAAATCTAGCTGACCGTGGATTACTGGTAAAGTTCCCCCCCCCCTAATACTTACCTGAGCCCCACCCCGATCTAGCAATGTGGCACGAGAGACTCAGTTGTCAAGGACTCTCCCTCCTCATTGGCTGGGACATTGGCTCCCGCTGCTGTCAATCAAAGTCAGTCAGCCAATCAGGAGAGAGGGGTTGGGCATGAGCCACAGCTCCCTGTCTGAATGGACACGCTGAGCTTTGGCTCTGCTCAGGTACCACCATAACAAGCTGCTTGCTGTGGGGGCACTCAGCAGGAGGGAGGGGCAGGGAGCACCGAAGAGGGACCCGAGAAGAGGAGCGTTGGGGCTGCTCTGTGCAAAACCACTAAACAGAGCAGGTAAGTATAACATGTTTGGTATTTTTAAATTTAAAAAAATAGACTTCACTTTAAATACCACAATATGGCTTGAACTAGAGGGTCTTAATGTACTTGGGATTCAGCAAAAAATCTCAGCATTGTAGCTAATTTTTGTTTTGGGTTCCACTGTGACCAAATGTATGGTTGTAATGAACCTCCTTGTTTAACCTGCACTGAGAAAGTGATCACTGGAATCTGATTGTTTATTATAGGTTACTCTAACTTTCGCAAAATACCCTAAGAAAAGGAAGTATAATATAATGCAGGTATAGATTTGCAGTTTATATGCAACTTTTTCCAGTCACCTGATGACACTAAGGCATACCTCATAGTGCCTGGAGATCTATCTCTAAATCTTTTATTTGCTTTGGTGCAGAAGGATTATATTCTAGCTATTCTAATTGTTGGATCTCTTACCCTATTGATGGAAGATTATGACCAGTTGATTTTTGTTAAACCTAAACTAAACCCAGTTAGCCATTACACTCATTAGAAGTAAGGCTGAAAAATGGCATGGGAAACATTTGCCTTCTTTTCAACTTGGATTAGCTTGTGCATTTGCTATTGAAACATTTAACTCCTAGGTATTTCCATTTCAGGGAATTATCTGTTGCCAGGCTATGGACATTCAAATATTTACATATTTTAAAGCGGAGTTCCGGGCACAAAATCAATCTTTTTTTTTTTTGTGCCCGTCCGCTTGTTCACCTTCACCTGAAACAGAATTGGATAGTTAGGTTTTTTTTTTTTTTATAATCACCTTGTAATTGTAGATCGAAGATACTCACCTATCTTCACTTCCTCCCTCTGTGCCGCGGCTCCGCCGTCACTTCCGGGCTTGCAATGATTCCTGGGAGCTGAACGTCATCGCTCCCAGGAATCAATGCGATGGCACCGGCCCCGCTCGTCACTTCCGAGAGGGGCCGGTGCAGGCGCATTCTGGGAGAAGAGGACGCGGAAGAGGATCGTGCCGGCTTCAGCTGCCCACAAGAGAGATGGAAACGCTGTGGAAGAAATTTTATAAGTAAGTATTTCTTCTTGCAGGTAAGTGCGAACCGGGACAGATCAGAGGCTAGCCATTGTGGAATGTACTAGCCCTGACTGTCTCGGGGGTATGTTTATTGAAAAATGGTTTCTGTGCCCGGAACTCCGCTTTAACAAGCAGTAAAAAGCTGAGCTGAAGGCACTGTGGAGCAATTCCTCCTCTAAAGTATTCAGTAGAAGACTGAAATTGTGCTCTGTTCCCTTTCTCAGTTTAGCAGTGAATTATCAGACTCCCAGACTTCTATTTTAAACAAAAAGGCAGCTGCACTGTGTTTGTATTAATAGGCTGGGAAGCTGCCAAGTCACTGCTAGGAGAGGGAGTAGAATGAGCTGCAGCCTTTCAGCAATGGGGTAAAACCCTAGTGCTTTTGTTGTTCAATTGAATTGCTCCACAGTGCATGTAGCTACATGTTAACTGCTGGCTAAGTATGTACTGCTTATTACTCAATTACTGCCAGTAATGAATTTGTAGATGCCCCCCCTTTTTTTTTTTTTTTTGCTTTCAAAATGATTGGGCTGCCAATACACCCCTAAAGTGCTTGTAAAAGTACCTGACCCTGCTTTTTATTTTTTATTTTGTAACATAACTAGGGATTGACCGATTATCGGGGGCCGATATGCACTTTTCCCCGATATATCGGAGTCGGCCCCTGAGGTTACCGATTATTGCCGATATTTCGGGAAAGTGCTTGTACCGGAGTGATGCCTGCAGCTAGAGGCATCACCCTGGTACTGCCATCCATAGCCGACGGTTGGCTGTCTTGTAATGACAACCGATGCGTCTAAAAAGCCGCTCAGCTGTCATAACAAGGAGCTGGAGGGGACATCTCCTCCCCCGCCCGCAGCCTCCCGTGGCTCGCCTGGGTCTCCCGTTCCACCGGGAGACCCTGGGCATCCTACCTGCACGGCCGCCAAAGAGAAGACCCGATCAAAGTCGCATTTGGCTCTGAACGTGTCTCCATGTAAGAAACTTGGCGGCAAATAAAAAAAAAAATGCAAGCATTCAAAACACCCAAACTTGGCGTTTTGCATGCTTTTATGTAAAGAGGAGAGGTTTGGGGTCTTTGGACCCCCAGATCCCTCTACCAGAGTACCCGTGAAAAATGAAAAAAAAAAAATTTAAATGTCCGAAAATATCGGCCGATACTGATATCCGATGACCAAAATATCGGTATCGGCTCTAAAAAAACGATATCGGTCGATCACTAAACATAACACTTCCATGTAGGTGTTTTGCATTCAGAATAAATGGCACCACATAATCTGTCAGGGCAGGATGATGCTGGGTGTCCTTCAGCAAGGAAAAACAATGAGGCAGGCTCTGACTTGATGCAACATTTAATGCACACTGGGAAGCTCACAACAAAATGTGCAGTAAAATCAAACTAAGCAATCCTTCCGTACAGGGAGGAACCTTTACAACTGTGCTCAAGGTAAGGCTGGAGTTCAGATTTAAAATGCTTTTAGTGCATGTTTAGAATATGTAAACATTTTATTGTACATTATCCCTGTACAGGTTCACTTTAATGTAAAGGTTCATAACACACAAGTGCTTCTGAAAAATCTGCTAAATGCTGCAGCTTGTTTCATAGACATGAACTATAGCATCTGAATGCAATCTTACTCGGGTATTGCAACTCTTTCTCATGAAAACTGGCTCCATGTATGGAATATGTTACTGGGCTTTTGTGGTTCTTATGTACAGATTCTACATGGCTGATAATGGCCATATAGTCTTCCTTTACTGAGAAAATGACAGGTCCACTTTTCTGCTATCAAGTCCATTATCTAACGTCTGATACTTTCACATCTTTTTCATCTTGCAAGGCATGCTTTTAGCACCATTCGGCTTCTACCTCATGACTTGGCTGAAAATATCAATTTTCTCCTCGGCATCGGCCAGTGATTGAACCCATTCAATATGTGACTTTCTCATGCTATTCCGTTCGTTTTCTTAAGTGATAATTGGCGGCCATTTTTCAGCCTATGTTTTCAGCAACATGTCTTGCATTTTAACCATCTTGAAAAGCAAAAAGTGGTTGTAAAGCCTAAAAGTTCACTAAACCCTCAGCAGTAAAACCAGTCTGTATATGTAGTATAGTACGCCTGTTATGTTAAGGGGTTAATCCTCTGCATTGCGTATAAAGGTTGTGTGATCCTGTCTTCTCTGATCCTCCTCTTTAACTGACAGCAGTCCATCTCTTGATAGAACAGAGCATTAGGAGTTTTTTTTTTTTCTTGGGGGAGTGCATGTGATCAGCACAGGGCCAATCAGCACTGTCTGGACCCCTTCTTTTCTTACCTGAGCCTGATCCGATCCAGTGATGTACGTGAGCGCAGTGACTCCAGCCGTTGTCACTCTCCTCATTGGACAGATTGCTAGCAGTGGGAGCCAGTGGCTCCTGCTGTTGTTAATTAAATCGAGTTACAAGGGGGGGGGGGGGGCAGCAGGGCCGCGTCCCGCTGTCTGTGTTGATGGAGGCAGCAGTGGGACTCTGGAGCCCTTATGGAAAGTAGCTTTCCGTGGGGCACCCGGTGAACAGGAAGAGCCTGGTACGCTGGAGGGGAACCCCAAAAGAAGAGGATCGGGGCTGCTCTGTACAAATGCATTGCATAGAGCAGGTTTCCAGCAGGTTTCATAGGTGTATACAGTGTGTGTGTGTTTTTGGGTTTACAACCACTTTAAATAAATAATGGAATGAAAATGAAGCAAATGCATTTTTAGTACAAATATTTTGAGTCTGGTTTTGTGTGCGATTAGGATGTCTCTGGAAATCAAGGTCAGTCGGTTTGTAAAGACAAATAATAATCGACCTTTAATTTTCTTTTATGTTGTAGCAGTCTGTAGCTGGCTTTCCTATTACTAATAGTCAGGCACTTTGGATTGAGCAATAGGACAGCTGTAGTAAGACAGCTGAAACTTGTTTAAAGTAATTGAATAATCTTTGAGGGCCTCTTCACTTGTTTCTGGTCTATTTGCAGTGCAATATTTCATATGTGGTTTAAGGGCAGTCCATTTATTTTATAATTATCTTGAGACAAAGCAAAGTATGAGTTAACATGTTTGCAGAATATAGTACAAAGACTATATTGAAAATGCAAATTGCTATAAAACATTTGTATAACATTTTTAGACATTTGGGATTGATTTACTTAATCTAGAGAGTGCAAAATCCGGTGCAGCTGAGGAGGTAACCAATCAGCTTCTAGCTTTAGATTGTTCAATTAAGCTTTGACAAAACAAATCCTGGAAGTTGATTGGTTTCTATGCAGAACTGCACCAGATTTTGCACTCCAGCTTTAGAAAAACAACCCTTAAGTTTCACCGTAAAGAAGGTATCCGTTTGTTCTCTTTGCTCTACCGTATGGTCAGAGTAAAGTGCAGATGCAGTAATATCATGCAATAGACTACCGAGAAAAAGTGATATTTGAAAATGTTCAATGGAAGTATAGTAAGCATCTTAAGGAAAAAGGAAAGGTGGCTTGAGGGAGTAAGAAAGAGAAGGGAAAGGGAGGAGCATGCAAACCTTCTCGTGTTGGAAGAGAGTGGGAGACAATGGTGATACGAATCCTCAAGAAGAGGTCATGAGGTTCCATGGAAACCCAGCTTTATTGAATGTATCTAGGGAGCTTTTTAATCCTTCTGTGAAGCATTTCATGTTATGAACATCATAGATGCATTAATATTTAGATTTAGACTGTACTTTTGATCGCTGCCTTTTTAGTGCAGTTAGACAGCTGGCTGAAGTCATTATGTGGTTAATTGTTTAGTAGAATGTTTGGCCATGTTTGCTCTATGCTGTAGGGAGGCCTAGGAGGCAGGCGCAGGCTGCTGAAGTCATGGGTTGGCGTCCTCTTCACCGCCATGAGGGTACATGCAGTTTAAACCAGGGTATAATATATAGGGCAGTTGGGATCTATGCTGTGGTGAGGCAGCAGGCTATACAAGGATGGTATTCTGAGGTGGTAAGAGGATGCTGTTTTTGGATTATGGTGGATGGCCCTGTTGTTTATGTATCTGGCTTTGATTTGAAGGGTAAAGACATTGTGTCATTATGTCTTCAGGTGGATAGTAGTTTTGATCTGCTTGGATATACGGCTCCTTTTTCCAGGGTATTTCCCATGGCTATCTGTAGATAACAGGTAACTATAATATATGAGGTATTACATTTCGTTTGGTTATTTTGGCTGTCATATGATCACCAAATTGTTTTATTTTTTTGCCTGTTTTTTTAGCTTGCCAGAAGGTAGACTTGCCTGGTTGGAATTGGTATACTATTGCTACAAAAGAATTGGTCCCAGATGATCAGTGACATGAAATTGCCATCATCCCATAAAGTCGATACAGAAAAATAACACTAGAAGTGTTGGTCTCCTCTTAAGAAAAGGGGGGATTTTTAAGGCAATAATTGCTAAAAAATTACAATGAATAAAATGTAAATTATTTATTAATATAATAAAAAATGACAGACAATGTCATTAATTGCAGACATGAAGGCTCCATGACCAAGCGTGGAAGACCACAACAGATCATGGATCACAGGAGTCACAATATATACAAACAGCCAATGTAATACATTTAAACATAGATTGTGAGGAAGCAAGGGATATATACCACTCCCGCACCGGGATATAGACCCCCAGGCGAGGGAGAGTGTACAACCAATGCATTTCGAACAATTTATTGAACTTTTAAGTTCCAATCTTCATCAGGGATATAAGAACTGGTGGTCCCTTTATTTTCCTACCTAGAAAGAAAAAATAATAACAAACCAACCAACAAACAAACACATAAAGAAAAAAAAATGATTGTTATAAAATGGTTTAGGTACATGAATGCGCCACCAAACTTTCCCCACACTCCCACCCATGGATATGAGCATTGAAAATGCAGACACATAGGCATAGAATGATACCCACCAAATCTTCTTTGTAACAACGAATGGATTCAGTTGCTGTAAAGATCTTTACAGCAACTGAATTCATTCGTTGTTACAAAGAAGATTTGGTGGGTATCATTCTATGCCTATGTAATAATAAAATAAAGGGACCACCAGTTCTTATATCCCTGATGAAGATTGGAACTTAAAAGTTCAATAAACTGTTCGAAACGCGTTGGTTGAACACTCTCCCTCGCCTGGGGGTCTATATCCCGGTGCGGGAGTGGTATATATCCCTTGCTTCCTCACAATCTATGTTTTAAATGTATTACATTGGCTGTTTGTATATATTGTGACTCCTGTGATCCATGATCTGTTGTGGTCTTCCACGCTTGGTCATGGAGCCTTCATGTCTGCAATTAATGACATTGTTTGTCATTTTTTATTATATTAATAAATAATTTACATTTTATTCATTGTAATTTTTTAGCAATTGTTGCCTTAAAAATCCCCCCTTTTCTTAAGAGGAGACCAACACTTCTAGTGTTATTTTTCGGTATACTATTGCTATAATTAAGCTCTGCATTCTTCTTTTTTTTTTTTCCCAGTTGTGTTAATGGGAAGTATACATATTTATGATCCCACCCTTATTAGGCAGCATTGAGCTGCATGGCATATCATATCGGCTCTGTTTTTGGCCTGTGGGCTGTCACCGGTTAAATCCAGGTCTATTGGCTCTGTAGAGACATGTAGCTGTATGTGGTAATGTAACTATGACATTTGCTAATGTGTATTGTGTTGTACTATATTTCTTTAGTTAGGTTACACTTCCTTGAAGGCATATGAGAGGTCCTGAGGAATCCATTTTTGCAGAACATGTTGACCTTACCGACTTTCCATTTTTGAAGTTATGTAGAAGATTTGATAATTTTAAACTATGGAAGATGTAACTGTATAATGGGGAACACACAGCCCCTCATTTTTTTTTTAATGTTTTTTCTTGTAACATAATTGTAAATAAATTGTAAGGGTTTTAAGCAATGGTGTTTTCCCTTGGCAATAGTAAAGTGCCTCTTGTTTTCTTTTTTGGGGTAGTGTCTTAGGCTTCATGTACACACGACATTTAAAAACCTCTTTTGAATGCTGGAACTTGACAGCTAGTAAACGATGGTTAAAAACGTCAGTTTTACCTGCCGCACTTATGCACGTTTAGCGGCGTTTTAGAAGCATTTTTTTTTTTCGCTCTCTTTCTCTCATTGAAAACACCTATAAACAAAAACCCTTAAAGACGTGAGTTACTACATTTAGATGCGTTTACACGCTGTTACAAGCATTTGGCTATTCAAATGCCACTAAGCTACTGTCCTGAATGCAATTTTTTTGCTTTCAGAAAGATGTTTCTAACCTCAACTGCTTCTAAACTACTATAAACGTCTGAGTGTACATGTACCCATAAGATAACATTGAGTAGAGTTTAGAGGCTGCTGAGAAAAAATGCCCAAATGCTCATAGACGTTTTTTTACCAGCTGCAGTGTACGTGAGGCCTTGGGGTTTATTCAGGTCCTTTATTTTAAATAGGCTCCCAAGGCATTGCAAGAGAAGACTGACCCATCTCCATTGTTTCAGACATGGTGTCCAAAGAGTTGACCTATAGAATTGAATAGCAAGAGAAATGCTGCATATTCCTGAATTAAAGGGGCAGTCTACCAAAAAAGATTTTTTAGTTCTAGGTGGAGCTTTTTGCATAGTAGTCACTATAGGCTGCTTGATTTATTGGTGACAATTGGCTTTTTTGAGTTTAACGCTTCAGTCTAAATTCAGTTCTTGGTATATGCTGGAGAGGTGAACCACTTGACATGTCCTCACATGGGGGCTCTGTTGGCAAGATAGCTGCACTGGGGTTTTTGCCCCTGCTATGGCCAATATGAACAGCTTCTACTCTCCCAGTTTTATTTATCATGAAGGATTCAACAGAAAATTGTTTTACACAATAGTGGGTGTGTATACCGTATTTTCCGGCGTATAAGACGACTGGGCGTATAAAACGACCCCCCTACTTTTCAAGTTAAAATATTGCTTTTGGGATATATTCCCCATATAAGACTACCCCCCCTTCCGAAGCAGGGCAACACCATTGAAAAACATTTTCTCAGATCTCTCGTATGTCACCAAGGTACTGTAAGAAAGTGAGATAACCATTCAAACAGCACACTAGGTGCTGCATGGCTCTGTCACAGTGTGCCACATAGCTTTTGGGTACCGATTTTTGTTATTGCTAAACTGTGTTATAGTCTATCATTCAGTACAGCTATAAATTAACAAAGTTAGCACCCAAAAGCCATGTAACACTGTGACAGAGTAATGCAACAGCTAGTGCGCTGTGTGACTGAAAATCCTAATGCTAATCATCGTAAGGCACTTTGAGGATTCTACAGTGCGGTACTTAAGACATTACACATTACAATATGCATATAGTCCCTACTCACTGTTTGCTGCCAGTGCCATGCTACCCGCCGCCATCGGGATTAGTTTTAAATCTCCCGCTCCCTGCGAGTCACCTCACATACCGTAGTCCCGTCGCCTGAACAATAGAGTGCATGACAGTCAGATCACTCCGCTGCCAGACAGCAGCTACAGTATCCAGAACTTCCTGAACATGCAACGCGGCGCAGATAATGTACATGCGCCCGAAACAGAAGAAAAAGTCCCTGCATCGCTTCAATCTCCTCTCTTGAAGGTACCTTGAAAATATTATACTCGGCGTATAAGACGACCCCCGACTTTTGAGAAAATTTTCCTGGGGTAAAAAGTCATCTTATACGCCGGAAAATACGGTAGTTAAAACTCAAAGATGGGCTGTTCAGCAGATGAGCGCAGTAAGATTATTCTAATTGAGTATCCAAGACCTACATGAAGCCAATAGCCATCTAACTCCGTTTGTGTGCATTGACTGTTTTTAATCTAACTTTTATCTATATGTGTTTGTGGTTGGCTCCAGATTAATATTCAAATATTTTTATTACATTATGTATTGTATACACTCATTGTCCACTTTATTAGGTACACCTGTTTAATTGCTTGGTAACACAAATTGCAAACCAGCCAATCGCATGACAGCAAAATGAAAACAAAATATGTGTAGCGTAAAGGTGAATAAAATGTCCGACAACATAAGAGTCCAATAATTCAAAAATATTATAAACGGAGTGGATCCAATATAACACAATGATGAAAAATTTGTAGTGCAGCAAATCCCAACACCAGTGAAGGGAAATAAGATTGCGCTCACCAGATGGATGGGACCCAATTACCGTATAGTAAAAAGGGTCAAACAGGCTTGTAGATAGATGGAATGTCCGATTGGATTTCACCGACCAAGGAGAGGAAGTGTATCGAACTCCAAAGCTTGAACTCAGTCAGAGGGTCCACTCCCACATGGTAGGTGGTGAATTGAAGATAAAACAAGGGGGGACATTTTTTTTAAGAATGTTCTACAGTGAGGGGGCATTTTGTTTTTTTTTTTTCAGCCTACTATAGCATAACTTGCTGTGTTTATACTTTCTATATTTAAAAAAAGACAAAGAGTATTGTTGCTCTAATTAGACTTGTTTCAAGAGATCCGTTTATTTTGGAAGCTTTTGATTAAGTACGTGCCAGGAGAAACATCGGACAGCAGAAAACCTGGCACCGCCCGAGTATAAGCAAACAGTTGGGATGTTGGTATCTCCTTTATAATGCAGATCCGTTGATGACTAATACAGTGCATCCGGAAAGTATTCACAGCACTTCACTTTTTCCACATTATGTTACAGCCTTGTTCCAAAATGGATTAAATTCATTTTCCTCAAAATTCTACAAGCGGTATCTCATAATGACAATGTGAAAGAAGTTTGTTTGAAATCTTTGCAAATTTATTAAAAATAAAAGATGAAAAAAATCCCATGTACATAAGTATTCACAGCCTTTGCTCAATACGTTGTTGAAGCACCTTTGGCACCAATTACAGCCCCAAGTCTCTGAGTATGTTTCTACAAGCTTGGCACACCTATTTTTGGGCAGTTTCTCCCATTCTTCTTTGCAGGACTTCTCACGCTTCATCAGGTTGGATGGAGAATGTCGGTGCACAGCCATTTTCAGATCTCTCTGGAGATGTTCAATCGGGTTCAAGCCTGGACCCTGGCTGGGCCACTCAAGGACATTGATTTGTTCCGTAGTCACTGCTTTGTTATCTTGGCTGTGTACTTAGGGTCATTGTTCTGTTGAAAGATGAACCTGTCTGAGGTCCAGAGCGCTCTGGAGCAGGTTTTTATCAAGGATGTCTGTACGTTACTGCATTCATCCTTTCCTCAATCCTGACTAGTCTCCCAGTCCCTGCCGCTGAAAAACCTCCCCACAGCACGATGCTGCCACCACCATGCTTTACTGTAGGGATTGTATTGGCCAGGTGATGAGTGGTGCCTGTTTTACTCCTGACATGACGCTTGCCATTCAGGCCAAATAGTTCAATCTTTCTTTCACCAGACCAGAGAATTTTGTTTCTCATGGTCTGAGAGTCCTTCAGGTGCCTTTTGGCAAACTCCCAGCAAGCTGTCATGTGGCCTGTTACTGAGGAGTGGCTTCCTCTGGCCACTCTACCATACAGGTCTGATTTGTGTAGTGCTGCAGAGATGGTTGTTCTTCTAGAAGATTCTCCTCTCTCCACAAAGAAATTCTGGAGCTCTGTCAGAGTGACCATCAGATTCTTGATTAAGTCCCTGACTAAGGCCCCTTTCCCCCGATCGCTCAGTTTGGCTGGGCAGCCCGCTCTAGCAACAATCCTGGTGGTTCCAAACTTCTTCCATTTATGGATGATGGAGGCCCCTGTGCTCATTGGGACCTTCAATGCTACAGAAATGTTTCTGTACCCTTCCCCAGATCTGTGCCTTATTCCAATCTTCTCTCGGGGGTCTCTAGACAATTCCTTGGACTTTATGGCTTGGTTTGTGCTCTGACAAGCACTGTTAACTGTATGACATTTTTATAGACGTGTGTGACATGTCAAATCAACTGAAGTTACCACAGGGCAAGTTGTAGAAACATCTTAAGTATGATCAGTGGAAGCAGGATGCATCTGAGCTTAATTTTGAGTGTCATGGCAAAGGCTGTGATTACTTGTGTACATGTGATTTTATTTTTTTTAGTTTGTTTGAAATATTTGCAAATTTATTAAAAATAAAAATACTTCTTTCACGTTTTCATTATGGGGTCTTGTTTGTAGAATTTTGAGGAAAATAATGAATGTATTCCATTTTGGAATAAGGCTGTAACATTAAAAAAAAAAAAGGTTTGAAAAAGTGAAGGGCTGTGAATACATTCCGGATGCACTATACGAACAGCCGTATCTCATAAAGAGTGCAAGGAGTGTTAACCCACATCAGCCAATTGGGATTCATATTTTTTCTTAAGCTAATGCAAAATGGTTTCTGATTGGTTATTTTGGGTACTGTATTTGCATTATGTGCTTTGCTCCTTGCGCTATTATATTGAATTAGTCTGCAATTTAAAATGGGACGAAAGGAGAGATGAGTGTGACCCATAGGAGCATATTTAAAAGCAATAAACATTCACTGTTGGTGAATCTTCTAGGTACATGCATTTTCTAAAGGGCAGTTTAATCATGTAAACTACAGTATCTCCCAAAAGTGAGTACACCTCTCACATTTTTATAAATATTTTATTATATCTTTTCAAGTGACAACACTGAAGAAATGACACTTTGCTACAATGTAAAGTAGTGAGTGTACAGCTTTTATAACTGTAAATTTGCTGTCTCCTCAAAATAACTCCGCACACAGCCATTAATATCTAAACCACTGGCAACAAAATGAATACACCCCTAATTGAAATTTCTAAATAGAGCCTAAAGTGTCAATATTTTGTGTGGCCACCATTATTTTCCAGCACTGCCTTAACCCTCTTGGGTACGGAGTTCATCAGAGCTTCGCGGGTTGCCACTAGAGTCCTCTTCCACTCGTTCATGATGACATAACGGAGCTGGTGGATGTTAGACACCTTGCACTCCTCCACCTTCTGTTTGAGGATGCCCCACAGATGCTCAATAGGGTTTAGGTCTGGAGACATGCATGGCCAGTCAATCACCTTTACCCTCTGGTTCTTTAGCAAGGCACTGGTGTGTGTTTGGGGTCGTTATGTTGGAATACTGCCCTGTGGCCCAGTCTCCGAAGGGAGGGCACCATACTCTGCTTCAGTATGTTGGCATTCGTGGTTCCCTCAATGTACTGTAGCTCCCCAGTGCTGGCAGCACTAATGCTACCCCAGACCATAACACTCCCACCACCATGCTTGTCTGTAGGCAAGACACACTTCTTTATACTCCTCACCTGGTTGCCACCAAACACGCTTGGCACCATCTGAACCAAATAAGTTTATCTTGGTCTCATTAGACCACAGGACATGGTTCCAGTAAACCATGTCCTTTTAGTCTGCTTGTCTTCAGCAAACTGTTTGCAGGCTTTCTTGTGCATCATTTTTAGAAGAGGCTTCCTTCTGGGATGACAGCCATGCAGACCAATTTGATGTAGTGTGCGGCGTATGGTCTGAGCACCGACATGCTGGCCTCCTACCCCTTTAACCACTGCCGCAATGGCAGCACTCATATGCCTATTTCCCAAAGACCACCTCTGGATATGATGCTGAGCATGTGCACTCAACCTCTTTGGTAGACCATGGCGAGGCCTGTTCTGAGTGGGACCTGTCCAGTTAAACCGCTGTATGGTCTTGGCCACCGTGCTGCAGTTCAGTTTCAGGGTTTTGGCAATCTTCTTATAGCCTAGGCCATCTTTATGTACAGCAACAATTTTTTTTTTTTTTCATATCCTCAGAGAATTCTCTGCCAGGATGTGCCATGTTGATCTTCCAGTGACCAGTATGAGGAAGTGAGAGGGATAATGCCAAATTTAACACACCTGCTCCCCATTCACACCTGAGACCTTGTAACACTAATGAGTCACATGACACTGGGGAGAGAAAATGGCTAATTGGGCACAATTAGGACATTTTCACTTAGGGGTGTACTCGCTTTTGTTGCCAGCAGTTAAGACATGAATGTTGAGTTATTTTGTGGGGACAGCAAATTTACACTGCTGTACAAGCTGTACACTCACTACTTTACTTTGTAGCAAAGTGTCATTTTTCAGTGTTGTCACATGAAAAGATATAATATATTTACAAAAATGTGAGGGGTGTACTCACTTTTGTGAGATACTGTACGTAACTACTTTAACATGTTAAGAACAAGTTTTATTTCCTGTTCTCCTCTGCCGTATGGGGGATTAAATTAGCACAGTGGATACAAGACATAGAAAATGTCCTGGTTTTCTTGGACCTTAACGTTTATGGTGTCTCTTTTCTTTCATAATTGTAATTCTTACAATGCTGTACCTTTTTTGTTGTTATTCCTTTTATGAGAGACTTGTTAAGGTGGTGTGTGAAACTCGCTAACCTGAGAATAAAATATGGATCCTGTTCCCTTAAGCATGAATAACGGCACAGTGCTTGTTCTGTGTAATGTTGCCCCTTGTATCATATAAAGTACATGGCTGATGCTGCCTGTTTCTGCCCTCCCCCCCTGTAAACTGACCATGGTTTCATGGCTGCTGAGCCCTAAAACCGTCGTCGGTTTACGTGCCTCCGTCATCCTCTGTCCTCCTCTGTCTTCTCTCTTCTTCCCTGCCTATCGCCTGTGTCAGTGGTGCTCTGCTCCCCGGCCCTGCACTTCCTGCTGCTAAAAAAAAAAAATATTCTATGATCATACATTCCCCTGTGTTAAATAATGACATGTGCCCCACTGCATGTGTTTTTATAAAAAAAATACAGATTTCTACCTTATTTTAGAACGCCTTACGGCGCTCCCGTGACTGCTTGCCTCTCTTCTCCTTTCCATAGATCTGTCTCCTAGATATCAACCTAAACCCTGTTTGTGTATGAAACCTTTAGTGAACCATTTTTGGATTTTGTCTAATATACAGAAAACTCTGAATTTCATAACTAATTTGAGTATCCAAGAAGGAAATTATATGTTTGCTACATTCCAAATTGAATTGTATTTCTTCTGAACAGCTTTTGAATGTACTGTGAAATTAGAAGAAGAACCATACCACAAAAATGTATGTCATCTATAAATCTAAGCCAAAGATGGCAATGTTGCTGAACACCATAATTGTACATAAATATACATTTTTGTTTTATCATGTTCATACAGGCATTAGAAGGGGGTGGGGGCTATTTGTTTCCTGCTCCACTCAGTTGAATAAAAAATTGTTTAAGAACGTGATATAGTTTTCCAAAGCAAACTTACGGTACATTTCTGAAAAAAATCAGCCTGTGTATCCATATACTGTACATTTCACTTTCTCCTACTAAACCTTTCACTTCTATGCATACTTGTGTGGTTATTGGAGGCGTAAAGACTTACTACTTCACAAGTTACCAAAATTGGTTCATCTGAGATTGATTGCACGGTAATAAGTCCATTATATCGCTAAAATAAGTTCTGCAGACTAGGGTGGGGATAACATCCTTATTTTATGGTCTTCCTGGCAGTTTAATTGTATCCTTCTAGATCTCTAGTAAATTGTATAGTACTGGGGCCACCAGATGTTCAGCCTATACTTTTGTTAAATCATTTATTAGAGTGATGCACAGTAAAAACCTTCCTGATCTTTCACTGTATATGTCAGCAAGGTGTCCCAATACCGGTTTTAATTGGGATATCTGCCATTTTACAAAGCAATTCCAGTGCATCAGTTTATTTTTTACTGAGGTTATTCTCAATGTGAGCAATCAAATTTCTGGTAAGATCCACCTCCGATTTAAGTGGTTGTAAACATCAGACATGAAATATGGACACAGTTTATCCCTCTATATTGTGTACTTGTCTCAATCCAGAGCACTAAGTGTCATTTTTGTCTGCTGTCTCCTTCCTCTGCCAGAAGCATGAGTAACTTTACACAAGATTTCTTGACACCAAGAGAAAAATGGTGACAGGGGAGGGATCTCCAGCTGATTGACACCCTCAGTTCTGTTCCTGTGTGCTATGTGAAGGGGTGTGTCCCTTTCCTCCAATCAGCTCTGAGCTCTTCTCACTGATGTAAGTTCAGCTCTCCGCCTCCTTTTCAGAGCTGAGAAATCCTGTGTCAATTCTGCACTTTAAATGGATATAGGGAAAGACTGCCGCAGATAAACAGTTACAATTTCTTGTTCAAACATTTTATTGAAAAATAGAAATAAGTACAACGTAACATGTACAACATAAGGAGGAGAAGTTACAGTCATAATGGCAAGGAAGGCAAGGTGAGGTCTGACAAAAATTCAGTGACCTGGGAGTCATGTGGGGGGGAATAGAGTTTTGAAAGAGGGTGGTGGAAGGTCTCCAGAATTTTAATTGGGTTGCTAGTGTAGGCAGTTTTCAAGCAGATCGGCTTTCGAACGATGTTAGCATTTCGAAGTGAGAGTGCTAGAAAGGTGTCGGGTTTGTTGGCTTTAGTGTTGAACTGGTGTTGGGAACGTCCAAGTTTGTTTTTCGGCAGATTCAGTGAGGAAAAGTTATAGTTCCAAAGATGCCTTATCAAGGATTTTTTTATTATCTGGGGTGGGGTCTGCATGAAAGCGTTCGTGGGCTAGGGTGAAGGTGAAATTAAGGGTACGGTATAGAAGCTGACGTTCTTTCTTAAAACAGGTACAATTTAATCTCTTTGTATCACCCGAGGCCAGTCACTTCACTGGGTATATGTAAGGCCTCATGCACACTGGACGTTTTTGGAGCTGCTGTTAGCAGCGTCAGACGTTTTTTTTTTGCAGCTGCAGAACGCCCATCCATGTTATTCTATGGACTCATGCACACATAGAGCTTTTAGGAGCTCCAAGTGGCATAGGCGTTTTACAGCTCCAAAAAAAAACCCAGGAACTGTGCGTTCTGGAGCTGCAGCGTCAAGCTGTAAAAACGTCTGACGCTGCTAAAGGCTGAATAACGTTGCTTAACGTGCGTTAAGCCACGTTATACGTTTTTTTTTTCTTCCATTCAAAATCAATGGTTCTCTATTGATTTGAATGGATGTCGCACCGCAGGTCGGATCAGGATGATCCGACTTGCGGCGCGACCTGCACTGTGAGAATCTTGAGGGGGAACTCCACACCAAAATGGGGAAAAAAACGGCGTGGGGTTCCCCCCCAGGCCCTTCGGGTCTGGTATGGAATTTGAGGGTAGCCAAAGGGTATGGAATCTGAGGGTAAGACCAGAGAGGAGAAGAAAAGAAGAGAGTCCAGCAGAAGGGCGGACAGCAAAAGAGCAGAAGACCCCGGAGAGGAGCGGACAGCAAAAGAGCAGAAGACCCCCGGAGAGGAGAAGACAAGAAGAGCCGGATGAAGATTTTTAATAAACTTTCCAAAACGTCTCCTGTCGTTATTTCCATACACTGCCTTTTATGTGGTGAATGAGTAGGGGTACAGTGTACCCCATACCCATTCACATAGGGAGGGGGTCCGGGATCTGGGGGGCCCCCTTGTTAAAGGGGGCTTCCAGATTCCGATGAGCCCCCTGCCCGCAGACCCCCACAACCACCGGCCAGGGTTGTGGGGATGAGGCCCTTGTCCTCATCAACATGGGGGCAAGGTGCTTTGAGGTGGGGGGTGCAGAGCCCCCCCTGCCCCAAAGCACCCACACCCCCCCATGTTGAGGGCGTGTGGCCTGGTATGATGCAGGGGGGGTGGGGCCGCTCGCTCGTCCCCTCCCCTTTCCTGGCATGCCGGGCTGCATGCTCGGATAAGGGTCTGGTATGGATTTTGGGGGGGACCCCACGCCGTTTTTTCGGCATGGGGCTACCCTCAAATTCCATACCAGACCCGAAGGGCCTGGTTTGGAACCTGGGGGGGAACCCCACGCCGTTTTTTCCCCAGTTTGGCGTGGAGTTCCCCCTCAAGATTCTCACAGTGCAGGTCGCGCCGCAAGTCGGATCACCCTGATCCGACCTGCGGTGCGACTTCCATTCAAATCAATAGGCTCCCATAGGGAACCATTGATTTTGAATGGAGGCAGAAAAAACGCTGCTAACAGCTACTGTGGCCAAACGTGCAATAACGCTAGTGGAAAAAGCTACTGAAAGCACGTTTTTACAGCTGCTGTTTCCCGGCGTCAAGTAAACAGCTTTGGAGCACGTTTTTATGACGCCCTGTGTGCATGGAGCCTTAGGGTTTACAACCACTTTCACTTTTTCCTAATGAGCATTTCAGCTGGGGTGATTTTTGTTATTCTCTAGGTTGACTTTATTTAATTGTATAGTAACCGCGCTAATGGAAAGATAAATGTAGCAGCAACTTCAAGTGTGACCACACCCAAAACAAATAAAATAAATAATAAAGTTGCGCTATTAATTCATAAATAGACCAAATAAATGTCCATACATAAAGTCTAAAATGATGATATTTTTGGGATTCCTTGCTTCATTTATTTATCTTTTTGGTAAGCACAATACCATTGGGAGCCTGGATAGAATATATTGGTTCTACACATCACTGTTTATTTTCATCATTTTTGACTTTATGTATGGACATTTATTTGGTCTATTTATGAATTAATAGCGTGACTTTAATTTAATGCGAATATATTTTTTAGTTTTTAACCTGTTTATTAATAAGTATGTTTAAAAGATCACATAAGACCTATTCCTATAGTCTATACATTCAGAATCATTAGAAATCTAATCTTGTCCCATTGGCAAAACACAAACCTTTAAAACAGGGTTTTCAGCAGAATTGAGATTTGCTGGTGAAAGATTGGAGTTATGTCCATAATTCACAGGTTTTCATGAGTAAGTTTACTTTTCTGTTTAGTGATCCAGAAACTAAACAAACAAGAAGCGAACGACAAAATAAGGGCTCATGCATAGTGCGGTTTGCACACGTATGGGAATCCTTTTTCAAAACATAACATTTTACATATGCCCGTATATGAATGTAAATACGAGTTATTACATAGCTGTGCACATTGTTTTCCATATTGCATATCAGTTGGCAAAAATACGCTACAGTTGTGGCTTCGGGTGCCACAAAAACAAGCGTACATTTTACTCTATATGCCTAATGTATGGCCATATGCCAGAGCCCTAAGAGAAAAGGTTTACCCAAGTAAAAAAAAAAAATTGAATTATGAGACAACAGGACAAAGGAGAAGTACGATAAATGATTTGCCATTTGTAAGCCAATTCTATTTTTAAACCAGATTTTCCAAATGATCCTTCTGTGAACCAATGTGGGGGTGTCATTAACTTTTTTGAATTGACACCCGCAGCAGTTTCGTAGAGGACAGTGTGAACTGCCTGCGAGGGTGATGCGGGAACCCACATTAGAACCACACTGGATCCAATCGTGTGATCCTAGGCTAAGGGTGGTTTCATAGAGAGACCGCTCTTCCCCCTTGCAGGAAATATCCGAGCTAACTGTTGGGATTTAATTGGGTATAGAGGTCTTCTATTATACCTAAAGTCACTGTAGACATTTCAAACCCAAAACTACCTTTGGTGTGAATGCTAGCTAAAGAAAAAATGTGTTTTTGTTATCTTAATCTTTATTAGCATTTAATTGTAGCTTTTATTTCTGTTTAAACAATTTCATAACAGCTTAGCAAATTTCTGCCTCATGTAATTACACTTATTTTTATTGATTTTCTGATTGGTGCACGTCTCACACTCTTTATTGATTTATTATTTATTGCTGTAAATTTGTACACATACTAGTGGGAATGACTTGGATTAACTTGGGGCCAGAGCTGTGTGTAACTGACTGTATTTGACATCACAGATTATGAAGGAGTTTGCAGTATTTTCCCGTTGTCGTTAGTGCCATTGAATTCTTTTATACAAAAGGTTTTTTTTTTTTTTGTGGTGTTTTAAAGACGTATATCCAGTTTATCTACCATATTAAACTGTAAAGAGGGAATTGTGGAATATGGTAGTTGGGATAGAGCGGAGGGTAGAATGTTTCCAGAAGGAAAGAGGGCAATAATTCTATGAAAGGAGTTATGATGTGGTGGAAAGTCCAGTGATTGTTGGATCTCGGGTGGCTATGCCCATTAAGATGCAGTCATATCTGCGTTACATGGAAGGATTCACATTTAGGCTAGTCTAAAATGTTGTATGTGTTTTGTAGAAATTTAACTTTTACCTAATACGTGTTATAGATTTGATTTGTGTAATGAAATGTAATTCATCTCCCTTGTGGGCCCACCCCAATTTATGACAAGCTCAGTGAGGACATCTAGAGATTCTACCCCATTCCCCCGGTCCCCTTCAGAAATATTCAGGGATGCAGAATTCATTTCGCCTGAAGCCTGGGACATGCAGTTCTGGGTGTCGGGCAGGTCGTTTTTTTTTTTTTTCACAATCGGCCCTGCTGTAGGCAAGCGGCAGGATTTACTTGTTAGATGCAAGCATTCGGGTGGCTGTGCTGCCGCTCTAATGCTTCCACACACCCTAGTAAAGTGCCCCCCCTGCGCACGCACCTCCATTATGTATCCCGGGCGCTGCTTGCCCATTTGTGGGCCCCGGATCAGCATAACAAGGCCTGCCGGGTAGAGGAGAGGGAGGAGAGAGCGGCTCTCCTCCTCCTCATCTTGTTTCTGACCTGGATGACCCTGGATGTCTTATTAAAGACAACCTGTCACCGAAAAAAAAAAAAAAAAAAAAAAAATCCCAAGCAGTACAAACATTTTTTTTTTTTTTTTTAATTATACTAAAGCTAAAAAGTTTTTACCTTAAAAGATAAGTCCAGGCAAAAACCTAACGCTAAACCTGCTCTGTGCCACATTCTAAACCTAATCTATCTAACGCTGTAAAGCAAAAATCACTGTACTTGAATATTCTGCAGCTTATCCAGTCCCATGCTGAGCTGTTAGTGGGAGCTTCATCGTGGAGGCGGGTGCAGGAGAGGCATAAGACAATGGAAGCCCTATAGTAAGTCTATGGGTGACGTCACTTCCCATTCATTTCACAGCTGTTGTCGGTCCTCTCCAGCACAGAGCTTCTGTCGCTGGAGACCGAACGGGATTGGGTGCAGAAAAGAGAAGTACAGCGTTTTTTGCTTTACAGGATTAGATAGATTAGGTTTAAAATGTGTCAGAGAGCAGGTTTACAGTTGATTCGATTTTGCTTGGACTTATCCTTCAATGCATTCCTTGTGCTGTGCAGGGCTGCATCTCTTCTCCCCTCTCTTCCTCTTCACACAGCACTCGAGCAGCAGCAGGAGCCATTGGCCCCTGGTGCTGTCAATCTAATGCAGTGGGGAGCAAGCAGACACTGTGTGCCTCCATAGCAAACGGCTTGCTATGGGGACACATGAAGAGGAGGAGCCAGGAGCAGCACCAGGGGACACGAGAAGAGGAGGATAGGGGCCGCTCTGTGCAATACTATTGTTTTTTCATTTAAATTTTTATTTTTACTTTAGTTACTCTTAAACACATAACCCCCACCCCTCCACCCCCACATATATGCTTGTACAAACATAAATTCAAAGGTCGAGGACACCTACACATGAAAACGTTGATTGTGATACACGTTCCATATTGCAGAGCACACCAGAAAGAGAGCAAAAGCATCAGGCCTCCGTAATGTTAAACTGATGACCTATAGGGGGCCTTTAAAGCATCACCTGTAGAAAATATAGGGTACTGAAGTTTGTCACCATTTTACGGGCGCACACAAATTTAAGGCTTGACATGTTGGGTATCTATTTACTAGGTGCAGCCCCTGTTTTTATATTTTACCAAACAATTGGGTAATTTAAACCTTTGCGGTAATATTGTGTGACATAAAAAATTGGAACTACCACTATTTTATTCTCTTGGGCAGTGTTTCTCAACCAGGGTTCCTCCAGAGGTTGCTAAGAGTTCCTTGAGCAATGAGCAATTTCTGCCTCTCATTTCCCATTGACATCATAGATTATTTTAGCGATTTGTAAGGGGGTAATTCTTCCCAATGTCCACAATGTAAGGAGCATTCTGCCCACTGACCATCCCATTAATGTATTGTGAGTTGTAGATATTATATAGTTGTAGCAGGATTCCCAGCCATTTTTGCTTGTCATGGGTCCGCCAGGGTTACCGCTAACAGCACATTTAAGCATGTTCTCCAAGTGTGAGCACTGAGACAAGGAACAGTCCAGTATCTTTGGGTTTTTTATGTTTATTGTGAACTTGGATGGGAGAAGGGATGAGTGGGATGCTCCTCTGGCTCAACTATGCACAATTTTAGTGGGAAAACTGAAAAACGCCTATTAGAGCTGACTTGACGATGGCTGGATGCCGGTCAACACCAGATGACGCTGGTTAATACTGACTTGCTGTCTGTTAACGCTGAACTGACTTCCGACACTTTCCTGTGGCACAAAGTCCTAGTTAAAGCTTCCTTTACCCCACTTCACTGAGGTAGCTGCTTATAAGACTACTGCATTGCTTTACACTTCAGGGCCCACACCGGCACTCTCTTCCACACACGCTCATCTTCAGGGCTTAAGCACTGGCACTCCCTTTCCAAGCCCCCTTTACTGGTTAGCTGGCTCCTTGATCCCTCTGACCCTCTGGAGTGGTCCCCTATCCTAGGGAGACAGACCCCTGGTCAGTTAACAGTACTCACAACACTGCTTTCCTGGAAACTCCTGCCCCAGCAGCTACACTCGGTCCTCAGCACACTGGATCCCTCTCTGCAGCTCAGCTCAACCTTCTGTCCTTCAGGCCGACTGCCAAGGACACCTTCACTACCGCTGACAGGAGAAGAGACAGCCGTCACCCTCCTCCTGGGACTCTGCTCCCTGCCAAAGACACCCTGTCATGTGCTCCCCTCAGACTTATAACGCTTCCCAGGATGCATTGCGGCAGGTTCTGCCCTCTGGGATATTTACAAGCCCTGGTATGCTATTGCCCAGGTTTCTTCCACTGTCCAATGAGAGCCCTCATTGGACACTGTGGGGAACTCCCCAAGATCAACAGGCACACTTGGAAACACATGACAGCCTAGCTGAACAATCAGGCCCCACTGATAAGCAAGCAGGGCCCCCCTTATAGGTTTTCCTAGCACTTACCTAGGAGAGTGCTACATAGTTAGTTATTTCAAGGGTTCCTCTGTGTTTAAAAAGAGGCTGCTCTATGTTATCTGCTTTCAGAAAATCTATAATATTTGGGGGGTTGTATGTAAGCTTTAGGCCTAAAATGATTTTTTAAACACTCTGGCACTTCCGGTTCCAGCGCCAGATGGTGAGGACGTGAGCGGCTCCTCTCCCGCCGAGCCTCCACTAAGCCTGCCTCATACACCTGCCGAATGGATGCCATTCTTGCTGGGAATTCCTCCTACCATCCCCGGGGACCCCGCTGTGACTGACAGACCGGCTTTGCTCCGAGCCATCCGTCCCGCTTGCTGCCATTTCACAGGCCGCGCCTCCTCTCACAGCAGCAAACATGGAGGACTCTGCCATCGCCCTCACAGGGGAGCTGACAGGCTCTCTCCCCTCAGGTACAGCTCTGCATACTAAAACTGGTCTAAAAATGGGGATTTCCATAGAATGCAGAAGCTGTGGGTAGGTGAGGTCTTGGGCTCCCCTGCTGTAGGTAGGAAAGCCGGGGTTCTCATACTACTCCATAAACGTCTTTCGTATACTATTTTGGCCAAATCCTCAGACGACACTGGTAGACTGGTGTCCATTACCGTAAAACTCTCTTCGGCACTCTTCACATACTTAATGTTTATGCCCCTACCCCCCAAGACGGGCACTTTTTTTCCACTCTTTCTCGATGGATGCTGGATCCACCGCACTCCCCCATGGTAGGAGGTGACTTTTACCTCGGTGATGTCCTCAGTGGAAGACAGGAAATACTCCTCCGAGTCTCACTCCCTTCCCGCCCCCAGGGGAAATTCCTCCATTTCTGACTCCCACCTCTCCATCACTATGGATGCAGCTCACATGATTGACATTTGGAGACTTATGCATCCCCTTGACAGGGAATTTTCTTTTTACTCGAAACCTCACGACTCATGGGTGAGACTGGATTACTTTCTCTGCCCCCTTGACCTCCTCCCCTTTATCCCCCGCATCAACCATTCATGAGCTGGCCATTTCAGACCATGCCCCCATTTCTATTAAGATCTTAAATGGCCCCCGCTAGACACACCTAAACTGTGGAGGTTTCCCACCTTTTTAGCCAAAAATCAAGACTTCCAAAAGATGCTTCAGGAGGCGTGGTCTGAGTTTGTCAGATTCAATCACACTCCCGATATAGATCCGATTTTACTTTGGGAGAACGGAAAAGCCTTTCTTAGAGACCAAAAAACTCTGGCAGGAAGCCAAAAGAGATTTTGACCTATGGACTGAAAACCAAGAACAAACTAGGAAGGCAAGATAGGACCTTCTCTTTCATAAGCATGGCAATAAGGCAGGGAAATTACTCGCCAGGTTGACCAGAGGTCCTTATAGTCAAACGCATATTACCGCTCTACGGGACTCCAGGGGCAATCTCACCTCCTCCCAAACTAACATTGCCTTTTATCCTTAAAGATTTTTACACCTCATTATATACTAAAGATTCCATTGACCCCTCTTTAGCCAAGTCGTTCCTTGACAAACTTCATCTCACCTCTATACTTTAATCCTCTTTAGATATGTTAAATGCCCCCATCACACAAGCCGAAATTGAATTGGTAGTTAAATCCTCTCCCAACAAGCCACCGGGACCGGATGGCCTTCCTATGGATTTTTACAAAATTATGCCTCCCAACATTCTGCCTCTGTTATCCTCTGTTTACACCTGTATGTGGAAAAAAGATGGGAGGTTTTCTACTGGGGAATTGGCTTACATCCAATTAATTGGTAAAAAGGGCAAAAATACTACATTGCCAGGCTCTTACTGCCCCATTTCATTACTGAACATCAACAGTATTGTCTAAGATCCTATCCCTGCAACTTTCGGAAATTCTCCCTTCACTTAATTCAGATGCCCAGTCTGGCTTTGTCAAGGGTCGCTTGGCTACCTCTAATATTAGGAAGGTACTTTTAGCTTTGTCATATGCTCAGACTCACCCCTTAGAAGATCTTGCCATTATCACTTTAGATGCGGAAAAGGCATTCGATAATGTCAGCTTCGAGTGGCTTTTCCTGGTCCTTGTAAAACTGGGCTTTTCAGGGAACTTCATCCGCTTCCTCCATGACATGTATTCCTCTCCTAGGGCCTCCCTTCTTACTTCGTCCTTCCTGAGAGTCCTTCCAATTACATAAAATAACTAGACAGGGATGCCCCCTATCACCCTTCCTTTTTAATTTGGCTATAGAGCCTTTGTCCCGATATGACCCAAGTCTCTCCCCTACATGGTATTCCCATAGGTACCCATGACGTCCGCACTGCACTCTTTGGAGGTAAAAATTAGTATGTCATCAGCAATATAAAACAAGACATTACCCAACTTAAAAGTGATTTGGATATCTTCAGACGTTGCTCGGGTTTACGGATAAACGATGACAAAAGCGAGGTACTTCCTCTTACTCCCAGCTCCTCTACTGACTTTGCCTCCTCATTTTCCTTTTCTTTAGCCACCCAATCTAATACCTATCTTGGAATTAAAATTGGCAGGTATCCCTCTTCTCTATATAAGCTTAACTACCCCCCTTTGTTTGCTAATATAAGGAAAGAACTAGAGACTTGGAGATCCCTGCCCCTTTTGCTCCTTGGGAGATGTCATCTTCTTTGGTTACTTTCCCACGACTGCTGTATCCATTAGACACTACCTTTATTACTAAAACACAAAGATATTCAAGCCCTAAATAAATCTTTTAGAACCTTTCTCTGGGACGGTGGCAGGTCCCGTATATCCCTTTAGAAATTATGTCTCCCCAGGAGCAAAGGTGGTGCAGGTCTCCCAGACATTCAATTGTATTGTATTAAAACTGGAAATGGACTGCGTCTCCCCATACACATTGAACGGCCTACTCCACTCTTCCTGGTCCTCTCTACCTTCACATCTTTGTAACAACGTACTTTTCAGAGATACAGTTATCACCTGGAGAGAGATCAGGAAAAAGCTCAAACTTTCACCTTTCGTCTCAAGATTTCTCCCCATACATGGAAACCCCATCTTTCCTCAAAGCTCTAATTACACAGCCTATAATCTTTTGGAAGGATCATTCACTTATACTTGCTGTGCAATTGTTTAACCCTGATTCGGGAACTTTTTGTCAGGTTATGACAAAATTCAGCTTACCATCTCGCCATAGATTTCACTATAACCAGTCCATTGCCTTTGTTGAATCTAAATGCCTATCAAAGCCCAAGAGATGTTCTCCCTCCTTTCTTGATGACCTCCTTCAACTACGCTCCTACTCCATCTCTGACGTTTACAAACATCTCCTGCTACACCAGTCTTCTCCTGGAAAAAGCCTTACAACCTCATGGAATAAAGACTTCCCTGACCGTTTTATCAATTAACAGATCATTCGTGGATACCTCAGGACATGCAAGCATATTATTAACGAAAATTGGAAGGAAACTCAATTTAAAATTGTACATAGAGCCTTTGCCCCATTCACATCTTCTGACGAAAATAGGATTTTTCATCTCCAATGTCTTAAGTGTGGCCTTCATAAACCTTCTTTACTTCACAGGCTTTGGGAATGCCCACCTATTGCGGACTTTTGGGACCAAATATCCATCTATCTCACCGACATCTCTGGAAAGAACACTTCCAAGTCCTGACACTGATATTTCTGTGTATGTGAGACCAAAATAAAAGTTACACCTCCTTTATTTTAATATCTTAGTATAGCAAACAAGAAAAAAACATGCTAGTACTTATGAGTCTGCATCCTCTATAAGAGAGGTGGGGAGGCTGTGAGGTGATGGAGGCAAGGGTGGCCGGGGAGGGGGGCAGCATTTGCCACCATGCTCTTATTTGCTGCTGCACGCCCTGACATTCTATTGGCTTAAGGGGAGCTACATATGGCAAGTTATTTTGACTGGTAGAGAGATGCAGGAGGACCATAAAATAAGTGTGGGAGGAAAACCCAGCAATGGGTATCATTTAATAAGTAGGTATTTTTGGCTTGTGTGGAAATAAATGCCATACACTGACTATTTTGGTAGCTGGAAAATATTTCCTTTTCTTCTTCTTTTTTTTTTTTTTAAATCTGTTTAAGTAGATTTGTATACTTTCCGAGTTCATGAACCTTTCTGAGTTGAGAGTCCTAGTGACGTCCAGGCAGCATGTCACTGGCGCCAACTCATTTATGTGCTGTAAGCGGAGGCTAGAGGGAACCTCTCCTGGGATGGTACTGGTTACATCACTGTGGAACATGGAGATATGTGACTAATTTCATTCACTTCTGCTTGGCTGTTGCATTCCTTTTCTGAAAAGTTGCCAATCTCTCCTTCCTTTCTTCTTTTTTTTTTGTGTTCTAACAAAAGATAATACCGCGCAACTGTTTTTATAGAGACATCACTATAAAGCTGTTATGCCTGCCTTATTTGTAGTTAATAAATGAGCACTGAAACAATTGCTTCTATGATTGGGACAATCAATTTTTTTTAAAACAATTGTTTGAAACATTAAAGGAAATTTTTTTTGTGTTTTTTTTTTTTTTTTGGCTGGGATTGCTTTTTTTAAAAAAAATGCGTACATATCGAAATGATTTTTTACTGCAGTCACCAAAATTATTGTAGCATCGAACAAATGCATTAGTGCGTGTAAGCCTGGCATTAAACTGCAAACAATTTCATTTATTATTTATGTAAGGTATTTGTAAAGGTTACGCAGCACTTTACATATTACACATTCACATCATTCCCTGAACTCAATGAGCTTACAATCAAATGTCCCTATCCCATGTATATGAATGTGTATATACAGCGCCTTGAAAAAGTATTCACACCCCTTGAAATTTTCCACATTTTATCATGTGACATCCAAAAACGTAAATGTATTTATTGGGATTTTATCTGATAGACCAACACAAAATGGCACATAAAAGTGGAAGGAAAATGATAAATGGTTTTCATAATTTTTTTTACAAATAAATATCTGAAAAGTGTGATGTGAATTTGTATTCAGCCCCCCTGAGTCAATACTTTGTAGAACCACCTTTCACTGCAATTACAGCTGCAAGTAATTTTGGGTATGTCTCTACCAGCTTTGCTCATCTAGAGTGAAATCTTTGCAAATAAGCTTGAACTCTGTCAGATTGAATGTAGAGCATCTGTAAAAAGCAATTTTCAAGTCTTGCCACAGATTCTGAATTGGATTTATGTCTGGACTTTGACTGGGCAATTATAACACATGAATATGCTTTGATCTAAACCATTCCATTGCATGTTTAGAGTCATTGTCCTGCTGGAAGGTGCACCTCTGCTCCAGTCCCAAGTCTTTTGTGGAATCTAACAGGTTTTGTTAAAGAATTTTCCTGTTTTTGACTCCATCCATCGTCCCATCAACTCTGACCAGCTTCCCTGTTCCTGCTGAAGAAAAGCATCCCCACAACATTATGCTGCCACCACTGTTTCACGGCGGGGATGGTGTATTCAGGGTGATGTGTAGTATTAGTTTTTCTTTTAGGCCAAAAAGTTCAACTTTGGTCTCATCTGACCAGAGCACCTTCTTCCACGTGATTTCTGTGTCCCCCACCTGGGTTCTCACAAGTGGCAAAAGGGACTTTTTATGGCTTTCTTGCCACTCTTCCATTAAGGCCAGATTTGTGGAGTGCTCCAATAATAGTTGTCCTGTGGAAAGATTCTCCCACCTGAGCTGGGGATCCGGCTCCTCCATAATTACCATGGGCCTCTTGGCTGCTTCTCTGATTAATTGCCCGGCTTGTCCGTTTAGGTGGACGGCCATGCCTTGGTAGGTTTCCAGTTGTAAGTAACCAGGTGTAAGCGATCAAGCCTAAAGCAGGTTAATCTGTGACACTAGCAGCGCTACCACATATTTCATATACATAAAATAACTGAATGTCCATAAACAATAAAAGATGTAAAAAGCAATCGCTGGATATTAGAAATCCACTGAGCCCAAGAGTCCAAGTTCAGGTGCAGATAACCGAAATGGTGAGAAAGATGTGCAGCTAGCTGTATATTCTGTGTGCCTCCACCATCAAGACGTGACACCCCATCAAAATGGACACTCACCAAATCGATGATTAATATAAGCCTGCATACATCAAAAAGAATTCTCAACCACTGGACAATTGGCACCCACAGCTTGGCTCTTAGAAGGATTCCGTTTCTCAAACGCCAGTCAACTCATGCAGGTAAAAGCACAACAGGGGACACATAGCGTAATTCCGTAACATTTATTGAAGTACACTAATAAAAACAGGCCCCACAGAATAATACTCACAAACAGAGCAAGTAATGGATTTACGAATGCATAGGTGTAAAAGCCCAACCGCCGACAGCTCGGTACCTGGCAAGCCGGAACTAACGATTTCGTTTCCAGTTGTGCCATACTTTTTCCATTTTCGGATGATGGATTAAACAGTGCTCCGTTAAATAGTCAAAGGTTGAGCTATTTTTGTATAGCCTAACCCTGCTTTTAACTTCTCCATAACTTTATCCCTGACCTAACTGATTTGTTCCTTGGCCTTCATGCTGCTGTTTGTTCACTAAGGTTAAGGTTCTCTAACAAACCTCTTGAGGGCTTCACAGAACAGCTTTATGTATACTGAGACTAAATCACACACAGGTGAACTCTATTTACTAATTAGGTGATTTGTGAAGGCAATTGGTTTCACTAGATTTTAGTTAGGGGTATCAGAGTAAAGGGGGCTGAATACAAATGCACGCACGCCATACTTTTCAGAGATTTGTAAAAAAAACTTTAAAAACCATTGATCATTTTCCTTCCACTTCAGAATTATGTGCCACTTTTTGTTGGTCTATTACATAAAATTCCAATAAAATGCATTTATGTTTTTGATTGTAACATGACAATGTGGAAGTGGAGGTGTGTTTGGGGTTGCTATGTTGGAATACCGCCCTGCGGCCCAGTCTCAGAAGGGAGGGGGATGATGCTCTGCATCAGTATGTCACAGTACATGTTGGCATTCATGGTTCCCTCAATGAACTGTAGCTCCCCAGTGCCAGCAGCACTCATGCAGCCCCAGACCATGACACTCCCACTACCATGCTTGACTGTAGGCAAGACACACTTGTCTTTGTACTCCTCACCTGGTTGCCGCCACACACGCTTTACACCATCTGAACCAAATAAGTTTATCTTGGTCTCATCAGACCACAGGACATGGTTCCAGTAATCCATGCCCTTTACTGCTTGTCTTTAGCAAACTGTTTGCGGGCTTTCATGTGCATCATCTTAAGAGGAGGCTTCCTTCTGGGATGACAGCCATGCAGACCAATTTGATGCAGTGTGCGATGTATGGTCTGAGCACTGACAGGCTGACCCCCCACCCCTTAAACCTCTGCAGTATTACTGGCAGCACTCATTTCTTTTTTCCAAAGACAACCTCTGGATATAATGCTGAGCATGTGCACTCAACTTCTTTGGTCGACCATGGCAAGGCCTGTTCTGAGTGGAACCTGCCTGTTAAACCGCTGTATGGTCTTGGCCACCGTGCTGCAGCTCAGTTTCAGGGTCTTGGCAATCTTCTTATAGCCTAGGCCATCTTTATGTAGAACACAAATTCTTTTTTTTCAGATCTTCAGGGAGTTCTTTGCCATGAGGTGCCACGTTGAATCTTCCAGTGACCAGTATGAGAGAGTGAAAGTGATTACACCAAATTTACCACACCTGGTCCCCATTCACACCTGAGACCTTGTAACACTAACTAGTCACATGACACCAGGGAGGGAAATTGCTAATTGGGTCCAATTTGGACATTTTCACTTCGAGGTGTACTCATTTTTGTTGCCAGCGGTTTAGACATTAATGGCTGTGTGTTATTTTGAGGGGACAGCAAATTTATACAAGCTGTACACTCGCTACTTTTTCATTGTAGCAAAGTGACATTTTTTCAGTGTTGTCACATAAAAAGATATAATAAAACATTTACAAAAATGTGAGGGGTATACTCACCCAAAGTAGCCAAGCAAATGTAAAAAGCAATCGCTTTGTTCAGATTGTTCAGATAAATTGAGAATTTCTGATTGGTTAGGTGCAATTTACTCATTGTCCCTTCCCTTATTTGTACTTGAAAACTTTCACTGCTGTTTTTCATGAGCCGAGTGTTTCAACTCTGTAACATCCACTGAAAACTAGGAGCTTCTTGTGAACTGACCTTTTATTTTCCCCTTAAAATATCTGAGCTGTTTTGTTTTGGTTTGCAAGTGTTTCAATGGCTCTTCAAGAGAAGTTTCATTTCTTGTGTGAATGTTAAATATGTTGATCGACCCTCGCCCTTGGCGTCTTCCTCTGCAGTTCCACGAAGTCTTAATCTTTAATCATCTGCTTCCCCCCCTCTTAATGTCAGAGGCTACTTCTTCTGCTCTTCCCTTTTTGGCACATGCAGTGATGATGCCTTTCATTTTTCCAATAGGTTTCATCTTCTTGACAAAAAGAACAGCTGTGTTGGCGTAAAGAAAAGGTGATTGATGCATATGGTAGAAATTGCGGGGTTACAGCTCTTTTTATGTCCTATTTTGTCTTGGCATCTCTAGCTGACTATACTTGGAATTTTGAGGATTACGACTTTTTGAGTAACATATTTTTAACCACTGGAATTTAGACAGGATTAGCTTTAGTGTCTAGACAATCTCTTCTCTTCACTTTTTACATTCATGGATTTCAGGTGTGCAAAGAAAGGTCCTCCACTTTTCTAAAATAGTGGGAAGTTAGGACTTTGCTTTGTAAGAAGCAATGTTGCTTCTTTACACTGCATGCTTCACAAAGTAGTACAAGTCCATTTTGTAGCGCATGTTGGCAGGGCAGAGGCAGAGATCTTGCTGTGCCAGTCTTGAGATGAGAGAGGTCTGTGTGTAGGGACTTCTCAACATCAGACTGAAATGTCTCTGTTTTTGACAAGCTTTGAAGTGAAACTTCAGGCAAATTATACAGTGGGACTGGGAAGAGTTAGAACTTTTGTTGGGTATTGCTTTTAGTGTTCCTGTTGAAGAGCGAGCCCCCTTTTTTTGTGGTCACTGGAACAGAAACTGAGCAGAGTTTCTCCAGTTGATGGGTGTAGCCCCGCACACTGCTTTGTGATCTCTTTACAACAGTGTAGTTATTTAGGCTGTTGCTGTGTTGATGGTTGAAAACCTAATCTAGTAAAGTTAGTAACCACAGCGCTGCCCTAGTAAAAGTGCATAATACAAAAAACACTCCATTTTTCTAATAAGTGTCCAATCAATTGAGGACATAAAATAATAAAGTGCTGAAATAACAAGAAAATTGTAACAAAATATAATCACGTGCTGTGAATAAAGTGCTCCGTGCAATAGAAAAAAATCAAAAGTAGTCCATTAACATCTATAAGTCCATCAAACTCTTGTGAATCTTGATATAATGTGACTCCAACGTTGCGTGCTCCCCTCCTATGTGTCCCCACTTACCAGCTGTACGCATATAAGAAGCCTAGATAATATGTCTCTTTTCTCCACTCTTTCCACGTACTGTAGTATGTTAGAATCTTAAATCGTATCCAAAGCAGGCCTTTGACGCAGTGGTCACTCTTTATCACCTCCTTATCGCCTCCACTTCTCTCTCCAAGTACTTACCAGCATTATTTTCACCATGCAAGGAACGGGAGAATACCTATAGTGTGGTACTGTTAACTTTATTAATAATTAAAAAACACAATTGCACGTACAGTATCTCACAAAAGTTAGTAAACCCCTCACATTTTTGTAAACATTTTATTATATCTTTTCATGTGACAACACTGAAGAAATGACACTTTTCTACAATGTAAAGTAGTGAGTGTACAGCTTGTATAAAACTGTGTAAATTTACTGTCCCCTCAATATTGTCTAAACCGCTGGCAACAAAAGTGAGTACACCCCTAAGTGAAAATGTCCAAATTGGGCCCAAACTGTCAATATTTTGTGTGGCCACCATTATTTTCCAGCACTGCCTTAACCCTCTTGGGTATGAAGTTCACCAGAGCTTCACAGGTTGCCACTGGAGTCCTCTTCCACTCCTCCATGATGACATCACGTCGCTGGTGGATGTTAGAGACCTTGCGCTCCTTCATCTTCCATTTGAGGATGCCCCACAGATTCTCAATAGGGTTTAGGTCTGGAGACATGCTTGGCCAGTCCATCGCCTTTACCCTCCACTTCTTTAGCAAGGCAATGGTCATCTTTGGGGTGTATTTGGGGTTGCTATCATGTTGGAGAACTGCCCTGCGGCCCAGTCTCCGAAGGGAGGGGAACGTGCTCTGTTCTGTTATTGCACAGATTTTTAATGGGGTTTCAGCCTGGACTCTGAATAGGCCGTGCAAGGACATTGACCTTTTTCTCCTTCAACCACTGTGTGGTCATTCTTGCTGTGTGCTTTTCAGTTATTGTTGTGTTCGAAGGAAAACTTTCCTATTGACAACTTTCTCGCAGAGGGCATCAGATTTTCCTTAAGAATTTGATATTTTTGCCCCATCCATTTTTCCTTCTATCCTGACAAGTGCTCCAGTCCCTGCTACAGAGAAACACCCCATAACAGGATATTACCACCGCCATGCTTTACTGTATTAATGGTGTTATTTGGGTGGTGAACTGTATTTGATTTCTGCCAGACATATGGTTTGGTGTTGAGGCCAAAAAGTTAAATTTCAGGCTCATTTGACCAGAACACTTTTTTCCCAAGGTAGAATTCCTAGGACGAATTTTCAAGGTGTGCTTTGGCAAAGGTCTGTCATGACTGCATTTGGCCTTGTATGAAGAGTGGCTATTTTCTTGTACCCTTCCCATAGAAGCCACATTTTTGGAGACTTTGTGGTATTGTTTTCACAAGCACACAATGACCTCTCTTTTGTCATAAACTCCTGCAACTGCTTCAGAGTTGCTGAAGCCGCTTGGTAACCTCTCTGACCAGTTTCCTCTTGGCTTTCATCCAGTCTGGAGTGACGTCCTGATCCAGGGAGGGTCTGTGTTGTACCAAATACCTTCCACTTCTTTAACTTCACTGCGCTTGTAGGAATTGATAAAGCCTTTGCATTTATTTGTATCCATCTCCTGCCTGTCCACAATTTATCCCAGAGTTTTTGACAGTGTCTTGCCACCCATAGTTGATTGCTTCTTTCAGTTGCACTATCAGGGATGGAAATGCTCCAGGAAAGCTCCTTTCTTTCTGAACTAATCAAAATGACCACAGCTGATCACAGTTGAAAGGCAAAAGGCTTTGCGTACCATTGAGAAGGTGATTATCTACACCTAATTGAGTTTACAAGTAATTTTTAGGAGGGGGTGATCCTTTTTTCCAACTCAGGAATTCTGTTTTTACATTTTTTTGGTGTTACAGTATAGCTTTCACTTGGATGTTATACTGTAATTTGCACAGTAAATACAGCTGGATAAAACAAAAAGTGATTCTTTTTTTTATACCCACTGTGCATTGCAAGCAGGTCACACGGAGGAAGAAGGTAGTGAATAGATTACAGGTGACACATAGGAGGATGGAAATTAAGGGAGGGTGGATTAAAGGGTTAAAAAATTACGTGAATCTGTTTGTACTATGTTCATGAATTTGATTGTAAAGTTACTTTTTTTTCCCCTAAAATAAAAAACATGGTATACTTGCTTACTCTGTACAATTGTAGTGCACAGAGCAGCCCCTCTTCTGGGATACCCTGGCAGCACTCTTGAATCCTCCTCCTCTGCATGTGCCACTATGGAAAGCTGCATATTCTTATGGGCTCACTCTCGAGCCGGACTGTGTTCATACATTGACACAGACATTGTGGCTTGGCCCCACCCCCCTCCATAGAATGCATTAAGTTAAAAAAAAGAAAACCCTTATGACTTTAAAACCACTTTAATGAATCATTAATTTGTTTGTTTTTCTGCCCCTTCCTCCATTGTGGGAGGGTCGAGGCAGGCTCACAGATATAAACACTCAATTACAGCAAAAAAAGGTGGATAGAGAACCCAAAGAAAGTTTGTATAATGTGACCCCAGATGATAATGCAATAACAAAAAGTATCACATTTTATTGGACAAAATAATAACTTTACAAAAATTATTACACCCTTCCACCTATCACCACTATAACAATGTTGTTATAATAAAATCAGCACACATTAGGGCCCCTTGATGGCACACACAAACACTCTTGACCAGTCACATTGATCTCAAGGTACAGAGCCTCTCGGATCAGCTCTGTACGCAGCATCTGTGTTTGCCAAACAGCGTGGATGTGGGATTCTGCTTGGCTGACTATAGTATGCATAGTGGCTTCCTGAATACAAGAACATTGACTCCATCTGAATGGATACAGTCCTTGTACAACCAATTAATTTTATATTTGGTTCATTTTTAAATTGGCTTTTGTTGAACAAAGTGGTGTTTAGAGGGCCAACCACAGCTCGAAATATGGCCAATTCAGTAGAAAAAGGCCAAAATTCAAGTCCTGCATGGCCAGCTTTACTCCTTTTGTGAGGATGTGTGCAGATGTTTACAGAAATCTAATAGGGAGACAAAATCCAATATGTACATTATTTACATAGAATTTACTTTTCTTAAGGCAACTTTTTATTTTTTTTAAAGAGTGGAGAGGGATTAGAACACCTGTCAGGTTTTTATTTCTGTCTGTGCCCTCATTAGGGATTTAGTGAGATTCACCCTATTTATTTGTCATGTTTACCATTATCACTGAATATAAGTGCCGGTTCACACTAACGTGGCACGACTTCGGGGGCAACCTGTGAAGTCGCGTGCACCGCGACTTCGGCGCGACTTGCACAGACTTCATATAATGAATGTCTATGCAAGTCGCTCCGATGTCGCCCCGAAGTAGTAGGACTTGAGTCGCTCCTATTAGAACGGTTCCCGTAGCACACAATGGACCGCGACTTGTCAGGCTGACCTGTCGCCTGACAAGTCGCGGCAGTGTGAATGGGGTCTAAAAGAAAATCCCAAATTTTGTGTTGTCATCAGAACAAGAATAGAGGAAAAATCTTCCAATGGGCACACTAGTTCTGGTGACAACAAAGTATTCAGTTCCTTTGGATGCATTTCTTCCCACTTCCTGTTGTGGCTATAGGACAGAAAATGAAGGGAGCTCTTCCCATTGAGACACAGAGAGCAAAAACAAAAGACTGGGTATAAAGGGTTACCTTACTCTATCTAAAATGAAAGCAAAAGGTTTTGCCAATAGTTCTACTTTAAAATTGTATTTTGTTGTGTTTTTGTTTTCCTTTATCTGTTTGGCATTCAGCTTTAAAGTGTATCTAAAACCAAAACTTTTTTTCTTTATTTGGAAAGGGAGAAGGGCTGTTACCTAATAAGTCTTTATTAGGAATGCACCGATCGGCGGGTGAAAAGTGGGTCCTCGGTTATCATTTGGCTCTTCAGTTATAAATTCTTTTTTAGACCTCTCAATTTTTTAAAATTATTTTTTTATTTTTATTTGTGCATTCATGCATTGTGAATAGGGAGAGTTGTTGAAATATAAAAGCAGCGTCCCCCACTACACATGCTGCTGAATACATCTGAAATTGCTCTGCCAAAATTGACTTTTCAAAAGTTAATCGTTACCCAGGCTCCTGCAGCTTCCAGGTGACCATGGCCTTGTAAGTACAGAGTGCTGAATTTTGGCACTTGGATCACAATCAGACGTTTCTTTTACTGGCTACATCGGTGAACGTTTGCTTATTTTTCTTTAGAACACTTATAATACAACAGTATAATATTTGTGGCTACTTTTCAACTTGCTTTTTGCCCTTTGGAAAATATCTGTATTTGCTACCAAACAATTACAGAAAAAAAAATCAACTTTAAAAGGGGACCGGTCTGCAGACCCCCTTAATTGGGAATTTTCTGAATTGCCGTGTTCTCAGTACTTGCACTTTTTTTTTTTTCCAACAAAGATATCCAATAATGAGACACAGTTCAGCAACTAAATGAGCTTCGATTCCTTCAGAAATGTCAATTGTGTGCCGCATTATTAGCAAGTAGAGGACATAATTCAAGTGGGGCAATTCAATATCTAATTTTGTGTTTAAATAATTGGGTAACCTCTTTGCTGCTGTGAGTTTCCTTTTTTAACTACAGTAAAGGCATACTATGTACTTATTCATACAATTATTTTCAGACGTGATTTACTGTTCAACAGACTAATTAAACTGCTCACATAACAAAAGTGCAAATTTAAGATATAACTCGGTCTGTTGCAGTCAATAATACATCAGTGGGTAGATCTCCGAGTCTGGTAGATTAGGGTGATTGTCAGAGGGGTTGGGTCGCTTCTGTTTTTCCATTCTCCCATTGCCACACCCTGCCTGGCACTCGGTGTTCTATAAATTGATCATGTCTGTGCTAAGCTAAAGAGAAGGCCATTGTGTATGGAAGGGCCTAAGGGGCATTCATTTCATGGGCCACAGAGAAAACCTACGCTTTGCCCACATTGAGAGTACCCCAGCTGGAGCGCATATTCATGTTTATAAGGTTGAAAAAACACACCGATCCATCTAGTTCACTCATAAATGTGTGTGTGTGTGTGAGATTTTTTTTATTTCCATAGCCCTGTATATTTTGCTTCCATCTAACAGTTTTTTTTCTCCAACTGTCGCCACTCAGTACCAATTTCTTCTCTCTTGAATGAGGAGGTTAAGGGGGGGGGGGGGGATGCGATCAACATGTACAAATGCATAAGTGATCCATATAGTGAACTTGGTCGTGTTGTTCACTTAAGACCCCTTTCACACATGCGGACCGTTCAGCTCCGCCTCTCAGTTTTTCAGGCGGATCTTAACGGATGCCCCATGCATCTCTATGGGGCAGCGGATGTCAGCGGAGACATGTCCGCTGACATCCGATTCAATCCTGTCCGTCAAATCCGGACGGATGGAAACCCTATTTTCCATCTGTCTGGCGGATCGGATCGGATGGGAACGGACAGGCGGTCCGTTCTCATCCGATTCCCCTATAGAGGACAGCGGGGATCTGACACCTCCGTCTCCGCACACAGAGCGGAGACTTAGCTTTCATCCACCTGCTCAGCGGTGAATCAGTGGATCGATCTCCCGCTGAGCAGAAAACGGAACGGACGGGATCGGACATGTGTGAAAGGGGCCTTTGGGTCATCGCAGAGGACTAGGGGGCACTCTTTTTACGTCTAGAGGAAAATAAATTTAATCTCCAAATACGTAAAGATTTCTTCATAGTAAGAGCTGTGAAAATGTGGAATAGACTCCCTCAAAAGCTGGCCAGCTCAATAGATTGCTTTAAAAAAGCCTGGATTCTTTCTTAAATGTACATAATATAAGTGGGTACTAACATTTTATAGGTAAAGTTGATCCAGGGAATGCTTCTCGGGGGATCAGGAAATCATTTTTTCCCCTGCTGTAGCAAATTGGATCATGCTTTGCTGGGGTTTTTTCGCCTTCCTCTGGTTCAACTGTGGGTATAGGATTGTGTATATGGGATTTTATGATTTTTTTTTTCCTCTTTTATTGGTTGAACTAGATGGGCTTGTGTCTTTTTTCAACCTTACTATGTAATTTCTGGTGGAGGGCGTTCCATGTTTTTTTTACTGCTCTAACAGTAACAAACCCTTTCCGCAATCTAAGTTTAAACTTCCTTTCTTCTAACTTTTGTGGCTGTGTATTCTCTTCAGGGACCTTTTAGAGTAAGCAGTTTATTACAGTTACTGGATTTATCTTTGATATATTTGTAGATTGTAATCATATCCCCTTTTACGTGCCTCTTCTCCAGAATGAATAATTGTGATCTATGTAATCAATCCTCATAGTTGAGGTCCTTCACCCCCCCCCCCCCTTTATTAATTTTTTTGCCCTTCACTGAACTCTTTCTAATTCAAAAACATCTTTCCTAAGGATTAGTGACCCAAACTGACCTGCATGCTCAAGAAAGGGGTAGAATTAATGGTTTATCTCTGAAATGTATTCCTTTTTTAATCCATGATAGTATTTGGCTAGCTTTGTTAGCTGGGGCTTGGCATTGCGTTATTTTGCGAAGTCTGTTAACTGCAAGCCCCCCCAGATCCTTTTCCATCACCAATTCTCCCAGGGGAGCCCCACCTAATGTGTAGTTTGTATGTGTATTTTTGGCACTCAACCATAACTTTACATTTCTCCCATATTGAACCACATCTGCCAGGTAGCTCCCCAACCCTCTATTTTATTAAGGTCTTCCTGCAATGATGCTATATCTTGTGCTGACATAATTTGGTGTCATCTGCAAACACTGAAGTTGAGCGCTTAATTCCAACCTCTCTATCAATATTAAACACGTTGAACAGCATTCAGAGACATACAATTTCATCAAATCCAATAGACCTTATCTAGCTACCTACCCACTGGGCACTTCAACCCCCTTCCTAACCTGACCAATTTTCAGCTTTCAGCGCTCTCTCACATTTTGAATGACAATTATTTATTCAACACTATACCCAAATGAAATTTTCATCCCTTTTTTCACAAAAAATAGAGCTTTCTTTTGGTGGTATTTAATCCTCACTGGGTTTTTTATTTTTTGCTCTATAAATGAAAAAAGACGGAAATTTTTTCAAAAAAATGCATATTTTTTCTTTCGGTTTTAAAATTTTGCAAATTTAGTAATTGTTCTTCATAACATTTTCCAAAAGTTGTACTGCTATGTATCTTTTGTAAAAATAACCCAAATAAGTAATATATTATTTGGTCTTTGTGAAGGTTATAGAGTCTACAAGCTATGGTGCCAATCATTGAAAATTAATCACACCTGATGTACCGACGGCCTATCTCATTTCTTGAGACACTAACAAGCCAAGAAAGTACAAATACCCCCAAATTACCGCTTTTTGGAAAGTAGACATTCCAAGGTATTTAGTAAGAGGCATGGTGAGTTTTTTGAAGTTGTAATTTTTTCCCACAATTCTTTGCAAAATGAAGATTATTTTTTTTTTCACAATTTGTCATATTACAAAGTTATTTCTCACACACTGTATAGGCCTACTTGTAACTACAACACAAAATACATTCTGCTACTCCTCCTCAGTAGGACGATACGACGTGTGTGAGACTTTTACACAGCCTAGCCACATAGAGAGGCCTAACATCCAATTAGCACCTCCAGGTGTTCTAGGAGCATAAATTACACATATAATTTCCTGACAACCTATGACACTTTTTATGGCCCTGGAGCACAAACCCCCACAAAATGACCCCATTTTGGAGAGCAAACACCCCAACACATAATCTAGAAGGCATTATGAGTCTTTTGAACATGTAATTTTTTAAAATACGTTTTAGGAAAATGTGGAAATAAAATTAAAACGCATTTTTGTTTACACAAAGTTGTCATTTTATAAGATATATCTAACACATAGCATGTACATAGCAAATATGACACTTCAAAATACATTCTGCTACTCCTCCTGAGTATGGCGATACCACATGTGTGAGACTTGTACATGGCCTGGCCTCATACGGAGGCCCAAGATGCAGGGAGCACTGCCAGGTGCTCTAGGGACATAAAATTATAAATTTAATTTCCTCACTATCCATTACACTTTTGTGGGGCACTGATATGCACTGTAATGGCACTGATGTGGCATGGATGGGGTATGGATGAGCACTGATGTGGCATGGATGTGGCACGGGTGAGCACTGACTTGGACGGGGCTTGATAAATTTGCTTGAAATCTTGGAGCCAGCTAAAAAAGTTAGGAGCCAGTTTATTTCCAAGCATGCTGAATGGCCGGCTTCTGTCTGACCGGCTGCCATACACACGGGCTCAATGACGGGCAGTTTTTAATAAACTGGCTGATGTTGCCTGCCATTCGAGATATTAACCAGTTGCCTACCGCCCACCGCAGATATACTGCTTTTTGCTTTCTTTTCTGGATTGTAATTGTAGTGATGAATGATTTAGTATTTTGGCAAATTTAACTTTAGAACTAGATTTAATGTCCCTGTTACAAGTAAAGCTTCAGTAAATTCACCTATGTACCTATTATGTCATAAAGACTAATTATTGGCCAGGACAACCACTAGAAGATCTTGATGACTTTAGTTTCCGCTCAGGTAAATGTCAAGGCTGAGGTGTCCCAGCTGAGCTGAATGGCATTGTTATTAATGTATTTGTGATGTAAGAACTCAGGGTGATGTAAAAGCTCTGCAACTATTCTCCCAGACAGAATTTTAAATTGGGCCTTGCATAGAGGGGAGCTGTAATATATTCTTTTGTTCTTGGAATATTAACTGAACTATGTGGATTTGCAAGCAAAGCATTTGTCCACATATGACTGTGTGCTGTTAATTGACAAGCTTGGGCCCCACCCAGAAGCTCCTTTGCTGTTCCAGAGAAAAGCATTTGAGAGACCTTTGGCTGACTTTAGGGGTTACCTTCTGTGTCCTCCTTGAGGCTTTTAAAAGTCCAGTGGCTCAGAAACCTCATTTACATGATTACATGACATCAGACACAAGAGATTTTCTTTTAACCAATATGTTAATGATGAGTCATACATCCTATAATAGTAATGGTCAACTTTCTTGATATGGAGCGCTCATGGGTGTCCCCCGACATCACCAAAGGGCCGTACAAAAGTAAATATTTGGTTTTAGAGACTGCAGACACACAACAGGATATAGACAGACTATGAGCATGATACAAGAGCTAGTCAAAGACTGTGGATGTGATGAAAGCTATGAGCAGAGACTGCGTATGTGATGCGAGCGAAGGTCAGAGACTGTGGACATGAGGCAAGAAAAGGTCAGAGACTGTGGACGAGATGCAAGCTATGATCAGAGACTGTGGGCAGGAGGCAAGAGAAGTTAGGAGACTGTGGACACGATGCAAGAGAAGTTAGGAGACTGTGGACACGATGCAAGAGAAGGTCAGAGACTGTGGACATGATGCAAGAGAAGGTCAGGGACTGTGGACATGATGCAAGAGAAGGTCAGGGACTGTGGACATAATATAGGTGTTTTTGGAAACGGGGAACATGCTTCAAGAGACGGTAATATACTGGAGATTATATTATATTGGACTGCTAGGTATTGCTGCTATAACAGGGCATTAAAGGAGTTGTAAAGGCAGAAGGTTTTTTTCTTTCTTAATGCATTCTTTGCATTGAGATAAAAAGCCTTCGGAGGTTCACCCACTGGAACCTGGAGCCTTGTCGTAGGTCCAGGGTGGGTAGGAGACAACGAGACCCCAACCAAGCTGTGGCGGTTCGTGGGGACTGCGGTGGTTACGGTGTCTGGTGGAGTGCTTGAAGCCCTCGGGAAGCACTAGGAGCATCTGTCAAAGGAGGTACCCAGTCGGGGTGCCAATTGATCCGTTACATTGGTGGCAAGCGTTAGGATGGTGTCCTAGTGTGAGGAGAAGCAGCTCTCGGAGACGCCAGTAATGTTATGGAGCGAGCTAACACCTGTGCAGTGTCCCCATATGAGGAGGAGTTTCTCTGGAGGTTGCAGCAACACTTGGCCCAATAGGATGGGCCTGTATCAGAGGAAGGCATACTGGACTGGAGAGATGCCACTCGAAAGGAACTGTGGTATGAGGCCTTAGAGGATGTGCAGCGGAGAGAGCCTTCCCAGTGAAGAACAGCGGTTCCAGGTATAGGTTGCCTTGCGGTTACCTTTCCTAGGAAAGCAACCCCTGGATGAGTGGGTGATAGAGCTGTGGGACCTGATTTGGAAGGAGTTGTGGCTGGGTGAAGCTTATCGGGCACTCAGGTGGTAGGCCACCCGGCGCGACCACTGGATGGGTGAAGACAATATGTCGGCAGGTGAGGACTATAGTGACCCGGGCTTGCTGTGGGGAGGCCTTTGAGGAGAGCAATGACTTTGGATGTCCAGCAGAGTGTCGGATCCACGACACCAGGGAAAGCCTACTGGATCTCCCCAGAGCGGATGACCTGGGGTCATACCTGATTCATCTGGTCAGAATGGAGTGGGAACTGCAGCAGGACTACCAACGCCTGCTCTGCTCCATTCCACCCCAATCTACCCTGCAAGCAGTGCTGGGTGGCAGATCCAGACCTACAACCCTTCAGTTGGAGAGACATTATATATTGTTACTGGGAACACCCACCAATGGCAGGTGGAGATGGGACCAAAGTCTCTCTACTTGCCCTACAGGGAACCTGGGCAGCCGGCCCAGATCCCCAGCTACAGCAGGAGTTACTGGGAATAGAGACAGTCGTTCTACTCCCCAGCGACAGACAGAGTCACAGGGAGCCGAAGGTGTCCTCCTTACTCTCCGTTGGCATTGTACCTTCCAGGGAGCTGAGACCTATATTCCTTCTCCTCCCTCCCCAACAGTCAGTCAGAGCAGAGGAAACTGTCTTCCCTCCCCAGCCAGGATCTGTGCATCTGGGAGACAGTACTGGAGAAAGGTTGTCCCAACTGCCAGATGGGGGTAAGCAAGATGGAGCAGCTGACTCCTCTTCCCAGCAGCAGTTGGTGCCCCAGAATGATGACACCAACCCAGCAGAAGAACTGGCAACAGTTCCTGTGGTAGTTGATGGGACCGTAATATCTGTCAGCAATATCTCACAGGAAATGTATGAAGAAGAATAGTTTGACTTTTCAGATTGCTAGAATATTACAGGAGTGTCTCATAGACCCTTGCTAGATAGTGAGATAGGGTGGGGTTTGTTATTGGTAAGTGCCTGTATTCCATTGTTCTATTGTTTCTGTCTGCCTTAATATAAACTTATATTGGGATGTATATGTGTATGTGGATTGGCTGCTAAGGGGGGATTGTCCCACAGTGTATATCTCTGTGTGCATGTGTTTGAATAAACAGTTTGAGTTCTAATTCACCCTCAATCTAGAGTCCTGTCTCTTCTTGGGGGAATCTGCTACTATGCTCTTCATACTCCCTTGAATAATCACTAAGCTCTTGTAAGCACTTGTTCCTGCTTCACTCTCTGGGGAAAGAGAGGTTCACCCACTGGAACCTGGAGCCTTGTCGTAGGTCCAGGGTGGGTAGGAGATGGTGAGACCCCAACCAAGCTGTGGTGGTTCGTGGGGACTGAGGTGGTTATGGTGTCTGGTGGAGTGCTTGGAGCCCTCGGGAAGCACAAGGAGCATCCATCAACGGAAGTACCCAGTCGGGGTGCCGGTTGATCCGTTACACCTTTTGTGTGCAGCAGCCCCCCTCATCCTCCCTAATACTTACCTGGGTCCCATCTCTATCCAGTGATGTCCACGAGGGCCTCAGCCACCCGGGACTCTCTCTCTCCCGACTGGCTGAGACACAGCAGCGGCACCATTGGCTCCCGCTGCTGTCCTTTAAACTCAGTTAGCCAATCAGGATAGAGAGAAGTGGGGGGGGGGGTGAATGGCAGCTCTGTGTCAGAATGGCCACAGGGAGCTGCAGTTAGGCTCGGGTGCCCCCATAGCAAGCTGCTTGCTGTGGGGGCACTTAACAGGAGGTAGGGGCCAGGAGATCCAGCCAGGGACCCAAGAAGAGGAGGATCTGGGCTGATTTGTGCAAAACCAACTGCACAGAGGAGGTGAGTATAACATATTTATTATTTTAATAGAAAAAAAAATGTAATAGAAAAAAAAAATTAAATAAAAAAAAATTACAAAATTGTGGTACAATTAGCTGGACATGCCAGGAAAAACTCTGGTAAAATTAGTTAGGCTGTTAGGGTGAAGCACATAAGGAGGTATTTTTGTTTGTGTTTTTTTTTTGGTAGATAATATTGTGGGTAGTGCACTAGTAGTTGAGGGATAAAAGATAGTGGAATCTAATGGATCGAAAGTATGGGTTTGTTACAGATCTAAATAGGAGTGAAAGGATATATTGCACTTGGCAAGTCGAATAATGAATTAATGAGTAAATGGAATTCTGGGAAAAATGTGGAGAATCTCTGACATTTGGAGAGTCTTAAATGGTATATATAAATAATGGCTAAAAACACTTACGTAGCTATGGGGTGTATGAAGGGAATGGGTTTCAAGAGGGTGAATGGAGTCTGTCTGTTGATACATAAATATGTATATATTGTAGGCTATGAAATATTTAAAAAATGGAAAACTGGAGTCAAAGGTTTGGGCAATGTGAATTGTGTGTATGTGTTGTGAAACTAAAAATAAAAGTTTAATAAAGATGATCTGATTAAAAAAAATATTTGTTGCCTGGTTTTAGTGTTTAGACTCACTGGCACAGAAAAAGTATGCAAATTAGACAGTCGGTGAGAAATCGGAACTCCTGATAATACTGGTTAGGATCAGTGATCAGAGTGACAGTACCTAGTGTATTCAAAAGCATGGGTCAGCAGTAGAATATTTCCATAGTTTCTGATTACAGGTTTCCTAGCTGCTTCTGTATTAGTGGAATTTTAGTTCTTATGAAACTGAGCATTATTTGGGTATGAAGAGCTGAAATATGGCACAGGCAGTAGACTTTGCGAACGAAAGTGCCTATTGCTGTTGAAATTCACTCTTTTTTTTTTTTAAAGCGGATGTAAACCGTGTTCATGAAATTTGACCTAAGCACATATCTGTAGTGTTTTCTTATCTTTCTCCAAAGATCTAAGCCCCATGTCTTTCTGCTGCTCCGTTCTTCATTTATCAGCATGATAACTTCTAACATGTTCTCCGACAACCGAGATAAAAACAGCCTGAAATTGGGTGCTATAAATAGATTAGCAGAGAGCTGGTCTGTTCACAGCACAGCTCTGCACATTCCTTCCTTTGGCTATGTGGAGTGGGGGAGGTGCCTTTCCTCCAATCAACTGTCACACAGTTTTATGCCAAGGATCCATACCCAGTGCTGAACAGGAAGAAAGAAAATCTCTAACACGATGTGCAATTTCTAAAGAATATACTTATGTAGAGAGATTTGTTTGTTTCATCTCTGTGTATCATCTGAGGCTGTACACTTCACTGGGTATATGCGAGGGTTTACATCCACTTTAAAGGCAGCACATTTTTTAGCTTGTTGCACAAAGTAAAAATGACACCTTCCTGTATACTTAAAGCAGGTCAATACTCTCCTCAGCGCCAGCATTGTGGCGTCCTCGAGCTTCCCGGTCGACTTCCAGGTCTCGATCGCTGGCCGCGCATTTTCGGGAGTTCAGTCAGATTCGGCATTGATGAATTTCGGTCTACTGCACAAGGGTGAACAGGCAGGTCAGAATCGACAAATCATGTCTCTTCTGCATTAAAAATTCTGTCTGTCCCCAATTTTAATACAAAAGCCTAAAGTTCCACTTTGAGTCCTATCTCGGTCAAGTGCTGTGCCCATCTGCAGAGGCTGGTCTCTGTTCCTCTCCTCGCAGGACACAGAAGCAGCAGGAGTCATTGGCTGATGTCATTCAAATTCTGTGAGGAGGGAGTGGTTGGGGGGTGGGGGAGGGGCCGTGCCTACAGGTCTGCCCCCATAGCAAGCAGTTTGCTGTGTGGGCACACACAGAAGATGGGGAGCCAAGAGCACCAGTGGGACCCCAGAAGAGGAGTTTTGAAGCCGTTCTGTGCAATACTGTTGCACAGATCAGGTAAGTATAACATGATTAACCTAATGCCGACCACCCCACGTACATTTACTGTGGGGCGGCGGCTCCTGTGTGCAGAATCACAAACCTGTACATCTTCTGCACTTCCAGTTGTGGTACGCGCACGCACTCTGCCGACCTCCTCCAGCTGTAATTGGACACAGTGGGAGCCAATCAGCGGGTCACAGGTAGAGCAGCGATCTGCCTATGTACACAAGGCAGATCGCTGTTCTGTGACAAGGGAAAGGCATTGATCCTGTGTTTCTACAAATCAGGAACAGTGTTCCCTGCTTTCCACAGTAAAAGCACTCCCCACACAGTTGGAAAGCACTCCCTAGGAACACATTTAACACTTTGACCCCCCTTGATGTTAACCTCTTCCCTGCCACTGTCAGTACACGGACTGTGCATATTTTTTAGCACTGATCACTGTAATAATGTCACTGGTCCCCAAAAAGTGTCACTTGGTGTCCGATTTGTCCACCACAATGTCAGTCCCATTATAAGTCGCTGATCGCCGCCATAACTAGTAACAAAATGTAAAAATTTTATAAAATCTATCCTATAGTTTGTAGACGCTATAACTTTTGCGCAAACCAATCAATATACACTTATTTTTTTTTTACCAAAAATATGTAGCAGAATACATATTGGCCTAAATTGATTAGGAAATTAGATTTCTCTATCGCTCATTGACAGACGTAGTCTTCTTGATTCTCAAGAGCTGAGCTGGGTTATGTTGTCTCCGCAGGAGTAGGACTAGGCAGAAAGACAAAACGTTCTGGCTCCACCTTAGGGGCAGTCCCTGAGGGTATATCCTCCCTCTCTCTGCTACAGGGAATCCGTTTTTTTTCTGTCTAGTCAGGAGTAAGGACCTAAGTTCCTTGCTGGGATCTTTTGGTCCTGGCAAGACTTTTTTTCTTTAAGAAAAAGACATTTTTTAGGTAGTTTTCTCCAGTGTTTTTTCCTGTGAGATCTTCAAGCAAAAATGCCGGACTGGGCGACACTTGTGGTCACCCCAGCCGGCCTACGAGCGCGCGCAGACCATGGCATTGCGCTTGGTCGGCCGCGACATATTCAAGTAAGTATGCGGGGCCGGGCGACGGGCTGGATGTTGAGATCCAGTGGTCACCCCGGTTTCTGCCTACGAGCGCGTGCAGACCAGAGCTCCGCGCTGGGTCGGCCGCGACAGAGTCCCAGTGAAGGGACTGACTTTGCGAGTTAAGTCTCGCTTGGACGCCAGGTACCAGAGAGTCGAGGCGTCCGGAGTGGTCCACAAACCCCCACCCCGGTGGAGAGGGTATTGTGAAGAGAGGGTGCCTGTCGGTTCGGTATGGTGAGTAAACGTTCCCTTTTTTCCTCGTTATGAGGCAGTATGTATTATGGGCCCCTCCATATATGGTCAGTATATATCTGATACTTACAAGTCCCCCTTGTAATACAGCATGTGTTTGTGGGAAGTGGACTTGGTTTAAGAGCTAACACTCTACCCAGCAGACTGTAACATTACAGCAGACATAGGAGGTATAATCCTACCTTATGTGTAGTGTATCTTCTGTAGATCCATATATCGCCTCTTAGCAGAGATGCAGGTGGATGTGCTGGGAAAACGATTTCGGCGGTCCGCCGCCATTTTGCCGTAGACCGAATGCATGTATGTCCTCAGGTCACGCCGGCCGCCATGTTTTTGGAGTCTTATGTCTCTTCTATGGGGGCGGCCATGTTTTGTGAGCCCAGCTACCTCGTGGAGAGCTGGGAACGCCGGAAGGCGTACACAGGGGGCGGAGCCACGCCTTCTACCCGGGAAAAAGCAAACAGCTCCTTCCAGTCTGTGTAAGACAGACGCTGACTGCAGTTGGTTGGAAACTGCACTGCATCGGTTGGTGAGCCTTGGGGGTCCCTCTCTCTCTCTGTGGGATCGAGAAGCAGGTACTCTGAGGGGCGCTATTGCGCTAGGGGGAGACACACAAAAAAAAAAAAAAAAAGTTTTTTTGTTTTGCTGGCAAAGGTGTCCTGTATTAACATGGACCCTGCCACTCATGTATCTCCTCCGGATCCCCTCGAGGGGTCTGCGGGATCCTCCAGCACCCCATTGACAATTGAATCATTGTCAGCTATTATGGAAACTTTTGTGTCCCGGGTGGAAGTGGCTTGTCAGGGACAGGGCGCAAGAAAGCGACCCCCGCCTAACCCCTTATTATCTGAAACCTCGGATTCAGACTCTGAGCCTATTTCTGCAATTGCAGGTACTTCATCTGGGATTGGTGTCTCGGGTCCTGTCTCTTCAGACAGTGAGGAGGATGTTTCGGCATCCGCCATAGCCCGAGAGGAAGCGTTGGTAAACGCACTCATTGTATCTGTTCAAGAAACATTAAGATTACAGGGTATTCCATCAGAAATAGCTGAAACTGAAATCCCTTTTGGGACTAAAAAACGCATCAAAGTGGCGAAGGTTTTTCCATTGCCCAAATGTTTTGGCAATCCAATCGAAGAAGAATGGCGTCTGCCAAAACGCACTTTTACTATTTCTAAACGCATTGACAGGCGTTATCCGTTTGAGGAAACCCTTATTAAGAAATGGACAGAACCACCTGTGGTGGATTCACCAATTGCTAGATTGAATAAAGCCACGGTTATTCCTTTAGAAGACGCTCCGTCTTTTAAAGATCCAGTGGATCGCAAGATAGAAGCTATGTCTCGCACCATGTTTTCCTTGATTGGATCAGCTTTCAGACCTATAATAGCTATTGGTCTGGTTTCGCAGGCTGTAACTGAATGGACCAAGTGGTTACGCCGGGACTTAGAAGAGGTCCCTCAGGCGGTATCGGTATCAGATTTGTTGGAACAAATGATACAGGGGTTACAGTTTGTGTGTGATGCGGCGTTAGACGCCACTCCATTATTGGCGCGAGCATCAGTCTCAGCAGTGGTTCTCAGGCGTACACTGTGGCTAAAAGGTTGGTTAGCCGACCAAGGTTCCAAAAAAGCATTGGCTAATATCCCCTTTTCAGGAGAGCGTCTATTTGGAGCCAACTTAGATGAGATCATTAAAGATCTCACGGGTGGAAAGAGCACCTTTTTACCGCAAAATTTTAAAGGTAGAGGAACTCGTCAAAGACGAGGGCCTTCTTTTTCTGCTCACAAGAGGTTTTTTCGTCCCGCGGGTGAAAAAACTAAGTCCTCCAAAGCTCCTGCAGGAGGCGTCAGGGGTCGTTGGTCGGGCAAGCAAAAGCCCGCCCCCTCCAGACCTGAAGATAAACCATCCAAAGCCTGAAGGTGCGCCCCCACCCATAACTGGGGTGGGGGGACGTCTTCGCCGGTTCCCGGATCCATGGCTTTCCAGAATCCCGGACAAATGGGTTTGCGAAGTCATAAGGTCAGGGTACAAGATCGAGTTTCGATCTCTCCCACCGGCGCGATTCTTCCCTTCCAATATCCGACTATCCGCAGATCGTTTAGAAGATCTGCGGAGAGCAGTCACAGATTTACTACAACAAGGAGTGGTAGTCCACGTTCCTTGGACAGAACGGTTTCAAGGGTTTTATTCAAACCTGTTTACAATACCCAGGAAAGAGGGCAAAGTGCGTCCAATTCTGGACTTAAGAGCACTCAATTCTTTCGTCAACATAAGAAGATTCAGAATGGAGTCCATTCGCACGGTAGCAGCCTTCCTGCATCCAGGGGATGTCCTAGCGTCCATAGACATCAAGGACGCCTATCTTCACATTCCCATTTTCGCAGGACATCAGCGGTTTCTACGCTTTTCCGTAGAGGAGAACCACTATCAGTTTGTGGCGTTACCTTTCGGTCTCGCCACGGCTCCGCGGGTCTTCACAAAGGTGTTGGCCCCAATGTTGGCACTTCTGCGCCAAAGAGGTATATCGATCCTTGGTTACCTAGACGATCTTCTGCTTCATGCAGAGTCTCCTCAGACCTTGCTACAAAACATAGAAATTACTATGATTTCTTTACAGGAATTCGGGTGGCTGGTGAACCAGCAAAAGTCATTTCTGGTTCCCACCCAGAGGCTCGAATATCTGGGTCTAATTCTAGACACAGTCAGGACGAGAGTTTTTCTTCCGGTAGGGAAACTCCGAAAGATTCAATCAGCAGTCCAGTTGTTACTGTCCAACAGCTGGTCTTCCCTTCGGACTTGCATGAGGGTTCTGGGGTTGATGGTGGCTTCGTTCGAAGCAGTCCCATTTGCCCAGTCCCATACCCGAATTCTTCAGCAAGAGATTCTTCTCAGATGGAATCGGAATCCGGAATCCCTGGACAATCAGATCCGATTGAGCAAACAGACCAGAGAGTCTCTGGTCTGGTGGCTTCGGTCTCCGATGCTCAGTCAGGGAAAGTCCTTTCTGCCAATATATTGGACGATAGTGACCACGGATGCCAGTCTATCCGGATGGGGAGGAATTCTCGGTCAGTTATCTGTCCAGGGACTTTGGTCCCCGGAAGAATCCAGGTTACCGATAAATGTATTGGAACTGAGAGCGATCAGACTTTGTCTGATTCACTGGACCGAGCAGCTCCAGGGCAGCCCGGTTCGGATCCAGTCGGACTATGCCACGGCCGTGGCTTATGTCAATCACCAGGGGGGCACCAAGAGTGTCCGAGCGGCCAAAGAAGTGGCTTGCATTCTTCGCTGGGCGGAACGATTTGTTCCAGCAATCTCTGCGGTGTTCATTCCGGGGGTGGAGAATTGGCAGGCAGATTATCTCAGCCGTCAGACCCTGGATCAGGGGGAATGGTCCCTCCATCCAGACGTTTTCCACCAGTTGTGCCTACGGTGGGGCACCCCGGATGTGGATCTGTTGGCATCACGATTCAACAGGAAAGTTCAGAGTTTCGTGGCTCGCTCCCGCGATCCTCTAGCAGAAACCGCAGACGCACTGATCGCCCCGTGGGGGCAATACCAGCTAATATATGCCTTCCCTCCTCTCGCGTTACTGCCAAGACTTCTTCGCAGGATAGAGGAGGAAGGAATCCCAGTAATCCTGGTAGCTCCGGACTGGCCTCGTCGAGCTTGGTACGCCGACATGGTCAGACTGGTGGCGGACGTCCCGTGGAGACTTCCTCTCAGGGAGGATCTACTGTCTCAGGGACCGATCTTCCATCCTGCTTTACGATCGCTGGCTTTAACGGCCTGGCTATTGAGACCCAGGTGCTGAAGGACAAAGGTTTGTCAGCTTCAGTTATTCCTACTCTAGTTGAAGCAAGGAAAGCGACTTCCAGAAAGATTTATCATCGCACATGGAAGTCCTACATTGCATGGTGTGAACCTTTGGGGTTCCGTCCTCGGTCTTATTCGATTAGTCGAATATTGGCTTTTCTGCAACAAGGGGTTGAGCAGAAACTGGCCTTGAGTACTATCAAGGGTCAGGTCTCAGCATTAGCCATCTTCTTTCAGAAGCCTTTGGCTACTCATTCCTTGGTGCGGAACTTCATCCAGGGGGTGCGACATCTGGCTCCGCCAGTGCACGCGCCGTTACCCCCCTGGGATCTTAATTTAGTGTTGTCGGTTCTTCAGAAACCTCCCTTTGAAGATATTCGGGAGATTCCTCTACCCACGTTGTCCCAGAAGGTGGCCTTCTTGGTGGCTATTACTTCTGCACGCAGGGTGTCAGAACTGGCCGCATTATCTTGTCGTTCACCATATCTGGTGGTTCATAGAGATAAGGTGGTTCTTCGTCCGAATCCATCCTTCCTACCAAAAGTGGTTTCAGAATTTCATCTGAATGAAGAAATTGTATTACCTTCCCTGTGTTCTAAGCCCAGTCATCCTCGGGAGTTTGCTTTACACTCCTTGGATGTGGTCCGGGCGATCAGGGTATACTTGGAAACGACAGACTCGTTTCGCAAGACGGATTCACTTTTTGTGATCCCAGATGGACCCAAAAAGGGGTTGCCTGCATCTGCCGCGACCATTTCCAGATGGATCAGACAGACGGTAGTACAGGCTTATTCTATTAAGGGTCGGGAGCCCCCGTTCCCTGTTAAGGCGCACTCCACTCGGGCACTTAGTGCGTCATGGGCCTTTCGCCATCAGGCGTCAGTGGTCCAGGTGTGCAAGGCGGCTACCTGGTCGTCGGTGCATACCTTTACTAAACATTATAAAGTTGATGTAATGGCATCGTCTGATGCCTCGTTTGGCCGCAAGGTTTTGCAGGCCGCAATTTGAGGAGACCAGTGGTCTACCTCGAGGGTTTTTTCCGTTGGAAAATTTTTCTTTAGTCTCATTCTTTGTTTATAATGAGCCTTTAAAACTTCTAGTTTGGCACCGGTTGGGCCTTCTAGATTGGATTTGATTTTGTCAATCCCACCCCTCATTTGTGGCACTGCTTCTGGATGTCCCAGCTCTTGAGAATCAAGAAGACTACGTTTGTCAATGAGCGATAGAGAAAAATGGATTTTTGTAAGATCTTACCGTAAAATCCTTTTCTCTTAAGCTCATTGACAGACGTAGTACCCGCCCCTCTATCATTGAGTTGGGTTGGGTTAAATTCTCTGTACTGCTTTAAAACAGAACTGATTCCCTGTAGCAGAGAGAGGGAGGATATACCCTCAGGGACTGCCCCTAAGGTAGAGCCAGAACGTTTTGTCTTTCTGCCTAGTCCTACTCCTGCGGAGACAACATAACCCAGCTCAGCTCTTGAGAATCAAGAAGACTACGTCTGTCAATGAGCTTAAGAGAAAACGATTTTACGGTAAGATCTTACAAAAATCCATTTTTTTTTTTACTTTTTTTTTTTTTTTTTTTTTGGGGCTATGTTTTATAGCAGAAAATAAGAAATAATGGGGGTTTTTTGTTTTTTTTTTTTTTTTTCAAAATTCAGTTTTTTTTTTTTTCCTTTGTATCGCAAAAATAAAAACTGCAGAGGTGATCAAATACCACCAAAAAAGCTCTATTTATGGGAGGAAAAAAGGACATACATTTTATTTGGGAACAGCGTCGCATGACCGCGCAATTGTCAGTTAAAGTAGCGCAGAGCTGTATTGCATAAAAAGGCCTCGTCATGAATGGGGGTAAACCTTCCGGAGCTTAGGTGGTTAATATTAGAGAAAAATGAATGGTTTGACTTTTCAGATTGCTAGAATATTGCAGGAGTGTCTCACAGACCCTTGCTAGATAGTGAGATGGGGTGGGGTTTGTTATTGGTAAGTGCCTGTATTCCATTGTTCTATTGTTTCTGTCTGCCTTAAGATAAACTTATTATGGGATGTATATGTGTATGTGGATTGGCTGCTAAGGCGGAGGGGGGATTGTCCCACGGTGTATATCTCTTTGTGCATGTGTTTGAATAAACAGTTTGAGTTCTAATTCACCCTCAATCTAGAGTCCTGTCTCTTCTTGGGGGAATCTGCTACTATGCTCTTCATACTCCCTTGAATAATCACTTAAGCTCTTGTAAGCACTTGTTCCTGCTTCACTCTCTGGGGAAAGAGAGGTTCACCCACTGGAACATGGAGCCTTGTCGTAGGTCCAGGGTGGGTAGGAGATGGTGAGACCCCAACCAAGCTGTGGTGGTTCGTGGGGTCTGAGGTGGTTATGGTGTCTGGTGGAGTGCTTGCAGCCCTCGGGAAGCACAAGGAGCATCCGTCAACGGAAGTACCCAGTCGGGGTGTCAGTTGATCCGTTACACCTTCTGTGTGCAGCAGCCCCCCTCAGCCTCCCTATCAAGGCTCAGATAAAGGAATTTACCTGAGTCCCATCTCTATCCAGTGATGTCCACGAGGGCCTCAGTCATCCGGGACTCTCTCTCTCCCGACTGGCTGAGACACAGCAGCGGCACCATTGGCTCCCACTGCTGTCCTTTAAACTCAGTTTAAAGGACAATATACACTTATTTTTTTTTTACCAAAAATATGTAGCAGAATACATATTGGCCTAAATTGATTAGGAAATTTAGATTTTTTTTTACTTTTTATTTTTTTTTTTTTTTGGGCTATGTCTTATAGCAGAAAATAAGAAATAATGTTTTTTTTGTTTTTTTTTTCAAAATTGTCTTTTTTTTTTTTTTCTTTGTATCGCAAAAATAAAAACTACAGAGGTGATCAAATACCACCAAAAAAGCTCTATTTATGGGAGGAAAAAAGGACATACATTTTATTTGGGAACAGCGTCGCATGACCGCGCAATTGTCAGTTAAAGTAGCGCACAGCTGTATTGCATAAAATGGCCTGGTCATGAAGGGGGGTAAACCTTCCGGAGCTGAAGTGGTTAATATTATAGAAAAAAGGAAAAGGTCTTTACAATCCCTTTAAGTCCTCTTTGTTATTCTGATCATATACTATAAACTCTTAATTTGGCCTGCAGATAGATTGTTTTATAGTTCTATTCCTGTAGAACTGGTTTTACACTAAATTCCTTTATCGGAGCCTTGAGACTATCGCAGCCTTGAGACTAGCGTGATAGTAAATCAGAGAAGCCTACGTTCTGCAGTCAGCCAAGGTTGTGCATTAAGGTGTTAAGACTTTAAACCCCTTTCACAAAACCATGTATTCCACTATATCCCTTCCACAATTCAGTTTAACACTTCTCCTGATCACATTCCTTTCCCTTAGTGTAATAATTGCCTTTGAATCTCTGGGAATTCCAGGTTCTCTTCATGATAGGCCTTGACTTGTTCTATCCCACTCATTGCCACCCTTGCATACCTAGTTTTTTCTCATAACCATTTTCTTAAAAAGCAAAAGCAGCATTTTATCTATATAAGCATAGTATAATACCCCACTGTGGTAAGAAGGGTTTCAACATGTATGCATAAGCTAAAGGTATACTTTGCTAAGTCACGAACATTTATTTAAACTGACTTGAGGAACAGCATCTTCCTGGGATGTAGCACTTGTATACAGGTTGTCCAATTTTCTAAATGGCCTACATAAAGCCGTTAGAAGTGGAAAATTAAGGGCTTTTCAGTCTCTAGCGCTGCCTCTGTGGTTCTTGTAGTTACACTTCACAGAATCATGTGACAAGTGGCTACAGACCCTTCAGATGCAATGTGAACAGCTGTATAGCTGTGCAAAGTTGTCTGTAGCTAAACACAAAGGTGTATTCTTGATTGATCACCCTTTATACCAGCCTGTTACATTTAAATTGGAAGAAACTCAGGGCTCGGATTCACATTGGCAACATCCAATAAATCCTAAATGTTTTTCTTGCGATATGGGGTTGTCGCTTACAGAACCAAACCGTAATTGTACTTATAATACACACGTTTTTAAACATACAAACAATTAATTTGACTGATCCATTTGTATACTGTGTTACGTCCGTTAAAATTTGTTCTTGACTACCACAAATATTGGGCAAACAGGATCAGGTTGCCTATTCGGCACAAAGAATGCCAGGCATGGGGGTAATTTATGAACCTTTGGTCACCGCTGTATAAAGAGCTTTTATGGTTATTAGGAAAGAAGGCCCACACCCAAACCTGAAAAAGCAGTTGACCCACAAGTACCCAAACCTGAAAGAGCAGTTGACCCACAAGTACCCAAACCTGAAAGAGCAGTTGACCCGTAAGTACCCAAACCTGAAAGAGCAGTTGACCCACAAGTACCCAAACCTGAAAGAGCAGTTGACCCACAAGTACCCAAACCTGAAAGAGAAGTTGACCTGTAAGTACCCAAACCTGAAAAAGCAGTTGACCCACGAGAACCCAAACCTGAAAAAGCAGTTGACCCACGAGAACCCAAACCTGAAAGAGCAGTTGACCCATAAGAACCCAAATCTGAAAGAGCAGTTGACCCTTGCAGTATGGACACAGTCCAACTTTAAAGCGGAGTTCCACCCAAAAGTGGAACTTCCGCTTTAGGGAGTCCTGACCCCCTGACATGCCACATTTGGCATGTCATTTTTTTGGGGGGGGAGCGGGTACCTAGTTTTGACAGGTACCCGCTCCCACTTCTGCTCGGAGCGCCGCGGCGCCCTGAACGGAAGTTCTCCTCTCCCCCTCCCTCCCTGCAATCTTCTGGGACACGTCAGAGGTCCCAGAAGATTGCCGGCCAATCACGGCGCGCAGCGCGACTCGCGCATGCGCAGTGGGTACCCGGCTGTGAAGCCGCAAACTGTCACAGCCGGGTGCCCACAGCAGTGATGCCGAGGGAGAGGATCGAGGCTTCGGGCGGCCGCAACGCTGGACCGTTGGACAGGTGAGTGAATGGCTGGAACTCCGCTTTAAGGAAGAATTTTTGAATTTCCTGGAGTTCAGCTTTAAATGTTTTCAAAAGTGCACTTTAAGTCTTTTATGCAATTCTATAACTGCAATTAAATAAGGCTGAAAGCATCCCTTATCTGGGTATAAAATATATTTTTCAGCTAAAATAAGCCACTAACTAGTTAAGATTTGAAGAAAATGTATGACCCTAGTGTGTACGTACAAAGAAAAGGCCAGTTATAATGGTGAATTCTGGGCATATGGAGCTGCCAAATGTGAGACCTAGTTAATTTCAGCTGTTGTTTGCCTGACTTGTTCTCCTAACGAGCAACCTTCACGTGTTGTGTGCAGCATTAATTAATTAGATTAGGGCTGCTGTGTTCAATAGCATAATCACACTGGATCATCAGCTGAATTTAGAGACACAATAAAGATCTCTATTGCAAATAAAAATTAACAGGAAATTGTTCTCGCAAGGGTGGTTAAAGCCTAGTTTCATGCTGCCTTTTATTCTAGGGACATTTTTATCTTTTCCGAGATGAAAAGAGGAATTAAAAATTGGCAGAATTGAAAGATCTACCTTTTTTTAAAGGAACCTGTCACCAGAGAGAATGCAGTCTGCTGTGGTAGAGCTCCCCCGGAAAATGCTAAGTTGCTTGATTATCGTGTTCTGGTACAATCATATTTTTTTGTTGAAAATCAGAATTAAATACAAAAGAAAAATAACTCGCGTAAGGGGCCATATACAGAAGATTGCTTTCCATAAAGGAAAATCACTTGCACCTACAGACAGCAATAGTTGGAAAGGTAGGAACGTGCATAACAATTTACTGAATACTGCAATGATCGAACAACTTTGCTGCACTGCCTAAACAATTGACTGAGTCTTAGGACCCAGTTTAAGGACATGTGAGGGAAAGTATTGAGAGGAAGCCATAAGGGGGGGGGGAGAGAAGATATGGGTACAGAGCAGGAAAAATAAGAGAAGATAAAAACAGAAAAGGGAAATATGGGGGGAGGATGCAGGCCTTGATGATAGACTAGAAAGCTATAACTGGGTGGATGTAGTGTAGGGCAGTGGTCCTCAACCCTGGCCTACAGGGCCCACTTAGGCTGGCCATACACTATACAATTTTCTTGTTCAACTTTCCTTTAGATTTTCCAAAACCATGTAATATAGGGTCAAACCTAAACACTTTCAATTTGTATGCAGTCAGGCAGGCCCTTGCACTACGTAGTTTAAGGTAAATCTAAAGGAAATTGAATAAGAAAATTGTATAGTGTATGGCCAGCCTAACAGGCCAGATTTTCAAGATAACTGAAATACATCCCAGGTGATATCATTTGCTGCTCAGTGATTGCAGTACTCTAGTCTGCATCTCCCCAAGGTAATACCTAAAATCTGGCCTGTTAGTGGGCCCTGTAGGCCAGGGTTGAGGACCACTGGTGTAGGGAAAGCAGCAGATAGCCAAGGTTCCTATATTTTTAGAAGTTTAGAATGGGGTTCCTGTAAGATGCTTGACATCTTTTCATTGAGCATCATAGTAGTCAGTCCTTTATTGCTACAAAGGAGGCTCTCAGGTTCTTCCAAGCCTTGGATATGATAGGCTTAGCCACAAGAAACAAGAAGGTGGCTAGAATAAAAACCCTGAATAGGACAGAGCAAGAGCCCTAGCTTTGCATCCTTACAGATGGGTAAGTGAAATATTGTATGCAAGAGTCCAAAAGCCCTTGACCAAAATTCGATGAGGCGCAGGCATGTCCACCAAGTATGGAGAACATCTTGGCCGCAGCCTCTAAAACATCTATTGCTGTAGCCTCATTGTCATGTTCAAGTGACTCAAAGCACTGAGGTCAGAAGAGCAGCATGACTGAATTGAAGGTCAAGAATAGCAGCCCACATATTTAGTTATGTTTTTATGTTAACCCCTAAAAATGCACACAATAAGCAATAAAAAATTCTGACACGCAGATTAAAATGATGTGACTGTAATACTTTATTCTTTTCAGATATGTTGACTCTAGACTCTTGCCGAGTTTGTAATCCATGACTCATTGTCAGTTCATTGTCAAGGACTTGTTAGCCATACACAGTTCAAAAGGGAGGACAAGCAACCAGCCATTCCTCAGAAGAGGATTAGATTACATCATCTTTTGCAAATATTGGTACTACTGTTCACAATTCTCATATGAATAAGACCCGTTCCTGACAGAACTACACAGTAATATGGAAGGAACAGACATACACAAAGGAAGTGTAAATATTCTCTAGGAGACAACTGATACAGGCTTGCATCCCAAAGGTATTGTGGCGTTTCTATACGGTGCTGTTCCGCTAAAGTGGCTTTTTCTGGAATTCTTCAGCAAGAACCTAGTAACACCATGGGGGAGTTTAACTCTGGGTTGTAATGGGAGCTTGTGACTACGAAAATAGGGTTAGAAAGGAAAATTGGCTTTTTAGTTTTTTAACTCCGCAACAGTACTGATTGAGACAAGTGTACTGGATGTATGTATGGAGAGGAGTCTCAATGCTCTCAGCTGCTTAAGTAAAACAGCACTTTCTTTACAGCAAGGGTCTTGTGACAGGAAGTCAGGTAAATCTGTGGATGTAGTCACAGACAGGAGGTACATTTCCACCTGGTTTAGAAAGTTCACCAATTACTATAGGGTGTGGGCTGAAAAGGTAGCCAGGATGGATTAAGGAAGTTGAAAGGCCTTCAGCTGTTCGGAATGAGGAAGTTAAGGTCTCTATAATTTGTCCAGATGAAGTCTATTGATTGCTGCCTCCTGATGCCGTGTGGGTAGAGGAGGACAGTCAGATGGGTGCCCCCTGAAGCTGTGTGAGCATGGGGAAGACCTCCTGGAGCGATGTGCGCTGAGGAGGGTAAAAAGGGTGAAGACTTCGCAAGGTGAGAAAATGAGCTATTTCTGGGTGAAGAGTGTGAAGAGAAAAACCAATGGATGTTTTCTATGTGAAAGGAAAGTCCAATGAACGTGCTGTGTGAATAGATAAGGGACATTCTCTATGTGAAGAGATAATAAATGGACTATTGATAGTCTGCTGTATGATCAGCCAAGTCTGCCCAACAGTAGGTTGGGGACAGACTTCCTTAGATAGGTTCCTGTGTGTGAGAAGGTAGCCGCCCACAGTGGCAAGGATTTATTTTGTGTTTTATTTTATTTTGGATGTTTTTGACGCTTGCAGTCTGGTGAAGAAAATTGCATGAATAAACCAAACTGTTGTTGGCAACCACTTCTCCGCTATCTCCCTGTGTAACTAACCCCCCCAAGGGGTCATCCACACCCGCCACTGAACTAGTCCCCCCACAGTCTCCAAATTTTTTAAACAAAGGGGCCAGTTTACTTTCCTTCAGATTTTAGGATGGGCTGTATTTAGACATATGCCGGTTTTCGGTAATTCGATATATCGCGGTATTGCATAGCCACGGTATTGTTATTGTGGCATTTTTAAAATACCAAGTTTCTCTGTCAAGTCTGCCTGACTTGTGAATTGATACATTTCAGTGAGCTGGATGACTCATTCACTCACACAGCTAACCCCTTTCAGCATTAAGTCTCCTAACTATAAACAAAAATGATTACATTTGTATCTTTTCCTTCCCTCTGCCAGGGAGAAAGGAAGTTTAACCTCTTAAAGACTGGATCTTTTTCTGACACTTGTTGCTTGCAAGTTAAAATCAGTTTTTTTTTTGCTAGAAAAGTACTTAGAACCCCCAAACATTTTATATATTTTTTTAGCAGAGACCCTACAGAATAAAATGGCGATTGTTGTAATATTTTATGTCACACTGTATTTGCGCAGCAGTCTTTCAAACGCAATGATTAGACTTCAGGCTACATTCACACCTGAGCGTAGCGTTTTTCGCGCGTTTTTTACCGCGATTTTACCGCGATTTTTGCGGCGTTTTTTACCGCGATTTTACCGCGATTTTTACTGCAATTTTTGTGCTGGCGTTTTTAGATTGAATAGAGATCAATGGAAAACGCCTGTAATCTGCCCAAAAAGAAGCTCATGTACTTTTTTGAGCGTTGGGCGTTTTGTATACAGCGTCAAAACGCTCAGATGTGAACAGGGGCCATTGAAATGAATAGGATTTGTCTTGTTGGGCGTTTTGAGAGCTGATCCTAGAGCAGAAAAACGCCCCAAAAACGCCCCAAAACGCCTAGATGTGAACGGAGCCTCAATGAATAAAAAAAAAAAACGTAACAGTAAAGTTATCCCAATTTTTTTTTTTTTGTTACACAGAGAATCGTGAGAGAATCGTGATCTTTATTCCAAGCTAAAAAATCGTGATTCTCATCATTTTGGCCAGAATCGTGCAGCTCTAATAAATATATATACACACACACACGCATAGCAGCCCACATTACATTATTATATAGCCATCAAGCAGTGTCTACAAAAAATGCAGAAAGCTTGCCAGAGCAGGAACTGCAGGTTAGTCGCATGGTGCAAAAGCAGGATGGATTTCAAGGCCACTGAATTTTAAAAAAAATGCTGCATGCACCTTTTTTCTGCGGAAAATGAGGGCATAGCAGCCCGTTCAAATCAATGGGCTGCTATGCCTGTGCAATTGTGGGCCGCCAACCCGCATACATGTGAACCACCAACCCGCATACATGTGAACCAGGCCTAAAGCAATAGTAAAGTCATTTATAAACAACACCTCCTTCAGGTTTAACCACTTCTTGACCACAAGGATTTGCCCTCTTAATGACCAGGCCATTGGATCGGAGCCGAGCGCCAGGACCAGTTATCACCAGTTAGGCCAGACACTGCTTGATGACCTATTTTAGGCCTGGTTCACAGAGTCTGTACTGACTGACTATATAATAATGTGCATAAGTGAACCAAAGCCCCTAAATTCAGCAATGAAATTGAAGTGAGGTGGAAATTTAATAATTTAAATTTAATATTAGAATACCGTGATAATACCGTATACCGTGGCAAAACCTTAATCAATTAATCGCAGCATGAAAATCTGATACCGTCACAAGCCTAGCTGTATTGCTGCCAGTGGAGGTAGAAAATGTTCCAGAAAACTAACCTTGGTGGTCATTCGGATGGAAAAAAAATTACACGGAGCCTGTGGTGATCAGGAGGAGGAATAGTGCCCCGTCATTGATGTCGGTGGGAAAAATTGTGTCCCATCATTGGTGTCCGTGTGGAGAAATGATGCCAGTGGTGGGAATAGTGCCCCAAAGGCTGGATAATGGCTAGCAACGGGACACATCTGGCCCACAGTCTGTGTTTTATTCTGTCCGCATAAAAAACTGTACTCGGGACAAAGTATCGGCATCGTATACATATATACATAACTTTATTAAATATCTAAAAAGGTTTGGCTTCATAAAAAGCAAGAATAATTATTCAATTTACAAATACTTTAACCACTTGCCGCCCGCCAGCAGTACATATACTGTGGCAAGTCGGGTCTATTGTGCAAAACGTTCTACCGGTATGTCGTTTTGTGCAATAGCAAGTAGGGACATGCACGCTGATTGGCCAGAGGGGGGAGCCAATTAGCGGGTCTGGCGGGTCCGATGTTCGCCGGCCATCCACTATCGCTCCCCAGAGAGACAGAACGGCGGTCTGTCTATATGTAAACAAGGCACATCGCTGTTCTGTCAGATGAACACAGGGATCCTGTGTTCCTGCTATTTAGGAACATGGATCTCTGTGTTCATCTAGTGCGTCCATCCCCCAGTTAGAAAGAACCCCTAAGGCACACACTTAACCCTTTGATCTCCCCTGGAGTTAACCCCTTTCCTGCCAGTGTCATTAGTACAGTAACCGAACATATTTTTAGCACTGATTACTGTTGTAACGTCACTGGTCCCCTCAAAGGTGTCAGTTAGGTGTCCGATCTGTTTGCCGCAATGTCATAGTCCCGATAAAAATTTCTGATTGCTGGAATTACTAGTAAAAAAATAAATAAAAACAAAATAAAAAGGCCATAATCTATCCACTAAATGTAGATGCGATAACGTTTGCGCAATCCAATCAATATACACTTTTTTTTTTTTTTTTTTTGCAAAATATGTACTAGAATACATATTGGCCAAAAATGATGAAAAAATTAAATTTAAGTTTTTTGTTTTTTTTTATTGGCTGTGTTTTATAGCAGAAAGTGAAATTATTATTTTTTTTTTTTTTCAGAATTGTCACACTTTTTTTGTTTGTAGCGCAAAAAATAAAATCCACAGAGGTGATCAGAACCCCCAAAAGAGAGCTCCATTTTTGGGGAAAAAAGTACATCAATTTTATTTGGGTAAAGCTTCGCACGACTGCGCAATTGTCAGTTAAATTATTGCAGTGCCATGTCGCAAAAAATGGCCCGGTCATTAAGGGAGTAAAACCTTCCGGAATTTCCGAAGTGGTTAAAGCAACAATCATGCTGCCTGTTTTAGTGTATTCTGGCTTCAGGTTTTCTCCTAAAGTAGATCTTAAACCAAAATGAAAAAAATTGATAGAATTCGGAATGGTTAAAACCCAGTCTGCTTTTTTTTTTTTTTTTTTTTGTATTGGGGAGAGTTTCTTGACTTTCTGCCTCGTGGGTGCGATTTTGGGGGATAGCTCTGCACTGGGGTGGGGAATTGGAGAGGGGGGGACAGTTTGTTTAGGTATACATCAACCTGTGTGTTGCCTATTCCTAAACCCCCCCCACTATATGGAATATGTATCCTGAGCCTCTTGCCCGTGTGTTATGCACTGCTGAGCCCAGCACTATATACGCTTTGTTGTACATTTCATACTCCTGTACAAAGTGTTCATTTTCTCAACAGTTGCTGGTAGCTGTGTAGTCAAACTATTTTGTGAAGTTCTTCTTTAATGTGCATGTTACTTCGACACTTTATCCTGTTATTCTGTGTCTCCTTGCTTTCCGAATTCAAACTCCCCACACTCAGCATAGAATGAAATCTATCCCAGTGTGGTCCGTTTTCTTGCTATGTTGCGAGAAAAGCCTGCCTGTTCGCCAAGGGTCAGTCTTGTGCTGACACGCCCCCTTGCGCAGCTCTTCCGTGAGAAGATCAGTGTATTGCTGTTTCTCTGCCTCCTGCTGACACGCCCCCTTACAGTCTCCACCCCAGCTCTTATTCAGCTGAGAATAGAGGATATGTGATAACTTTAAAAAAAAAAAAAAAGTAACAAGGTATTTCATAATAAATAAATATATGTACACATAAGTGCCGGTTCACACTAGGGCGACCTGTGAGGCGACCTGGTCGCCTCACAGGTCGCCGCAGGTCGCCTCCCATAGGGAAGCTGCAGATCCGTTCTAATAGGAGCGACACAAGTCGCTCCGACCTAGAAAAAGGGTCCGGAGCTTCTTTGGGGCGACCAGGAGGCGACCGCCATAGACTTCGATGTTACGAAGTCCGTGGCGGCCGCTCCGAGGTCGCGGCGCGCTGCTCGCACCGCGATCTCGGAGGTCGCCCCTGCAAGTAGCGTCGCGGTAATGTGAACCGGCGCTAACACACCAATGTTTTTCCTTGCACTGTAGCTAGTGGCAATGATGGCAGCAGAGTACCTGCACCCATTCCCTAACCAAAAAAAGCCCTGATAACCATTATTTGTACCCAGTACAGCTTTACTTTTCTTTGTCTTACACATGACTCATGGATCTTGACAGTTTCGGTTTCAAAATAAACTAATGTATCGTGCATCCAGAAAGTATTCACTTTTTCCACATTTTGTTATGTTATAGCCTTATTCCAAAATAGGTCAAATTAATTATTTGCCTCAAAAATTCAACTAACCATACCCCCTAATGACAACCTGAGAGAATTTTGTTTGAAATCTTTTCAAATTTATAAAAAAAAAAATCCCATGTACATAAGTATTCACAGCCTTTGCTCAATACTTTGTTGAAGCACCTTTAGCACCAATTACAGCCTCAATTCTGAGTATGATGCTACAAACTTGGCACACCTATTTTTGGGCAGTTTCTTCCATTTTTCTTTGCAAGGCCTCTCAAGCTTCGTCAGGATGGATGGGGAGCGTCAGTGCACAGCCATTTTCAGATCTTTCCAGAGATGTTCAATCGAGTTCAAGTCTAGGCTCTGGCTTGGCCACTCAAGAACATTCACATAGTTGTCCCATAGCCATTCCTTTGTTATCTTGGCTGTGTGCTTAGGGTCATTGTCCTGTTGGAAGATGAACCTTCACCCCAGTCTGAGGTCCAGAGCTCTCTTGCATTTATCTTTCCCTTGATCCTGACTAGTCTCCCAGTTCCTGCCACTGAAAAACATCCCCACAGCATGATGCTGCCACCACCATGCTTCACTGTAGGGATGGTATTGGCCAGCCGAGGAGCGGTGCCTGGTTTCCTCCAGATGTGTCACTTGCAATTCAGGCCAAATAGTTTAATCTTTCTTTCATCAGACCAGAGAATGTTGTTTCTCATGGTCAGAGTCCTTCAGGTGCCTTTTGGCAAACTGCAGATGGGCGGTCATGTGCTTTTTTACTGATGAGTGGCTTCCTTCTGGCCACTCTATCATACAGGCCTGATTGGTGTGCTGCAGAGATGGTTGTTCTTCTGGAAGGTTCCCCCCTCTCCACAGAGAAATGCTGGAGCTCTTTAGAGTGACCATCAGGTTTTTGGTCACCTCCCTGACTAAGGCCCCTTCACCCGATCGCTCATTTTGGCTTGACGGCCCATTCTTGGAAGAATCTTGGTGGTTCCAAACGTCTTTCGTTTACGGATGATGGCCACTCTGCTCATTGGGACCTTCAATGCTACAGACATTTTTCTGTACCCTTCCCCGGATATGTGCCTCGATACAATCCGGTCTTGGAGATCTACAGACAATTCCTTGGATTTCATGGCTTGGATTGTGCTCTGACATGCACTATTAGGCCCCTTTCAGACAAGCTTTCAGATCAGGTCCACCTGTCAGTTTTTTTTCAGGCGGACCTGATCAGTCGCTCCATGCACCCCTGTGGGGCAGTGGATGTCAGCGGTGACATGTCCGCTGACACCCGCTGCTCTCCGATCCTATCCTGTCCGTGAAATCCAGAAGGATGGAAGCCCTATTTTCCATCCATCTGGAGGATTGGATAGGATCGGATGAAAATAGACAGGCGGTCCGTTTTCATCCGATCCCCCATAAAGGAGAGCGGGGATCTGACAGGTCTGTCTCTGCACACAGAGTGGAGACGGACCTGTCATCCGTCTGCTCAGCGGGGATCGGCAGATCGATCCCCGCTGAGCAAAACGGAGTCCACCGGGCGCAAAGCCCGTGTGAAAGGACCCTTAACTGTGAGATCTTATATAGACAGGTGTGTGCCTTTCCAAATAATGTTCAATCAACTAAATTTACCACAGATGGACTCCAATTAAGTTGTAGAAACCTCTCAAGGATGACCAGTGGAAACAGGATGAACCTGAGCTCAATTTTGAGTGTCATGGCAAAGGCTGTGAATACTTATGTACATGGGATTTTTTTTATTTTTTTTATTTTTAATACATTTGCAAAGATTGCAAACAAACCTTCACATTGTCATTATGGGATATTGTTTGTAGAATTTTGAGGAAAATAATGAATTTAATCCATTTAAGGCTGTAACATAAAATGTGGAAAATTGTGAAGCGTTGTGAATACTTTCCGGATGCACTGTATCTCTGAATAGTGAGGTGACTGCAGTTTTTCATTATACCATTCCTGTCTCACTGGGATTAACACCTCATTGGCTACCACCACCTTAAGACCTTGCAAAAGAATAATTGCCTTGTTCTGCAAAGGACACTCCACTAACAACAAGCTTGTACCTCAGGAGATGTTTTGTCCTTAACACAGATACATTTGTTCTGTTGATCCTGAAAAATGGAACAGCGGCTTACATTGTGGTCTGAAAAGATTAATAAACTCATCTAAAGCCAGCAATTAGGACCAACTTGGTAAAATGTCTTTCAAAAGTTTTTTTTTTTATTTTTTTTTTTTGAGACTTGTTTGAAATTATATTTAAAGAGTCAGTCCAACCAAAGCTGGTATTTCAGTTATGGGTAGATAATTGAGGACCCAGACTCGTACCTAGTGTCCAAGACATGAAATCTGCTTAAAGCTGCTAGCGCTGCTCTATCATGAAATTGCTTTATAAATGCTTTGAGCCAGCTTATGGTTTTCCTCTCCTTAGGTTGGTAATGGTTTCTCTTTCGTTCGACGGACACAGCGCTCCATAAATCATAACTACTGGGTTATATTGCCTTCTCCAGGAGTAGGACTAGGCAGAACAAAAAACACCTGGCTATGGCCATGGGCTGTCCTCAGCTTGGTATATAATATAACCCCCTCTCTGCTCTAGGTAATCCAGTTTTAATCTGTCTAGTCAGGAGTAAGGACCTAGGCTCCCGGCTGGGATCTCTGGTCCTAACAATTTTTTCTCCTTCCTTACATCTTTTTTGTTTTTTTCTCTCGGGAGATCAACAACCACTTGCCAGGCTGGGCGACGGGCTGGATGATCTAGATCCAGTGTCCCGCCCAGCGAGCGCTTGCAGACCGCAGCTACGCATTGGGACAGCCATGACATAGCCTCACGGACAGAGGCTGGCCCATGAGCTAAACGTCACGCAGGGTTGCATATGACCATGCTTGGGTCTGAGTCACAGCGGTCCCTTGGCCGACAGCTCCCCTACTTTGGTGGCGAAGATTCTGTCTGGAGCGTTACCCGCACCATAGAAGGGTAAGTACAGTCTCCCCTCTCCCCTTTTGGCGTTTTTTTTGGAGTGGACCTGAGTAACCTCCAGGGACGGTCGGACCTGCCGGCAGGTTCCCTCCTCCCATCCTTAAATCCCTCAGTGAGCTAAGCTTCCCCCACTCCTTTTCCCCCCTGTCTGGACCTGGAGTCTGGTGGGGGTTTCAGGTTTTTTAGGTCCGGAGTCTCCTTGTGCGGATTTAATTCCTGCAAAGGTTCAGGTGATGGCGGAACTACCTAAGGTCTTCCCTATCCCTGTCCAGGGAATTGATTTACCTAGGTCTGATTTTAACTATGACCAGGGTGGTCCTTCCTCTTGACAAATTTCAGGAACCACAGGCCGTGATTCACCAGCTGCTGTCACACAGACAGTTCTCTCTCCCGATTTGCATTCAGGTTCTGAGTCTGGTGGTATCTACCTTCAAGACACAGTCCTACAATGCAGCTCCTTTAGCAGGTTCGGCTCCACAGGAGGATACCGAAGTTCGTGACAAGGTCACATGGTCCTCTGACAGACGCAGAAGGCGTCGAAGGGCCACGGTAAGGCCAGTATCATCCTCAGATTAGGCTTCTAATGCAGTTCCTGCAAGGAATCAAGGGTGAGGATCTTCCTATCATCCTGGTGGCCGTAAATGTCACTTGGGGGTTTCCTCTCAGAGAGGCAGCTGAGTAAACCGGAAGTGACGTTATGACGTCGCTTCTGGGTTACATGATCGGAGATCCAATTGAAACCGAATCCGGCTTAGTTCGGGACTCCAACCAATTGGAGGAAGTGCTGGCTGGTTGCTTGAGTCTCCTGGTGGGACGGGAGACCCAGGCAGAGCCGCAGGAGGGTGAGGGGAAGTCCCCTCTCACTTGCTGTGATAACGGCTGAGCTGCATCGGCTGTTATTTTCTGAAAGCTGGCAGCCAGCTCCAAAAAAAATGTTACCAGGTTGATGCCTGCAGCTGCAGGCATCATCTTGGTACAACCACTTCTGCAAGCCGATGTACAGATATGTTGGTTTGAGGGATGTGGTTAAAGTATAAATCCAGCCAAAAATAAGATTAAATGAATAACTCAATAAAAGATAGAATGCCAAAACACACTTTTGCTGCAATGTTCCCCTACAATCCAGATATTTTTCTTGCAACATTTTTTTTTTCAACAGGTAGAATTCTTGATCTGATGGCCAGCATCTTTCAAAGCCGCTTCCTCTGTGCCCTGGTCATCCTTGCCTACTAAAACATTATTTTTGGTATAATAGGGACTTCTATTAACAAACCAAGGGAGTCGCCATGGGGGCTCGGTTTGCTCCCAGTGTGGCAAATATTTTTATGGCACACTGAGAGGAGGAGGTTATCTTCACAAACGGCCCCCCCCCCCCAACTCATTTGCTATCGGCGATTCATAGACCTTATTTTGATCTGGAAAGGGGACCATTTGAGTCTCGAACAGTTCATGGGAAGGTTGGATGCCAACATCAGGAATATCAAATTGACTTGGAATGTTAGCACAGAGAAAACGGTCTTTTTAGACCTTGAAATTTTCAAGGAAGGTGATAGGCTTCAAACCCGTACCTTCTTTAAGCCGACCGATCTTAACTCTTATATCTCTAGAAAAAGCTGCCACCATCAGCTGTGGCTGTGCAACATTCCGAGGGGGCAATTTATGCGCATCAGGCACAATTGCTCCTCGGATGTTGATTACAAATCACAGTCACAGATGTTGGCGGCCAGATTTCTTTATAGAGGTTACGATCCCTCCTTTATTAATGAGAAAATAATAAAGGTCAGCTCTATTGAAAGGAGGAAATCCTAGCTGGGTCCCGTAGGACATCACCAAGCAATGAATTTAGCCTAATACAGTAAAACCTTGGATTGCGAGCATAATTCGTTCCGGAAACATGCTTGTAATCCAAAGCACTCTTATATCAAAGCGAATTTCCCCATAAGAAATAATGGAAACTCCGATGATTCGTTCCACAACCATTTCTTCATGAGTCCTTCAGTTTATAGTCCATATAGAAAGATTATAGCATTGCGATAGGTTGTATAACCATAAAATGTCCATCCACAAATAGCCGCTTCCACAAGTGGATTAGAAGCAAAATCCAGCAGGAGCTACAGAGTATCAAAGAGAAGAGAGGCGCCTCTAAGTGTAGCAATATGTTTACATTTAATGAAGGTACAACATTTAGCAACTCACATGGTTGATGAATAAAACAGGCACATCTAAGTATGCAGGCATCCGGGGTAAAGCTGTCCACATAGACCATCTTCTGCACCGCCGGCTGCCAGTCTATAATCCTGACCGGGAAGACCACCCTGCAGTAAAGCGATCTGAAAGCGAGGGGCAGCATGGAAGGGATGACGTAGATGGCAGTGCGGAGGATGGTCTATGTGGACAGCTTTAGCCTGGATGCCTGCATACTTAGATGTGCCTGTTCCAATCATCAACCATGTGAGTTGCTAAATGTTGTACCTTCATTAAATGTAACAATATTGCTACACTTAGAAGCGCCTCTCTTCTCTTTTATACTCAGCTGTGACTTGAGGCTACTTGTATATCAAGACATCGCTTGTATATCAAGTCAAAATTTATTTGAAAATTTTGCTTGTCTTGCAAAGCGCTCTTAAACCAAGTTACTCTCAAACCAAGGTTTTACTGTATTGGACTTTAATGTCCAGTATAAAAAATTTGAAAACATTGTGGCTAAACATTGGTCTATATTGAAGAATGACCGTATTCTGGGCCCCGTCCTCCCAGCACGGCCCAAGTTTATCTACAGGAAGGCCCCCACATTACGGGACCAGGTAGCACCAGGGGTGGTAGATCCCCCAGTGACTGTAGATAGGTTATTTCCCCTCTTGAAGGGTTTCTATGCATGCGGCAAGTGTGCTGCATGCAGGAACTCTAAAAATAACCTTAAGAAAAGGAAGGAATTCACAGCCACTGCTACCGGAGAGAAGCACATGATAAAAGATTTCATAACTTGCGCCACACAGGGTGTAGTTTACATGCTGCAGTGCGGCTGTGGGCTACAATACATTGGGAGAACATCGAGGGCTCTTCATGTGCGAGTAGGGGAGCATATGAGTAAAATAAGACAGGGTAAAATCAATCATAGTGTCCCCAGGCATTTTAAAAAATGCCATCAGCGTGACCCTTCAGGTGCTTGGAAAAGGTGGACGCCATTGGAGGGGTGGGAACTTTATCCCCAAGCTGAGCCAGAGAGAATCCTACTGGATTTACCACACACAAGTATTATCACCTGGAGGTTTGAATGTTGATTTTGATTTGAACTGCTTTATTTCTAATAGGTAGAATTTTTCTTTGGGTATAGGTGTCATTATATGTTTTTATTTATATGTATTTAAGGTTTTCTTATTGCTGATTTTAGCTTGATTAATTTATTAGTTTAACATATTTTAATATATTTCTTGATCTTCTTCTCTTCCTCATTTAAATGATGTAAATGGGTGGCTGTGGTTTACGTCACACTCAGTGTTATACATGGTGTCACAACACTATTATACATGATTTTATGCTTTTTAAGGAGATTTATTTATTGATTATCAGTTATGATGTCCTGCTTCTGGAAAGACGGCTTCTGGTGTATCAATTATAATATTCTCCCGTTTTTTGCATTATATACATTGTTTTTAGCAGGCTTTTTTATTTCACATCCGGGGTTAATAACATAGGGCTGGTCCCATCACGTACATTTGTGCTGCCTTCCCGACTTCCTGGTTTTCCGTAGCGTCGCGTTGCTATGCTACGGCATATTTAACATCCGGGGTTAATAACATAGGGCTGACCCCATCATGAGGAGGACGCATTTGTGCTGCCTTCCCGACTTCCTGGTTTGCCAGAGCATCACGTTGCTATGCTACAGCGTATTTAATGAGCGGGGTCTTAGACGCTTTTCTCCAACCCCGCTGACGAAGTCACGCCCATTGACGTAATGCGTACGGGGTGAGGAGTTTGACGTCACCCGCGGCCGCCCATAGAGGAAGAGGTTACATTGTATATGCCTGCATTAAGCACTGTGTCAGTGCTTTGTAAGTCATTTTTTAACTTGTTTAATAAAAGTTTAAGGGAGACAGAGAGCACTTAGATTGTCTTCTTTCTCCCTATGTATGGATGACATGACGGCACTGAGCCCAGGATCGTTGTAGAGGAATTTTGTCGGTAATGCTGATCGTTTTTGCCTGCTGACCCCTAGTGGTCAATTGTAGGAGGTGAGAGGTGCTGATACTCACTCACTGGTGGAGGTGTTCACTGATTTGGTGTGTTGTTCATCCTCTTTACACTGAAGGCATCCTGACCTTGGCACCCTCATATTTCTCTCTGGACCCTTATGGACTTTTTACTATACCATATATTTGTCATCAATTTTAGCGCTGCACTTATGTTTGTCTACATCCTTGCTTCCTCTGAAACTCCAGCCATGCTTTGCGTGGCTGTACCAGGTCAAATACTTACAATGCTGCTTGTTCTTTAAAATCATTAATATTTGTGTCTTTTTATATCTGTTCAACTTTCAAAGTAGTAGCAATGTTTGTGTATAAAGAGTTACAGTATTTAGGGGTCATTTCTGGACAGGCCATCTGTTTACTCTCTACAGTTTAATTAACTTTCTTAGTAAATATTAAATAAATTCCCTCTCTCAGCTTTTCCTTTTGCTCTGTTAAAGATGGAGCAATAAATGGTTCTGGGAAAGGGTAGCCAGTAGAAGCTTCTGACATTTAGCTGATGTTATCAGGAAGACTTTCACTGCACAGGAAAGTAATCGGCTTCCTAGAGGAGTTACGGAAACTTGTTTCTCCCTAAGCATCCTTTTTCTTTTAGAACTCAAGTCAAATGTTAGAATGGATCTGGTATGATGGACATTTTCTTCTCATTTTTTCTATAAATTTTTGTTGCAAGGTAAAACAAATAGAAAAACCTTGCTGCAGCTCAATACCGCCATGTAGTTTGAGAGCCTAAATTGGTTTCAAACGCGCACAAACACAATGCAATGCACTGCAAGGCAAATTAACATATTACAAAAAGGCAATCCAACACGCGTATCAACAGATGCATTGTGGTGTAATGATGTCTAAATGGTAAAGGCTTTGCTAAGCCCTGTATGTCGGAATCTAGCAAACTGCATAGTGTTGCTGAGCAATTCCCTGTTTCTGCTGCTTTAAAAGAATGCCTTGTTTACCAACCTCTGGCTGTCCTAGTTTCTCCAGGCTTGCTCTCGGCCTTACTGAGGGCACCACCAGAGCACAGCAGTGCCTTTCTAGGTTACATTCAGGAATAGATGGAAGATCGATTCCTAAGTTTTTGTTTTCCAGATGTAGAAGTAATAAAATACCTTATAAAAATAACTTGCAGAACTTAAAGGTGCTACCGTGAAACAAACTGTGAAAGGCAAAATTTTTTGCCTTAAGACAATTGGACGGAAATTTGAAGATAATCCATGAGATATATATATATATATATATATATATATATATATATATATATATATATATATATATATATATATATATATATATATATATATATATATTTTTTAAAAAAATACTATATTCAAAGAAATTGTATTTCCAGGGTAGGCAGGCAGCACAGTCCTGCCTGTCTAGGAAATTTTATAGTGAACCCTTGCCCACTCTGTGTTTTAAAAGTATTTTCATATTCAGGACAAGCAGTATAAGGACTTTAAAGTATATGTGAACTCTTACCTTTTAAAGCAATCCATTCAATTTGAAATAGGAATGCAAAGCAAAATGTGTGTATGTGTATATATACTGTATATATAAATGTATATAAAATCTATCTCTCTCTGTATATATGAGCCCAGATCAGAGTGGGCGGATTTCACATCAGTGTCCGCTCAGTTTCTGCAGAGCAGATACAGACAGAACCCCCTTCTCAGTGGGTGGCCAGAAGTAGACTCCGCTAACACCCCCCCTATCCATTGGAAAGCATTGACCTTCAGATCAGGTCTGCCTGAAAAACTGACAGACAGGTGGACCAGATCGAAAAGCTGATGTATAAGGAACCTTAGAGACTGACTGAAACCAGACTTTATAGTCTGCTGTGACCTTTGTGAATGAATTATTTCACAGTACATGCAGCTAGAGGGTAACTCCACTTTCATGGGGAAAAAAAATGTCAAGCAAAGAAAAAATAATATAGCGTATTCATTTGGGAAACAAGTCGTATTGTAATAGAATGTTATTAAAAATTATCTTTTGTTTTCAATCTGCAGCTCTGTAATTTCCTGAAAATGCAATACAGTATGGCTACTTGGAGTTGTTCTCTACACAGAATGTGTACTAAAGGAGATGAAGGCAGCGCTATCCAGATGTTGGTGTTATGAAAGTACTGTGTCAACAGCCAATGGATATGAAAACATTTATTTGGAAAAGTCAAAAGTTTAAAATGCAATGAAGTGAAGAAAATCAAAATCAAAGCTGTACCAGACCAGTCATGCAGGTGGTGATTGGTGATCGACTGCAGGTCCACTGGGTGAGGTGATCCAATTCCCTGAGGTGGGCTGAGATGTAGGCAATCCGAGACTTTGTGGAAGCTGTGGTGAACAGGAGCCGAGCCGGACCAGCTGGCGCTCACCGCATAACGTAATCAGCAACACAC